>NC_133325.1:476803229-477477729 GCF_042186555.1 Aquarana catesbeiana
CGAACATGAGAGGAGGTAACAAGGAAGCTAGAGAGCAGGAGGTTCTGGGAGGAGTGGAGGGGACGATTTGGGTAATATCGGCAAATGAGTTTGGTGATGTAGCTGGGGGCGATGTTGTGAATGGTCTTGTATGTTGTGGTTAGCATTTTGAATTTTACACGGTGGGGTAGGGGAAGCTAGTGAAGGGATTACCAGAGAGGGGCAGAAGTCACTGAACGATTAGTGAGGTGTATTAGTCTAGTAGCAGCATTCATAATAGACTGATGGGGGAATAGCCTGCATAAGGGTAGGCCATTAAGGAGAGAGTTGCAGTAGTCAAGGCGGGAAATAGTCAAGGCGTAAACAGGTTGCTTTGTGGTGTCATTAGTCAGGAAGGGTTGAATTCTGGAGATGTTGAAGAGGTTAAGGCAGCAGGATTTAGCCAGTGATTGGATGTGGGGGCTGAATGAGAGGTCGGAGTCAAGGATTACACACAGCACCCTGGCATGTGTGGAAGGACCAATGGTTGTGCTGTTGATCTTAATGGTAAAGTCATGGAGGGAGACCGAGAAGGATAAAATATAACAAGCTCAGTTTTAGAAAGATTGAGTTTGAGAAAGTGATGTGACATCCATACCGATATGTCATTCAGTAAGTTTGAGATCCACGAGGAGATCGAGGGGGTGAGTTGAGGAGTGGAGAGATAGGTCTGGGTGTCATCAGCATAGAGATGGTATTGGAAGCCATGGGAGGTTATCAACTGGGCCAGGGAAGATGTACAGAGCGAGAATAGGAGGGGCCCAAGGACAGAGCCTTGGGGTACCCCAACAGAGAGAGGAAGAGGAGCGGAGCAGATGGAGTTGTAAGTGACACTGAAAGTGCGCTGAGATAGGTAGGAGGAGAACCAGGATAAAGCAGAATCACAAAGGCCAAGGGAGCGTAGTTTGCTGAGGAGGTGCAGGTGATCAACTGCGTCGAAGGCAGCAGAGAGGTCTAATAGTATGAGTATGGAGTAATGACCATTGATTTTAACATTTAGTAGGTCATTGGTGAGTTTTAGCAGGGCAGTTTCAGTGAAATGTTGTGGACGGAAGCCGGACTGTAGGTGGTCGAGAAGGTTGTTGTCCATGTGGTAGCGACTCATTCAGTCATGGAGTTTAGGGAGTTTAGGATAGAGTGGGAAGGTGGTTGCAGTAATTGTGAGGGGGCAAGGTCCAGGGGACAGGTGGTAAGGTGGTCCATGGAGAGGAGTTTACCAACTTCATCGGTGGTAACTGGACAGAAGGAGGAGAGTATTGAGTGTGGTGTTGGACCTGATGTGTTGGGTAGGGGAGGAAGTTGAATGCTGGATATCTCCTTAAAAATTGTGTTGATTTTGCAATAGTTGGCAATCTGTTGAGCGGTAAGCAAGTTGTTGGGTGGGGGCAGTTGGGGGTGAAGTAAGGAATTAAGGGTAGAAAAGAGTTGACAAGATTTGGAAGAGACGGTTTTGGTGAGAGTGTTGTAGTAGGTTTGTTTAGCAGTGTGGAGGCAGGAGTTGTATTTGAGAAGGGCAGATTTATAAAGGGTAAAGTCTTGCAGGGATTTAGATTTATGCCATGCTCGCTCAAGAGCACAGCTGTGTCTCTTGAGACTTCTGGTGTCGTCTGTTTGCCAGGGTTGTGGCAGATGGGGCCTGGTTCTGCGTGTAGAAAGAGGAGCAAGTACGTCTAGGGAGGACGACAATGTGATGTTGTAGATGGAAGTGGTTAGGTCTGGGCAGGACAGGGGTGCGATTTTGTCATAAAGGAAAGGGGGTGTTAGAGAGGTTGCAGGGAGTGCAGCGATGGGAGAATACTAGGTCAAGAGTATTGCCAATGGAGTGAGTGGTGGTTTGTGTTCATTGGGTTAAAAGAGGAGGTTAGGTTAAGTAGTTGAGAAGTGGTTGCAGTATTAACATTGATTGGAATGTTAAAGTCACCTAGGATGATGGCAGGTACTTCAGAGTAGAGAAAGTAGGATAGCCATGCATAGAAGTCATCCAGAAAGCATGACACTGGTCCAGGAGGGCGATAAATGACTGCGACCCTCAAACAAGCTGGAGAGAAAAGACAAATGCAGTGCACTTCGAAAGAGCGGGGGGAAAGAAAGGGAGGTGTGGGAAGAACCTGGAAGGTGCATTGTGGGGAGAGGAGAAGTCCGACGCCACCTCCTTTTCATCTACTGGGTCTGGTGGAGTGAGTCCAGAGGAGGCCACTGTGGGACAGGGCAGCTGGAGAGGTAGTCGAATTCCTGGAGCCAGGTTTCGGTAATAGCAAATAGATTAAGGGATTTGGAGAGGAAAAGGTCATTGACAGAAGCTAGCTTGTTAAAGACTGAGCGGGCATTCCAGAGGGCACATGAAAGAGGGGGGCAGACTTGTAGAATCAGGGGAATTGGGATGAGAAGGTGGGAGTTACAACTACTGTTGGAGGAGGTAGACAGCCAATTTTGGGGGTGGGAATTGGTTGTGGGAGGGCTGGGGTTTGGTGCGATGTCCCCAGACATTAGGAGTAGTAGGAGGGTGAGGGTGGTAAGGCGAGAGTGGGATTTATAGGAGGGCAGTGGAGTGGAAGTGGTGATACTGTGTGGGTTTAGAATGAGCAGGAGGTGATAAGTGCAGTAATATTGAATGGGCAGAAGAGAGGGAGATATGTACAAGTTGGGGGCTGGAGAGGGGGTAAAGAAATGAGAGTTTGAGGAGAGAGGACGTTATAGCAAAGATTAGTGTGAGCATGTTGGAGGGTGGGGAGATGGGAATAGAAGGAAGGCTGAGGAAAGTTAGAAGATGAAGGGGAACTTCGTGTAAAATAGGTGTGAAACACTAATGTCTGTACTTGCTTTTTTGTAGCATTGCCTTAGTCAAAGTGCCCGTGTACAAGTGCCAAACACGTGTACAAGTGCCAAAGTATCAGTACTTGTACTCGGCCCTTATAAAGTAGTATCGGTGCAACCCTAGTAATTTCTGAACTCAGAAATAATGAATGGATTACTAACAGCAGGTGTAGATCCATCCATTTAGGTTCACCAATTTGGAGATTTTTTTAACCCTTTCTCCACTCCTTTTCCCCTACACATCTGATCTAAATGCTAGCTCTGTAGTTAAACAATATATTAACCCATCATCTCCATTTTCCTGCACATCTGCACATTAACTTATTTAAAGCGGAGTTCTACTCTGAATTTTTTTTCCATAATCAGACCCCTTTAAACCTATAAAGAAACATTTGGAAAAAAAGATTTTTTTATACTTACCAGAAACGCCCTGTTGCTATGTAGTCCTCCTAATCTGCCACTTCCTGGTCCATGGAGCTCCTCGTGACTTCTTCCCTCGCCTGTGACACATTTCCCAGGAGTCTGTGGGCAGTACTGTGATCAAAAATTGTGTTATTTCCTGACAGGAGATAACACGATTTAAGGCGGATCACAGCGCCATTTTTAAAAAGGGAAGAATGCCCTTTGTTGCCAGAACACATGTGGATGTCCTAGACAGAGCAGCCTAGCTGAAGGAGCTGCGATCTCAGCTGCTTGGAAGGTTAGGGATTCCTTGTTTTACTATGTTGAGATGTGTTTATCTATGTTGATATAAACAATGGGGCAGGACCTTCCTCCCTCACCGCCTATTGTTATGGCAACTTTAGAAACAATCAGCGCTATGGCTGCCAGTAAATCGCGCATGCCAGGTTACCCAGCATGCACCTTTCCAGCGCTTAAATCGGGAGAGTTATCGATTGGGCTTCACATGCCCACAATCATGATGGCAACGACCACAACAGGAGGGACAAACTTGTGAGTATTACATTTTTATTTTAGCGACATCCACTATTAACCTTGTATAGTCGTTTTTTTTTTTATTTAATAATGCATTATGCTCGGATCAATTAAAAAAAATAAAAAATGTGTCCGGAACTCCACTTTAACTCCATCCTGCCACTGTCTGTGATCTATATATTAACACTTTTAGCTCTTCTCTGTGTATGGCCTGTACAATAATGCATCTAATGCACCTCTACCAAGCTCCATGTTTTAATCCCCTCAATATTGGCATGTTTCTTCAGATTGTGGCAAAAAATGAGATCACCATGGGGCATCTACTTCAAAAAAGGGGGTTTTGGTACTGTTCTGGTATTCTCATTTGCTATTTTTACAACATGGTCTTTTTTTTCTTATTATAGTAAAAAAATGTAGTTGTTAAATATTACCAAAAGAAATTCTTATCTGTCCCAAAAAATGGTATAACATAATCTGGGCACAACACTGCATGAACAAGTAATTGTCGGTCAAACTACAGAAAACTGAAAAATGGCCTGGTAACAAAGGGGTATTATAGGATTGTACACAAATGGTTAATGTTAATAAATGTAAAGTTATGCAATTGAGGCCCAAAAAACATACATGCATAAAATGTTCTAGGAAGGTACAACCAGGGGAATCAATAATAAAAAAAGAATGTAGGTGTTCTGGTAGATCATAGACTTAATAATAATAATAGGCAATGCCAAGCTGCAATTTCTAAAGCAAGCAAAATACTTTATTGTATTCTAAGAAGTAGAAACCCAAGAAAGAGAGGGATGTAATATTGCCCCTGTACAAAGAATTAATAAACCTTATCTGGAATATGCAGTTCAGTTTTGGGCACCAGTTCACAACATGATGCTGGGGAACTGGAAAGGGTGCAAAGAAGGGGAACCAAACTGATAAGAGCCATGGAGAAGCTCAGCTATGAGGACAGATTAGTTGAACTGAATGTATTCTCCCTTAAGAAGAGGCTTTTTAAGGGGATATGATTAACATGTATAAATACATAAATGGTCCATATAGTGAACTTGGTGCAAAGTTACTCACTACTCACTACGCCAAAAGCAAAGGGACAAGCTTGCACCCTTTGCTTTTGGAGGAAAGGAGGTTTAACCTTTGCATATTGAAAGGCATCTTCACAGCAAACGTTGGCCATAAACAGTTTATATTTTTTAAATTTTGGTAGAGGAATCCCCCCTGTCAAGATATTGTATTCTGACAGCTGGACCTGCTGCTGGCAGAATACACCGAAGCTGCTGATCAACATAAGTTTTCCAGCATGTCCCTTCGACAGAAGTCAATCAAATGATCAACTTCTGTTGAGCAAGGGTGGCCACATCCAATCAATAGAGCTGACTAAAACTTGTTCACAAGGGAGCTTATTCCACATTTCCACAGTTCTTAAACTGGTCATACACTTATTAAAATTCTTCATATGAATGCATTCCTAAATGCACAGAATATAACTAGATATTAACATTCATAAGTAATAACACTAGGGATTGCTGATCCAGGGAATGTCTGATTGCCATAGTGCAGTGGTTCCCAACCTCAGTCTTCAAGTATCTCCAGCAGATTATGTTTTCAGGATTTCCTTCACCTTTCCATTGTCAATTGCTTGGTATTTATGACAGCTATTTTATCTAAGGTAAATTTTCAAAATGTGGCCTGTTGGGTAAGCTTGAGGATTGTGGTTGAGAACCACTGCCTTAGAAGTTCAGGTAGGATGTTTTCCCCTCTTGGTAGCACACTGGACAATGCTTTATGAGGGGCTTTTGCCTTCCTCTGGGTCAACTGTGGGTTATTTGTTTCTGTTGGTTGAACTGAATAGATTTGTATCTTTTTATTTGATTTTAATCTGACTAACTATTCATATGTTTGTTAAAACATACACTGTATCCTTAAGGCAAACCTAGACAGCAGATGTGCTTAACCTCAGTAACCCGCAAAAGAGCAGCACTTTATTTGTAAAATTTATAATTTGACTCTTTATAAATATGGGCCATTATATTCCTTCAGATTTTTTTTCAGCATGACACCTCTGGTAACACAGCACTGTTTTGGAATTTTACAATATAGAAAAGGCATCAGTTTGCTCTTTATAACATGGTATCTCAAGCCATCTTTGTAAACAAAGCACTATATCAACCATGCAGCGCATTTTAGGATAGCTCTGGCTCCAAAGAAATACATTGTATCATACTGTTTGTGCCATATTACCTATTGCCAAGTCCTTAAAGTTGATTACAAAACATTTTACCAACTTCTGAAATGATGAGTAAGTGTCCATGTTTATGCCTATAGAGAGGAACCAGTTTGGGCCAATGATCTCTTACATTTCTAGGTACATTAAAGCTGAATTCTGCTCAAATATATTCATGTTTTTAATGAATTGTTACGTGTTTAATCCTTAGGGGTGTAATGCATATAAATACCTACCTTATTCCTCACTCTTGTCTTCCCCTCCAGTTCAAGGATGGATGACAAGTCCTGCAAAGCCACTCCTTTTGTCCCAATCATGCAGCTGCCCCCTGATAGATGTAACACTTACTGTACAATGCCACTGCTGGTCCTACATTGTATGTGATGATTATGTTAAGGGCCTGCTGGGCTGGAGTGGAAGCCAGGAAGATCACTGCTATAGGAGTGAGCATTAAGGTAAATATTCCTCTACAATACACTCCCGCAGGCTAAACAAATAGTAATTCATGTCAGGTTTGTATTGCTATTTGTGTTGAAATAAAAGGGCAACTGCTTAATATGTCCTCTCTAACACAATTAACCACCTGACATATGCTAGCTGTTCTCTTTAACACCTATACTCTGATTGGCTGGGCAGCATTCTCGAATCAATTGCAGAACACAAGTGTATGTAATACTTACCAGAGACTTGTCTTTGACAAGGTGTTAAATCCTACCTCTCTTTCTATCTGTTAAATTTAATTCAGTGGAGCCAAACTTGGCAAAGCATACATCAAACCTTCACTTTTTAGGTCATTTGGAAATAATGACAGCTACATTTGCATTTATTCTGCAAAAAAAGTCTGCTGTTAGTTGTGATCAAAAGAATCTGCAGCTCATATATTTTGATCTGCCTGATGATTTATACATGCATCACACAATTAAAATGTATTTAAACCTGAAAGCAAACATTTTTTTTATATTGCAGCTTACCAGTCTTTAAATTAGGTGTTTTTTCCATTTTCTTCACCTGTTAATCTTAGGAATAAAATACTGCCTTTTTAGGGGGCTACAGTCACTCCTCCAATAGATTCATAAGGGAAGCCATGTTTATCACCCAGGTTAGACTTCACACGTGTTTTCTTCTCTTTATTTAATGTACATGGAGGGTGGATGGTAGGGATGAGCCGAACACCCCCCTGTTCGGTTCGCACCAGAACATGCGAACAGGAAAAAAGTTCGTTCGAACATGCGAACACCGTTAAAGTCTATGGGACACGAACATGAATAATCAAAAGTGCTAATTTTCAAGGCTTATATGCAAGTTATTGTCATAAAAAGTGTTTGGGGACCTGGGTCCTGCCCCAGGGGACATGGATCAATGAAAAAAAAAAAGTTTTAAAAACGGCCGTTTTTTCAGGAGCAGTGATTTTAATAATGCTTAAAGTCAAACAATAAAAGTGTAATATCCCTTTAAATTTCGTACCTGGGGGGTGTCTATAGTATGCCTGTAAAGGGGCGCATGTTTCCTGTGTTTAGAACAGTCTGACAGCAAAATGACATTTTGAAGGAAAAAACTCATTTAAAACTACCCGCGGCTATTGCATTGCCGACAATACACATAGAAGTTCATTGATAAAAACGGCATTGGGAATTCCCCAAAGGGGAACCCCGAACCAAAATTAAAAAAAAAAAAAAGACGTGGGGGTCCCCCTAAATTCCATACCAGGCCCTTCAGGTCTGGTATGGATATTAAGGGGAACCCCGGCCAAAATTTTAAATAAAAAATGACGTGGGGTTCCCCCTAAATTCCATACCAGACCCTTCAGGTCTGGTATGGATTTTAAGGGGAACCCCGCGCCAAAAAAAAAAAAAACGGCGTGGGGTCCCCCCAAAAATCCATACCAGACCCTTATCCGAGCACGCAACCTGGCAGGCCGCAGGAAAAGAGGGGGGGACGAGAGTGCGGCCCCCCCTCCCTCCTGAACCGTACCAGGCCACATGCCCTCAACATTGGGAGGGTGCTTTGGGGTAGCCCCCCAAAACACCTTGTCCCCATGTTGATGAGGACAAGGGCCTCATCCCCACAACCCTGGCCGGTGGTTGTGGGGGTCTGCGGGCGGGGGGCTTATCGGAATCTGGAAGCCCCCTTTAACAAGGTGACCCCCAGATCCCGGCCCCCCCCCCCTGTGTGAAATGGTAAGGGGGTACATAAGTACCCCTACCATTTCACGAAAAAAGTGTCAAAAATGTTAAAAATGACAAGAGACAGTTTTTGACAATTCCTTTATTTAAATGCTTCTTCTTTCTTCTATCTTGCTTCATCTTCTGGTTCTTCTGGCTCTTCCTCCGGCGTTCTTGTCCAGCATCTCCTCCGCGGCGTCTTCTGTCTTCTTCTCCTCGGGCCGCTCCGCACCCATGGCATGGGGGGGAGGCTCCCGCTCTTCTCTTCTTCATTTTCTTCTCCGGGCCGCTCCGCAATCCATGCTGGCATGGAGGGAGGCTCCCGCTGTGTGACGGCGCTCCTCGTCTGACAGTTCTTAAATAACGGGGGGGGGGCCACCCGGTGACCCCGCCCCCCTCTGACGCACGGTGACTTGACGGGACTTCCCTGTGACGTCACGGGGAATGCCACAGGGAAGTCCCGTCAAGTCACCGTGCGTCAGAGGGGGGCGGGGTCACCGGGTGGCCCCGCCCCCCGTTATTTAAGAACTGTCAGACGAGGAGCGCCGTCACACAGCGGGAGCCTCCCTCCATGTCAGCATGGATTGCGGAGCGGCCTGGAGAAGAAAATGAAGAAGAAGAGAAGAAGAGAAGAAACGAAGAAAAGAAGAAGAGAAGAGCGGGAGCCTCCCCCCCATGCCATGGGTGCGGAGCGGCCCGAGGAGAAGAAGACAGAAGACGCCGCGGAGGAGATGCTGGACGAGAACGCCGGAGGAAGAACCAGAAGAACCAGAAGAGCCAGAAGAACCAGAAGATGAAGCAAGATAGAAGAAAGAAGAAGCATTTAAATAAAGGAATTGTCAAAAAAAAACTGTCTCTTGTCATTTTTAACATTTTTGACACTTTTTTCGTGAAATGGTAGGGGTACTTATGTACCCCCTTACCATTTCACACGGGGGGGGGGGGGGGCCGGGATCTGGGGGTCACCTTGTTAAAGGGGGCTTCCAGATTCCGATAAGCCCCCCGCCCGCAGACCCCCACAACCACCGGCCAGGGTTGTGGGGATGAGGCCCTTGTCCTCATCAACATGGGGACAAGGTGTTTTGGGGGGCTACCCCAAAGCACCCTCCCAATGTTGAGGGCATGTGGCCTGGTACGGTTCAGGAGGGAGGGGGGGCCGCACTCTTGTCCCCCCCTCTTTTCCTGCGGCCTGCCAGGTTGCGTGCTCGGATAAGGGTCTGGTATGGATTTTTGGGGGGACCCCACGCCGTTTTTTTTTTTTTTTTTTTGGCGCGGGGTTCCCCTTAAAATCCATACCAGACCTGAAGGGTCTGGTATGGAATTTAGGGGGAACCCCACGTCATTTTTTTTTTTTAATTTTGGCCGGGGTTCCCCTTAATATCCATACCAGACCTGAAGGGCCTGGTATGGAATTTAGGGGGATCCCCACGTCATTTTTTTTTTTTAATTTTGGTTCGGGGTTCCCCTTTGGGGAATTCCCATGCCGTTTTTATCAATGAACTTCTATGTGTATTGTCGGCAATGCAATAGCCGCGGGTAGTTTTAAATGAGTTTTTTCCTTCAAAATGTCATTTTGCTGTCAGACTGTTCTAAACACAGGAAACATGCGCCCCTTTACAGGCACACTATAGACACCCCCCCCCAGGTACGAAATTTAAAGGGATATTACACTTTTATTGATTGACTTTAAGTATTATTAAAATCACTGCTCCTGAAAAAACGGCCGTTTTTAAAACTTTTTTTTGCATTGATCCATGTCCCCTGGGGCAGGACCCAGGTCCCCAAACACTTTTTATGACAATAACTTGCATATTAGCCTTTAAAATTAGCACTTTTGATTTCTCCCATAGACTTTTAAAGGGTGTTCCGCGGCATTCGAATTTGCCGCGAACACCCCAAATTGTTCGCTGTTCGGTGAACTTGCGAACAGCCAATGTTCGAGTCGAACATGAGTTCGACTCGAACTCGAAGCTCATCCCTAGTGGATGGTTTGGTGCCTTACGGAAGAAACTTAACATTGATTTTTCCTTTCAGCTCAGCCTATAGGATGCAACAACTTTACCACATTTAAGACAAGATCAACAGATATTTCTGTACTAGCCTAAAGTTTTCTTGTCTGAAAATAGAAAACAAATTCATGTAAACAAAGGTTTGGGGATAGCACTGACATCACTGATCAAAGATGGCCACATAGCCATATTTGGTAAATGACATTACCCAGGAGACTCCATCCCTTTGTTTACATTTAGCAGCAGGGTCCAGGAGATGTCATTTAATGCAAGTAAGTGACAAGAATGGATTGTGTCTGCGTGCCATTTTATTTTTTCATCCATACCCGATCCATATCACTGATAAGGGTCTGCTGTATTTTTTTTAGGGGAAACCCCATGCCTTTTTTGTGAGATGTCTAATTAACATTCCAGACCCTCATCTCGGATAAAGGTCTGGCATAGATGAATGGAATCCTCAGCTGCTTTGTTTGTAAACAGAAGGCCAATGCTGTCATTTACAGAAGATTTAGACTGCAGCAAAACTGACACTTTAAATAATGCAGTTTAAATCTCTTGTAAATGACAGAATCTCCCCACCAAATGTTTTTTTTTTTTTTTTAACTTTTTTTTTGCTCAGGCATCCATGCCATTGTTTGAAAATACTCTGACAAGATGGAAATATCCATTACTGTTTTTTTTTGGCTCCTAATAACTTCAATGAGCACCCAAATTTCAGTACAGTTTGCCAAACCCACCTTGAACTGAACCCAGATATGTTTGGCTCATCCCTATTCCCTACCTGTGATTAGTAGCTGGCAAGCAAGCCTTGGAATCACATACAAATTGATCTGCTTAGGTGTCTGCAAACTTGGACAGGTTTTTTTTCCTGGGCATAGATTGAAACGGTACTCAAATCTCTGCACCCCCCCTATGTTTTTTTCCCAAGTACCTGTAGTGCTGTAGTGTCTTTCAATCATATACTTACCTGAATAAATTTCAGAGTTGTCCCTCTGTGATCGACTGTTCGGGTACCACACCACCATCTTGGTCCTCTTTAGCTGGCAGTCTCTTTTGGGTCTAGGCAGACAGCTCCGATGATGCCCCCTGGTCCACCCTCCAGACTGCCCCCCTCTGGGTGCCAATTCTGCATCTTCCTGGGATATATAATGTAAGTACCCCGGGAGGCTGCAGGACCAGGTACATGTCATTCTGGCTTAGGCTTTAATGGCAGTAGGGGTAGGGGCTAGAAAAAAAAATACAAAAAAGATTACTGCAATTCAGCTTGAGGAGGGGTGAATGTTAAAGTGGTACTAACTCCCTTTTGGCACTTGAGTTCCGCTTTAATAAACAAATTCTGTAAATTACATAGTTAGTAAGGTTGAATAAAGACAGCAGTCCATCCAGTTCAACCTGAGTGAGTGTGCGTGTCTACAATTATCCCTAACCCTGTACATTGCATCTCATTAAGATGCTCATCTATTATATTATTATTTATTTAAGGTACCCATATAACACCGTCAATTTACACATACATTGCACACTCACATCCCTACCCTCAAGGAGACCACAATCCAAGGTCCCCAGCTCACATTCATATACTAGGGACAATTTTTGGACAGAAGCCAATTAACCTACCAGCATGTCTTTGGAGTGTGGTAGGAAACCGGAGTACCCAGAGGAAACCCACACAGGCACAGGGAGAACATGCAAACTCCAGGCAGGTAGTGTCGTGGTTGGGATTTGAACCAGCAACCCTTTTTACTGCTAGGTGAGAGTGCTACCCACTACACCACTTTGCCACCCAATAATTCAACATGATTACATTTAGTGTATGTGTTTTACCCCCCCCCCCCCACATAAAGCATTGTAAAAATTATTTATTACAATTTTCTAAAACATCTGATTTAGGTGAGGAAGCGTAAGCCCAGTAAAGGACTGTTTAGTCCATAGGGATTGACTATAAGCACAGTAAATCCCGCAAATACATCCCTGCTGCTTCCCAGGAGAAGCACCTTAGCAAATTCAAACTATAATGTGCTGTGACCCATGCCAACTAACTTATTTCTCTATTGTGAAAATACAGCAGATCCATCATTTGTGCACTTTCCAGATATTACTTCCTGCAGCATTGGCTTAAAGCCCTCCAAAAGTTGCATATATCAGACAAAAGGTATCTTATTTTACCTATGGTATCTATGATGAGCTGCTGTATTTCTCTAAAAATGACCAAATGTTCTAAAAGAACTCCCAATGAGTACAAAATTCAGAAGATGGTTTACAACAAATTGCGTAAAGTTTCAGTTCCAATTATTCAATCATCTGCAAGAAAAACCCTGTTTTCACCTGCACATGATTTTATAATTAAAGTGACTGTTGGGTGAACATTCTTAATCCTTTAGTAAAACAGCCTCTCAGTGTTTGAAGTTATGTGCCAAGTTAAATGTGCAACAAAGCTGGCCATCAATGCCTGCTGTTGCCTTACATAAATTCTCAAAACAAAAATAATGAGCAATAATGAATGAAGAACTTTTAAATCTGTTGTGAATCATTTTGGGTCTGGTAACAAACATCAAATTATTTTAACCAATATGCCAAATATGAGCAAGCCTATTTACATGCTAACTGCGTATTCAAGCCTAATGGGTCTAACTTTTGTATTGTACGTGCCACTAATCAAATTAGGTGCCAGTGTTGGTGAAAAAAACAAGTGGCATAAGGATGCCAGTACTCAGAAATATGTAGTGACCTAAAAATACTTAAAAACACAACCAATATATGCAGCTTACCAATCCTGAAATATGGATGTTGCATTAGTCGTTTTTGTTGTTTGTTCTTTTTTTGTTTTTTTCCCCATTGTTTTTTATTTTGTGATAATGCCATTACCACACTACCTTTCCTAGGATGTCAACACTCCCTCACTGCACTGCGTCTATGGAGAAGCAGCATTGTCACCTATAGACAGGAGTACAATAACCTCCCTCTATCTTCTTCTACATAATATGGAGAGGAAGTCTTCTATTGTTGTCTGAGATATCTGGGATATTTATCTGCTTGATAAATCAGCTGACAAGATTTTTTTGAGGAATATGTTAATTAGACATAAAACACCTTAAATGCTGTATTTACCAGACCAAAGGTCA
This sequence comes from Aquarana catesbeiana, assembly GCF_042186555.1. Classification (NCBI taxonomy): domain Eukaryota; kingdom Metazoa; phylum Chordata; class Amphibia; order Anura; family Ranidae; genus Aquarana; species Aquarana catesbeiana. The sequence continues at coordinate 476,816,521 of NC_133325.1, forward strand.
CTCAATGAAAAAAAATGGATACTAAAGTATTTAGCTTGTAGGGTTTACATATCTATTAAATGCAGCTTATAATGTTAGCCAAAAAAGCGTTTAATAGGCTAATGCATATTTTACAGTGACATCATGATATCCATTTTAAACAGCGGTACATATTCATTTCCTCATTTGTTCTACTAGATCCTGGAACACATTTATCTCAAAGATATTCAGCAACTTCACGGTGTGTTTGATTCATACACACATTCATCAGAAAGAGACGTGCCTGTGTTCTTCTTGTGGGCTTACAAGATGTCCTCCAGGACAAGGTGCAATTAAATGAGATGAAATAAATAATGACTGATGTGTCACGGTTAATCAGTTGTGTAATACTGCAATCATTGTTCTTAATTCAACTAGAGGCGTGATTTCTCCTAATCAGTTTTTAGCATTTATTACCATTTCCATCAAAACAGACAAGCAATATTTCTTCAGTACTAAAATATAGTGGTTTTATTAAGCATGCCTTATGTTTGACACATAATAACTAGTTGATTGTCAAACTGGGTTGGTCATTGACATAGAAAGAAGTGACATTAGTATTATGCATTGTATTGTATTAATTTCATTTGAGGAATAAAATATGCACAGATTACTAATATGTGGTTTCATCAACATACTTCTCAGCATCCCTCCTATGATTACACATCTTTATTGCCCTAAAGATTCCAATACCTGATATAAAAGTAACATGCATAGTCCAGATAAGTGAACAGAAAATATATATTTGCTAATTGCTTAGCTAGTAGTAGTTAGTTATCTTTAACTAGACTTATTCTGTAATGTTCTGTTGAATTCCAGTCTGACCTACTTCGATAGGTGGTGAAACATCATCATTACAGAACAAGTAAAGCCCAAAAGGGGAAGTTCCGCTTGTTTTCAACCCCCCCCCCTTCCACTGGCACATTTGGTACTTTTTAGGTGAAAGGGGGAGAGGGTGCTTGGTTTTGACAGGTACCCGCTCCCACATCCAGTCAGATGCACTGCAGCGATCTGAGCCAGAAGTTCGACCCTACTTCTGGGACACATCACAGGACAACAGAACCATTCACAAAGTACAGCATGGCATGCACATTAGGAAGGCTTCACTGCTGGTTTCCTTTACTTACGATGTCGGCGCCTGCACCCGAAGCCAATTTAAGAATTGGCTTGGGTGAGGACATCACTGGTTTTCCTGGATAGGTAAGTGCCCTTATATTAAAAGTCAGCGGCTCCTGTATTTGTAGCTGCTGACCTTTATTTTTTTAGGGGAAGTCTGGAGCTCCTCTTTAAAATATAATTGATGTGGATGGCCAGAATTTGCCATAGAGTGCAAGCATGAACAGCACTCTTGTACCTTATGACACACTTACCCCTTATAGTCTGCTCTCTTCTAGTGATGTGAGGTTTGAGCCCCCCACATCTGCTCTGCCCCTACTGGAGCCATGTTATTTTTCTTTTCTTCTGAGTCCATTGTCTTCTTGTTTTACCCTTTAACTTGTAAATGTAGTAAATTTGACTCCATTCAGATCAAATCTGGTTCTGTACCAGAAAATGCTGAGATCATATAAAGTGCTTAGCGCAACAGGCATACCATTGCATAAAAGTAGGGTTTTTTAGCAGCCAGAATGTGGTGGAACGGAGTTCCGCCACCTCTGGCACTAGCCCTGTGCTTTCCGCTTACTGCTGTCACTTCTAAATGCAGAGGCCTGGTTTCTGCATTTAGAAGTGACACCACAACTCTCCAGGTGGCTGCACTGAACCCTCCCTGCCCAGGTGCAGTTGGCGTAACGGGAGGGGCTCCAATGACATCACTAGTGCCAGGCATCCATCCATGTGTTCCCTGCTGCAATTGCTGGCACCCACAACATCTCCCCTGCCAGCTGCCCCTTGTTACCCTAGAGCTGAGAAAGCTTACCCCAGGCTCCTCCTCAGCTCTGTCCTATGACAGACCACACGAGAAGGAGCCTGGGTGAAAGAACATCTTCCACCCGCATGGAGACCAAGCCCATGCTGTATCTGAGGTCTGGGTTGGGAGATTTGATTAGAGGAGAAACAAAAGGATTTATGGCAGGGGGAAAGGCTTTATTATGATGGGGGGGGGGCTTGTGCTAGAAGAGGGCTGTCAGTCCCTTCTAGAATTGGGGTTTGGGGGTGGGAGGCAAGTTGGGGGGGATTCATTTTTGTTTTAAAGTGGCAAGTAGGAAATGCAGTCCTGAACTGCACTGCTCTATACATAACATGCGCCTTAACTTTGTACTCTGTATGCAGCACACTCCTGAACCCTGCACTCTTTACACCGCACAATTCTGATCTCCACACTCTGCGCACAATTAAATCTTGCACTCTGTACACCACGCTCTCCTAAACCCTTCACTCTGCATTTTGTACACCGTACACTCCTGATCTCTGAACACTGCGCACTCCTAAACTCTGCATTCTGCATGTAGTACACTCCTGAACCTTGCACTCTTTACACCACGTACATCACTCTGTACATAGCGCACTCTTGAGCTCTACACTCTGCACACCGCACATGCCTGAATCCTGCACTCTGTACACCGCGCATTCCTAAACCCTGCATTCTGTACACCATGCACTCCCAAACCTTGCACCCTGTACACCATGCACTTCTAAACCCTGCACTCTGTACACCATGCATTCCTAAACCCTGCACTCTGTACTTCACACTCCTAAACCCTTCACACTGTACACTGCACACTCCTAAACGCTGCATTCTATACACTGCTCATTCCTGATCTCTGCACTCTGTACACCGCACACTCTTAAACTCTGCATTCTGTACACTATGCATTCCTGATCTCTGTGCACCGCGCACTCCTAAACCCTGCACTCCGTACTCCATGCACTCCTCAACCCTGCACTCTGTACTTTGCGCACTCCTAAACTATGCACTCTGTACGCCGCACACGCCTAAACCCTGCACTCTGCACACCACACACTCTGCATTCTGTATTAAGCACACTCCTGGTATTTATTGCACCTTTAGTTTCAATCATTTTTATTGAATAGTTAAAGGATAGTGTTACAAAGGAAATCACATTTAACTGTTCTGTTGTGACAATAGAGCAAATAATTCACAAAACAATTTCCATTCACATATCAATTTCCATTGTCTCTGCTGTGCATATGATTAGGTAATACTTGCCCCTATAGAGGTATTCGACCCTGCTCCTCGAGAGGACAGGAGTCGCACCTAAAGAGATCGCTGGGTGAGGGAACCCACCCCCAGGCACCCCTATGGGAACACCCTGGAGAAGGGATGAGCCAACCCCCCATCACTAAAGCAGAACATGTATCATCAGGGGCTAAGAACACTTAGTGTAAAAAAACAAATAAAAGGAAAAAACAAAGATGTAGCATGTAGCTACCTAAATGTTTAACAAGTAAGAGAGAAGGATCTCCAAGTGGACCAGTTGGTTTCAAATTTAGATGTGTTACCATCTCTAATCGCCAGTATTCTTTCATATTCAGCTATCATGTTTAGTTTAGCTGTTATATCCCTTAGTCTGGGGATGTCTGTAGATTTCCATCTGTACATAAGCAGAGCAAGCTGCCATTAAGATATTGGTTGTTATAGGCCTAACAGCAGTAGGAAGATTTGACACATTTATACTGAGGATGGGCTGCTCAATATTCAGTTTAACATAAACACCTGTCACCTTTGAAATTAATGTGAAAATTTCTGCTCAGAAGGTACGTTGATTGGCACAGGACCATACCATGTGTGTTAAGGTACCCACCTGCCCACATCCTCTCCAACATAGGTTCGAGTTATCTTTTGAGAATTTAGCGACTATATAGGGAGTAAAGTACCACCTCTGCGTAAGTTTGTGCTAGTTCCTCGTAATTTGAACATCTCGAGAACTGGTGGTTGCATTTGAAAGGGCAGTCATTTATTTTCACTAAATATATCTGTTAAGTTCAGAATGCCATTCCCTATCCATGTATTCAACCTTAGGTTGGGAATCATCCACCAAAGAGACTCGAGAGGGATGGGAATCTTAGTGGTTGGGTATACTTCAGTTCCTTTTGGGCTTAGAACAGTCCAAGCCTGGACTGCAGCTTGTATGGTAGGGGGATCCGCTAAATCACCTGTTTTTGGTAACTTGGTGGGCATTAGAAGGGAGAGTGGGGATTTGTTGTTCAACTACATATGTTCTATTTGACACCAGGGTTTTATAATGGGTTTCTGGAACCAAGTTTTGAGTTGATCTATAACCACTGCTCTATAGTAGTCTTTCAATACCGGTAATACCATACCCCCAACAGATTTGGGCCTGTTTTGTATGAGAGGAGAACATATAGCTTTTCTCCCTGCCCAAATAAATTTCGATAGTTGCTTCTGCATTGTTGTGAAGAAAGATGCGGATATAGGAATAGGCAATGCTCTGAAGTAGTAAATCAATTTTGGTAGTAGCAACATTTTATACGCCGCCAGCCAACAAAAATAAAAGTGTAGCGCTATATATTTTACATTGTGGACTTCTTTTTTTGTGTAAATTGGGTGGCTGATTTGCTGAACCTTTACGGTTTTTCAAATTTAAGTTATTGCTCATAATTGTTAATTAATTCTACTATTTAATGTTTCACCTTAACGGTTTCACTGATTAATACAGTGTTACTTTACTATGCATCTCACATTTTTGATCATACAAGGTGTGATAAGGTTCCACTTACTGTCTGTATACACTTATGGATTTTTTTGATTAAAATGTTTGTATAATATATAGCGCTACACTTTTATTTTTGCTGTTATCCCCTACCTTAAATCTATAGCTGTGTTAGCTGCTATTTTTGTGTTTTTTCTGATTTAGCGCAGCGCTGTACTTATCTCCCCATTGTTATTATACGCCACCAGCCACCCTGACCAGGTTAAGTAATATTTTTGGAGTCTAGAGAATTCCTGTTGAAAGGTGTTAATGAGTGGTAAGTAATTAGCGTGATATAGTCTCGAAAGGTGAGAAGTTAATTTTATTCCTAAGTTGGTGATGGAATCATTAGTCCATGGGTATGGAAGATTCTTTTTCAGGGATATTTTCCGTGTTTCTGTCCATGGCTATTCCTAATATGTTGCATTTTATGGCATTAACTTTGTAGAAGGACGCTCTACCGAACATTTGCAATATGTCGTGGGCTGTGGGTAATGACTTGGTCGGGTTAGATAGAGATAGAATCACGTCATCCTCAAACAAGGATATTTTATGCTGATATTTGTGGGTTATAATGCCCTGAATGTCCGGATCTGATCTTATTTTTACCGCAAGGGGTTCCATAATGAGTGCAAAAATTAGAGGGGACAGGGGGCACCCTTGCCTGGTCCCATTAGTTATTCTGAATGTTTTAGAGAACATTCCTTCTGTAAATACAAATGCTGAGGGAGATGATGCCATTATCGCATTTTGTATTGGGCCGGACAATCCAAATTTCTACAAAACTTTGCTGAGATACCCCCAGTGAACTCCATGGAAAGCCTTCTCTGCATCTAACGTAAGAAGCAGAGAAGGCTCTCCTTTGCTCTCTATCATGTGGAGAGGATTTACCATCCTTCTGGTGGCATCTGTGGTTTGGCAGCCTATTACAAATCCCACTTGGTCATAATTGATCAGTTTAGGCAGCAAAGTCATCAGTCTATGTGCTATCAATTTAGCATACAATTTCACATCCACATTTAATAGTTAAATTGGTCTAAAGTTTTGCGCTAGGTTGGGTTCTTTGCCTGGTTTAGGGAGAGTAATTATAGTGGCCGTTTCTTGGGGGAAACTTGTAGTATCCTTTGCTGCTTCAAAGATTCAGTATAAGTACGGTGATAATATGTGGCTAAACAGTTGATAATATTCAGAAGAATATCCATTGTGCCCAGGAGATTTATTGTGGGGAAGGTTTTTAATTGCGGTTTCTATTTTCTGTACTGTGAAAGGTTGGTTCAGAAAGTGTAGGTCAGTTTGAGATAATGTAGGTAGGTTTACCAAGGTTAGGAATTTTGTAATAATATCCTCATTAGGTTGATAGGTATTAGGATCATTGTTAAGATTATAAAGCTCCTCGTAATAATCACTAAATGCATCTGCGATCTCTTTGGGATTTGTGACCTTTAACTTGGTTTTCAGATTCATAATGTACAGGATTTTTTGTTTAGCAATTTTTTCTTTTAGTTGACTTGCTAGTAGCTTCCCTGTTTGTTTCCACATCTATATGATTGGGCCTTCAAAGAACGCATCTGATAGTCATGTTTGGCTATCAGATGTGTTTGTAGTTCCTGTCTAGTAATGAACAGTAGGGATGGGCCGAACGGACCCCTGTTCGGTTCGGACCGGAACTTCTGAACACCGCAAACGTTCTGACCCGAATACCGAGTCCCCATTAAAGTCAATGGGACCCGAACATTAAATATCAAAAGTGTCCATTTTGAAGGCTTAAATGCAAGTAAGTAGGCATACAATACAATGGTTAGAGGGTTCTGGGTCCTGCCCTGGGGACATGGATCAATAAAAAAAAGTTTGTGAAAAACGTCATTTTTAAATGAGCAGTGATTTTTTGATTTTTAAAGTGAAAGCCTAAAAATGAAAAATTCCTTCAAATATAGTGCCAGGGTTGTCCCCTTAGTCTAATTGTAAAGTGGCAGATCTGTACCATGTCTAGAATCTGCTGCAGCAATAATTGAATTTATAAAGCCAAAAAAATGATATTTGTCCTCCAAGCTGCCTTTATTTTGCTCAGCAACAGCTGGGGAGCCAGTGTGTATGATGAGGCCACAATGTAGTGCACTGGGAACAAGATTAGAGATTTTTTGGATACATTCGGGTGCATTAAAATTGGTCTTTGGGTGTCGGTGGTGTCTTCCCACCGTAACCCTATAGAGATAATCTTGATGAAAGCAAGAATTTGCCTTGTTGTAAAAAATTGCAATGATATGCACCTGTCAAACAGGTGCAGAAAAATTACTCTTTGGGTGTCGGGGCGCCTTCCCACCGTAACCCCATATAGGTGGCCTTGATGAAGGCAAAGAAATTTACAATGATATGCACCTGTCAGAAAAATTGATCTTTGGGTGTTAATTGTGCCCATGAAACCTATATCAAAAACATTCTTCCAGGTTAAATGATTGAACACCCTCAAAGCTAGGCAGCTTGCTGGCCCCCTTACAGTGCCAAGGGAACATCTGCCTCTCCTTGTTGTTCTCCCAGAAATTATTGGGAGTTAGGGGCAGTGCTTATAAGAAAATGTAAAGGAGAAGTTGAAATCTGTACGTAGATGCACTTTAATTAATGTAAAGAGGAGTTTGGTGCCCTTTAATTTGAGTACTCACAATACACAGACACACTCCATGGATACAATATAATATACTGCAATTTAAATGTACAGTGATGCACAGAACTAAACTGGAAGTAATGCACGCAAAACTATATAACGTTAAACTGGCAGTAGCGCAATCAAATAGACGGTATTCAACTGTTACTACACTGAAGCTATCTGAACTGTCCCTACTCTAGCTTTATACTAATGTAAAGATTACTGACACGGTCTCACTACACTACACTGAAACTATTTGATCTGTCCCTACTCTAGCTGCACACTATGAAAAGCTGAATGATGATCCTCCTCACTACACTCACACTATCCCTAGACTGACACTAAACTAATATTCTACATTAACAATTGAAGCAAAATAGCACAGTATAGCACACTAACTAATAGCACTGAACAGAGCCCTGTTCTATCTCTCTCCACACCAAAATCACACTGAAAATGGCTGCCATTGAAAGAATACTTTTATACTGTGGGTCGGGAATGAGCCATGATTGGATAAAGTCATGATGACAGTGTCCAATCATGACTCTGACAGTGCTCTGTGCCCCAATTGGCTAAAGCTTTCACTGCTTCAGTCAATCAGGGCTTGCAATGCACTGTTCAACACCACAATGCATTGTGGTCAGTTCAGGGGGGGCGAACAAATGGTTGAACATCCCGTTTGTTCAGCTGTTCTCCGAACAACGAAAGTTCGGCCCGAACTTATGCTCGGCCCGAACTGTTCGCCCATCCCTAATGAACAGTGATTCCCTGTTTTTTGTGCTGTATTTTGTTTGTTAAGGTTTTCTAACTAGCGGATTTTAGCTAGTAATTCATTAAGTCACTCTGAGCGTTGTCTCTTACGCTTTGCACTCAGCTGTATGAGCAGTCCCCTTATATAGACTTTATGACTATTCCATAGCGTGAAGGGATCATCGACCGAGGGGGCATTAATAATGAAAAATTCTGTAAGTGCTTTGCCTATTTGGTCCAAGTGAGTTGGTTGCGATAAAGTGTAAATGTCATTGTGCCATCTATTTGCCCTGGTCATGGCACGATGATCCCCCACACTAATGGAAATTGGTGCGTGGTCTGACCACGTAATATAATGTATTTCCGACTTAACAACCTATTGCAAAAGGAATTTGTCTGTTAGGAACAAGTTTATTTGAGAGTATGTATGGTGAACATTAGAGAAGAATGTGAAGTCCCTCTCTGACGAATGCTGACATCTCCATACATCATATAAGCCTGAGGAAGAGATAAAGCTGTCCAGAGTCACTCTGCGCTGTTGGACCCTAGTGTGGCTGGACAGATCCAAGTCTTTGTCACGAACTGCGTTGAAGTCACCACATAAAATTACATTTCCCTGCCTCATGTTAGACACTTTCTTCCAGATTTTTTTCAAAAAAGTTAGTTGTTTTATATTGGGAAGGGATACATTAACCAGTGTGTATTTGGAGTTTTTGAGCTCGCTTACAAGAATTATGTTTCTGCCTGTATCATCCAGGAAAATCTCCAATTTTTAAAATTGAACCGAGTACTTGATGGCAATTGTCACTCCCCTTTTTTTGGATGTGCCATTAGCCTGAAAGATATGTGGGTATTTGCGATGTTGGAAAGAAGGAGGCATGTGAGAAACAAAGTAGGTCTCTTGGAAACATATTACATCACTATGGAGTCTTTTCGCCTCTTTCCAAGCCATCTGCCGTTTGTAATGCCGCGTACACACGGTCGGACTTTTCGTCTACAAAAGTCCAACGGACGCTGACGGACTAAAGCTGGCTGGTAATCCGATCGTGTGTGGGCTTCTCCGGACTTTCAACGGACTTTTTTAGCCTCAAATCCGACGGACTTTAGATTTGAAACATGCTTCAAATCTTTACGTCGTAAGTACGACGGACCCCGAAATCCGCTCGTCTGTGTGCTAGTCCGACGGACAAAAACCCATGCTAGGGCAGCTATTGGCTACTGGCTATCAACTTCCTTATTTTAGTCCGGTGTACGTCATCACGTACGAATCCGTCGGACTTTTGTGTGGTCGTGTGTAGGCAAGTCCGTTCGTAAGAAAGTCTGCCGCAAGTCCGCCGAAGGTACGTCGGAAGTCTGTCGGACAGGCTGTCGGACTTTTGTAGACGAAAAGTCGGACCGTGTGTACGCGGCATAAGGGCTGTTCAGACCCTTAACGTTAAGTGAAGAGATTTTGAGCAGCATGTTGTGTGAATTTACCTGCTCTTGAGTGGCTGCGGGTGCAGACCCAGTATGTGGATGTCTGTTGGAGGGTGAGAGGGAACCTTCTGTGATGAGGCAAAAATGATTGGATCCATTGGAGAAACCCTTTAAGGAAACAGTTAGTAAAAGACAAAGGAAGTAAAATGATAAAATCAATAGAAAACAACTTGCGATTCTACAGAGAATCTGTGCGGTAGAACAACCGCTCAACTTGAGGGGTTAACTGTGAGTAATGCGGCAATCTACTGGGCCAACAGGGAGTGAACAAGTGTGCATTGCACATGTAAGATGATCAGCCTGTTTCAGTATCAGAATTTTCACGGGTGGACACAGGTGAACTGGTGTTACTAACAGCCATTAATTCGGGGGCAATAATTTGCCATTCTCGCAGAAGGCGGATGCCTTCTTTTATATTCATGATCACATGGTTGTTGCCCTCCCTCATTACTAGTAGCTTTTCCAGATACAGCCAGCAGTAGGCTATATTGTGGTTGTTCATGGGCTTCGTTATGGTGGCCAATTGCCTGCCTTGTTGCATAGTGATGGTTTACGGGTCCGCAAAGAAGGACAGGTCTTGCACGTCAGATGGTAGTGAGTCATGATGTCTGATGGTCTGCATAAAATGATCTTTTGTGTGGTAGAAGTGGATCCTGACAATAGTATTTCTGGGCAGATGGGATGCAATGTGTTTAGGTTTGGGCAACCTGTGGATCCTGTCTATCAGAAGATCTTCCAGGGGTGCATCGGGGAGGACTGCTTTTATGACATCAGTAAAGTATTTTTTCAGGTCATCGGGGCTTCACTGTCTCAGGGATTCCTCTGATTTTAATATTATTCCTCCTAGACCTGTCCTCTAAATCTGTTAACTTAATTTTCATTTGCATCATTTCATCATCTCTGTTGTTGTGAGCATCTACTAGTTCATTGAAGGTAGAAGCAAATTCCCCCATTTTCTTCTCCACATGCAAAACCCTTTCATTAACAGTGAATATTTCATTTTTAAATTGTCTGGTCAGGGTAAGGATATCAGTATGCAATGTGGACCTCAGCGACACCAGCATGTCTTTGAGCATTGTGTCCATTACTGGCATGTTAGCAGTGGGGAAGTCAGTGATTGAGTCCTGTAATTCCCTAGTATCATGCAGAGGTGACTACAGGCCTTCTGCTGCCGGGTTGTCCATCTTTTGCCTGCTTTTGGCTGGGCTGGATGATGCTGACGGAGGTGTTGGTCCCCTCCCCAGGCTGCCGTTGTGGTGTCCTGAATGTGGTTGTGAGGCTGCGCTACTCTGAATGTGAGAGCCACATGTGCGCTCTATCTGCTTACCGCCACCATCTTGGTCCACATAACGGCACTGTAACATAAAGTAATCAGGTAATTTACCCAGTTGTGAGCCCTCTTTTCTTTTGCGGGAACGCATCCTGGTGTGTCCCCGCTCCAAGATAGCTCGGTGGCACTGTGAAACGAGGCTTCTAGCCACTGTATGTCCCCCTATTGGTCCGTGGCGGAGACAAGCTGTGTTAGTGAGCGTCCATACTCTCTGCCGGCTAGCCACGCCCCCCCTTTATTGCACCTTTAAGACTCTCCCACTCTTAGTGCAATTTGGCCACACCCACCATTTGCTGTGGTGTGCTATCCTGCCCCTCTCAGGGGAAAGTGGGGGGCATGGTTAAGTTCCTGCACCTATCCTCTGAGAAAAAAAGCCCTGCATAAAAGTATACAGTTATCAAGCAGTACCTATGACATAATGGTATACTGTGTACACTATAAAGCAGTACATATGACATACATCAACATACATACAGTATCTAAATTAAGTGTAATATTGTAAAATTAAGTCAAGGGCAGTGATTTTTCAAACATTGCTGGATTATATTTCAATTTAGTGAGCAATAAATAGTACTTTCTCTGCTGCCAACCCCCTGCCTTTTGTTTGTTGTACAGAGATAGATCTTGGATGGGAGATTTGTGTCTCTGCTATTTGGGTTGTGGTCCTTTTTTTTGGGGGGGGGGGGGGGGGGGGGCGGCAAGAAACAGTATGAAATACTCTCATTTTCACACTTAAAATAAGCTGTTTTTCTTGTATCGTTTGAAAATAAACACTAATTGTTTTATCAATACAACTCACTGGTGATCCGGACCACCAACATATCACACATATACATATATACATATACACACACACACACACACACACGGTATATATACAGGATGGAAATAAATATATAAAGGCTATGGGGGTACCTCATCCTATATAAAATTCACAAAACCAAACCAGCATAACGAACTATCACGGTACCAAGTGAGGAGTTATACATAGTAATTTTAACCACTTGCTTACTGGGCACATAAATCCCCCTCCTACCCAGATCAATTTTCAGCTTTCAGTGCTGTCGCACTTTGAATGACAGTTACGCGGTCATACAACCCTGTACCCAAATTAAATTTTTATAATTTTTTCCCACAAATAGAGCTTTCTTTTGGTGGTATTTAATCACAGCTGGGATTTTTATTTTTTGCAAAACAAACAAAAAAAGATGGAAAATTTTGAAAAAAAAAAATCGTGTTTCATAGTTTGTTATAAAATTTTGCAAACAGGTAATTTTTCTCCTTCATTGATATGCGCTGATGAGGCGGTACTGGTGGGCACTGATAGGCTGCACTGATGGGCACGGATAGGCACAGTTAAGGCGGCACAGTTAGGGCGGCACTGATGGGGACAGATAAGGCGGTACTGACGGCCACTGATGGGCCCTGATGGGTGGCACGGATGGGCACTGATAGGTCCAACTGATAGGTGGCACAGATGGGCACTGATGGGCGGCACTGATGGGCACTGATAGGTGGCACTGATGTGCAGCACTGTTGTTGAGGCACTGATTGTGGGCACTGATAGGTGGCACTGTGGGCACTGATGGGTGGCGCTGATGGGCACTGGTAGGCGGCACTGCTTCCTATTGCTTGGTGGCACTGACAGGTGGCACAGGTGGGCACTGGTGATCTGGCGGCAGATCTCCATGATCGGGACTGATGTCCATCTCATGGCCGCCGGTGATCGGCTTTTTTTTCCTCCTCACGCTGTCAGTGCGAGGAGAAAAAATAGCCCATTTCCGGCTCTGTTGACTTCACATGATTGGCTGTCATTGGCTGACAGCTGATCACGTGTTAAGGGGTCAGGATCGACCCCTTACTCCGATCTGTGATCAGGCGAGTCTCATAGACTCGCTGATCACAGAGTACGCCGCGCATGCCCTGCAGGGGGCACGCAGGCCACTACTGCATGGGACAACATCAATGGACGTAGTCCCGGCAAAGCAGGTCCGCGCTGTAGTCGTCATTCGGCTATAGCGCGGATCTCAAGTGGTTAAATAATTTTATTTATACAAAATTGAATATACATAAAAAAATTTATAAATGCATTTAGATGTTTTCTTGAAATTCATAAATACATGTTTCTCAAATTTCTGTCTGTAAAGATGGTTGGCACGTTTCACATAATCGCTTCCTCAGAATCATTTACATATGACATATGATCAGAGAACCAAGTAAAATACCTGTGCAAAACACATCTGGGAGCCAATATGCTCCACACAGAGAAAAGGGGGGGGGGGGGAATAATGGCTGCTGATACACAGGATGATGGCCGTTCTGAAGTCCAAACAAACACTGCTTTAAATCCAATGTGCTTGGTATGGCAGATAAGCAGTCTCCAGCTGAGCCAGAAAGCATCACTAAAATGAAAAAACAATCCATACTAATAGAGAAATAAATAAAGCATAACACTGTACCAGTGGGGACAGAAACACAAATAGCCTCATATAGATAAAAGGCAGCTCAGGCATAACTTACCATGTATGTGCCTCACTCCTAGACCACACACCACTTACCAGACCAAGCCCACACTGTTTATATAGTCAGTTTGGCGCTCAAATCAAATCAATCTCAAATCAGCACCTAACATAGCACCAGCTGGGGCAGCGTGAGGGAAGATGTTTAACCTCCAGGATGCATATATTGACAGGCGGATGCCACAGCGCAAGCACAATCCCTCCGCCGGCCGAAAACGAAACTGAAACCCTGTGCATGCGCACAAGCGTTCGGACGGTCCTAAGTTCCTATCACGGCCGGTCACAAATACAGAGAAGGCAGTGCGCTGTACATTAGTGGAAAACAATCCAAGTCTGTATTAGCCTCGTCCAGATCCTGACCTTAGAAGGGGGAAAAAAATCAATCTAAAGGAAAAAAGAAAAAAAAAACAGGGAGGGGAGAATCCTCCTGACGCTACCACCTCGACTCCACCACCATAGGCAGGCTAAAGGGAGTCAACTGACTCTCTCTCACCCCCAGATTTTTACCATGCCAGGCGGGATTTGATCTCCCATCATGCTGAGGAGAATACTACGTGTCCAACTCACATCCCTAGTCTCATCCAAAGTGAATATTGTAGGCTAGCCAAATTATTTTTTATAGTAAATAACTTTTTATAGCAATTTCTTTCTTTTATTTGGCCAGAACATGTTCTCAATCATCTCCCATCTATTTCTGATAATAGAAAAAACAAAAAAAAACATTAACAGTACATATACAGGATGTTTGAGATAATGTGAAACAGATGAAACTGTGAATAAAAATAAAATAAAAATATAGAGTGCAGTAAACATAAAACACTTTAAGAATTCAAAGACTATAGATTCACACATGATCCATAGTGCAAAAAAAGTGGTGTAACAGGAAAATAATTAGATGCAGAATGTGGGTAAAAGGAGGTGGCTGTTGGAGCCCTTGCCTTAATATGTAGCATGTCTGAGTGGCACTTCTTTAGAGGGAAGGAAGAGGTGCACTTCTATTATCTTGTTCATAAATGTCCAAGTAAAAGTTTTTATATGGAAAATATAGCAATTACTGAGGTGCTTACATTCTTGAAAGATTTTTTTTCCTTCTGACCTACATGGATTACACTTTTAGAAATACTCGTGTGTACATCTGTACATTCTATTATCAAGATATACAGAATGTATACATTTTGTTTAAAGGAAAAGTTACAATTCCCCCCTGGCAAAATAATGAGGCTGTCCCACAGGATGAGAAAAATGACGCATTTGAAAGTAATAGTATAGTAAGCTGGGATAAAGCTTAGTAAAAAAATGTATAAAGGATTTGTTGTTTAAATAGTGATTTGATAAAATCATTAAAGCAGTATGTATTGTATTAATGGGAAAATGTCTGTAAAAAAAGTAATAACATACTTTGAAAGTGATTACATTTATAGTTGTATGAGGTAGCCCCATTAGCAGTTTACAGTAGAAGGTTTTAATTTTCTGGTATTTCCATTATGACAACTCCAGTTGTATGCAGATGAGATGACACCTATCACTATCAGTATAATCTTTAAAAAACTAAAAAGATCTCGCACCCTGGAACTAATAAGTTAAAGTGTATAAAATGTGTAAATAAATAATTGCTGTGAATTTAGCTGCTGCTGATTAAAACAAGTGCTATATAATCAAAACACTGAATTCAAAATCTAATTTCATAAATAAATCACACTGCTCTAAGCTTTCATAGACAAAATATAAGGCATAACCATAACAGACATGTTATAAGGCTAAGTAATGATATAAACAGTGAATAAGTCCAAGTAAAAAGTTCCGGGTCTATGTGCTGACGTCATTTCCGGCAACGACATATCCTCCTGTTGGAGCACACACTGATTTTCTGTACATGCACAGTCACGGACATTTTTTCCACCCTATGCAAGCCATACGTACCCAGTGCTGGTTCTTATAGGCACCTACACATGTGAGTGTGAGATCCTCCCTGATATTTTATTTGCATGTATGACAGTGCACCATGAAGGACCCATAAGAACAAGCCATTGGAGACTTAGGGATATACACCCAAACACAAGCACTACTGACCTGACTAGCAATAGTAGGCCAACAACTTTTGGTGAGTGTCTGTCTGTCTGTATGGGAACACTGGAGGCACTGAGAAGTGGAGCATTTGCTTTGTTTACATCTGCACAAGCACTTTTTTAATCTGGGACTTCTTACTTTGACTTATTCACTGTTTATATAATTAATTAGTTTTAATGTTATTTTGTATTGCAATAGCATGTCTGTTATGGCCATGCTTTATATTTTGTCTATGAAGGTTTAGAGCAGCGTAGTTTATTTATGAAATTTGCTTCAGTATAATCTTTGTCATAAGACTTATCCTTCAACCTTCTGCTATCTACCTGAATGATCGATCTAATACAATATTTAGGATATTAAACAATCAGCTGGTTGTATTTTTTTTCGGTTTTGTGGCAGAACTGAAGTGAGACTGCATTCTATGCAACAAG
Organism: Aquarana catesbeiana; assembly: GCF_042186555.1. Classification (NCBI taxonomy): domain Eukaryota; kingdom Metazoa; phylum Chordata; class Amphibia; order Anura; family Ranidae; genus Aquarana; species Aquarana catesbeiana. Next base: position 476,832,423 of record NC_133325.1, read on the forward strand.
TGAGTAGAATTGATGTAGGAAGCTATACAGGCACTGCATGTGGTTATATCCTTAGAACCATACTATATGTATACCACTGAATATAGATTTTTGGTAAAAGAAATAATCAGATGCAGTAAAGTAAACTGTTGCATGTACTATGAAGATATTATGTATATCTTAGCTACATGAACTCCAGAGCTGTTCTTACATTTAAGCTATGAGCCTAATCAGCAATAACTACGTTAGGAATTAATATACACTTGTGAATCATACTGTAAATATATATATATTATATTGAACAAACAAGGATGGAAATATTTAGGACTAGTAAGAGATAGCAAGGCATTCATTTGTTTATAATGGGACAGAAGCAAAATAAATAAATAAATAAAATGCTAATTGCCAGAGTTTTGCAGTAAAAGAGACTTTGTATATCTCTTCTGGCAAAAAACACCTTTGCCTTTCTATTAGCATTGTTTTCTTAGGCCGTCCATACACGGTTCAAATCTAACCGTTAATGAGCAGGCTGAATGTATCAACTTGGGCACAACCAGCCTGCCTGATTATCTTGCAATTATCGCTAGTGGCTGCTATAGCCTCTAGCAATACACCGTCTTCTCCCAATTACGTGGCAGGAGGGATTACCCTGTCAGCACTGTCTGTGTTGTTGCGGGAATCATGAAAATTTCTTTCCTGTAACCCGTGGTTGCAGGAAAGAAATGTGCACCGTGTATGGCCTGCCTTACACTACCTGAGGAGCATGCACAGTGTAGTGTATGCTCTCTGAATGGGTAAGATTGTGGAAAAATCATCAGAAAAGATGGCATGATTCGAGTGACAGTGTAGGGCATGGAGATGTTATAGATTCCACATGGTAAACCAAGGAAAAGTTTGTCAAAATCTGCAAGTATGCTGGGCACACTTGAACATTACCTCCACTGCTGCCACTAGAATTGCCACCCCAGAACTGGTACACCCTAGAATGGTTGCATACATACTCATGGTTTGGATATTTGTCGAAATTTCCCAAAATATTTTACACATATACACTTATTTGTTTGAAAAAAATCACCTCCCTCCTATACATTTTATATTCAGCACAACATGTAAGTGAAATTTAATTTTTTCTTTTACATTTTTGGTCAGGTCGGTCATTGCCTCCCTCCTTCTGGAGTATTTTCTGGTATCAGTAGACAGCCGAGAAGCTTACTTGCACATTACCATCTTTCCTCCTCATCAACACCATCTGCATATTGTGGTGGATAATCAGTATTACCAATTTATCACTGTTCTTTTTGTCCTGTTCATGTCTCACCCTTATTCCCCCATCTGGTTTTTTATAAAGGTGCTTTCTCCATTTCGCCAATATCCAGGGGACAGAGCAGACCCTGCAGAGATTCAGTTGGGTCTTCAAACTTTGGAAGTCATCACTGGAACTGACTCATCATTTAGAGTACCTGGGCCTGATATTGGATACAGCCCTGTCCAGGAAAAACTTCTGTCTCTTTGTTCTCATGCCAGGCCCTCTGGTCCCAGTGCTGACCCTCAATTTGTGTCTGCATGAGAAACTTGGGCCTGATGGTAACCTCCTTGGAGAAAATGCCATATGCCCATTGTAACTCAACATTTTGGCATTGTGGGATAAACAGGCATGGCCCTTTGCACCACCCCATGCAATTAACCTGCAAAGTCAGAATCTCCCTGGCATGGTAAATTTCCAAACCAACACTGGAGTCAGGGAAAACTTTTCCTCTAAAGATGGGGGAAGTTCTTATGATGGATGCCTGCCTGTAGGGTTGGGGAGGAGTCTTAGATGTCTTGATGCCCTTTCTATACAAGGCACTTGGTCATTGGAGGAAGTAAGGCTTTTTCAAAATAAGATCCTGGAATTCAGGGCAAGTTTGTTGTTCCTCCATCACTAGACCCCTCATTTGGGAGGTCTCCCAATCAGACATGCATTCTCCATGAAAGACATCAACCATCAAGGAAGCACCAGACGTTATGCCACTTAAAAAGAAGTAGATCCACTCATGGGCAGAACTTCATATTCCCATCCATTCCATGTTCACATCCCAGGCATAGTAAATTGGCAGACAGACTTTTTCAGCTGTCAATGTCGGAATCCACGGAAATAGGCTCTACACCTGGAGGTGTTTCAAGCCCTTTGTTGCAGATGGAAGATGTGGACCTTGTGACATCAGATTCAACAACAAACTGGACAAATTTGTCGCCAGTTCCACAAACCCTTGGATTTTCTTAGTGGCTGCTCTAGTGACTTAGTGGGATCAGTTCAGCCTGAATGTATTTATTTATTTAATAATATTATTATTATTGTTATTATTTTTAGTGTGCAGACTAGGAACATGGTCCCACGTGGAGCCAATAGTTTATGCCTCTTCTCTTTTTCATTGTATTCAGAGCTGCAGTGCCACCGGCCGACCACAGGGGGACACTGCTTCTCCTGGCTCCAGCTCTGCTCTGATTGGTTCCCAGTACCCGGGGCGATCATTTGCAGTAATACAGGGGAGTCACGTGTGATGTCATTCATTCCGGAAGTGTCGGATGGAACACAAACACACCCACACTTCCAGCACATGGCTCTGCTGTTTGGCGTGCGCTCCAGAGCGGAGTGAAGCTGCCATGGTTGGATTATTATTGGATTATTATTATTATTCAGCTGCTTACAGTGTTGCAGCAGCCCGCCAGGAGCCATTTTTTCCACATACAACCAGAGCACGTTTGGCTGGGTTGAAGGTAATGGCCACCATGAGGTTTATCTTTTTAAATAATTATTATTAATAAAGATATGACCTGTATATATAACATTGCACTCTTAAATCCACGCTGGTACACTGCGTAAGGCATTCAAGGTTTTAACTTTGAGATATTGATATTGATATGGTGTCCATGCGATTTGGTACTCCACCCTCTTTGTCTTTTTCATCCCCTCCATGGTCCCCTCTCCTCCTCCCCACCTCTTCCTGGCTGGGGGAGGGACATTGGGGTATGGCTGATGACACAATATGGTATATAAGTAGGTGGTGTATGATCCATGAGTTTTGCTCTGAGGAAAAGGGCCTGACCCTCAAAACACGTTGGCCATCTATGGACGTTTAGAGGTCTTCCCATGCCATCAGTTGAGTATGGTATATTGGAGACGGTCTCATCTGTGTCTCTAGACATGCTTGTGTCAAACACGTGTTTGTGAATACCCAATTGTTGTTTTACTTTCTTAATAAAGATTTAGTTATGATAATGCACTAGGTTGGTGCGCCCTCTTTCTTGTTGTTTTTTAGTTTGTGCAAGGATACCGACAGTCCTAAGAGGGCAGCAAGACGTGTGTGCTCTGTACCTGCAAGATGGAGCTGAGAGGTGAGTCCATTTTACCCCCATAAGCACAACACCTGAGCGCAGGAGGTTATGTTTCGCTAGTTCAGCTTCATATACAGGCATGACTTTTGAAGCCCAGGTACTGAGGGAAAGAGGCTTATCAGATGCAGTCATCCCTACCCTCTTGAAGGCTAGGAAATTGACTTTTTGGAAAGTCTGTCATCCCACAGGAAAAATGTATTTTGTGTGGTGTGAGGCTAGGAAATTCAATCCTTGGATGCACTCCTTGAGACACATGGAAGGTTATTTACCAAAGGCTAATCCACTTTGCACTACAAGTGCACTGAAAGTCCTCTGTAGATCAGAGGGGAAGATCTGAAATGAGGGGAAGCTCTGCTGATTTTATCATCCAATCATGTGCAAGCTAAAATGCTGTTTTTTATTTTCCTTGCATGTCCCCCTCAGATATACTGCGACTGCACTTCCAAGTGCACTTTCAGTGCACTTGTAGCGCAAAGTGAAGTTGCCTTTAGTAAATAACCCCCATCCTGTTCTATCTAGTCTGGTCTGAATCAATTCTGTCTTCTACTTCAAATTCTGTGGAGCCCTTCCAGATCTTTTTGTTATGTGGCCCTGTTGGAGTTGTTTGCCCTATTGCCCACCCCTCAGTTGGACTCCTTTTGGACACCCTATGCTTAAAGGCTACAGATCCTATTTCCTGTACTGTAAGACTAGGAAAATAGGATTTTTGACTTACCAGTAAATTTTCACGGAGTACAGTACACAATGCAGATTCTTCCCCTCTGTTCTTATGATCTCCCTATAACTTGCTACAAAACTGAGGCTAGATGGAAGTGGAAGGTGTTATATAGGGGTCTGTTTTTGCAGCTTTCTTTTTTTTGCCAATGTTTCATCATTGGAAGGTAGCTGTATATAATCCAGGGTTAAAGACTAAAGATCCTGTGTCCCATACTGTATTTCAAAAAACAGATTTTATTTACAAGTAAAAAATCATTTTTTTTTCTTTTTAAACAGTGTTTTTTTTTTAGGTTTTACTGTACTGTACTAACAGCTTTGGAATTACATTTTATGAATTCACTGGACCAGTAGAATAAAAAGATGGTATTGTTGATTTTGTATATCCCATGATAATTGTGCAAATGTTTATCAAAATAATATTTTTTATACAAATACACTAAAATCAATAACACAGGCAAACACAAGACAGCATACAAGGTGCTTGAGAGAGCAGGTGACATGGTATACCCCAGGGCATTGAGTTCAAGGGCCAGCTGGAGTTCACCAGGGACCATCTCAAAGGAATTTGCATTTAGTTCCATGATGACCCCAGGTCACAGCCCCTGGGTTCACCCTGCTCTAGTCACCATGGACCATGGAGTACTCAGATCAGGAGCACACCAAGTAGAGATACACTGGAACAGACAGGGAAAGTTGGGATACAAGCCAAAGTTCAGGCCAGGTAGCAGACAGGGATAATCAGGATATAAGCCAAATATTGGTAAAAAGGGGTCAAAAGAGTATAGGTTAGATACACCTGAAACACTTAACAGTGCTCGGCAGCTAGTTGGTAACAAGCATAAAATAAGGTGGGACAGATAAAGTGGCCGCTCTGATTAACTGCAGTCTGACAGGAAGAGAAGCCCACCTTCTGATTGGTTGCATGTTCCACTGTTGCCATAATCTTTGGGTAAAACCAGAAATTGTGAATGGTCTCATGCCAAAGGAGTAACGGCAGTGCTGAGTTTTGGATGGTAACTAGCACTGACAAGGCTTTTTTAAATGACAGATAAGAGCAGAAGATCCCAGGAGCTGAACATCATAACAAGACCTGCTGTGTGTAGACAAGTGGCAGTCTCAGCCTGGACCCTCGCCAGGTCACGCCCTCAATGTGTTTTACCTTCCGCCCACTGGAGTTTACTCATGGGGAAAAGGCTTTTATAATGGAAATCTGATTTTTACTTTAAACAGCCAAATGAAAGCAAATGCAAATAAAAAAAATATTTACCTTGGTGTGATAGGCCAGCTGGTCTGTTGTACCTTTATATTGAAATATCCTATAAGCACATATTACAGAAAGGAAGCAGCAAACGTTTTGTGCTAGATACATTTGATTATCTTTATGAAAATGCACTCATGAGCATTTTTTTGAAACACAATTGAAAAGACATGGAGTTTTGGTTGAGCAATGTAGATTTCCTTAGTTTAAAAGGACCAGACAGATGGATGACAAAAAGATGTATTTCCTATATTAGAATATTCATTTAACAGTAATACTTTTACAGGCAAGGAGCTTAAGAAATTTTCCTGAGACTAATGAAAATGAACAGAGATATAAAACTAAAGCCCCCTAGGCTTATTTCATTGTCTGAGGGTGGATGCACCTTTATCCTTGCATGGAAATCTAAATGAATAATTATAATATGAAACATATGCATTGTGTTATTGCATATTAAAGGAAACAATATCTTTAAACCACAGAACAACTGTAAACACAATGCAATGCGTGAAATACTTCTGACCTCCTGCAACCTTACCTAGAACAAGTATACAGCATTACAACTGCTCCAGGCAGACAACTAAATACAAAGATGAAATAGATATGAGTTTTACTGGCCAAAGGTTTTGCATTTCTGTTCATTCAGTCATGAGATTTACAAAGCCCCCTTGCACAGAAAAGCCTGAAAGCCGGAACCAACCACATTTATGGAATACAGTGGTGTCCTCTCACCACAGCAGCCTTTTGACTGCAGAATAGCAGCAACAAAAACAGCAGCAGATTTATAAAGTCATCCTTCTGCTCACTTTGCTCATTTTTTGCATCCTCATGTTAGCATGTTCCTTGTCAACACATTTTAAAGCAGCATATTTGATTGCCTTCGAGTCCTGTCTATCCCCCTCCTAGCCTAGGTACAGTGATAAGGAATTGCAAGAGCCTGATACCAAGTCAAATCAATTTGGTTGCACTAGTTACATTTGAAAGAAATATATAATGTATTAATTACCACTTCAGCTCAGAAAAGTCTCTCCCCCCCCCATTCATGACCAGGTCATTTTATTGCGATACGGCACTGCTATAGTTTAACTGACAATTGTGTGGTTGTGCAACGCTGTACCCAAATAAAATGTATGTCGTTTTTTTAATTTGATCACCTCACCTTTTATTTTTTGCACTATAAACAAGAAAAGACAAAAAAACTATTTTGAGAAAAAAAAAAAACTATATTTTTTTTACTCTCTGCAATAAAACATACACAATAAAATAAATTAAAAAATCAAATTTCTTTATCAATTTAGGCCAATATGTATCCTGCTACATTTATTTTGGTAAAAAAAAAATCCCACTAAGCATATATTGATTGGTTTGCACAATCAGGTACCTGATTCTGCCCAGAAAGGCCACCCTGTCGCAGTAAATGTACGTAGGGTGGTCTGCATCTAGTTTATATAGAGCTGTATTATTTTATTCCTTTTCTACTTGAACTTAACCTCCCTGGCGGTAATCCCGAGTGTGGCTCGGGGTGAATTTTCAGTACCAAAAGCGGTAACCCCGAGCCACACTCGGTATCACATTGCAGGATCCAGGTACAGTTACTTACCTTGCCCCCAGGATCCTGCGATGTCTCCCCGCTGTGTGTGCCAGCCATGCTCTCCGCTCGATTCATCCCAGCTCCGAGCTCCGTTCCCTGCAAGCGTTGCGATGCACGGGGATGGAGAACGGCGCCAAATTCAAAAAGTGAAACACACTATACATACAGCACGCTGTATTCTTACAGATTACATTACTGTATCAAATAATTTCACCTCCCTTTTGTCCCTATTGGTTTGTCCAGTACCCTGCATGCAGTTTTATATTATAAATACTGTTCTTTCTGCCTGGAAACTGGAGATCGTCCATAGCAACCAAAACCATCCCTTTACATCAAAAGCGGTTTTAGACCAGCTAGAAAACAGCGATAATAAATTAGAATCACTTGCAAAATTGAGCAATAGTGATTCGTGGGGAAATCCATCATCAAACACTGAAAGTAATGACAGCAACAATTCTGCAATTGAGCAAATTTCAGTGTTTTTGATTTGATTACATTATTGAATATTTTTTATTATTATTATATTATTATTTGTTATAATTATTTATAGTTATTTATTATATTATAATTTATGATTTTGTGTTTCAAACTTTATCTACTAGACTCTTGTTTGGACAGATTTAAGTGTGTTATTCCTAAGAATTACAGGCCTACAATATAAAACGCCAAATTTCCATGCGAAATAATTGTACCGTTTTGAGCATCAAAAAATCTGAAATAATCACGTCGCCAGGGAGGTTAAAGCAGTATTGAACCCAATACCAAAAGTGTAACATATTGCATTTTACTAATCATTAAAAGCATCACTGTTCTTTTTTAAGGCTTTTTCCCTCTATCTTCACACAAATTCCAACTCACAGTTTTTAAGCAGTTACAGTAATGCCGCGTACACATGAGCGGAATTTCCGACAGAAAGAGTCCGATGGGAGCTTTTCATCGTATATTCCGACCGTGTGTATGAACCATCTGACTTTTTCTGTTGAAAATTCAGACGGAATTAGATAGAGAACATGTTCTATATGTTTCCGACGGAACAAATTACTATCGGAAAAACCGCTCGTCTCTATGCTGTTCCGACGCACCAAAAACGACGCATGCTCTGAAGCAAGTATGAGACGGAAGCTATTGGCTACTGGCTATTGAACTTCCGTTTTCTAGTTCCGTCGTACGTGTTGTACGTCACCGCATTCTGGACGGTCGGAATTTGGTGTGACCGTGTGTGTGCACTTGAGCAGAATTCCGTTGGAACTCCGTCGTAAAAACCTTCATAGTTTATTCCGACGGCAAAACCATTCGTGTGTACAGGGCATTACAGTTTTGTTCCTTTTGGGATAAAGGTTTTACATAAATAAAATGAAAACATAACAACAAAATAACAAATAAAAGCACTACATTTGTAGTGAAATCAGTTATTCCACTACAGTACTCATATCCCTACTCACATTAACACCCACTGTAACACAATCATTCTAGAGCTTATTCTGGCAGTAACAAGAGACCTCCAAAACAACAACAGAGTGATACATATAAACTTGTATTATATGTGTAAACCTAAACTACATATAGAGCATATTTATTGCCTTTGAAGGGAAGAGGTCTGGGCTTTTTTTTTCTCATTAGTTTCCCCCCCTCACTGCTTGTTATCTACTGTATATACAGTATGAATAGTCAGTTGTCTTTTTCCACTTTTAAATGCGTCATTTGTATTACGAAATAATGTTTCATTACTAAGTTCACCTTTTACATAAACTAGTCCATGCAGACAAGGGAATCCAGTAGATTAAAAGTACACTGTGCCATTTGTAAAAATATTTTTTAATGCAAATGCCATACTTGTAGGCCTTTTCTGTCACTCATGAAGCTTGGCCAAAATATTCCCATTGTTTACATTCCTACATCCTTGTTTATTTTAAGGGCATGGCAGTCATCGGGCCCTCAGTCCCAGCATCACAGTAGCAAGCACACTTGGGCTACATCAAAATGGCCACTGAACCTTCTTCTTTAAGGATACCTTAAAAGATTATCACTTTCGTTGTCCTCAAAGAAGAGGATTTGGCAACCATTTTGTTGTAATTTTGTTGTGATAATCATATGAAGTTAATAACAAGAGTAACCCTTTACATCAGAGTCCAGAGTTCCTCTGTTCTACTGAGCTCACAGAGTTCCCTTTCACTGTAAGGGGGGACTCTGCAGACTCTGATGTAAGGGAGAACACTGGGGACTCTAACATAAGGGATGCTCTGGGAACCCTTATTTAAGAGGGAACACTGAGAATCCTGATGTACAGAGAGGACTCTGATTGAAGGGGGAAAACCTATGACCTCTGGTATAAAGAGGATGCTCTGAGAACCCTAATTTACCTTAGTGTAGTCACTCAGAGGCAGGAGATAGAAGGGGGAGACTTCAGTCACAGACAGGGATGGATGGTGAGCTCACTCACCCCTTGGACCCCTTGGCAGTCAGCACCTCTCATCCAGATGTATCTGAGGCTGCTGGACTTCAAATTTCCAGCCCCCCACTTTCCTTTTCTAAGGAGTGTGGGCAAACACAGAGGGGTAGGGCTGAGAGGAAGAGGTGCAGATCAAGCCCTCTCTCCTCCCCATCTGTGTGGGGAATTGTTAGTGCTGGCTTTGGGCAGCATGAAAGAGTGTGTAAAACAGACACTCTCAGCTTAAACAACTGTAGCCAGAGACCATGCTGGGAAGCCATAGTCCAGTCTGAATAATGTGTCCAGGTTTCAGGCAATCTCAAACCCGGACGCATGATTCCAAACCCGAACGGTCCGGGTGAATCCCGGACAGGTGGCAACCCTAGCCTGTAGCTTGGAATAAAATAGATTTAATATAATTTCCTGATTTTTTAGACTATGAACAACACACACCCATTATACACATAGCATTTTAATGCAGCACTAAATCCACACTATCCATTTTCTATGAGCACTGAAGAAGCTCTGAAATTCTGTGAAGCACTATTCTTTGCAGGTGGTACTGCCCTTCATGGTAAAAAAAAAAAAAAAAAAAAACAGCAAGTATATATCTTATGTACATTTGGGATTCTTATCTTGACTTGATTCTCCACTTTTTTTTCTTTTACGAAGGGTTTTATTGATAATCATAGCAATTTCACAGTTTAACAGTGTAGATAATGCATCATGAATAAACATAACATAAAGTTTAGCATCTTATAAATAAAATAAGTATGCTAGTAAATCAAAGAAAAACAAAACAATAAGAATATAACAGAGGCTGAAAACAGTTTTGAGAGGGAGGTTAAAGAAGAACTAGGGGCAGAGATTAGCTAAGAAGGGAGGAGTAAAGAATAGGGGGAAAGGAGAGAAGAGGAAGAAAGGGAGGAGGGTGGGTCCTCGCGGTGGGGAGCAAGAGTGCATTAAATCCGAAGAAGGGTGGTATCAAATCTGGTGGGTTTAGTATATTCGACCCATGGCCTCCATACCTTCAGGAACTTATCATGAGTGTCCGAAAGGACAGCAGTCAGCTTTTCATTAACCATTATATCGTCCATGCGATTCTTAACTGCCTCAAAACTTAGTGTCTGTGTCTTCCATGCCCTAGCTAGCGTTAGTTTGGTTGCAGTAAAGAGATGCAGAACCAGCTGGCGCAATTGGGTTGCAGAGAAGTGCCTAGAACGGATCCTTTTTGTGGTCAGCATGGAGTATGTTTCGGAGGAGGGAGTAAACTCTGATCCATAACCTGCGTACCCTCGGATAGGTCCACCAGATGTGTGACATTGTGCCCTCCTGGGAGCACCCTCGGAAGCACAAGGGAGAGTAGGCTGGGATGAACCGGGCCAGTCTAGAAGGTGTGCAGTACCACCTGTAAAGTACCTTTTAGGCATTTTCTAAAAAGATGACATTCCTTGAGCATTTGGATATTGCTAAAGTCATGACCTGCCAGTCCTCCGGATCAAGCTGTTTTCTTAGTTCCCTTTCCCATTGAAGGTGACAGAGCTGTGTCGGTGGGTTTTTAGAGGTAATAATAGATGGAATAGATCAGTAATATTAAACCCGAGGTTTGGGGTCTTGCTCTGCAGAAGTTCTCAAAGGGGGTCAAAATATAAGGGGTCGGTTGAGATTTTATAAGCCCCTGGAGAAAGTGATAAATCTGTAGGTAGCTGTAGTGTTCGCGTAACGGGATTTCGTGAGAGGAGCGTAGAGCCTTGGAGAAAACCGACCCAGCGTTAAGCCTATAATATTCCACTGAGACTTGAGTAATATCGGTGAGGACTTCCTTAAAAGATAAGAGAGAGTCATTCATTTCCAAGGGGAATATTGGGGTTTGCTGAGCAGTGAGTGGCATATAACCAAAACAGGGTCGTGGTCTGTCCAAGGAGCTGCTAAAATGGAAGCAGACACAACCAGGGGGAGATGTTTCCTCAGAACAAACATATGGTCAATTCTAGAATGGGAATGATGAGGATGGGAGTAATGGGTGTAGTCCCTGCCAATGGGGTGTAGCTCCCTCCAGATATCTACCAGGTCACGACTTTGTAAAGAATGCGTGAATTGTTTTGCATCGGGTGATGGGGCTTTGTGTTCCGAGGGGTACTTATCCAGAGCAGGGTTCAGGGTAACATTGGAGTCTCCCGCTAAGAGGAGAGTGCCTGACTGGTGGGACTGCAACAGGGAGCAGATATGGGAGAGGAAGGGTCCCGGGTTATTATCTGGAGCATAATATGTTAGGATGGTGACCTCCGTGTCCTGAATAGTGCCGTGTAGTAAAAGGTACCTACCATATGGGTCAGTAATCTCTCTACTGCAATTGAAGGGGACCGACTTGTGTATGGCAATCAAAACGCCCTTCTGTTTAGTCGGGCCATTAGCCAGAAAAACTTGAGGGTACATGGCATTTAAGTATTTAGGACAAGAAGAAGATGAGAAATGGGTCTCCTGTAGGCATGCTATGTTCACTTTCTGTTGCTTAAGATATTTAAAAACTTTAACCCTTTTTTGGGGGGAGTTCATTCCCTGCACATTCAGGGATAACCAATTAAGTGTCATGGTACATGGGAAGTTAGCCATAAAACTACTTTACTCACCCACCGCGAGGACCTGAAAAGGGGAAAAGGGAGGTAGAGAGGGAGTGAAACAAAGAAAAGAACAAGGTAGAAGGGCATACTGTAGTACATATAATGGCCAGTAAAAATTGTAGCATATAGTACTGAAAACGTATGAGTGGAACTGGTTGTGGGTCTAAAGGCCCACAGGGGGGTTGAATATTGGTCGGGACTAACGTCCGAACCAAGAGCCAACACATGGGGGGAGCAGTGACCCAACGGAACTGCTCGGCATTGTTATATAGTAAAATTAACTTGAAATCTTTAAGCACAACACTTGGTGCACCGCTTAAGGCACTAAAGAGTAACACAAACATCCTGAGATATGTTAATAATGTTAATAATGTTAATAATGCTACCACTTCTAAACTACTCAACCTAACCTCCTCTTTTAACCTAACACAATGGACACAAACCACCACTCACTCCAACGGCAACACTCTCGACCTTGTATTCTTCCATCGCTGCACTCCCTGCAATCTCTCCAACGCACCCTTTCCTCTCTCTGATCACAACCTTATCTGTTTCACACTCTCCTTGTCTCATATATCCCATGCTGCCAACCCACAAACCACTACCCGCAGGAACCTTCGCAACCTCAAACCTTCCCTTCTTCATTCTGCTACTGATGGCCTTTATGACAAAATCACACCCCTGTCCTGCCCAGACCTAACCACTTCCATCTACAACACCACGTTGTCGTCCTCCCTAGATGTACTTGCTCCTCTTTCTACACGCAGAACCAGGCCCCATCTGCCACAACCCTGGCAAATAGACGACACCAGAAGTCTCAAGAGACACAGCCGTGCTCTTGAGTGAGCATGGCGTAAATCTAAATCCCTGCAAGATTTTACCCTCTACAAATCTGCCCTTCTCAAATACAACTCCTGCCTCCACACTGCTAAACAAATCTATTACAACACTCTCATCAAAACCCTCTCATCCAAACCTCGTCAACTCTTTTCTACACTTAATTCCTTACTTCACCCCCCACTTCCCCCACCCACCAACTTGCTTACCGCTCAACATATTGCCAACCACTTCAATAGCAAAATCAACACAATTCGCAAGGAGATATCCAGTATTCAAATTTCTCCCCTACCCAACATATCAGGTCCAACACCACACTCAATACTCTCCTCCTTTTGCCCAGCTAACAGAAGAAGTTGATAAACTCCTCTCCATGGCCCACCTCACTACATGTCCCCTGGACCCTGTCTCCTCTCAATTACTGCAACCACCTTCCCACTCTATCCTCAACTCCCTAACCCACATCTTCAACCTCTCCCTCTCCTCCGGCACCTTTCCTTCCCCACTCAAACATGCACTGGTTACCCCCATACTCAAAAAACCCTCACTAGACCCCACCTGTTTGAATAACTTAAGACCTATCTCCCTGCTCCTGTTTGCCTCCAAGCTCATCGAACGCCTTGTTCATGACTAAATGAGTCGCTACCTCATGGACAACAACCTTCTCGACCCCCTACAGTCTGGCTTCCGCCCACAACATGGCTTCCAATACTACCTCTATGCCGATGACACACAGATCTATCTCTCCACTCCTCAACTCACCCCCTCTATCTCCTCACGGATCTCAAGCTTGCTGAATGACATATTGGTATGGATGTCACACCACTTCCTCAAACTTAATCTTTCTAAAACTGAGCTTGTTATATTTCCTCCTTCACAGCTCCCCTCCTGTGACTTCACCATTAATATCAACAACACAACCATTGGTCCCACCACACATGCCAGGGTCCTGAGTGTAATCCTTGACTCTGACCTCTCCTTCAGCCCCCATATCCAATCACTGGCTAAATCCTGCCGCCTTAACCTCCGCAACATCTCCAGAATTCGACCCTTCCTGACTAATGACACCACAAAGCAACTTATTCACTCCTTGATTATTTCCCGCCTCGACTACTACAACTCTCTCCTTAATGGCCTACCCTTAAGCAGGCTATCCCCCCTTCAGTCTATTATGAATGCTGCTGCTAAACTAATACACCTCACTAATCGATCCGTGACTGCTGCTCCTCTCTGCCAATCCCTTCACTGGCTTCCCCTACCCCACCGTGAAAAATTAAAAATGCTAACCATAACATACAAGGCCATTCACAACATCACCCCCATCTACATCACCAACCTCATCTGCAGATATCGCCCAAATCGCCCCCTCCGCTCCTCCCAGGACCTCCTGCTCTCTAGCTCCCTTGTTACCTCCTCCCATGTTCACCTTCAGGACTTCTCCAGAGCCTCTCCCATCCTCTGGAATTCCCTGCCCCAGTATGTCCGATCAGCCCCTATCCTGTCCACCTTTAGGAGATCCCTGAAAACTCATTTATTCAGGGAAGCCTATCCCACACCCACATAACTGTCCCTGAGCCACCCCCATCAAATCATTCTTTGCAGCTATTACCTTTTGTACCACCACCCCCTCCCTTTAGAATGTAAGCTCTATGAGCAGGGCCCTCCTGTACCTTTTGTATTGAACTGTACTGTAATTGTGTTGTCCCACTTATACATTGTAAAGCGCTGCTTAAACAGTTGGCACTATATAAATCTCGTATAATAATAATAATGTGGTTGCCTTTTATCATAGGTCTCTAAGTCGCCCTGGGTTCCCCTCCACTGTTGAGGGGGCCCATGGCAAGCAAGCGACCAAAATGACATTGAGGTAGTCCCATATGGCTACCAAATATATAGAGAGGGAGAGGCAATCAATCTAAAAAAATAAATAAATAAAATAAAATGTAAATCACAACACTAACAGGGTGAGAAAATAACAACATATTTTGAAACCCACCCGCCTCCCCGCGGGGACGGGAAACTACTGTCACCAGTCCGCAGCACATTGACGGCTGCCTGAGAGCTGAGGGAAACAGCATATTTTCATCAGAAAAAAAAAAAAAAACTCGACAGAGCAGGAAAAAACAAAGTAGAACCTGTCAAAATTCTGTTATCCCGCTGTGTAACAGGGTGTGAGTGCACCCCGCTACGGAGGCGGCAGTAAGCAGTCAGCTGAACACTCCGTGGCCACCACGTAAGACCCCTGTAAGGGAGGCCAAAGTGACATGCCTTACTGAGGGCTCAATGTCTTGCCTCAGTGAGGCCGTCATGTCCCGGAGGCACCATCTTGCAGTTGGGGCACCTCAGGGGGGGCCCAGTCCTGTGAAGTTCTTGCAAGAAGTTGAGTGTCAGATCAGGTTCAATTGAATGGAAAAAACTAGCATCTGTGAGGTCAGTTCTGCCTATTACCAACTCAGTAACAACATGCTGGGTATCAGCGGGTGCTAGACATAATGTAAGTCCGATAGCAGCCAGAGGCAGGCTTAGGGTCGGTTCACATTGAGGCAGCAGGACTTACAGCGCGACTGCCTCAGGCGACTCAGGACATGACTCAGCGGTGACTTGCAAGACGACTTCTATAGAAGTCAATGCAAGTCGCCCCGAAAGTCGTACAGGAACCTTTTTCTAAGTCAGAGCGACTTGCATCGCTCCGATTAGAATGGTTCCATTGCACAGAACGGGACGCTACTTGTCAGGCGACTAGGTCGCCTGACAAGTCGTCCCAGTGTGAACCAGGGCTCAGGGTTTCATGGAGTAATTTGTAACTTTTCTGTGAAGAACCGTCCACGTGAAGGGTTATATGCCATCAGCCCTTAGGGCCTGCCATGAACCTTTGGGCCTGCAGGTCTCGCGAGGCCTATGAGCCGGGTTGAGACCTTTGGAGGGGCTGAGGGGCCTGGCGAGGAGGCTGGAAGGATCTGGGCCAGGAGGAAGAAGAGGGTGCATCTCCCTGGGAAGGTGGTATATCCAGCTGCAGTTCCTGAAAATGACGTTTCAGGTCGGAGGGGGAGGATGCGTGGAACTGGCGGCCGAGATGCGAAAATGAGAGCTTAAAAGGGAACCCCCATCTATATTTGATCCCTTGGGTCTGCAGGATCTGGGGATAGGGTTTCAGGCCTCTTCTCCTTGCAGTGGTTGCTGGAGAGAGATCCGCAAAAAGCTGAAGGGGGTTACCCGGGAAAGAGAGGTCTTGCCGTTCCTGTGCAGCTTGGAGGAGCCGCTCCTTGGTGCGGTAAAAATGGACCTTGATGATGACATCTCTTGGGGGGCCTTCTGATGGTTTGGGTGCTAGGGATCTGTGTATACGGTAAAATTCCAGTCTCTCCAGGGATACCCTGCAAATCAGTGATTTGTTCCGCGATTCCACGGATACAGAGATTATGCCTGCGGGCCCTATTTTCAGCATCCTCTAGTTTATCTCGCAGGGACTCCAGCTCTGCAGACAATTTATCCACCTCTTCTTCATGGCCTTCAAGCACAGTGGTTGTTAAGTCCATTATTTGCTCTAACTGGTTAGTGCGGTGGCCTATCTCTTTAAATCCTTTTACAAGGTCAGAGGAGAGCTTGCGTGAGGCCTGTGTGATTTCATCTCTCACAATTGAGCGAAATTTGTTCAGCAGGGCATCTGAGTCTGCATGCAGGGGACTTACCAGGTCCGTAGGGAACTGGTGCAGGCTGTCGGCTGGGGAGGCAGGGTCCACTGCCGAGTGTTGTGAGGAGTCATCAGGTTCCGGTGGATTTGGAGCCATTGTCCTTTTCCCCTTCCCTGTGGCCAGAGCTGATTTGGGCTGTGTGTTACACTTGTGACGGTTCTTCGTCGAGCGGTACATAACCGCCGGATGTCTGATGTGTTCCGGAGCTGCAGGAAGCTTTCAGTGTGTGCCGGGTGTGGGTTGTGCTATGCCAGCCGAGGTTTGCCATTCCGTTGGCGCGGAGCAGGGGAATCAGACAGCCATTTTCCCTGTTCACACGCATGCACCCCCTAGGGCTGCGATTTTTTAGCTTTCGTTACAGGGTAGAATCAATCTGTCCATCCCTGGGGGGCTCACAGCCTGACCGGCCAGAGTGCTCCAGCTTCCAGGGGCGGCTTACTGGTCTCAGAGGAATCAGAATGGTGAGCGCCAGGTACAGCAAGATGGCCGCCAGGTGGAGCAAGATGGCCGCTGTTCACAGGGCCGGAGCTGTTTTTTCGCCTGCAGGCCGCCGTGGAGGGGTGTCAGTGGGTGCCCCAGGTGGTGGGTGGTCTCCGGTTACCGTGGGGAGGACTAACCGTGGATAGAGAGGTCTGGGAAGCCAGGATTAGGCTCCAGCAGCGTGGCCGGGTGCAGCAAGATGGCCACCGTTCACAGGGCCAAAGCCATTTTCCTGTCTGCAAGCCACCGTGGAGAGGCCTCAGTGGGTGGTGGGTGGTCTCCGGTTTCCGTGTGGAGGATGAGCCGCTTAAAGGGAGGTCTGGGGGGGCCAGGATTCGGCACCGGGAGCGTGGCCGGGTGTAGCAAGATGGCCGCCGCTCCCGGAGCTAGGCCAGAGCCGTGGCCTGTCTCCCAGGTGACCTCGAACACTGAAGAAAGCCGCGATACTGTCTCGAACGGCTCACTGGATGTCTGGTTAGCCCTGGATGCCTCGTGGGGAGCAGGATTGCCTTGCTGGAGGATGGATGCCAAGGATTCTGCATGAGGAATACAGGAGGTCTGCAGCAGCACGTCCTATTCAGACCCCGGTCAGGCCACGCCCCCGATTCTCCACCTTTTTTTTTTTAAATCACATTATGATTGTAGGACAAATATTTTGTTTACTGCCATGTATCATCTCTGTGTAAAGTGCCACATCAAAAGTGTGATATTGTCACAATAACGTGTTGGAACACATATTATCTCATGAATTATCACAGCATATGGCAACATACTGTACATACACTGTATTGCCAAATTTACATGTACATGAACTTTAATGGCATCTCAGTCTTAGTTCGTAGGGTTCAATATTGAGTTGACCCACCCTTTGCAGCTATAACAGCTTCAACTCTTCTGGGAAGGCTGTCCACAAGGTTTAGGAGTGTGTCTATGGGAATGTTTGACCATTCTTCCAGAAGAGCATTTGTGAGGTCAGGCACTGATGTTGGACAAGAAGGCCTGGCTCGCAGTCCCCCCTCTAATTCCTCCGAAAGGTGTTCTATTGGTTTGAGGGCAGGCCAGTCAAGTTCCTGCAACCCAAACTCGCTCATCTATGTCTTTATGGACCTTGCTTTGTACACTGGTCCAAATCATTTGGTGGAGGGGGGATTATAGTGTGTGGGGTAGTTGTTCAGGGGTTGGGCTTGGCCCCTTAGTTCCAGTGAAGCATACCAAGACATTTTGGACAATTTCATGCTCCCAACTTTGTGGGAACAGTTTGGGGATGGCCCCTTCCTGTTCCAACATGACTGTGCACCAGTGTACAAAGCGAGTGGGGCAGCGCAATTAAGTTTGAACGGCACCCCAATAAGCTAACACTGACATTAACTGACAGTGATACTTATTTAATTTTATTTTAATCCTACCCCTAAAATTCACTGACTGTGACCTTTGACATTGACTTTTGACTCTGATCATGACCTTTGACCCTAATCCTAATCCTGGCACTAACCTAGATCAAACCCTGATTTAGCTTATTTTTCACTATTATTATTATTATTATATTTTTTATTATTGTACCACACCTTTGTTTTTCTTCTTTTATTGCAGGGATAAAAAGATACAATGTTTTTTTTTTCTCTTTTCAAGAGAAAAAAAAACACATGAATGTGTGTACAATAATAGAAAATAAAATACAGTGACTGATTAGAGGCTATCACTTTGATCAGGTGATTAGCAACCGGGACTCCTGGTTCCCGATCATTAGTACAAGACTTAGTACAAGGTCTCTGTGCTGGGAGTGTGCAGTGTGCTCCCAGCACAAACACAGGTACGCATATATGTGGCCTCAGGGGTAAAGACCCACTTCTGTGAGGCCACATCTATGTGTACAGGGCTGAATGGACTTCCTTTAATTTTATTTCCTGAACTTTATTAAAGCATTTTATGATTATTTGGATGGCTTGGACAATCTGCTAATGTGACATATACCATGCATTCTATTAGGAGCCTTATGGCTCAGTGAGTTTATTACTTGCGCTGCACATTTGAACTTACAACACCAGTATGTAAAGCCCTAGAGTCTGTTTGGCTCACATTGCTGCCAAGACAAACTCCAAGTCCTAGTGTGCAGGGGACCCCACGAAGCTAATATATTATATATTAAAAAAAAACCTCACATATATATGTCAGCTGTATGAAAGTTGCTTTTAATTCTATTCTAAGGAACATTTAAATGCATAAAAGGCTGTTCTTTTATACCAAATATGTTATTTTGGAACTGTCAGACACCACCATCCCATTTTAATTGGCATTTTCCATACTACAAGCTTGGTTTATTGAATAGGATAAAGATTGTAAGAAAACTAATTTAAATTGTTATACCTGAATCTGATCTTTTTGCTGTTTGTGACTTCTACACCAGTCTAAAATTATTTGTAGTCTAAAGACTCCTTAATTGGAAGCTTTATGACTTGTGTTATCTTTTGTAATGGCATTAGAAAGTCATATTGATTTTAGAAAATGCATCTTATTTGATGGAAAATGACTTGAACTATGACCTAGCCAAGCAAAAATGCCTATGAATAGACTTATAATTGACTTATGGTCCTTTGCTGGTAAACTGACTGCTGGCTTTGTTAATATACTTTCAGAAAATACTTATGAATGCATTTAGAAACACCATCCTTATCAGTTATCTCCATTTTATTATGAATTATATGCATAATATTAACATTTTTAAGGGTTTTAGTATTCTTTTTTTAAATTCTTTATTTTTCAGCAGATATACAGTACAGGAAAGGTACAAGACGTTTTTTATCCAAAAGCATTACATTGTTAGCGTTATCTGAATAGGGACACAAGGTACAAGAAATAACCAATGATGTTGAGGTCATATTAAGGGATACACTACCATCATACCATAGGTTGGACTTTATGGACTTGTGTCTTTTTTCAACCTCACCTACTATGTAACTATTACCAAAAGTATTGGGATGCCTGCCTTTACACCCACATGCACTTTAATGGCATCCCAGTCTTAGTCTGTAGGGTTCAATATTGAGTTGATCCACCCTTTGCAGCTATAACAGCTTCAACTCCTCTGGGAATGCTGTCCACTAGGTTTAGGAGTGTGTCAATAGGAATGTTTGACCATTCTTCCAGTAGCGCATTTATGAGGCCAGACACTGATGTTGGACGAGAAGGCCTGGCTCACAGTCTCTGCTCTAATTTTTCCCGAAGTTGTTCCATCAGGTTGAGGTCAGGACTCCATGCAGGCCAGTCAAGTTCCTCCACCCCAAATTCACTCATCTATGTATTTATGGACCTTGTTTGTGCACTGATGTGCAATCATGTCATGTTGGAACAGGAAGGGGCCATCCAAACTGTTCCCACAAAGTTGGGAGCATGAAATTGTCCAAAATTTCTTGGTATGCTGATGCCTTAACAGTTCCCTTCACTGAAACTAAGGGGCCAAGCTCAACCCCTGAAAAACAACCCCACACCAATTAACCCCCCTCCACCAAATTATTTGGACCAGTGCACAAAGCAAGGCCCATAAAGACATGGATGAGCGAGTTTGGGGTGGAGGAACTTGACTGGCTTGCACAGAGTCTTACCGCAACCCGATAGAACACCCTTGGGATGAATTAGAGCGTCAACTGCGAGCCAGGCCTTCTTGTCCAACATCAATGCCTGGCCTCAAAAATGTGCGTCTGGAAGAATGGTCATAGACACACTCCTAAACCTTGTGAACAGCCTCCCCAGAAGAGTTGAAGCTGTTATAGCTGCAAAGGGTGGGCCGACTCAATATTGAACCCTACGGACTATGACGGAAATGCCATTAAAGTTCATGTGCGTGTAAAAGCAGGTGTCCCAATACTTTTGGTAATATAGTGTAGATCATATGATATAATGCAATCCTTGCAGTGAAGCAAATATTCCAGAACTGGAGTTTTCTCTTACTGCATTGTTAGTTTCACTATTATAAATAAGATGATAGGGTTAACAGGGGGAAAGAAATGATATGGGAATGTCACATTTATGGAAGTGATGTGGAAAAGACTCTAGAGCCTGTTACCAGGTGGGTAAAGTGCTCTTACTGCTGGGAAGGGGAGACAGGGGGGTTTGGTGGACAGTGATGAAGGTCTGGTGGTTGAGACAATGGATTTTTTTCTCTTTTTAAGAGCAAAAAAAAAACACATTGTGGGCTATACAGTGACTAATTAGAGGCTATCACTTTGATCAGGTGATTAATAACTGAGACTCCTGGTTAACGATCATTAGTACAAGACTTGAGGCTCTGAGTGAGAGGCTGGTCTCTGAGCTGGGAGCGCGCCGTGCACTCCCAGCACAAACACAGGTACGCATATATGTGGCCTCAGGGGTAAAGACCCATTCTGTGAGGCCACATCTATGTGTACAGGGCTGAATGGACTTCCTTAAATTTATTTCCTGAACTTCATTAAAGTGGTAGTAAACTCTGTTCTATAGTAAGGCTTACCTGTAGGTACTGTGAATATCTCCTGAACGTGCACAGTTTAAGAGATATTCAGAGTGCATGCAGCCGGTAATGTTACCGACGCATGTGCTCTGAAGGTCAGGTGTACAGTGCCCAGCCACTTATGTAGCCGGAGGATGCGAACCCTGAAGGAAGACGCGGGGGAAGATGACAGCCCTCTCAGCACTGACAGCGCAGCACTGGAGGGGTTTGTTCTAAGATAAGTCTCTCATAACGTGCTAGTATGCGATGCATTTTTTTTCCCATCCACTGCGGTTTACTACTGCTTTAACTAGTTTCCGCCCACCATCAAATGATGGTGGGGCAATGCGGCTCTCGTTCTGGGACGCCGTCATATGACGGCATCCCAGAATGCCCGCTCTCACGCGGCGATCGCAGCCGTGCTGTGTTGCTAGGACACGGCGCGACCCCGATCTCTGTAAAGAGCTGCATCCGCGGCTCTTTAACCATGTGATTGGCTGTGTCCAATCACAGCTGGTCACATGTAAACATGGAGATGCTGGTAATTGAAGCTGCTCACCTCACACTGACAGAGTGTGTGGCGAGGAGAGCCGATCAGTGGCATCTCCACGCAGGGGGACATCTACACATGTAATCAGAGCACTGATCATCAGTGCCCTAATTAGAATATAGTGCCAACAGTGTCACCAATCAGTGCCCACCATTGCCCACCAGTGGCAGCAATCAGTGCCCACCAGTGGCAGCAATCAGTGCCCACCAGTGGCAGTAATCAGTGCCCACCACTGCCCACAAGTGCCACCAATCAGTGCCCATTAGCGATTCCAGTCAGTGCTGGCTATCAGTGCCGCCTATCAGTGCTGCCCATCATTGCCCATCAATGCTGTCGATTAATGTCCATCATTGTTGCCCATCAGTGCCACCCATCAATGCCCATCAGTGCCCATCAGTACCGCCTATCCATGCCGCCTATCAGTGCCCACCAGTGTCACCTATCAGTGCCCACCTATCAGTGCCCATAAGAGCGGCATATTAGTGCCTCCTCATTAGTGCCCATAAGTGCCGCCTCATCAGTGCCCATAAGTGCCACGTTATCAATACCCACCAGTTCAGCCTATCAGTGCCCATCAGTGCCGCCTCATCAGCGCACATCAGTGAAGGAGAAAAATTACTTAGTTACAAAATTTATTGACAGAAACTAAGCAAAAAAAAAGTTTTTATCAAAATTTTTGGTCTCTTTTTTTGTAAAAAATAAAAAACCCAGCAGTAAAAAAATAAATAACCCAGCAGTGATTAAATACCACCAAAAGAAAGCTCTATTTGTTTGAAGAAAATTATAAAAAAATTTGTTTTGGTACAGTGTAGCATGACCGCAAAATTGTCATTCAATGTGACAGCTCTGAAAGCTGAAAAATGGCTTGGGCAGGAAGGGGGTGTAAGTGCCCTGTAGGCAAGTGCTTAAAGCATTTTATGATTATTTGGATGGATTGGACAATCTGCTAATGTGACATATACCATGCATTCTATTAGGAGCATTATGGCCCAATGAGATTATTACTTTCACCCTTTGAATCCCTGCGCTGAGGATTTTTCTTGTACCTTCTGCCAGTAAGCTCGCACATTTAGACTGACAACAGTATGTAAAGTCCTAAAGGCTATCACTTCAATCAGGTGATTAGCAACCAGGACCCCTGGTTCCTGATCATTAGTACAAGACTTGAGGCTCTCAGTGAGATGCTGGTCTCTGTGCTGGGAGTGTGCAATGCAGTGCAGTGCGCTCCCAGCACAAACACAGGTACGCATATATGTGGCCTCAGGGGTAAAGACCCACTTCCCTGAGGCCACGTCTGTGTACAGGGCTGAATGGACTTCCTTTAATTTTATTTCCTGAACTTTATTAAAGCATTTTATGATTATTTGGATGGATTGGTCAATCTGCTAATGTGACATATACCATGCATTCTATTAGGAGCCTTGTGGCCCAGTGAATATATTACTTGAACTCTTTGAGTCCTTGCGCTGCACATTTGAACTTACAACACCAGTATGTAAAGCCCTAGAGTCTGTTTAGCTCACATTGCTGCCAAGACAAACTCCAAGTCCTAGTGTGCAGGGACCACAAGAAGCTAATATAATATAAATATAAATAAAAACTCTTATAAATAAAGTTTTCTCTGGATTGTTTAGTTTTACTATTATAAATAAGATGATAGGGTTACAGGAGAGAAAGAAATGGTACGGAAATGTCGCATCTGTGGAAATGATGTGGAAAAGGCTCTAAAGCCTGTTACCAGGCAGGTAAAAATGCTCTTACTGCTGGGACAGGGAGAAAGGGGGTTTGGTGAACAGTGGTGAAGGTCTGGTGGTTCGGTCCTAGGGACAACGAACAGAAAAGGGGAAGGGAGGGGACGGGGAAAGAACCCTTGGGGAAATTAGCTATTGCTGTCTCCTGGGGGGAGAAGGAATGAATGAGAGTGAGTCTTTAGAGCAGATCTATCTGTGATAGGTAGGGTCAGTAGGTTACTCCTGCCCTGCTAGGAGGCACTTTTTTTTGAATAGGCAAATGTATGCCTGTAAAAACAGATTTTGTTAAACACATTCGACACATTGTTTTGTGCGTGTGTTATATCTTTCACCCTCTTGATCTATTCCAGTTTGTTTAGCCATAGCTGGATCAAGGGAGGCATTTCCTCTCACTAGCAAGTTGGGATGCAAGCTTTAGCCACATTCAAAAAATGTCTCAGGATCCATTTCATGTATATTTTGATTAGGATTAGATTGTTATGAGGGAGCAAAAAGGAGGGTTCACATGGGACATGATAGTCAGTAAAATGCTGTGATATGTTGTTTACTCCTTGCCATAGGGTTGAGAGTTTAGAGCAGGACCAAAAAATATATAGCCAGTTCAGTTATGTGCACTTAGCCTGGCCGCACCTCCAATAACTGTCCAGGACTAAGTGCACTGTCCTATGGGTTTTGGAATTCTTTTATCCATTCGGTCATTGATTTTATTTCATGGGCAATACTATTTTAAATACAGTATGTTTTAATTTAAACATTATTTTTTTTCATCTAAATAATATACCATTACCATAGCATTAGGAATAAACAGGTATGTCTGCAAATTTGTTTTGATTGTAATTGTGTTCTTGTTCAAATAATTGGATGTTTGAAATGAACACAGGTTCAAATCACTTTATTTTACATTCCAGAGAATATGCTCCATGTTCACTTCATAATTCTTTATTTCACGTCCTTATTTAGAAAATCAGGTTCCATACATTAAAGTAATACTAAAGTCTTGTTTTTTATAGTATGAAAATAACAAACATGTTATACTTACCTTCTCTGTGCAGTGGTTTTGCACAGAGCAGCCCAGATCCTCCTCTTCTCGGGCCCCTCCCTCCTGCTGAGTGCCCCCATAGCAAGCAGCATACTATGGGGGCACCCATAGTAAAGCCTCAGCTTCGTGTGTCTATTTAGACACGGAGCTGTGACTCGGCCCTGTCCCCTCTCTCTACTCTTTGCCTCTCTGAATTTGATTGACAGTAGTGGGAGACAATGGCGCCCGCTGCTGCGTCTCAGCCATTCAGGAGGGAGAGTCCTGGACAGCTGAGTCTCTCGTACACCATCACTGGATTGATGCATCGAAACTATAATTATAGTAAAAAAGTGTGGGACTTTTGAGGCATAGCATCTTAGTAAAAAATATAACATCCTTCCTTAACATTAAACATATAATAATGACAGATTTATAGTAAAATTCAATTATAAAACAATTCAACTACAGCAGTAATTTCTACAACATAGTCTTTCTGCCCAATGAGTTTCTTGGACATGGTCCTCTTCATCAGGAGCTAACAGACTTTTGTTGCTACCATCTAAATAGAGTGACAAATGTATTTTAAATGAATAGTCATATCAATATCACATAATTTCACATACCATGCCAAGACCCTTCCCCCAGGGACTGCGAAGTGCACCCAGGTATCCCTCATGGTTCAACTGTATATAGCGTGGAAGTCCCAGATGGGGGCCGGTTTGGCAGGTTTCAGACATTAATTATTATTATTACGGGGTGCTACTATCCTATGTTCTGAGATGTAACAATAATTCTATTTGTCACTGAATAAAAAATATTAAACAAGAAAATCAGGTCAGGATTCATTGGGATTAGCCAATGCAATATTTAAAGTATTTGCCCACATGATCTCTAAGACCTCATATACTGTAAGTTTTAACTTGGTAATGTAATTTTAGAAGTCATTATAAACAAATGTTTAGAATATGCAGCTTTCACTTAAATTATTCTTTTTGAGATCAACATTGGGTAAACACTTATATTTTTTGGCTTCTATAAGACAAATCTCATCAATCTGTTTTACATCTCTGCAGTATGTGTTAATAATTACAAAATACTGGAAAAAACTATATTTCTATGTGCAGAACCTCCGCATGTCACTTTAAGCAAGGCTGACCTTTTTTAACAGAGGGGGGGACGGGCAGGCTATGGTCACAGGTTTTAGCCCTACAATTATGTCTACATTTTGGGAGATCCGTTCACCATCAGAAAACTGACAAAGAGATTGTCACAGCATATCCTCAGAGTGCCACATTTTGGGCTTTCTCTGAGATGGTGGCAGTAGGTCCACCAATTTTCACCTTATATCAAGGAGGGGTGAAACATCCCTCTTCAAGCCACAACATGTTTTCTCCTTCTCTTCAACCAGCCCCCAAATGCTCCTCCCCCTAACTGCCATCACCCCTAAACTCCTGCTTTTTCTCCTGACCACCAGCACACCAACATTCCTCATCTTTATCACCTGCACATCAACCCTCATATTCTTGATTTCCAACCCCTAACCCCCTCCCCTCCTTATATGCCTATTTTTTTCCTCCTGCCACATGGCATTCCACATGCTGGTGGAGGGCAGGGATGGCATCTGTGAAAAGTAGTAGTGGTGGCTGTATACCTGACACTGTGATGAAGCACAGGCCACACAAAAAATATGTAAACAGAGTGTTTGGCATTGCTGGCATGAGGATACTAGGCATGTGGATGAAAGTGTTTGTGAAAGTTGTTTTTTCCACTCCCACAGCAACACTGCAAAGGTCTGAGGACTGGCCCTGGGGATAACTGAAGGAGTAGGAGGAGGTAGAAAAAAGGTGCAAAAACAGCACTAGAAAGGAAATTTGGACCCCCCTCCTTCCCCTGACACTGCTGTTTATTGCTGATGTGCCTTATTTGAAACAATTAAGTCTTATGGCACAATATCACTAGCACTATATGTTGACCCTTGATTGTATCTGTACCACCACTGTTGTTTTATAAAATTGTTGTATATGACATGTATGATAATAAAAAAAAAATCCTTTACTTCAAAGGAAAGAAAGGAAAGTTGCTGCTCTCCACCCTTAAGAAGGAGGAGGAAAAGGAAAACAAAAAAAGAGAAAAAAGAGAATGCTTTGAAAGCTGCCAGATCACTTTTTCATGCCCCTTCCATTTCAGCACCCCCTCCTTGGTCCCTGGGCTAATTTGCTTCTTTTGGGAGACCAAGACCAAAAAGAAACAGATCAGGATGACAAGCTGAGAGAGAGATTAAAAATATTAATTCCTCCATTTCTCTTGTGAAGTACAAACCCAGAAGTGTTCAGTTATGTGCACTTCTGCATTAGGAGCTATCAGTTTCCAGCTGGGCGAGTCGGGTGCAGCAGAGATCGAGGATGTTGTGTCCTCAGTCTGAGTTATTTGAGTACAGTGGGGCATAAGACCCCTGATGTCTCTGTTAAGGGTACTTGTTTCTCAAAAATGCTATCATTGGCTCCTGCTGCTGTGAGTCAAATCCAGTAAGCAGACAGTGGGGGGGGGGGGGGGGGCAGGGCCAAACTGCACTGTGTGTGTCTATGAGCACACACAGCCTGGCTCTGGAATGAGCCCGCACAGACGAGGAGGAACCAAGCCGCCAGAGGGGTACCCCAGAAGAGGATGTAAGGGGCGGCTCTGTGCAATACTATTAGTATAGTAGTAGTTATAAACCTGTTTTTTCTTTAATAAAACAAAATTAGAATTCACAATCATTTAAAGTGAACAAAGTGCAAAATAAAAAAAATTATATTATAAAATACATTTTAAAAATTCCCCTTAAATACATATGGCATAAAAAAGAGGAATAATACCATGCCATCATTTACAGTTAACTCTCATTTGATGACTTGTGAAGGCTTTTAAAGTGCTGGGAATGAAAAATTTGGGCATAGTAGTTTGTTGTCATGTCACAGGCACACACAGTTCTGAGTCTTGACATGTCTGATATCTTTTTACTGGACTCTGTCTCACCTTTTATAATTTATAGAAAATTTGGAGATTTTGTGTTGGTCTCCACTTAAATTAATTTCACTGAAACTATGGATTTGATAAACAGTAATGTTAATATTGTGTAACATAGACATTTGCAAATACCATGATTTTATTCTATGGGTCCTCTGATTTCAGAAAATATATGTTTTAGCGTTTTTTATGTATAAAATGTGCATTTTAGCATGCGTGCAAAAAACAAGCTAACAAAAAAAAAATAGCTTGAATTGTGAAAGGGTTAAAACAAAGAATTATAATGTCCAATAAAAAAATTGAACAAATAGTATGGAATTTTTATCTTAATTGGTTTGAAATGACACAACGTTATTTAGCATGACTTTCTCAAGGAATTTGTTGTCTGTAGCAGCCAATTAATTTTTATTTGTTGACTGACTGCTTGCTTTTCTTAAGTGTCTTTTCTTTGATTTTTTTTTTTTTTTTTATGGAACTATGGGCACAAGTGTCTCAGGCATGACCTCTTAATAATTTAATACTGGGATATATTTCCCTACAATTTGCATTCTTTCTAAAAATGCCCAAAGAAATGGTTTGAACATTTTATGCCATTGTGATTTTTTCTATCTGCTCGTAAGTTTGAAAAACCATGTTACTGTACCCATTAAAATTACTATCCTCAAATGCTTTTAAATGTGTCTCATATTTTATCAATCCACAGGATGCTGGCACATTCATTTAAATAATCAGTGCAGTCTCTGAGAAGTCTGGAAAAGATTTTGCTATAAAGTTGAACAGCATATAGATTTGTGAATGTTAAACATTGAATCATTTAACTACATTGTAAAAGGGCATACAAGTTTATCAGCTTTTATAAAGTACATCGTTTTAGTGGAATTCATCAAATCTAAAAACTGTTTCAGCATTTTGTAAAGAATGAGCAGGATTGGGTATATTTTATGTTTGTTTCAGGAAATAGTTACTTACATTTTTAATAATTACATAGTTGGGTTCATTCAATAAAATGCAATGAAAAAAAAGGAAGAAGACAAATTGTGTTAACTGCATGGCAGCCATTTCAAATTTATTTTCAGAATTCAGACAAGTACAAATTTAATTTAAACAATGTTTTATATTTAGGCTAATGCATATAAAGATGCAAGGATATATTTGAAGATGTAGGTTGATGCCATATATACATCCTTCAAGGAACAGCTATTTATTTCTTGTCATATACACAAACTTTTAACCCTCTTGCTGCCAAAGCCATTTTTGTGTTTTTTATACACATGTTTAAAAAATCATTATAGGACTGGACATTACCACCAAAAGCATTACATATTTTATGAAAGTCAAGACCCTGGAGAATAAAATGGTGATATTCCATTTTTTTGCCATGTGATATTAGAGCAACAGTTTATCAAAATTTCAGTAGAAGATACACCTAAATGAGTTTTAGGGCACACAAAAATTATTTATGGTAAAATATCGTAGATGAGGTTGTTCTATGTAGATAAATACCCAGCATGTCAAATCTTAAAATTGCACATGCCTGTGAAATGGCGACAAACTTCAGATGCTTAAAAGTGACAATAAACAATATCCTTACTTTCAAAAATAATCCATACGCATCCACTACTGTAATCTATTTTTCACCTAATTGTTTCTTATTGTGTCTTTTTTGCTTCTTGTACAATGAGAAGTAAGCTCCTAAATCTCTCCTTTTCTTACTCACTTTTGTTGCCAGCAGTTTAGACATTAATGGTGTGTTGAGTTATTTTGAGGGGACAGTAAATTTACACTGTTACACAAGCTGTACACTCACTACTTTACATTGTAGCAAAGTGTCATTTCTTCAGTGTTGTCACATGAAAAGATGTAATAAAATATAAAAAAAAATGTGAGGGGTGTACTCACTTTTGTGAGATACTGCATACTTTTTTTTGTAAAACTAGAGTTCAGTGTCACTTTCAAGCCCCCTGCAGATTATCAGTTTAGAGTTACCCAGGCATAATGGTCCTATATTGTTCTCATTCAGATGTGCATGGTGACATGTACCACATGTAGCTCAATCAATGTTTTCATATGTAGGTGCCCCCAACAGATGTTTTTACACTTGTATGCATGTGCTTGTATGTGGGTTTAGGGGTGGAGGCTCAAACATTTTAGGAGGGATTTAAATGCTTGGGTGTAATGTTTTTTTTTTTTTTACACTTTTTTTGTTCCAAAATGTATTTTATTATTGCATAGAGGACCAACATTCTCCTATGCAATCCAATTTTGTCATGACAGGTTGTCTTTAATCATACATCAGGGATCTTTTTGACCCCTGATGTCACACTTGTCCTCTATTTAAGCTAATGGAGCACAGATTGCTTTTCATAAGCTCCTTCGTTGGCCACAGCGACCTGGGAACATTTTAAAAAAAGAATCAGCAAAAGCAGATGCATGTTTTGTTATATTAGGTAGTAAGTATTAAAATGTGCATTATCATATGGGCCTCCTTCATTAGTTTTATTTAAATCCATGACCAAATTGATCTGGCAAGTATACACAGACAGTATACTTCCCAGACCAATTTCTGTTGCATTAAAAGCCCCTTTCACACATACCTGCCTTGTTCTGTGCCAGTAGTCGGGAGAAGTGCTTTGCATTGTAACAACACATGGTACTGTTTATCTTTTTTTTTTTTTTTTTTTTTTATTTATTGCCATGTCAAAGTGACATTCCATTCACAACTATCTACCACAGTGGAGCTGTAATGAGGTGACTGGTGCTCACATAAAGTGAGCTACCGGGCATAACACTAGTGTTGTGGTGTGAACAGGCACAAAGAAAACATTTGCTTTCCCTGTGCCTTGCAGTGACTGGAATTGATCCTGTGAACAAAAACACCAGTCACTGCACATAGTGTAAATGGGCACCAAATGTACCTGCAATGACATTCATTTAGGGTATCTAATCTGTCACTGGATGCATAGATTTCTGTTTTTTCTAAACTCAGCTAAAGTGAATGAAGCTGAATGCAAGTAAACTCACAGTATGTATTAGTATTATACCATTTAAAATCATTATAAGCATTTATATAATTGCATGTTCATGTAAATGAGGCCTAGATGCATTCACAGGGCTAAATAGCAGTGTTCAAGGGAGGCCAACACAGTGTTTGCATGCAGTATGCATAACCTATTGTTTCTTGATGGCTTTCGTACATTCTGCCTGCACAGGCTGTATGTGACCAGTAACAGCTGTCAGATTTTTGTTTTGTAAGAATCAATGGCCGGCACCACTGCTGTTCACATGTAAACACTTAAGTGGTTACATTCCAAAAGAGCCTCTGGCTGACCCTAAATACAGATCCTATATCCCAGCCAGGGTCAGCATTTCTGCAGAGTTCTCGTCGCACACAAACTAGCTGCAGCTAATTGGCCAGTTTTTATGCAGCCATAGCACAAAGTATTGCTGCATATAGGGGTAGCATTTAGCTGATTTTGAACACAACAAACTATCTACAAGTATGCACCCATGTGAATGTAGCGTAAGCAGCTCTTGAATTGTAATGTCAACAACATTCACTTCAAATCGATTACTATGACAATTTTTGCAGTATTATACATGTTGTCTTTCTATGGCTCCTTGGTATGTGCCATGACCTTTATTATCATTTTTTAACTCTGGACCCTTGAAATATACTAGGGCCTCCAGGCAGCCACGGAGCTCTCTGTTTAGAACCACTGGTATGATATATGTGCTTAGAAGGACTCAATTCACAAAGCTTTATACAAAGAAAAGGATATTTTTTCAGCCATGTGATTGTAATTTTACATTTCATTAGACTCAGCTTAAAAGAACTTTTTAAAAATAGGGATCTATAGCCAAGTGTGTGTTGCCTTAAAATTTAAGCCAACGGTAACAAATTAATCTAAAGAGAATCTCATTATCAATTGACAATATTAAGAGCAGTGTTCTGAAAAATGTTTATACTGTATTTTCTAAGTGGTTTATATGCTGATTTACTAAAAGACAACAGACTGTTTACTTTGCAAGGGAAGTTGCACTTTGCAAAGGAACTTTCCCCAGAGCTTAGTGAATGAGATGAAGCTCAAATGACTTCAATCATCCAATCATGTGCAAGCAAACGTGCTGTTTTTCATTTTTCCAGCCAGTAATTGACCATTTTTTGCAAAGTGAAATGTCATTACAGTTATTAGGCTCTAGGGAAAATTCTCTTGAAAAGTGCAACTTTCTTTGCAAAATGAACAACCTATTTATCATTAATAAACCAACCCCTTATACTCTGTAAATTCAGCTGTTGTTTATTCACTGCACACGTCCCTTTGGATACCTAAAATAGCATGTAGAGAGATTTGTTTTTTTCTAATGTATAGCAATGACAGCAATTGCCATAAGACAATATGAAAGATTCTTTCACCAAAATAACAGGAGTGTACTTTCTATTGATCGCATAAAAGGAGAAAGTTCTGCAGACATTCCATAAAATATAAGTAAATGTGGAGTGACATGCCCAGTCTCTTTGGTTGTTGTCTTTACACAATAATAGGCACATCTTTACGGCAGTTAGATATTAATTTGATTCAAGTCCTTCTGGCAGGAGAGGTGGTACTGATTTGAAATGTTAAGGATTGCTCACTCAGATAAAATGAAGTGATTGTTCCGTTGAGTTCACAGCATCATTGTTGATTTTAATTTTACATTCATTCTCAGTATGATCTGACTAGCTAAGACATCTGACCAGATGGTAAACCACTCCATTAAAAGATCTGCATCATTAATTCTACGCATAAATCAAAAAAATAGAAATGCTCTGGTAGGAAATAAACAATATAGAATATTACAAGTGCATACTCCTAAAGAAAAGTGCAGTCTACAGAAGAAAATTCCAATTAATAGATTTAATTAGGAACAATTAACATGTTTGAACCTCTGCGCCATTGTTTTTTACTAGCTCTTTTAAATACATTAAGAAAGTTGGTTAGCCCTGCCAGCACCGTATTGATCATGCCGTCTT
Organism: Aquarana catesbeiana; assembly: GCF_042186555.1. Taxonomy (NCBI): domain Eukaryota; kingdom Metazoa; phylum Chordata; class Amphibia; order Anura; family Ranidae; genus Aquarana; species Aquarana catesbeiana. The sequence goes on from NC_133325.1 coordinate 476,865,199, forward strand.
TCTATTGTAAACAACATGGAGAGTGAAGTTCTGTTACTGTTGATCTGTGGCATATGTTTTGCTTAGTTGGTGGTCCTTTAATACATGATCCAAACAGCAGTAACTTGCAGGCAGGTTCTCTGGTGGTGGTAGGGGTTTAATTAGAGAAACATCTAAACTTGACAATGTATGCAATAGAAATTAAATCTACCGTGACAGATTTAGTCAAAGGGATATGTATAGCAATGTTTTGGGGGTTTTTTTGCACTCAAGTAAAAGACAATTCCACCTAAAATTATATTTTTATTTTCTATGGATACGGAGAGGTAAAATACCTTACAGTTTCTTATATCTCTCAGGAATTCTGTTGGTGAGAATTCTGTGCTTGAGTGACTGGGGTTGATTTACTAAAGACAGATCAGCTTTTCACTTTTCAAGGTAAGTTGCACTTTACAAGGGAATTTTTCCCAGGCCTTAGAAAATGAGGTGAAGCTCAGCTGACTTCCGCCATCCTGTGCAAGCAAACATGCTGTTTTTGTTTGCATGTGATTGGTTATTATTTGCAAAGTGAAATGCTACCACATTCAATAGGCTCTTGGGGAAAATTCCCTTTCAAAGTGCAACTTCCATTGCAAGAGGAACAGCCTATTTGCCTTTAGTAAATCAACCCCACTGTGTCTGCCCAATTGCTGTAGCCCATGGCCATAAAAGGGTATTGTTCTCCCTACTGGATTATTCATGTATTTAGTGCCATAAAGCATGCATAGAGAGCAGCTGGAACATGTACATTTAGGTGGAAATACTAAAAAAGGACACAAGGAGTATTAAGAATTTTAGCAGGTAGATCGTGCTATTAACGTTTCATGAAAAGTCAGGGGCTGACTGAGCTAACCTGCCTCAATGTCTACCTGCAGGTACAGATACTGCTACTGCTGTCCTGGGATATTGGAGCCCCTGACGAAAGTCCAGTGACAACAAATATAGGGTGGAGCCAAAGTGAAGTCATTCTGCACAGCAGGCTGAGAGGAAGTTTTTCCAAGGATGGAAGTAGCAGTATCTGTAGTTAGACACTGAGGCAGATTGGCACAGGTGATTGTATCAAATGCACAGGTTGATATGCACCTTACTATGTGAGTGTATTTGTTTTAATAAAGGTTTTTGTGATGGAAAGCACTATCGATCTACATTATGTTTGCATGGGACTAATGTGTATAAGGAAATGAGTAGTACCTTATACCAGGAGACACAAGGGTTAACTAAAAAAATCCATGGTGGTATTTAAAGTGTGTGCAGACCTTCATTTGTATAAGGAATCAAGCAATCTAGCAAAGGAGGTGAGCATAAAATCTGGATGATTTCACGCATTAAAGTGGATGTTACAAAGGGTGGAAAACACAAAGGGGTTAATTTATTAAAACTGGAGAATGCAAAATCTGGTGTAGCTGTGCATGGTAGCCAATCAGCTTCTAACTTCAGCTTACCCAATTTTGCACTCTCTGGTTTTATAGAAAGGGAGGACCCCCACTATGCTCACATTCAATAAGTATATGTAAAGATTGAGAATAGATCTCAAAGAAACAGCTGACTTTGTAAGCACACCATGAGCCAAAATATGTATAAAATGATATACTTTATTACAAAATAATTAAAAAACATTTACACATTGAGACAGCACATTATTATTTGACAAGGTCAACAGTAGGGATGAGCTTCGAGTTTGAGTCGAACCCATGTTCGACTCGAACATCGGCTGTTCGCCAGTTTGCTGAACAGCGAGCTATTTGGGGTGTTCGCGGCAAATTTGAAAGTCTTATATGCAACTTTTTGTCATAAAAAGTGTTTGGGGACCTGGGTCCTGCCCCAGGGGACATGGATCAATGCAAAAAAAAGTTTTAAAAAGCAGTGATTTTAATAATGCTCAAAATGAAACATTAAAAGTGTAATATCCCTTTAAATTTCGTACCTGGGGGGTGTCTATAGTATGCCTGTAAAGGGGCACATGTTTCCTGTGTTTAGAACAGTCTGACAGCAAAATGACATTTCAAAGGAAAAAAATCATTTAAAACTACTCGCGGCTATTAATGAATTGCCGGTCCGACAATACACATAAAAGTTCATTGATAAAAACGGCATGGGAATTCCCCACAGGGGAACCCTGAACCAGAATTTAAAAAAAAAATGACGTAAATTCCATACCAGGCCCTTCAGGTCTGTTATGGTTATTAAGGGGAGCCCCGGCCAAAATTAAAGAAAAAAAATGGTGTGGGGTCCCCTTTAAAATCTATACCAGACCCTTCAGGTCTGGTATGGATTTTAAGGGGCACCCCACGCCAAAATTAAAAAAAAATGGCGTGGGGTCTCCCCAAAAATTCATACCAGACTCTTATCTGAGCACGCAACCTGGCAGGCCGCAGGAAAAGAGGGGGGATGAGAGAGCGCCCCCCCTCCTGAACCGTACCAGGCCACATGCCCTCAAGATTGGGAGGGTGCTTTGGGGTAGCCCCCAAAACACCTTGTCCCCATGTTGATGGGGACAAGGGCCTCATCCCCACAACCCTTGCCTGGTGGTTGTAGGGGTCTGCGGGCGGGGGGCTTATTGGAATCTGGAAGCCCCCTTTAACAAGGGGACCCCCAGATCTCAGCCCTCCCCCCTGTGTGAAATGGTAAGGGGGTACAAAAGTACCCCTACCATTTCACAAAAAAAGTGTCAAAAATGTTAAAAATGACAAGAGACAGTTTTTGACAATTCCTTTATTGTTCGCGTGTTCAAACAAATTTTTTGCCTGTTCGCATGTTCTGGTGCGAACTGAACAGGGGGGTGTTCGGCTCATCCCTAGTCAACAGATACCCATTAGGCAAACATGAAGGTTGGATCCTTTTGTATATGAGTAAGTACTCATGAAATATACACAAAAAAAAAAAAAAAGAGGAAAGTGCACCAAAAATAAGCCATGTCCATAAATCATTGGGGATACAAAATAAGGTAGTACTGAGTATTACCAGGGAGGCGGACTTTTTAGGCTAAGAACCAGTGGAGAAGATATAGCAGTATAAAAAATATAAATTTATTGAAAAATACAATATCTAAAAAACAATAACAATTGTAACATATAGCATCTATGATTATTGTGCAGTGAGCCCTTGTATGTCTACGCGTTTCACGGCAATACACTGCACGCAATACACGCTGTGTATTGCTGTCTCCCAGGGGCACGTTGGATTATTTGTATCCTGAATGTGCAGCGATAGGATTGTATTGAGCCTCCAGCATTGCTGATACTAAATCCAGGATCTAAGTGGTGAATCCGTTGTTGGCCCTCCTCCCTCTAATGGCTGCTCCCTTAATTAGGAATATGGTTTACATGCCCATGCTGAGATATTTAGCTATATCTAATATACTTTCTTACTGCTGATTGAACTTTCTCATGCTACCGTGACTTGCATAATTTTGCATTCCAATTTGAGATAGAGAGACATATTTCCTTCACTGTCTCATCTGTGAACCTTGGCCATGTCCTGAGGAAGCCTAACAGTGAAACGTGTAAACATACAAGGGCTCACTGCACAATAATCATAGATGCTATATGTTACAATTGTCATTGTTTTTTAGATATTGTATTTTTCAATACATTTATATTTTTTATACTGCTATATCTTCTCCACTGGTTCTTAGCCTAAAAAGTCCACCTCCCTGGTAATACTCAGTACTACTCATGAAATATATATAGATGATTGTATTTGTATAGAAAGATATGATCCAACACCGCCTCTGCGCTTGCTTGTCAACGCATTTGGCAATTAATTAGCTTCATCGGGACATACTGGGGAGGTGCTGATAGGCCTTGAATCCAAACATAGGGGGACACCACATATCACAGACTACGACTCAAAACAGCAATCCTGCCGGGAACCAGATACAAAATGTAGTAAATGGTCAATATATATATGTATATGACTCATCCGTGTGAAGGAATGGACGGAAAGGCATATGCAGCCTCCACAGAGACCACAATCACAAGTGAGTCCAGTGAGTCCTTTACACGGAGGAGTCATATACATATATATATTGACCATTTACTACATTTTGAATCTGGTCCCCGGCAGGATTGCTGTTTTGAGTCATAGTCTGTGATATATGGTGTCCCCTTATGTTTGAATCCAAGGCCTATCAGCACCTTCCCAGTATGTCCTGAGGAAGCTACTTAATTGTGAAATGCATTGACAAGCAAGAGTGGAGGTGGTGTTGGATCATATCTTTCTATACAGATACAATCATCTATATATTTTTCACAAGTACTTACTCATATACAACAGGATCCAACCTTCATGTTTGCCTTATTGGGTATCTGTTGACCTTGTCAAATAATAGAGTATTGTCTCAATGTGTATATTTTTTTAAATTATTTTGTAAAAGTATATCATTTTGTACATATTTTGCCTCATGATGTGCCTAAAAAGTCTGCTGTTTCTTTGAGATATATTCTCAATCCTTACATACTCTCTGGTTTTAGTAAATCAACCCCAGAGTGTGTGAAAAACAGTGGGGATTCACAGAGGAGAACTGCGTTTTGAAATAGTTTTCACAGTGTGTTACATGAAACACTTATGCACTTTAATTATCAAGGATGTGAAATTGTGGATTATAATGGAATGGCACAAAGAGCACATATGCAGTTTATGTTTTGATTTGTTTGCACTTATGTTTGTATATACGCATGAATTACTGTAGTTTTAGGTAACTCTTTTTATACATCTCCTTGGACTTAGCGTTGCACTGATTTCTGGTTGGTTTACATGTAGTAATGTTTCTAAGTGCTTTCTAACTCTGGTTATGAGGTCTGACCTTCCCCCACCTCCTTCTCCTGTCACTGATCTGACCACAGTTATGAAAGAGATGACTGATTCATAGCTGCAGCTTGTCTCAGCTGCAAGCATTTTTTCAAGACAAGCAAAGGTAGGAAAAATGCATGGGCAAAGCTGCTACGAATCAGCTGGCTCCTTCATAGCTGTTGTCAGATTGGGCATGTCAAGAGGGAAGGGGAGCAGTTTAAACCTCATAACTAGGGTTGGAAAGCACTTAGAAACATGGGACAAAGTACTACATGTAAACAAACCAGAAAACAGTGCAGCGCTAAGACCAAGGAGATGTATAAAAAAAAGTTACCTAAAACAAATTCATATGTATATACAAACATATGTGCAAACAAATCAAGACATAAAGTGCATGTGCTCCTTGTGCCATTCCATTATAATCCACTATTTCACATCCTTGATAATTAAAGTGCTTAAGTGTACTTTCCCCATAGGGGACAAAATTGTAGAAAAAAGTATAATAATAGATATTGTTTAAACATCCCAGTTGCATATCTGCTGTCCTTATCCTCACTACATCCTCTGTACAGATTATAGGCAAATACCAACCATAGCCTGATGGGCAGTGCCTGCGCGCTGCCAGGCTTGAACCCCCCACCCCACCCTTCCATGTGTAAACAGTCCGATATGCTGACTGTTCAAATAGGCTCAAAGCACTGCACTGTGGAAGAGCATGAGAAGGGTTACATGTTCCCCTATATCAAGAAATACATGTAATTTTTTTTTAAGTGGCAATAGCGAGAATTCTGGTCATGGAAGAAAGCTTAAAATGAAAGTAAACCATTGCAATAATACAACAAAAAAACCTCTCCCCTGCAAAATAATACCATAATGTGCTAGTATGCGTTACATGATACATACATCACATATGGCGCACTGTCACTGCTGAGAGGGCTTCCATCTTCCCCCAGTCTTCCTTCCGGGTTTGCGGACTCCAGCAGTGTAAATGGCTCGAGCCGCGATGAAGTCACTCTCGCACATGTGCGAGTGAGTCCTCAGTTACGGCACAGTGCTCTGAGGTCTGGCACGGCATGCCGGACCTTCAGAGCGCATGCGTCGTTGACGTTACCGGCGGCATCCAGTGTGAATATTTCCTAAATGGTGCACGTTTAGGAGATATTTGTTTTACCTACAGGTAAGCCTTGTTATAGGCTTACCTATACGTAAAAATCACAAAGTGGATTGTATTACCGCTTTAAGGTTAGTTCAGGTACTGAAGGATGTCTGCCTTAGACTGGGCCTTATTTTTATTTATTTATTTACCTATTTTTGGTAATACAGGTTTACTTTAAGTATGGTTAGAAGAAGACTAAACACCAAGTCCAAATGATACATTGAAATAATGTGTTAACATAGTTCTGAATTTTTCATGTATTAATTATTATACAAATAATTTGCTGCACTGCTTTATTTCAAAGGTAATTGTGGAATATTATATTAATGAGGTAAATTACTGAGTAAAGAAGCATCACCAGAAACTTTACCAAATGATTTGCCTTCCCTTATCTGTGTAAGGTTTTCTTACATTGTTATTACAGCTAATGCTAATTGTGTAAGCTTTCTTTTGATGCATTTATATCTATTTTAGACTATCATTCATCCTTCCTTATGTTATTGTTATTATTATTTTCGATTGCAAAAAAAGATTGTTAATTACCAACACAATTAGGATGCCTTTTTGGTGCATTTGGGAATGAATAATACACACTGTGTGTAAGTGTTGTAACCACTGCTTAGTGTTATCAGTTTGCATTGTTTCTGAGTCTTTTTCTGGACTATAGAACACTTCCATTCAGTGTTATAGATGCCTCCTTAGGGTGACAATACTGTCAGGAAGAGTAGCAGGATGTTTCTTTGGGTGTTTTTTAAAGTATGCATTTGCTGTGTGTGAAAAATAACTTGTTAAAATTACAACTTTGTGAAGAAAAACAAAAACTAATTTTATTTACTTTCATCATTTTCAAAAAAATGTTGGCAAATAATTTTGAAAAACTCATTATGTCTCTTACTAAATTATTATTATTATTATTATTATAATACAGGATTTATATAGCGCCGACAGTTTACGCAGCGCTTTACAACATGAGGGCAGACAGTACAATTACAATACAATTCAATACAGGAGGAATCAGAGGGCCCTGCTCGTTAGAGCTTACAATCTAGTAGGGAGGGTCAAGTTATACAAAAGTGTAATAGCTGTGGGGGATGAGCTAATGGAGAAAATAGTGCAGTTGTTAGATGGAGGCAGGATAGGCTTCTCTGAAGAGGAAAGTTTTCAGGGATCGCCTAAAGGTGGATACATTTGGAGACAGTCTGACAGATTGAGGTAGGGAATTCCAGAGTATGAGCGAGGCTCGGGAGAAGTCCTGGAGGCGGATATGGAAGGAGGTGATGAGGGAGCTAGAGAGCAGGAGGTCTTGGGAGGAATAGAGACGGCAATTAGGTTGGTATTTTGAGTCTAGGCTAGTGATGTAACTGGGGGCAGAGTTGTGGATGGCTTTGTAACTTATTGTTAGTATTTTGAATTTAATTTGTTGGGCGAGTGGCAGCCAATGGAGGGATTGGCAGAGAGGGGTAGCAGACACTGAGCAGTTTGTAAGGTGGATGAGTCTGGCAGCAGCATTCATGATGGACTGAAGGGGGGATAGTCTATTTAAAGGTAAGCCAATGAGAAGGGAGTTGCACTAGTCGAGGCGAGAGATAACCAGGGAGTGAATCAGGAGCTTTGTGGTTTCATCGGTTAGAAAAGGATGTAGTTTGGAGATGTTGCGGAGGTTGAGGCAGCAAGCTTTTGAAAGTGATTGGATGTGGGGCCGAAAGGAGAGTTCAGAGTCCAGGATAACACCTACTGTAGCACCCTAACATGTGGGGAGGGGTGGTACTAAGCACCATTGACTGTCTTCTTTACAAAAAGGGGCCATTGTGGGGGTATTTGCACTGTTCTGGCATTTAAGGGCCTCTAGAAATTAGATAGGATTGATCAATATTCAAATATATGCAGTGCCATGAAAAAGTATCCACACCCCTTGAAATTTTCCACATTTTGTCATGTTACAACCAAAAACATAAATGTATTTTATTAGGATTTTATATGATAGACCAACACAATGTGGCACATAATTGTAAAGTGGAAGGAAAATGATAAATGGTTTTCAAAATTTTGTACACATAAATATGTGAAAAGTGTGTTATGCATTTGTATTCAGCCCCCTTTAATCTGATACCCCTAATTAACATCTAGTGGAACCCATTGCCTTCAAAAGTCACCTAGTTAGTAAATAGAGTCCATCTGCGTGTAATTTAATCTCAGTATAAATACAGCTGTTCTGTGAAGCCCTCAGAGGTTTTTTAGAGAACCTTAGTGAACAAACAGCATCATGAAGGCCATGGAACACACCAGACAGGTCAAGGATAAAGTTGTGGAAAAGTTTAAAGCAGGGTTAGGTTATAAAAAAATATCCCAAGCTTTGAACATCTGATGGAGCAATGTTCAATCCATCATTAGAAAATGGAAAGAGTATGGCACAGCTGCAAACCTACCAAGACATGGTCGTCCACCTAAACTGACAGGCCAGGCAAGGATAGCATTAATCAGAAATGCAGCCAAGAGGGCCATGGTAACTCTGGAGAAGCAGCAATGATCCACAGCTCAGGTGGGAGAATCTGTCCATAGGATAACTATTAGTCGCGCACTCCACAAATCTTTGGCCTAAAAGCAAAACGCTATGTGTGGCGGAAAACTAACACTGCACAGCACTGCACAGCACACCATCAGGGACAGGGGAGCTAGTCAGAGTTGATGGGAGGATGGATTGAACCAAATACAGGGAAATCTTAGAAGAAAACCTGTTAGAGTCTGCAAAAGACTTGAGACTGAGGCAGAGGTTGACCTTCCAGCAGGGCAAGGACCATAAACATACAGCCAGAGCTACAATGGAATGGTTTAGATTAAAGCATATTCATTTGTTAGAATTGCCCGGTCAAAGGCCAGACCTAAATCCAATTGAGAATCTGTGGCAAGACTTGAAAATTGCCTTTCACGGAGACTCTCCATCCAATCTGACAGAGCTTGTGCTATTTTGCAAAGAAAAATGGGCAAAAATATCACTTTCTAGATGTGCAAAGCTGGAAGAGACATCCTCAAAAAGACTTGCAGCTGTAATTGCAGCGAAAGGTGGTTTTACAAAGTATTGACTCAGGGGGCTAAATATTAATGCACGCCATACTTTTCAGATTTGTATTTGTAAAAAATTCTGAAAATGATTTATCATTTTTCTCCCACTTCACAATTATGTGGCAGTTTGTGTTGGTCTATCACACAAAATCCCAATAAAATACATTTACGTTTTTGGTTGTAACATGACAAAATGTGGAACATTTTAAGAAGGGGTATGAATACTTTTTCAAGGCTATATATATATATATATATATATAGATATATATATATATCTATATATATATAGATATATATATAGATAGATAGATAGATAGATATAGATATATATCTATCTATATAGATAGATAGATAGATAGATAGATAGATAGATAGATAGATAGATAGATAGATAGATAGATAGATATAGATATACATTTATATCTATATCTATCTATATCTATCTATCTATCTATCTATCTATCTATCTATCTATCTATCTATCTATCTATCTATAGATAGATAGATAGATAGATAGATAGATAGATAGATAGATAGATAGATAGATAGATCTACATTTTTAAATTTTTTTTTAGCAAAAAAACCCAAAAGAAACCCTGGGTTGTACCTCTACCTGTCTCAAAAATGATATAAAAATAATTTGGGTACAGTGTTGCATGGCTGAGTAATTGTCATTTAACCACTTCGGCCCCAGAAGAATTGGCTGTTCAATGACCAGGCTATTTTTAGCTATACAGCACTGTATCGCTTTAACTAACAATTGTGCGGTTGTGCGGTGACATAAACGGTGACGTAAACGGGTGACCCTGCCCCCCTCTGACACCACGGGGAAACCCCTGTGGCATCAGAGGGGGGGCGGGGTCACCCGTTGGACTTTAACGGTGTTCCAGCGGCTTTTGAATTTGTTGCGAACACTGCATATTGTTCGCTGTTGGGCGAACAGGCGAAAACCCGATGTTCGAGTCGAACTTGCGTCGAACATCGGGCTCATCCCTAATTGTAACCAGTAAAGCCAGCTTGATGCCAGTGGGATTGGAAATTGGATAGTGATTCCAGTTCCGGAGGAGCAGATGATGGCAGATTCAGGGGGTGTGACTACGGATTTCAAAGCTGTATATACCCATTTCTCAAGCCAAAAAACAAATATGCAGATATACTGCTCTTTTACACTACATACAGGGACAGACAGCTTTTTGGCCCCTGTGTCTGACTCTATCCGTCCTTCCGGAACTGGAATCGTTACCCAACTATCCGTCCTTCCGGAACTGGAATCGTTACCCAACTTCCAATCCCATTGTGCATTCCAAGCTGGCTCTACTGGTTTCCATCCACTTACAACTGCTTTCTTGTGCAACTTTGCAATAACCTTAGCCTCTTCCAGGTGTTCTCTGCAGTACCTGGCTGCTTCCTTGATGTAGTATGTTTATCTTCAGATCCCTTTAGTGGTGTTCCCTTGGAATATTATGATGATGTGCCTATAGTTTTACAATTGCATGTGACTGCATTTACTTTTTTTAATACCATAGTACGATGAATTTCTACACTTAGATGGTTGCACCCTCTGTATTTTTCTTTTGTTTAAAGGAGTTGTAAAGTTAGAAGGTTTTTTTTTCTTAATGCATTCTATGCATTAACATAAAATGCCTTCTGCATTCAGCAGCCCCTTCAGCCCCCCTAATACTTACCTGAGCCCCATCTCTGTCCAGCAATGTCCTTGAGTGTTTTGGCCGTCCGAGACTCTCCCTTATGATTGGCTGGGACACAATAGCCGTGCCATTGGCTCCTGTTGCTGTCAGTCAAAGTCAGTAAGTCAATCAGGAGAGAGAGGAGGTGGGTCCGGGCCACAGTTCTGTGTCTGAATGGACATGGAGAGCTTTGACTCGGCTCGAGTGCCCCCCATAACAAGCTGCTTGCTGTGGGGGCACTCAACAGAAGGGTGGGGCCAGGAGCGCCGAAGAAGGACCCGAGAAGAGGAGAATCTGGGCTGCTCTGTGCAAATCCACTTCACAGAGCAGCTAAGTATAAGATGTTTCTTATTTTTATTGAGAAAAATGAGACTTTACATTCACTTTAAGTCATGTACTTCAGAGGATTTACCCTTACTCTGGGCTAGGAGGAGCAACCAGACATCTAGAAAAAGTGACTGTTGTTTACATGACATGGTTTACATGGTGGAGAGTGCTGTTGTTTATACACACTGAAGTTGGTGACGGGTACGTCCATCTCCTCCACTCTGGACTCCCTGTTATTTATTTTAATCACCGCATCTCTTGGATGTTTACATGACATCCCTTTCTAGATAGTTCTCAGTGTTTTGCGCCACAAAATAAGGTTTTTGTACTGAAAGTGTGATGTCTGCCTAGAATAGAATTGTGTTGGCAGGATCGTCAGGTGAAATTAAAGGTGGAAAAGCCTGAAAAAAAAAAGCCATTACATCTAAGTTTGGTTTTGGATTTGCTTTATTAAATAGAAATGCAACTGGTGCACATTTGGATTAGCAGACATACATGGCTTAAGTAATTGAGAAAGCTTTTTGTAACATCAGAATTAAGAGTGATGGTGAAAGTGACATGAGTTTAATTTTACATTTAAATAGAAGCGATTAGTCCTCAGTACACATTACATTGCAAACCTGCAAACTGAGATATGTGTTATAGAGGTGACCTAAATGTACTTAATTAGCTGCAAGCTACACTGGATATTGTTACAGGTCTCTGCTTTTGTTATTTGGTAACAATGAGAGAAGTTGAAAGGTGCCATATCATATATGCAGCATGACTGGTGTCTAGTATGTAGATAAAATGAGTTAAATACTTGTCAACTGATAATGAGCTTACATCGTTAAAGCGGCAATCTGAACTGATTTCCAAAGGGAAAGTAGAAGGAATTTTCAGCAAGCACAAATAGTCAAGTATTATTGCAATATTTTTCTCAAGTCATTTGTGATGTGACTTTAATATTTTTTATGTATTTGTTACTCTATATAGTTATTTTTGTGTTAAATATAGTGGTTTGTATATTAGCCACTGGATGGAGCAAACACTCAATTTGCAATCACACTGTTTTCCTCTGCCGAACTGTAGAGATAAGAAAATCACAAGGCAGGCTGATTCATTGATCTACAGTGTAAGGAAGAACGGTAACACCAAACTTTTGTGAAGCACTGCAAAGCAGGAAACAAGAACACACACATGTAAAAAGCAGAAAAGACTGTCACCATGCACATACATATTTATACAGAAACACAAGTTATTCAAACTTCAAGCATTGATAAGATGATTTACATCAAGCTGATCTCCTATACACACATATCTAAAATTCATTGAAAAGACCATACATTCTCTATAACCAGTTCAGGCTCTCATTTGATGTAGAATTTATGAATCTGATTGGCTGGGAACAGAAAAATGGATATTGTATTGCTCTATTCCCTAGAAGTAGGATACATGTTCGCAAACAGGCAAATTCATAAAGAGTGTCTAAGACACTCCTTAGAATTCCTATGTACCCCCACATGACAAATGTCGGTGTGGGTGACAGAAGCCTGTACCTGTTGTAAGCTGGTATGCAAATCTGGGGTTACACACCAGGCCAGTGTGTCTCTATGGACACTCCAGCATCAGTGCAACTGTGCATTCACCTCACTGCTGCAGCTGTCATACAAACAGTACAGTGATGAGGAGTTTTGTATGTTGGGGTGTGGAGCCTAATAGGGATACACAGACTCTAGTTTCCCATCAGGTCAGCTCCCCTTGAGAGGTCAGAGCATTAACCAATAGACAGCCTGATACTGGCTATAGAATCCACACACTGTCTGCTGTCAATTACAAGGAGAGAGTGGACCTGATGGGGAACTAGTGTCTTAGCTTCCCCATCAAGATCTACCTACCGCAGCATCACTGGTTGCTAGGAGGCTGTCAGATTTTCCAACTGTAATTGCATACCAAATCCACACACATTGTCTAAGCATGGTCCACTATTGTCATTATTTGGAAACTTGGCCTTAGACATAGCATGCATCCATCGCTGGAGTGCAAGTATAGAGGAAGTGGTTACTAAAAGGTTGTAGAAGAATAAGAGCACTGAGTTTTTTTTCTTTTATTTAACAAATTGTATTTCATTAAAAATGGTAATTGTTTATGATATCCAGTGCTTACGTAAAATACATATCATCTAGTTAAGGTTTAACCACTTCAATACAGGGCACTTAGACACCTTCCTGCCCAGACCAATTTTCAGCTTTCAGTGCTGTCGCAGTTTGAATGACAAGTGCGTGGTCATCCAACACTGTACCCAAACTAAATTTTTATCATTTTGTTCCCACAAATAGAGCTTTCTTTTGTTTGTATTTGATCACCTCTGCGGTTTTTATTTTTTGCGAAACAGATAAAAAAAGACAGAAAATTCTGAAAAAAATAAAAGTTTTGCTTTTGTTTTTGTTTAAAAATTTTGTAAATAAGTAAGTTTTCTCCTTCACTGATGGGCACTGATAAGGCGGCACTGATGGGCACTGATAAGGCGGCAGCGATGAGGTGGCGCCAATGAGCGGGCACTGACGGGCACTGACGATGGGCACTGATATGCGGCACTGATGGTCACTGGTAGGCGGCACTGATGGGTGGCACTGATATGCAGCACTGATGGGCATTGATAGGCGGCACTGATGGGCACTTATGGGTGGCACTGGGTGGCACTGGTGGGCACTGATGGGCACTGTTAAGCAAAACCTATGGGCACTGAAAGGCTGCACAGATGGGTTCTTATGGGTGGCACTGATGGGCACTGATAGGCGGCACTGCTGGGCACTGATAGGCGGCACTGATGGGCACTGATATGTGGCACTGATGGGCACTGATACGTGGCACTGATGGGCACTGATACATGGCACTGATGGGCATGCCTGGTGGCACTGGCAGTGGTAGGCATGGGAGTGGGCACTGATTGGCAGCTGCCTGGGCATTGATTGGCAGCTGCCTTTGCACAGATTAGTATTTCCCTGGGGGTCTAGGGGGCATACCTGGTGGTCCAGTGTGGCTGGTTTCCCTGGTGGTCCTGGGCGGCTTCCCTGGTGGTCCTGGGTAGGATCCGAGGGGGGGCTGTGCTGATAAACAATCAGCACAGACCCCCCCTGTCAGGAGAGCAGCCGATCGGCTCTCCTCTACTCGCGTCTGTCAGACGCGAGTGAGGAAAAGCCGATCACCGGCTCTTCCTATTTACATCGTGATCAGCCGTGATTGGACACAGCTGATCACGTGGTAAAGAGTCTCCGTCAGAGGCTCTTTACCTAGATCGGTGTTGCGGGGTGTCAGACGTCCAGTCAGGATATTGAAACCACTTTACTTCTGCTATATGGCGGGCGACAAGTGGTTAAATCTGCTTAAAACAGTAAATAGTTTCCGCTCAGATTTTTTGGACTGGCGTTTTCTTCAACTACTTGCCGACCAGCTGCCGTCATTATGCTGCAGCAGGTCGGCTCCTTCCCACAAATCGCCATAGCTGTATGTCGGTTCCTTTAACAGCTATAGCAGGCACATGGCTGGCTACTGCATTGCCCGCCGGCCACCAGCGATCACTCCACAGAGAGCCAGAACCGGGATCTGTCAATGTAATCAAACAGAACCCTGTTCTGACAGGGAAGTACAGAGTGATCGTCTGTTCCTAGTGATTAGGAACAGCGATCTCTCTATACTCCCAGTCAGTCCACTCCCCCCACCTCCCAGGGAACACGTTTAACCCCTTGATCCCCACTAGTGTTAACCCTCTTGCCTGCCAGTGTCATTTATACAGTAATTGGTGCATTTTTATAGCACTGATCGCTGTATAAATGTCACTGGTCCCAAAAAAGTGTCAAAAGTGTCCGATCTGTCACATCGCAATGTCGCAGTCCCACTAAAAATCACTGATCACTGTCATTACTTGTGAAAAAAAAAATAATTAAAAATTCCATAAATCTATCCCCTATTTTTTAAACGCTATAACTTTTGCTCAAACCAATCAATATACGCTTATTGCTATTTTTTTACCCAAATAATGTAGAAGAATACATATTGGCCTAAACTGATGAAGAAATTAGTTTTTTTACTTTTTTTTTGGATAGTTATTATAGTAAAAAGTAAAAAATATTGTTTTTTTTTCAAAATTGTTGTTTTTTTTTTTTTGTTTATAGTGCAAAAAATAAAAACTGCAGAGGTGATCAAATACCACCAAAAGAAAGCTCTATTTGTGGGGGAAAAAAAAGGATGTGGAAATTTTTTTGGGTACAGTGTCACACGGCCGGGCAAATGTCAGTTAAAGCAACGCAGTGGCGTATCACAAAAAATAGCCTGGTCATTAAGGGGGAAAATCTTCCGGGGCTGAAATGGTTAAAGCATTTTTTTATTGTAAGCATGAGCAAATATGTGTCTGGCTAATATGGTATTTAAAAATTCACTATGCTGGGACTTTGAGTCACATAGTAGCTGTCATAGCTCAAAGTTGTACAGATCTTTTCTTACAAGGTTAAATTAATTTTTCATTTATCTTCAATCTAAACAGATCACAGTGAGGTCACATTAACCACTTGCCGACTAGCCGCCGTTGTTAGCCGGCGACCTGCGATCGCCTATTACAGAGGCAGAATGGGGAACTGACTTTGTAAACAAGGCGATTCCCCATTCTGACAGGTGACATGACAGGGTTCTACTGTTCCCAGTGATCAGGAACAGTGATCTCTGTCATGTCCCAGGCAGCCCATCCCCCCTACAGTTAGAAACACCTCCCTAGGAAACACATTTAACCCCCTGATCGCCCCCTCCTTCCCTGCCAGTGACATTTACACAGTAATCCGTGGTTATTTTTAGCTCTGGTTGCTGTATACATTTCAATGGCCCAAAAAAGTGTCAAAAGTGTCTGATCTGTCCGCCGCAATGTCGCAGTCCTGCTAAAAATCGCAGATTGCCGCCATTACTAATAAAAAAAATTAAAAAAATAAAAATGCCATAAATCTATCCCCTATTTTGTAGACACTATAACTTTTGCGCAAATCAATCAATATACTAATTTTTCTTACAAAAAATAAGTAGAAGAATATATATTAGCCTAAACTGATGAATACATTTGTTTTTTTATATATTTTTTGGATATGTATTATAGCAAAAAGTTAAAAAAATGTTTCTTTTGCAAAATTGTCACTTTTTGTTTGTTTAAAACGCAAAAAATAAAAACTGCAGAGTTGATCAAATACCACCAAAAGAAAGCTCTATTTGTTGGAAAAAAAGGACATCAATTTTGTTTGGGTACAACTTTGCACGACCACGCAATTGTCAGTTAAAGCGTCGCAGTCCCAAAATGGGCTGGTCATTAAGGGGGCAAATCCTTCCAGGGCTGAAGTGGTTAAAGAGGATATGCAAACCTCTGGCAGGAATTTCTAGGTGTATCATTTATATAACTGGTCAACCCTGGTCCAAATCTAGCTAAAATACACAAACATGAAGGGGCAAAGCACAAACTATTTCACAGTAAGTCTCGATTCACACTCGGGCAGCTTCAAAGTCGCCGACTCTGAATCTGTCCCGCACGGCCCGACTTCAGCGCAGCTTGCAAATTACTTCTTTAATAGAAGTCAATGCAAGCCACTCTGAAGTCACCCCCAAGTAGTACAGGAACCTTTTTCTAAGCTGGAGCGACTGGAGTAGCTCCAATTAGAACAGTTTCATCGCCTGACAGGTCGCCCCATTGTGAACCGAGCCTAAATGTAGATATTTATTTATTTACTTTCCTAGAAAATGATAAAAATCAAAACGCATCATGAAACAACAGGTTCATATTGTAAAGTGGTTCTTATGCTAATATCCCTGCATTCATTTAAAAAAAAATCAACTTGCTGTGTGCCCCCTCCCTAAATACTTACCTTAATCAATCTAGCGCTGTGTGCGGCTGCATATCTTCTCTTCCCTCTCCCACTACTTACAGCAATCAGCAGAAGCCAATGGCTTCTGCTGCTGTCAATCAAATGCTGTGAGAAGGGAGTGATGAGTGGGACCAAGTTGTGCTATGCACAGAGCAGTTAAGCACTTGACAACTAGGCACCTAAACCCCCTTCCTAACCAGACCAATTTTCAGCTTTCGGTGATCTCACATTTTGAATGACAATTACTCAGTCATGCAACACTGTACCCATATGAAATTTTTGTCCTTTTTTTCACACAAATAGAGCTTTCTTTTGGTGGTATTTAATCACCATTGGGTTTTTTATTTTTTGCGCTATAAAAGAAAAAACACTCTAAATTTGGTAAAAAAAATAAAATTTTGCAAATTAGTAATTTTTCTTCTAAAATTTTGGCCACAATTTATACTGCTACATATCTTTGGTAAAAATAAGTACAAATCGGTGGATATTATTTGGTCTTTGTGAAAGTTATAGAGTCCAAAAGCTATGGTACCAATATCTGAAAATTGATCACACCTGAATTACTGACGGCCTATCTATATTCTTGAGACCCTAACATGCCAGAAAAGTACAAATACCCCCCAAATGACCCCTTTTTGGAAAGAAGACATTCCAAGGTATTTAGTAAGAGGCATGGTGAGTTTTTTGAAGTTGTCATTTTTTCCCACAATTCTTTGCAAAATCAAGATTTTTTTTTTCTTTTTTTTTTTTCACAAAATTGTCATATTAGCAGGTTATTTCTCACACACCGCATATGCATACCACAAATTACACCCCAAAACACATTCTGCTATTACTCTCGAGTATGGTGATACCACATGTGTGAGACTTTTACACAGCGTGGCCCCATACAGAGGCCCAACATGCAGGGGAGCACCTCCAGGCATTCTGGAGCACCCGGGCCAATTCTGACATTTCTCTCCTACATGTAAAAATCATCATTTATTTGCTAGAAAATTACATAGAACCCCAAAACATTATATATGTTTTTTTTAGCAAAGACCCTAGAGAATACAATGGCGGTTGTTGCAACTTTTTATCTTGCACTGTATTTGCGCAGCAATTTTTTGAACGCTTTTTTTGGGAAAAAAAACAGTTTTGTGGTTTAAAAAAAAAAAAAAAAGTAAAGTTGGCCCAATGTTTTTGCATAATGTGAAAGATGAAGTTACGCCCAGTAAATAGATACCTAACATGTCACCCTTCAAAATTGCCCACGCTCGTGAAATGGTGCCAAACTTCTTTACTTAAAAATCCCCATAGGCGACGCTTTAAATTTTTTTACTGGTTACATGTTTTGAGTTACAGAGGAGGTCTAGGGCCAAAATTATTGCTCTCGCTCTACCGATCACACCGATACCTCACATGTGTGGTTTGAATACGGTTTTCATGTGTGGGCGGGACTTATGTGTGCATTTGCTTCTGCATGCGAGCACACGGACAGGGGCGCTTTAAAAAAATATTTTTTCTTTTTATTGTTCATTTTACTTTATTTTAGTTTGACACTTTTTTCCCCCCAAAAAAAAATTTTTGATCACTTTTATTCCTATCACAAGGAATGTAAACATCCCTTGTAATAGGAATATGGCATGACAGGTCCTCTTTACAGTGAGGTATGGGGTCAATAAGACTCCACATCTCACCTCTAGGCTGGGAAGCCTGAAATTAAAAAAACCCCCAAAAAACGATTCTGGCTTCGATCGTAGAGGTCGGTAGAAGCATCGCAGGGTGGCGGGAAGGGGGGGACATCCCCTCTCGCCTCCCATAAGAATGATCAGGCAGTGGAACAGCTGCTATGATCATTCTTATGGTGTAGAGAATTGCCGGCTGAAAAAGCTGATATCTGAATGATGCCTGTAGCTGCATGCATCATTCAGATATCCCCACACAAAGTCAATGACATCCTATGACGGCGGGCGGGAAGTGGTTAAAACACATTTTTTTTTTTAACACAAAGTTGTCCATTTATACAATATTTCTAACACAAAGCATATACATACCAAAAATGACACCCCAAAATAGTTTCTCCTACTCCTCCTGAGTACGGTGATACCACATGTGTGAGACTTCCACATCCTGGCCACATACAGAGGCCGAGTACAGCCGAGTATGGCTGAGCATGGCAGAGTATGCCTTAGCATGGCTGAGCATGGCTGGGCATGGCTGAGCATGGCTGGGCATGGCTGAGTATGGCTGGGTATTGCAGAGTATGACTGGGTATGACTGGGTATGACTGGGTATTGCAGAGTAGTGCAGGGTATTGCGGAATATTGCAGGGTGTTGCAGAGTATTGCGGGGTGTTGCAGAGTATTGCGGGGTGTTGCAGAGTAGTGCAGAGTATTGCGGGGTGTTGGAGTAGTGAAGGGTATTGCAGGGTATTGCAGAGTATTGCGGGGTGTTGTGGAGTATTGCAGGGTGTTGCAGAGTATTGCGGGGTGTTGCGGAGTAGTGCAGAGTCTTGCAGGGTAGTGCAGAGTATTGCGGGGTGTTTTGGAGTAGTGCAGAGTATTGCGGGGTGTTTCGGAGTAGTGCAGAGTATTGCGGGGTGTTTTGGAGTAGTGCAGGGTTTTTCGGGGTATTGTGGGGGTATTGCAGAGTATTGTGGGGGTATTGCAGAGTATTGTGGGGTATTGCAGAGTATTGCGGGGTATTGCAGAGTATTGCAGAGTATTGTGGGGTATTGTGGGGTATTGTGGGGTATTGCGGGGTATTGCGGGGTATTGAGGGGTATTGCAGGGTATTGCAGAGTATTGCAGGGTATTGCGGGGTATTGCAGGGTATTGTGGGGTATTGCAGAGTATTGTGGGGTATTGCAGAGTATTGCAGGGTATTCCTGGGTATTGCATCGCATTATAGTATGGAGGGATGGCTGCATGTGACTGTATTTGTCACTGAGCAGCGTTGTGGGCACTACAGATGCAGCCCACAACGCTGCTACCATCTGATCCCTCCCCCTCTCCTCCCCCTCTATACCGATCGGTACACAGAGGGGAGGGAGGAACCAGCGTCATGACATGACGCCGGTTTGTTTACATGTGACCGCTCCGTCATTTGACGGAGCGATCACATGGTAAACGGCCGCGATCAGCGGCCATTTACCGTGATCCGTGATGCGGACCCGGCGGTCACGGATGTTCTCGGGTGCGCGCCCCAGGGGGCGCGCGAGAGCAGGATTCTGGGAGGACGTCCCACGGACATCCACCCAGGATAACCCAACCGCGCTGTAGCCGTCTTTCGGCTATGGCCCGGTCAGCATGTGGTTAAAGTGGTTGTAAAGTCAGAAGGTTTTTTTATCTTAATGCATTCTATGCAGCTGCCCTCGGCCCCCCTAATACTTACCTAAATCCCATCTCTGTACTGTGATGTCAACGAGTGTCTTAGCCACCTGGGACTATCCCTCCTGATTGGCTGAGACACAGCAGCGATGCCATTGGCTTCCGCTGCTGTCAATCAAAGTCAGTTAGCCAATCAGGAAAGGGGAAGGTCTGAACCGCAGCTCTGTTTCTGAATGGCACGGAGCTGCAGCTTGGCTTGGGGGCCCCCATAGGAAGCTGCTTGCTGTGGGGGCACTCAACAGGGGGGAGAGGCCAGGAGAGCCGAAGAGGGACCCGAGAAGAGGAGGATCTGGGCTGCTCTGTGCAAATCCACTGGTAAGTATAACATGTTTGTTATTGTTATAGGAAAAAAACTAGACTTTACAATCACTTTAATTATACAATTTTTACTATTGTATTTAAAAAAAGTGTTTAGAAATACTTTAAAGTGGATGTAAACCTGAAATTTTTTTAATATATATATATCATACTGTAGAGTATAAGATTTCCTATCATTTGAGCCCAGTCTTGTCACACAGTGTTAATCCATCTCTGAGCAATCCCCTTTTATTGTTCAGTGAGATAAATCTTGACAAACTGAGAAAAACTTTGTCAAATACTCCCCCTTGCTGTGAGTGACAGCCTAAGATACATGCAGTATTTTTTAATTCCCTCCCCCACTCCTTTCTTCAGCAGCTCTGCAAGGATTGGCTGTTCCACACCTCAGCATGATTTGGCATGCTGAAGTCATGTGGTTACTTTCCTGCCTTTTCACTGGATGTTAGAGATCATAGCAGAAGTTCAGTGTTAGAAATACACAGGGAAGTGTAGAGGTGGGCGGGGAGTCTACTGACATCACGACTCCACCCACCTAGCTCCAGACAACAGACCCACCCACAGAAAATGCAGTTTTTTGGGTCTCATAACAGACAGAGGGGAGACATTTGACAGGTAAAGATACATGCAGGAGGCATGTATATCCTTATAGATAACCCCTATGGCAGTAGTTTAGAAAGTATGACATTGAGTTTACATCCACTTTAAAACCTAAGTTTTGGCAAAAGGGCAGGCTCAATTAGCAGTCTTGATGAGTGCCTGTGACATGTCCCTCGGCTCCATTAACTCCTGCAGCACTGGAAAAATACAACTGCACGGTATGAGGGTAGTGGAAGGATCGATAGAAGATTTCAATTATGACAGTCAGCACCAGCACAAGGAACACCGGGGTTGATTTACTAAAACAGGAGAGAGCAAAATCTGGTGCAGCTACACTTAGAAATCAATCAGCATCCAGGTTTTTTTGTCACAGCTTAATCGAATAAGCTGAAGTTAGAAGCTGATTGGCTACCCTGCACAGCTGCACAAGATTTTGCGCTCTCCAGTTTTAGTACATCAACCCGACTTTGTATTAAATATAAGCACTGTCCCTTGTGCGGATTTAAAAAAAAAAAAAAAAAAATTACGTAAACTTAGACTGTCCTGATTAAAGGAACTGGGTCATAGAGGTATACTGTCTCTATTTCTGCCCCTATTATTTACAGCTATGGCTGAGGAGAAGGTGTGGCTCATACAGCTCCTAATTTTGTGACTTCTACGACTTATGCCCAAAGAGTGACAAGTTTTATTTATTTTTTATTTTTTTCCAAATGTTATCACCTAAAATTTAAATAATGCCAAGATGAGTAATTTAATTAAGAAGACATCTTCTAGCTCATGTGAGACAGGCTACTGATTGATGAAATAAAGGCTTAATATGTTAGCTGTACCATGGTCTCTAAAGATTTATGGAAAGTATTTTTGCTAGCTTGTTAGCAATAAATAGCCAGCGGCTCTTCAAATTAGCCCAATTCTGTTGAAAACTACCATATGTGGCATTCCTGCTTACAGCATGCACATCTCAGCTACTGTACATACAGCAAAGACTTGCTTTCTAGATGCAGTCACCTTTAATATGTCTGATGTAAGAAAATTACAAGGTGGAGATTACAAGGTAGAGAGGAATCTTTGATCACTTTTTTTAAACTCTATTTTAATAACTGTAATAGTGGAAGTGCTTTTCTTCATCATTGTTGTTTAACCACCTAAAATGCTAAGAGCCACTGGTCTGGTTCTGGCTTGATCTGCTACAACCTCTTTTATTATGCTAACTCATACAGGCACAAGTTATCTTCTATATGGCAGACATATTTGAGCTGATTTTTACTAATGGAGTGGACAATCTTTACATAGTGGATTGTGTGAATGTTCATTTCATTTATTCATTCAGTGAAAAGCAATTCCTGTTTACTTTGAACATCTAATCGTATGCAGGTGACGTAAATAGGAATTCGCTTCTTGCATGATTGAAAAATTGAATATTCACACTATTTATTGAGTCCGTATTCTAAACTCCATTAGTAAAAAAGTCTCACTGCATCTTAAGGAATGACTAGGAAAAGGTGTACTGATGATGGGATATTGATATCATCAAGGGTTCTACTCCTTGTTTATGTCCCAAATGTTAATGCACTGACACCCCAATGATCGGATATTAATTTGCTCTTTGATCCTAAATATGCATTTCTTACTACAGTGTCATGTGGTAAGATCCTGTTGAGATGGGAAACTTAGCAATCATGATGGATTGTATCCAGTTGTAAGGGGAGTATGCTGCTGTGCACTAATTTCTCAATCAAATAACATATTCAGATTCTCGTATGTTGACCATAGGCACACAACACAGTGAATATGTCCTCTCATTGCACCTGCAGGGACTGGGCATTGCATAATGTACTGATGATAAGTAGGGATGGGCGAACGGTTCGGCCCGAGCATAAGTTTGGGCTAAACTTTGGTTGTTTGGATGTTCTGCGAACATTGAACAATATGCGGTGTGCGCGGCAAGTTCGAAAGCCGCCGGAACACCGTTAAAGTCTATGGGACATTAACCACTTGACGACCGCCTCACGCCGATGTACGTCGGCAAGGCGGCACGGACAGGCAAAATCACGTACAGGGTACGTGATTTGCCTTCCGCGGGTGGGGGGTCCGATCGGACCCCCCCCGCCGCCCGAGGCGGTCCCGTTCTGTCCCCCGGCGATCAGAGACGAGGGGGAGGCCATCCGTTCGTGGCCCCCCCCTCGCGATCGCCGCCGGCCAATGGGAACACTCCTTTGCTGCTGTATGCTAAACAGCAGCAAAGGAAGTGATGTAATCTCCCCTCGGGTCGGTAGTTTCCGTTCCGGCCCGAGGAGAGACGACATGTGAGTGAGTGCACCAACACACACACACACAGTAGAACATGCCAGGCACACATTACACCCCGATCCCCCCCCGATCGCCCCCCGATCCCCCCCCAATCACCCCCCCCCCCCGTCACAAACTGACACCAGCAGTTTTTTTTTTTTTTTTCTGATTACTGCTGTGTCAGTTTGTGACAGTTACTGTGTTAGCACAGTTACTGTTACCCCCCTGTAGGTCTAGGGTACCCCCCTAACCCCCCCTAATAAAGTTTTAACCCCTTGATCACCCCCTGTCACCAGTGTCGCTAAGCGATCATTTTTCTGATCGCTGTATTAGTGTCGCTGGTGACGCTAGTTAGTGAGGTAAATATTTAGGTTCGCCGTCAGCGTTTTATAGCGTCAGGGACCCCCATATACTACCTAATAAATGTTTTAACCCCTTGATTGCCCCCTAGTTAACCCTTTCACCACTGATCACTGTATAACCGTTACGGTTGACGCTGGTTAGTTTTTTTTTTTTTTATAGTGTCAGGGCACCCGCCGTTTATTACCGAATAAAGGTTTAGCCCCCCGATCGCCCGGCGGTGATATGCGTCGCCCCAGGCAGCGTCAGATTAGCGCCAGTACCGCTAACACCCACGCACACAGCATGCGCCTCCCTTAGTGGTATAGTATCTGATCGGATCAATATCTGATCCGATCAGATCTATACTAGCGTCCCCAGCAGTTTAGGGTTCCCAAAAACGCAGTGTTAGCGGGATCAGCCCAGATACCTGCTAGCACCTGCGTTTTGCCCCTCCGCCCAGCCCACCCAAGTGCAGTATCGATCGATCACTGTCACTTACAAGGCACTAAACGCATAACTGCAGCGTTCGCAGAGTCAGGCCTGATCCCTGCGATTGCTAACAGTTTTTTTGGTAGCATTTTGGTGAACTGGCAAGCACCAGCCCCAGGCAGCGTCAGGTTAGCGCCAGTACCGCTAACACCCACGCACGCACCGTACACCTCCCTTAGTGGTATAGTATCTGAACGGATCAATATCTGATCCGATCAGATCTATACTAGCGTCACCAGCAGTTTAGGGTTCCCAAAAACGCAGTGTTAGCGGGATCAGCCCAGATACCTGCTAGCACCTGCGTTTTGCCCCTCCGCCCGGCCCAGCCCAGCGCACCCAAGTGCAGTATCGATCGATCACTGTCACTTACAGAACACTAAACGCATAACTGCAGCGTTCGCAGAGTCAGGCCTGATCCCTGCGATCGCTAACAGTTTTTTTTGTAGCGTTTTGGTGAACTGGAAAGCACCCGCCCCAGGCAGCGTCAGGTTAGCGCCAGTACCGCTAATACCCACGCACGCACCGTACACCTCCCTTAGAGGTATAGTATCTGATCGCATCAATATCTGATCCGATCAGATCTATACTAGCGTCACCAGCAGTTTAGGGTTCCCAAAAACGCAGTGTTAGCGGGATCAGCCCAGATACCTGCTAGCACCTGCGTTTTGCCCCTCCGCCCGGCCCAGCCCACCCAAGTGCAG
This sequence comes from Aquarana catesbeiana, assembly GCF_042186555.1. Classification (NCBI taxonomy): domain Eukaryota; kingdom Metazoa; phylum Chordata; class Amphibia; order Anura; family Ranidae; genus Aquarana; species Aquarana catesbeiana. The sequence continues at coordinate 476,890,219 of NC_133325.1, forward strand.
TATCGATTGATCACTGTCACTTACAAAACACTAAACGCATAACTGCAGCATTCGCAGAGTCAGGCCTGATCCCTGCGATCGCTAACAGTTTTTTGGTAGCGTTTTGGGGAACTGGCAAGCGCCAGCGGCCTAGTACACCCCGGTCGTAGTCAAACCAGCACTGCAGTAACACGTGGTGACGTGGCGAGTCCCATAAGTGCAGTTCAAGCTGGTGAGGTGGCAAGCACAAGTAGTGTCCCACTGCCACCAAGAAGACAAACACAGGCCCGTCGTGCCCATAATGCCCTTCCTGCTGCATTCGCCAATCCTAATTGGGAACCCACCACTTCTGCAGCGCCCATACTTCCCCCATTCACATCCCCAACCAAATGCAGTCGGCTGCATGAGAGGCATTTTCTTTATGTCCTCCCGAGTACCCCTACCCAGCGAACCCCCCAAAAAAGATGTTGTGTCTGCAGCAAGCGCGGATATAGGCGTGACACCCGCTATTATTGTCCCTCCTGTCCTGACAATCCTGGTCTTTGCATTGGTGAATGTTTTGAACGCTACCATTCACTAGTTGAGTATTAGCGTAGAGTACAGCATTGCACAGACTAGGCACACTTTCACAGGGTCTCCCAAGATGCCATCGCATTTTGAGAGACCCGAACCTGGAACCGGTTACCGTTATAAAAGTTAGTTACAAAAAAAGTGTAAAAAAAAAAAAAAATATGAAATTAAAAAAAAAATAGTTGTCGTTTTATTGTCCTCTCTCTCTCTATTCTCTCTCTCTATTGTTCTGCTCTTTTTTACTGTATTCTATTCTGCAATGTTTTATTGTTATTGTTATTGTTATTATGTTTTATCATGTTTGTTTTTCAGGTGTGTAATTATTTATACTTTACTGTTTACTGTGCTTTATTGTTAACCATTGTTAACCATTTTTTTGTCTTCAGGTACGCCATTCACGACTTTGAGTGGTTATACCAGAATGATGCTTGCAGGTTTAGGTATCATCTTGGTATCATTCTTTTCAGCCAGCGGTCGGCTTTCATGTAAAAGCAATCCTAGCGGCTAATTAGCCTCTAGACTGCCTTTACAAGCCGTGGGAGGGAATGCCCCCCCCCCCACCCCCACCGTCTTCCGTGTTTTTCTCTGGCTCTCCTGTCTCAACAGGGAACCTGAGAATGCAGCCGGTGATTCAGCCAGCTGACCATAGAGCTGATCAGAGACCAGAGTGGCTCCAAACATCTCTATGGCCTAAGAAACCGGAAGCTACGAGTATTTCATGACTTAGATTTCGCCGGATGTAAATAGCGCCATTGGGAAATTGGGGAAGCATTTTATCACACCGATCTTGGTGTGGTCAGATGCTTTGAGGGCAGAGGAGAGATCTAGGGTCTAATAGACCACAATTTTTTCAAAAAAGAGTACCTGTCACTACCTATTGCTATCATAGGGGATATTTACATTCCCCGAGATAACAATAAAAATGATTAAAAAAAAAAATATGAAAGGAACAGTTTAAAAGTAAGATTAAAAAAGCAAAAAAATAATAAAGAAAAAAAAAAAAAAAAAAAAAAAAGCACCCCTGTCACCCCCTGCTCTCGCGCTAAGGCGAACGCAAGCGGCGGTCTGGCGTCATATGTAAACAGCAATTGCACCATGCATGTGAGGTATCACCGCGAAGGCCAGATCGAGTGCAGTAATTTTTCCAGTAGACCTCCTCTGTAAATCTAAAGTGGTAACCTGTAAAGGCTTTTGAAGGCTTTTAAACATGTATTTATTTTGTTGCCACTGCACGTTTGTGCGCAATTTTAAAGCATGTCATGTTTGGTATTCATGTACTCGGCCTAAGATCATCTTTTTTATTTCATCAAACATTTGGGCAATATAGTGTGTTTTAGTGCATTAAAATTTAAAAAAGTGTGTTTTTTCCCCAAAAAATGCATTTGAAAAATCGCTGCGCAATTACTGTGTGAAAAAAAAAAATGAAACACCCACCATTTTAATCTGTAGGGCATTTGCTTTAAAAAAATATATAATGTTTGGGGGTTCAAAGTAATTTTTTTGCAAAAAAAAAAAACTTTTTCATGTAAACAATAAGTGTCAGAAAGGGCTTTGTCTTCAAGTGGTTAGAAGAGTGGGTGATGTGTGACATAAACTTCTAAATGTTGTGCATAAAATGCCAGGACAGTTCAAAACCCCCCCAAATGACCATTTTGGAAAGTAGACACCCCAAGCTATTTGCTGAGAGGCATGTCGAGTCCATGGAATATTTTATATTGCGACACAAGTTGCGGGAAAGAGACAAATTTTTTTTTTTTTTTTTTGCACAAAGTTGTCACTAAATGATATATTGCTCAAACATGCCATGGGAATATGTGAAATTACACCCCAAAATACATTCTGCTGCTTCTCCTGAGTACGGGGATACCACATGTGTGAGACTTTTTGGGAGCCTAGCCGCGTACGGGACCCCGAAAACCAAGCACCGCCTTCAGGCTTTCTAAGGGCGTGAATTTTTGATTTCACTCTTCACTGCCTATCACAGTTTCGGAGGCCATGGAATGCCCAGGTGGCACAAAACCCCCCCAAATGACCCCATTTTGGAAAGTAGACACCCCAAGCTATTTGCTGAGAGGTATAGTGAGTATTTTGCAGACCTCACTTTTTGTCACAAAGTTTTGAAAATTGAAAAAAGAAAAAAAAAATGTTTTTTCTTGTCTTTCTTCATTTTCAAAAACAAATGAGAGCTGCAAAATACTCACCATGCCTCTCAGCAAATAGCTTGGGGTGTCTACTTTCCAAAATGGGGTCATTTGGGGGGGTTTTATGCCACCTGGGCATTCCATGGCCTCCGAAACTGTGATAGGCAGTAAAGAGTGAAATCAAAAATTTTCACCCTTAGAAATCCTGAAGGCAGTGATTGGTTTTCGGGGTCCCGTACGCGGCTAGGCTCCCAAAAAGTCCCACACATGTGGTATCCCCATACTCAGGAGAAGCAGCTAAATGTATTTTGGGGTGCAATTCCACATATGCCCATGGCCTGTGTGAGCAATATATCATTTAGTGACAACTTTATGAAAAAAAAAAAAAAAAAAAAAGTGTCACTTTCCCGCAACTTGTGTCAAAATATAAAATATTCCATGGACTCAATATGCCTCTCAGCAAATAGCTTGGGGTGTCTACTTTCCAAAATGGGGTCATTTTGGGGGGTTTTGTGCCACCTGGGCATTCCATGGCCTCCGAAACTGTGATAGGCAGTGAAGAGTGAAAGCAAAAATTTACACCCTTAGAAATCCTGAAGGCGGTGATTGGTTTTCGGGGCCCCATACGCGGCTAGGCTCCCAAAAAGTCCCACACATGTGGTATCCCCATACTCAGGAGAAGCAGCTGAATGTATTTTGGGGTGCAATTCCACATAGGCCCATGGCCTGTGTGAGCAATATATCATTTAGTGACAACTTTTTGTAAATATTTTTTTTTTTTTTGTCATTTTTCAATCACTTGGGACAAAAAAAATAAATATTCAATGGGTTCAACATGCCTCTCAGCAATTTCCTTGGGGTGTCTACTTTCCAAAATGGGATCATTTGTGGGGGTTTTGTACTGCCCTGCCATTTTAGCACCTCAAGAAATGACATAGGCAGTCATAAACTAAAAGCTGTGTAAATTCCAGAAAATGTACCCTAGTTTGTAGACGCTATAACTTTTGCGCAAACCAATAAATATACGCTTATTGACATTTTTTTTACCAAAGACATGTGGCCGAATACATTTTGGCCTAAATGTATGACTAAAATTTAGTTTATTGGATTTTTTTTATAACAAAAAGTAGAAAATATCATTTTTTTTCAAAATTTTCGGTCTTTTTCCGTTTATAGCGCAAAAAATAAAAACCGCAGAGGTGATCAAATACCATCAAAAGAAAGCTCTATTTGTGGGAAGAAAAGGACGCAAATTTCGTTTGGGTACAGCATTGCATGACCGCGCAATTAGCAGTTAAAGCGACGCAGTGCCAAATTGGAAAAAGACCTCTGGTCCTTAGGCAGCATAATGGTCCAGGGCTCAAGTGGTTAACATGAAAAATCAAAAGTGTTAATTTTAAAGGCTTATATGCAAGTTATTGTCATAAAAAGTGTTTGGGGACCCGGGTCCTGCCCCAGGGGACATGTACAGTAAAAATGCAGAAAAAAAGTTTTTTCGGGAGCAGTGATTTTAATAATGCTTAAAGTGAAACAATAAAAGTGAAATATTCCTTTAAATTTTGTACCTGGTGGGTGTCTATAGTATGCCTTTAAAGTAGTGCATTTTTCCCGTGTTTAGAACAGTCCCTGCACAAAATGACATTTCTAAAGGAAAAAAAGTAATTTAAAAGTACTCGCGGCTATAATGAATTGTCAGTCCCGGCAATACAGATAAAAGTCATTGAAAAAAATGGCATGGGATCCCCCCAGTCTAATACCAGGCCCTTTGGGTCTGGTATGAATACAAAGGCGAACCCTGAAGCAAAATTTAAAAGAAAAAAGGCGTGGGGGTCCCGCCAAATTCCATACTAGGCCCTTCAGGTCTGGTATGGATTTTAAGGGGAACCCCGCACCAAAATTTTTAAAAAAATTGCGTGGGGGTCCCCCCAAAAATCCATACCAGACCCTTATCCGAGCATGCAACCTGGCAGGCCGCAGGAAAAGAGGGAGGACGAGAGAGCGGCCTCCCCCCTCCTGAACCATACCAGGCCCCAAAGCACCTTGTCCCCATGTTGATGGGGACAACGGCCTCATCCCCACAACCCTTGCCCGGTGGTTGTCGGGGATCTGCCGGTGGGGAGCTTATTGGAATCTGGAAGCCCCCTTTAACAAGGGGACCCCCATATCCCAGCCGCCCCTGTTTGAAATGATAAAGGGTACATTGTACCCGTACCATTTCACAAAAAAATTGTCAAAATGTTAAAAAAAAACACAAGACACACTTTGGGTCAAGTCATTTGTTAAAAAATAAAAGAATTAAAATGTCCCATGAAGTCCATTCATCTTCTTCTCTCGCTCCGCCGATGGACCGAGAAAAAAAAAAACCCACAGGCCGCCACCGATCCACCTTCATGGGAGGCTTCCACTGTCTGATGCGTCCTCGCAGGTGACAGTTCTTATATAAGTGAGGGCGGGGCCACATGGTGAAGTACTTCCCAATGGCTTCCCCGTGGCATCAGAGGGCCCCACCCTCAGTTATATAAGAACTGTCACCTGCGAGGACACGTCAGCCAGTGGGCATGTCTTTCTCTGCAGCCTCAGCGGCATGGGACAGTTAATGAATGTAAAGTACTCTGTGATGAGCGGCTTCCTGTTCATTCAGAAACTAAAACATAGTAAACACAGTTTACTATGATTCAGTTATGAATGAACACAGTGAGAGAGTGTTTTCACTGTGTTCATTTAGAAAGGGAAGGCATGGGTAAATTACATATTTACTAGCCCGGGGAGAAGAGAGGAGGAAAGCCAGCAGTACTGCTGACCCAACATGGGAAGAAGCCTAAGCAATAGGGGGAACACCTGGCACACCCCCTGAGCATGCCTATGTGTAGGTATTATGTAGAAAACAGTGTGTTTATAACATTAGAGGTGAGCAATGGGGCCGGCCAAAGAGCTCTAATCATAGAACAGTAACCACCACTTTTTTAGGATAATAGGCAAGAAGGTATGGGGCTGGGCACTGCCAACATGTACTAAAACAAAAAAAGGAAGAAATTGTAAAAAAAAAAAAAAAAAATCTATTTGGTGGGGGGTAGGGATTTTGAAAATGTGAAACTTTAAAAACAAAGAACATCCTGTATGTATGACCTTAATTTGCCCTTAACTTAAGGCCCCTTTCACACTGGGGCGGTTTGCAGGCATTATTGCGCTAAAAATAGCGCCTGCAAACCGCCCCTAAACAGCTTCCGCTGTTTGTTCAGTGTGAAAGCCCGAGGGCTTTCACACTGAAGCGGTGCGCTGGCAGGAGAAGAAAAAATCTCCTGCAAGCCGCATCTTTGGAGCGGTGAAGGAGCGGTGTATTCACTGCTCCTAATCCGCTATTGCCCATTGAAATCAATGGGACAGCGCGGCTATACCGCGGTAATACCGCGGCTATAGCCGCGCTATACGAGGGGTTTTAACCCTTTTTCGGCCGCCAGCGGGGGGTTAAACCGCACCGCTAGCGGCCGAATACCGCGGTAAAACAGCGCTAAAAATAGCGCTGTTTTACCGCCGACGCCCCTACCGCCCCAGTGTGAAAGGGGCCTAACGGTTAAACGTGCAAATACGTATAAAATATATATACATTATACTGCAGCAAAACCGAAAGAGTTCATAAACGACCTGGAGGATGGGATAAACAGTTCAATCTCTGTATTTGCAGATGATACTAAGCTAAGCAGGGCAATAACTTCTCCGCAGGATGTGGAAACCTTGCAAAAAGATCTGAACAAATTAATGGAGTGGGCAACTACATGGCAAATGAGGTGTAGAAAAATGTAAAATAATGCATTTGGGTGGCAAAAATATGAATGCAATCTATACACTGGGGGAGGACCTCTGGGGGAATCTAGGATGGAAAAGGACCTGGGGGTCCTAGTAGATGATAGGCTCAGCAATGGCATGCAATGCCAAGCTGCTGCTAACAAAGCAAACAGAATATTGGCATGCATTAAAAAGGGGATCAACTCCAGAGATAAATCGATAATTCTCCCACCCTACAAGACTCTGGTCCAGCCGCACCTAGAGTATGCTGTCCAGTTCTGGGCACCAGTCCTCAGGAAGGATGTACTGGGAATGAAGTGAGTACAAAGAAGGGCAACAAAGCTAATAAAGGGTCTGAAGGATCTTAGTTATGAGGAAAGGTTGCGAGCACTGAACTTATTCTCTCTGGAGAAGAGATGCTTGAGAGGGGATATGATTTCAATATACAAATACCGTACTGATGACCCTACAATAGAAATAAAACTTTTTCGCAGAAGGGGATTTAACAAGACTCATGGCCACTCATTAAAATTAGAAGAAAAGAGGTTTAACCTTAAACTACGTAGAGGGTTCTTTACTGTAAGAGCGACAAGGATGTGGAATTCCCTTCCACAGGCGGTAATCTCAGCGGGGAGCATTGATAGCTTCAATAAACTATTAGATAAGAACCTGAATGACCGCAACATACAGGGATATACAATATAATACTGACACATAATCACACATAGGTTGGACTTGATGGACTTGTGTCTTTTTTCAACCTCACCTACTATGTAACTATCTCAGACCCTTATCATAGATGAGGGTCTGGTATAGATGTTAATGGGGGACCCGATACAAAAAATGGAGTGGGGTTCTCTTCAAATTTTATACCAGAGACTTCAGGTCTGGTAAGAATTTTAGGGGGGAGCCCCGTGCAAAAAAAAAAAAGAAAGTGAGGTTCCCAAAAATTGGTACCAAACTCTTAGCTGAGCATGTAGCCTGGCTGGTCAGGAAAGAGAAGGGTGGAATTGCACCCCCTCCTTAACCACAAGGGGAACCCCAGATTCTATACCACATGTGAATAAGTAATGGGTGTACAGTACCACTACTCATTAAAAAAAAATGTAAACCGCAAGTGATAACAGGTCCTTTAATCAAAAATAAAAAAACAAAAAGTCCCACCATGCACTGTACATCTAACGTCAATCATGTCATCCAGCAATTCAGATCCACATTAGTCATAATGAACAGCAGACTCACCGAAATTATAGATCCCATTAATCACCATCAGGATCTGCTTCTGTCCCTCACTCACACTGAATGGCATCTTCTGGTCTCTATGACTAAATGTAAACAAGGGGGTGGGGTCTTCTGGGTGAAGTCATTGACCATATATGGTCATGGCTATATGTTCTTTTGTTTACCTGGTTGAGAATATCCAAGATCAGTATTTGAATGGGCCGTGAGACATCCCTGGTTGCTAAGGACAAGATGGGTGCCAGAAAATGACTGCTTCCTTAACAATCATTTACAGGAAGGAAACTGTCATGCACAGTAGCAGTAGAAATACCACTAATACATATGTTTGGCTCCTTCTGAATGAGCAAAAAGATGGGAATTCTAACCTTGTATTTGGACTGAACCTTGAGCTCATCCCTAATCTTATCAAAACTTATATGGAAGCAATAAGCCACTGAAAGCTCCCTCTCATGACAAATCATTATAATTATTACATACAATAAAAATATGAAAGAGGAATCATGTAAAAATTGTGAAGGTCAAATTAAGTTACTTTGTGGAAAACACTACAGAAAAACTACTTAAGCAATCAAAAAAAAAAAAACTTCTCCAATTTGTGTGAAGCAAAAACTTTTTTTTTCAGTTATGAATAGAGTGACCTATTAGAGAGATTTTGAAAATTTCGTGGCAGCATTGGCCTTAGCAGCCAAGAAGTAAGAGAAAAATCTGTAACCAGTGCACATACAACAATAAAAAGCTGACAGGGATTCTAGCTTTTTTGTGTTGCAGGATTTTGCTTTTTTTCCTGCCTTAGGAAACCATTATGAATGGGACTGGAAATTAGAGGAAATCTCTCTAACAACTTTCAGATAACAGTAAATCCTAAAAGGGGTCCTGATCTTTCTGCACACTGTCCAAAGCTTAAACATTTCTCAACATAATGTTCAAACTAAAAAAAATGCAATATTAGAACTTTGGATAAAACATGTGCCATCAGAGCCAATGGCACTACATTTGACTAGATATATTGTAATAATAAACGCACACCTGCAGTGTTAGAGCTGAATTCTTTGAATTTTAAACCTTTGATAAATGTGCAGGCACACTATGGGGTTGATTTACTAAAGGCAAATAAAGGCAGTTGCTCTACAGCCTAGCAAATGAGCAGAAGCTCTGATGACTTCCATCATTCAGTCATGTGCAAGTAAAAATGCTTTTTTTTTTTATTTTCCTTGCATGTGATTGGGTATTCTTTGTAAAGAAAACCTTTACCTCATTTACGCTCTGGAGCAACTGTACTTTGCAAAGTGCATAGTCTATTTGCCTTTAGTAGATCAACCCCTATGAGTTACTGTATGTCCAGCGAGGTTAATCCCACCTTTAATTTATCTGACTGTTTCACAGATCTCTAGTTCTGGAGCTTCATCACTGGACCTTCTAGTTTCTGCTCCTTCAGCAGTAAGTCACATTCAGCTGCTGTGCCCGTCCCTCCCCTCTATTGCCCATTCACAGAAGCCTTTTTCATTTTGTGAACTCATTCACAAAATACAAAGGCTTCCATGAATAGGCAGCAGAGAGGAGGGGCGGGCAGAGATGCTGTGTGTGTGCAAGGACATAGAATCTCTCTTCTCAGAGCCCCAAAGTGTACCCTTCAGGAGTGCCATAAAACTATCAGATCTAAATTAAAGAGATAAGTTTATCAGGTGACATGCACATCAGTAGACATAATTCATATACTAACACTGGAGAGTGCAAAATCTGGTCAGCTTCCAAGTTTTGTTGTCAAAGCTTAATCAACCATGCTGAAGTTAGAAGCTGATTAGCTACCCTGCACAACTGCACCAGATTTTGCTCTCTCTGGTTTTGGTAAATCAACCCCATAGTGTACCTACATGTTTATCAAAGTGATTGAATTCCTGGAGCTCAGCTTTAATTCATATATGCGTGTTTTCAAAAAACAAAGACATGTTGTAGAATTTTGCTAAAAAAAAATTGAGTTCTCTGCCATCGGAAGCAAAGATGCTATATTGAGCATTCACAAAAATGTACAAAAATGTTAAGGGATGATCAGGGCAGCCATCAGGGGGGTACAGCCGTTACAACTGTAAGGGGCCCTGGGGCCCAGGGGGCCTGCCCAGGCCAAAAGAAGGCAGGACAGGTGAAGGGTTTCCATGCTGTGCAGTATAGAAACGATCTCACAGTTTCTACAGTTCTCGTGTCATTGATTTTAGATATTGATCTCTTTACTGCCACCTCTGGCTACTATGTGCACCCCTCATGTGACGGTGATCTGCCTGTACTATGCTTCACAGCAACATGTCAGCTTTGTAAATATGAGCTGGGACCAGGTAGGAGGTTACAAGTAGGGGCTGTGAAGGAAAGGGAGGGGGCTGTGAAGGAAAGGGAGGGGGGCTGTTTGTGTACAGGGAGGGGCCAGAGGCTTGTGTGTGTACACATTTGTGTATGTAGGGCTGCCATATATACAGGTGTGTGTGTGTGTGGGGGGGTGGGTTACATTTCTACAGGTGTGTGTGGGGGGCACTGACATATATGCAGGTGTGTGTGGGGGGGGTGCTGACATATACACAGGTGTGGGGGGGGGCACTGACATATATACAAGTGTGTGTGGGGGCGCTGACATATGTGGGGGGTGCTGACATATATACAGGTGTGTGTGAGGGGTTGGCTGACATATATACAGGTGTGTGGAGGGGTGGCTGACATATATACAGGTGTGTGTGTGGGGGGGCTGACATATATACAGGTGTGTGTGTGGGGGCTGACATATATACAGGTGTGTGTAGGGGGTGCTGACATATATACAGGTGTGTGGGGGGGGCACTGACATATATAAAGGTGGGTAGAGTGGTGGCTGACATATATACAGGTGTGTGGGGGGGCGCTGAAATATATACAGGTGTGTGTCTGGGGGGGCTGAACTATATACAGGTGTGTGAGGGGGCTGACATATATACAGGTGCATGGGGGGGCTGACATATATACTGGTGTGTGAGGGGGCTGACATATATACAGGCATGTGTATGGGGGGGCTGACATATATACAGGTGTGTGTGAGGGGGGCTGCCATATATACAGGTGTGTGTGTGTTTATGGGGGGCTGACATATATACAGGTGTGTGTGTGTGAGGGGGCTGCCATATATACAGGTGTGTGTGTATGGGGGCTGACATTTATACAGGTGTGTGTGAGGGGGGCTGCCATATATACAGGTGTGTGTGTGGGGGGGGGCTGACATATATACAGGTGTGAGGGGGGCTGACATATATACAGGTTGGGGGGCAGACAAATATACAGGTGTGTGGGAGGGCTGACATATATACAGGTTTGTGTGAGGGGGGCTGCCATATATACAGGTGTGTGTGAGGGGGCTGCCATATATACAGGTGTGTGTATGGGGGGCTGACATATATACAGGTGTGTGTGAGGGGGCTGCCATATATACAGGTGTGTGTGTGTGTATGGGGGGCTGACATAGATACAGGTGTGTGTGGGGGGTGCCATATATACAGGTGTGTGTGTATGAGGGGGCTGACATATATACAGGTGTGTGTGAAGGGGCTGCCATATATACAGGTGTGTGTGTGTATGGGGGGCTGACATATATACAGGTGTGTGTGTGTGTGTGTATGGGGGGCTGACATATATACAGGTGTGTGTGTGAGGGGGGCTGCCATATATACAGGTGTGTGTGTGGGGGGCTGACATATATACAGGTGTGAGAGAGGCTGACATATATACAGGTTGGGGGGGGCGGACAAATATACAGGTGTGCGGGGGGGCTGACATATATACAGGTGTAATTGAGGGAGGCTGCCATATATACAGGTGTGTGTGAGGGGGGCTGCCATATATATAAGTGTGTGTGTGTGGGGGGGGGGCTGACATATATACAGGTGTGAGGGGGCTGACAAATATATAGGCTTGGGAGGCTGAAAAATATACAGGTGTGAGGGGGTTGACATATACAGGATTGAGGGGGGCTAAGTGCGTACAGGTGAGGTGTCCGGTGTTTTGTTTTTATTCGGTAAGATGGCCCATTGGCAAGCCCTGGGGAATGTTGGTGGTCAGGCTGGGGGGGGGGGGGGTGTGAGGGCTCAGGTCTAAAGCTGGGTAAGGGGCCCAAACATTTCTGATGGCTGCCCTGGGGATGATGAGCAATAACAAAGTGTTTTCTTGCTTAAAGTATATGTGAGGCTAGGCTATGAACATTCAGGTATTTAAATATTCTTGTCAAGCAGTATATGAGTTTTAAAACAAGCTGACCTCAGCAGCTGCAAGTGTAGTGGAGCAATTAATCTTAAAAATTCACAACAGAAAAATGGAAGTCTTTTCTAAGTCAGCTAAACTCCCCCTGCTCCATTTTCTAAAAGTAAGACAGCAACCGTCTAAGCTTTATTGTACACGTGAGCTCTCTGGGAGGAATGAGTAATGTGAGCAGAGCTGCCCAAAGATAGCTTTGGTACTTCAGATGTGAACTTTGATGATGAATTGCTCCACTGCAGCTTCATGAGTTATGAAGGACTTGTCTTAAAGCTCATGTATTGTTTGTCAAGAATATTAAAATACTTTATGTCCATAGCCTGGCTAAACATTCATTTTAATAATCCAACCAAAAAGCAATAATGATGTGGCCACTAGTAGTAAACTGGTTTTACACATTAGTGTAAGATAAATTCTGATTTGATGCCATGGTTAACTACGTTATCATTTGCTAAATATAATATGGTGTTGAAGTTAAATTAAATAGATCACGTGTTATCTACTATTACTGAAATGTCCTGTAATTCTGGAGATCATTTATTTAGACTGTTTTTTTTTTCTCTTCTACACAGGTTACACGATAGTGTCTGGAGTATACGCAGCGAACACCCAGAGGGTACAAATGCTGTGACAGGCCAAAGTTCTACACTGGCATACTGTATATCCCCATGCAAAGTATCTTTGTTCTGATGCGTGGATACATTTGGATAGTAGCCCTAACTGACATTAAAGAGGAGGACAATAATCATGTACAAAGTAAAACAGAGGACCAACTTGATGACATTTAAAGTGTGCAAGAAATCTGCAACAGAACCTATGGACTAATTAGTTGCAACATGGATCATATGAATTGATTTCCAAACATGTTGGACTACTCTGAAATAAAATATGCGTATTACAAGAGACAGTTTGTGTGCAGTATACCAACACCCAATTTAGCTGTAATTTAACTACTTTATTTGACCTTTGATATTTTATTCTTTCCAAGAAGCTATTTAGTTCTATCTCACTATGTCTACAGTTTATGACTTGGAATTGTGACTTTTTACCCTTCTGTCAAGTGAAAGCCGAAGAAAATACAATTTATTATATGATAATTTGCAGTCCCAATGTTGTGAAATTGATTAACAGGGAGTGATTGGCAAAGCAAGCTGGGTCGAATGTTTTACACATCACGTATATATTTTATTTCAATGCGTTTGTATGGTATGAATTTTAGGATGTGCTAATTCTTGAAACATATCATGATTTTAAGGAAGCGCGTGTTATATATGTAAAATGTTTTGGCCAATAGCAATATATTATTTCCATATCAATGTTCTTAATTCCAAAGTGCTAAATATACAGTCTCAGACTATAGCATGGGGGGATATAGATTATTCTTTTTATATAACATGTTTTATTCAAATGTAATTAACTGGGTCATAAGTTGCATTTTACAAGAGCAAATACTTTTTTTTAACCTGACTGCATTAGTTCTTTTATTTAGATACATATAAAAATGGAAGCACATTGCCTAAAAATTTTGATTTATTATAAAATACATAAGAATTCTAAATATAAACTCGTAAGCAATTGTTAAAAGTATGTAAATGACCACTTAATCTAAAACAAAAGCATTCAAAAATAGTTACTTGATGGGAAAGAATATAATGATCACATTCACAAATAAGTATAAAAAGAGTTTGTACTCATACTCAATATGATACTTGAAAATGATATAATTTGCTGCACAGTTTCTGTTTCTATTAGCTGCCATTTTAGTCTGAAAGAAGACTGGAATTGACAAATGACTATTCTTCAACAACATAACTGTACAGAAAGCCTACTATGCATTGGAAGAACTCAATCTCTACTCTATTACTTTCGCTATGAATATTTCTGACTGGTTCCTGTAAATGTTTTTTACATAAGCCAGGCTTATTCGCCTAAAATCAATGTTTAGTGGCTCTTTTAGCAGACACATGTATTTGGTTAGCTAACAAAATCCTGAATGCCCAGGATCAATATAAAAGCAAAAGTTGAAGCTCAGTTGAATTCTTGGCTTAATTTGGATGAATACATTCCAGGTGTATCAAAACAAAAGGTTATTAAAGCCATATGGATGATTTTGTTTATAAAGCATCTAAATCCTGGTTATAAAAGTCTGCCCCTGCCAGGATGCTGGAGAGAAAGACCCTTGCGTGCTGAATTAGAGCTAGAGTTGTGCTCATGATCCTCCCTGCTGATTGGTGAGTTCTAGTTTGGAGTTGGACCACTGCTTCCCCACAGAGGTCCATCTCTGCTCTTGCAAGGAGAAGACAGGCTTTTCTACTGAAATGGCGGCTGCTTTTTAAAGAAAAGGAACTTTAGGACTTTGTGTACCTTTTGTTTTGGTGCACCTGGAATGTATTTAGCTGATTTAAACTAAAAGCTAACTTGGACTTTAAAATAGTTATAGCATAGCACGTGATATCTATAGTGAATTGCTTAGGGTTTGGCGAGCTAGCATCAAATTCTTACTAGTTATCTTTAGTTAAAATCTACATCAAATGTCCTAATAATTAGTGATGTTTGAATCAATACAGTTGATTTGCTAAAGGAGTAGTGACTGTTCAGTTAGCATAGTAAATATCTTAAGACCATGTTTATTTCAGTCAACCAATCAGATGCTTTTTTATGTTTTTATTTTTCATTTTGCACATGATTGAGTATTTAAAGTGAACGCGGTTTCACTTTTTTCACTAAGCTAAATAAACAAACAAACATTCTCTTTAGTAAATCAACTCAAATTAGTCTACCTGCAGGTTTTATATCTACCTTGCCTTACAAAACATTTAATAGTTCATGGCCACAGCTGGATCTACATAAAATAGTAATTTTAAATCTCATGACACATGTTTTAATGCAGGCTGTATGGACCAGGAACTTGGCCAGCAGCATAAATTGTCCATCCTGTGTTTGCTAGAAATGGGTATCATTAAAGCATTGACCATAGGGACCAAGGTTCAATTTGCTTTTTCCTGTCAGTCAAGGTCCGCTGAGTGCACTGCAGGACAATGCACTACGTACTTTCAAAGCCACACATAACAAGGTAAAGGAAGCTTCAATCTAAATCCTTCTCTCATTCATAGTCAAATCAACATGTAAGGACTAAAGTTACATTTACAGCACCTGCTCAACAATATTTTCAGTTCTTTGAGTGAAAGAGTGCAATTTTTCCAAAGAAATTGTAAAAAGGAAATATGTACAAAAAATTCTGTGCTTGTGTTCTTTGCTTTAATTGCTGCTGGCTGCGAATGTAGATGCCGTATTGGTGCTAGCTCTTAACTGGGCAGTAAACAAGTTGTGTCACAGGAGGAGTTTTCATCTTGGCAAAATTGCTTCTCTACCATTAAATGACAATAATTAGCATATGCACATAACATCAGATTCCTGCTCTTCACATGACACATGCAGGGTAATGCAACTAGCAGACTGCATCCTATTACTTTGTAGAACACTTATTCACTTACTCTCCAAAAGAACTTGATTTCCTGCAGTGTAATAAAATCAGGTTGTCGTAAATGCCATTCAGAATACATTGTCTGCCTGTGTTATAGCTTATATGCGTAAAAATAAATTTTGAAAAAATTAGGAAAACTACTTAAAAGTAAGTTTGATTTTTTTTTATTATTATCAAAACATCCATGTGCAGTTTCTCAGCTAAAGGTAGGCAAAAAAATAAGCTGCTCCCATAATTTAAAAAAAAAACATGCTGTATAATCCCTATTGGGATTCATCTTTCATTGACACTGCATGAATGGGTAGACCTGTGATAATCCTGCTATCCATGTTGCAAAAGTTATTTTATTGAACAAATTCGTTCATTATTAGTTTCTGGTTTAAAGAAAAAAAGTAATTTTAACATGTTTTGACATAAAGCATATTTAAAGCGATACTAATCTCAAAAACAAAAATGTAAGATATTGCAGTTTAAATCTAAATCTGAGGACTGAATTTGTTTTCTTTTTGTGGATTTATTTTCCTTTTATTTTCACCTAATGATGCAGCCAGTAACACACTTCCTGTCTTAAGCCTAGTACACATTGCTAATTTTTTCATTCAACCCAGTGGGCTACATGAAAAAAAAACCTGACAGCTCAGGTAAGAGCCGCTGTACTAACAATCCAATGTTAGTAGAGGTGTCTCCCCTGCTGTTCTGTTGTTTTCTGACAGGAGGACGGCTCCCCCGCCAGAACACTCCAGTCAGCGCTGACCGTGAGCCAGTCAGCAGACCTTTTTCGGTCATGCCTCTTCAACAGAACCTGGCCGAATGGCCGGATTCTGTCAAACCAGCTGCAGTACACTGGGCCATATGTCGCTCGACATTTAGCCCATGTGTACAGGGCTTTAGGGTGGCTCCACTCTATGAAGGAGAAGCGGAGCCTCTCTTGGACAGCAGCATTTTCAATTAGTAGAAAAGATAGTGTTATATGCACTAGTAAATTTAGATGAACTTGACTAACAAATTAAAAATGAAATCCAGATAACATTATTTGAAAAGTTAGAGGAAAAGTTATTTTTTTCCCTTTTTGGATAAAAGTTTTAAATAAATTAACAAAATCTGAACAATTGTAAGCACCCTTGTCAGTGGTAAATGATCTTTCTCAACCCTCTAACTATCACTTTTTCTGGACAGCTTGGGTTGGTAAAGGAAGTTGAAAATAACAGACTTACTGGCTGGATAGTAAACATATAGAAAAAAAGTAAAAAAAAAAGGAAAAACAAATGTATCCACCACACATAAGGAATGGTAAGCTACAATAAAGTTCATTTTATTTGGATTTTAGTACCACTCTAGGCTCCAATTTGATGTTTATGTTAAACGTTACAAAATCTCTGACTTTCAGACTTCTATGAACCATCTTGAAAAATTACTCTCAATAGACAGTATATACAAAGAAAATAATAATAAAGCTTATAAACCAAAAGATTAGGGGTGCAATCCCTTTTTTAAAGCTGTTTTAGTCATAATCATAAAAGTAAAAACATGCTATTGGAATGTCGATAGTTTTCTTCTTTTTTTTTTTTTTTTTTGAGTATGAATAAATCAGGTTTTTAAAGGAGATTACATTCCTTGCCTTAAAATCTTTATTATTAATAATATTGTTAATTATTAATATTTTCTTTTTATCTACATGTATTTTTATATAAATTGAGAGTAGTTTTTGAAGGTGGCCTGTAGAAGGTTTAACTGTTGATTTTTTTTACCAGGAACTCCAGACCCAAGAGAAGATTTTATTTATATTTTGGTAATAGATGTTTCTCTTATGTGAATTTTGGTCAAAGTGATCATTTTATTTTTTAGATATTATATTTGCTGGTCAAATCAATGTAACCATTGCATCATTTTTTCTGAATATGCTATGTTTCAGTAATATTGTGTTATTTGTAAATAGCAAATGATCCTCCAAGCAATTTTAGATCACCTGGATCTTAGGTGTTCACTATAAACAGAGGTGTTTGTTAAAGAAGTATACTGGTCACTTAGCCATGTAAAGCTGTGTCACTTCAATCACTCAATCTTATGTGAAGTAAATTCCCATCTTTTTTAAATTCCCCTGCCCATTTGATGTTAAGACAGGTTCCCTAAGTTAAAGGATCAGTTCATCTTTTGTAACATGACACATGTTAGACCCATATCCAGGGTGTAACATGTTACAAATCCACCAGCTCCTGCGCCCCCCAGGCTCCCCATTGTGATAGGGAGTGGAAGATCCCCCCGTCATAATCTGAAAAGAACGTGGCCATGCAGGGCTCTGTCTGCCTGGCCACAACATCCTTTCACAGTGTTGTATGAATGGAAAACTACAAGGTCCAGCAGCCTTTGCGGCTGTTGGCCTGTGGTTCTCAATGAACTACCACACGTTGTTGCTGTGGTAGTTCATTGATGCTTCCTGGTTGTGTGTAATTGCCTGGCTTTACGATGTATGGGGCAGACAGCCTACACACAGAGTCTGCAAGAGCCCTGCATAGCACCCACGATCTTCTGATCGTGGGTGCAATGCTTTCCACCCTCCCAATAAAAAAATAATAAATGCATATTTTTAACCTGCAAACCTGCCTTTTTTTATCCTTTAAGTAAACATTTTCATCCTTTAGTAAATCAACCCCAAAATCTTCACTTAAGCCTGACTTGGAGCTAAATCCTGCCGCCAACATTTAAAGAGCAGCTTTGCCTTTATATTAACTATAGCTAATACCACTCCCCATCCTAAAGTACACAACCTCTGCCCATCTAGCCATGACTGGTTACTTACCAGAGCTGTAGCCTCCTCCAGGGTTTTAAACCTGACATAAAAAATCTCTTCAGCACTGACTATGCCCTCACACTGTGGGGTTTATTTGCTAGAACTGGAGAGTGCTAAATCTGGTGCAGCTCTGGTTGAAGCCTATCAGCTTCCAGAAGTTTTTGTTAAAGCTTAAATAATCAAACTGAAGTTTGTAGTTGATTGGCTACAATGCACAGATGCACCAGAATTTGCACTCTTCAGTTTTAGTAAATCAACCCCTCTGATGTCATTTAAATTGTCCTTTAACAGTCAAATAACAAGGCCTCAGTAGCCAGAATGGGCAGCATTTTTAGCTTGGATGCACCAATATACATTTCCTTTAGGTGGGGGAAAAAATGTTATGCTGGCTAGTTGCATCATTTGTTAGAGACAATTGTAATTGGTCAGGGCCATGGAAAGATTTTGTTGTCCTATATACATTTTTTGGTCATTAAATAGTTTCCTTAAGGAGAATTTTAGAAAGAATTACATTTTATTAGATGTTTGACGCATCCAAAAACCTAATCCGTTTTAATCAATTGCATTCCAGTTTGATGGGTCTTGTTATTGTGATTTCCAGTAGATTTCGTTAAAGCAGAAGTCTCATATTGACATTTTATTTGTTGCTCTTCAACTCCCAAATCTTATTGCTGTTGCTTGGAAAATTAGATTCCTATACAGGACAGCACTGGAAATCATATTAGGCCTTTTGAAACAACTAATTATGAAATGACAGACTGACCTTAGAATACATTTTGGAAGGAAGTTATTGTTTTAACATTGATAAGAGCTTTTGTTTTTTTATATTCTTGGAGGAACTGTAAGTATAATTGAATATACACTAAATTATTACCTGTGCCAGTGGTTTAGTTTGAAGAAATAATGCATCAAAGTTCAAATAAAGTTAACAAAGCTTTTTCCTGCACCCTCAAATGATACAGAGACTTTCATGTAGTATTTACTACATAATAAATATATATATATATATATATATATATATATATATATATATATATATATATATATATATATATATATATTTTTTTTTTTTTTTTTTTTTTTGTTTAGTATTATTGTGGACCATACGCAGATCCACCACAATAAAAAATTGCATTCATGTATTATTTTCATAGCCAAATTATAATTGTACATACAGTCAAAAATTCTACGTTTATTGAATTTGGTTTTGGGTAGAAGTTGATGTGACAAACTGCTTATAAACTGACTTTTCAGCTTCCAATAATTTCAAGCACCATTCTTTCAGACATTTCTGCCTCTTCCGGCACAAGTTCTGCTACTAAGGGCCAGTTAGATTCCATGTTCAGCACCCTAATGTATATGGGACACGTCACATTTTTACAGTGTGTTATTGCTTGTACATTAATGCATGTTATGATGTGTGTTAATATGAATCACATTAAGGCAGCCCATTGAAATGAGGACTTCCACCTCAAAAAAGTCCCAAAAATTGGACATGACCTAAATTTTGTAATGCACTGCAGGTGCATTGTATTAGTGCATTAGAGTGCCATTCAAATGTATTGCACTGCAACTCATGTAACATGTGCATGTTACCTGCAGCTCACAAGTGTAAATGGGTCTCTAAACATAAACTTCATTGATCACTGTGAGTAACAATTCTACTTTTTCTACCATATTCTTTCACAAGCATATATATATATATATATATATATATATATATATATATATATATATATATATATATATATATAAAAAAGGTTATAGTACAGTAATACTGTAACCTGTTCACATGAGTGAATTGAATGAATGAGTGAATTGTAGCAACACAGTAACACGCCATTCCTTTTGAATGGCACCTTAACACACCAACATCATGAACCATGGCAAACTTGCATTGTAGAGCACAATACACAAAATATTTAATGTCAAGTGTTAAGTGCATTGTGTTGCATTGGCAGCCCATTCAAAAGGAATAGGCTTTTAACTTAATGCAGAGTAAAGCGCAAATACCTCACATTAAAAGCAATTGTGTTACAGTAATGCATTAGTGTGAACAGGCCCTTAGTAACACCAATACATTTAGTCCAAATCAGGAGAAGGGAGTAGATGCTGCCCCACGCCAGAACACTAGAATGTCATAATGGGATTGATTTGCTAAAAGCAAACAGGCTGTTCACTTTGCAAGGGAAATTTAACTTTGCCAGGACATTTTTCCCAGAGATTAGTGAATGTGGTTAAATTTAATTTTGCAAAGAATACCTAATCACAGGAAAAAAAAAGCATTTTTGCTTGCACATAATTGGATGATGGAAGTCAACAGAGCTTCACCTCATTCATTAAGCTAGAAAATTCCCTTGCAAAGTTCAACTTCCCTTAAAAAGTAAGCAGACTATTTGCCTTTAATAAATCAACCCAATGTCTTTGTGAAATGGACTATCCTTATCATGAGGCAAGGAGGAAAATGCCTTACGTGGCTTATGGTTGACGTGAGATGAGTTTGCCATCTTGCCTCCAGCTTTCACCAGATTTTATGGATAGCAGGGAAACAGTGCAAGGTACATCTGCATCCCAAAACTGTTTTTCCTATATTTATATCATAAAAATCAGCCAAACATGCAACTGGGTAGTGCCTACGTGTCAAAGAGCTATGGATTAGCCATTAGAGGCTGCATGTCATCACCTTAAAACTTAAAACTATAACTGTACATGTATTATTTTTAATGACTTGTTTAAGGCTTAACTCAAGGCAAAAGGCTTAATACACAGATAAAATACATAGACAGCAGCTGTTTAATCTGCCAAGTAATTTACATTTCTGATCAACCAGTTCTAAAATGTGTACAGCTCCATCACACAGCACAATTCAAATTCAGATACTTACATTGCCTGCATTTAAAACAATGTATTGATGTAAATGTATTGATGTGGACCTTCACTCAAAAAATACACTTTCCTTTATCCCAATCTTTCCCTTCCGCAGCATAAAATAGCAGACCTTTTACAAAAAAAGTTTTTTCTTCTTTTTTTCTTTAACTCATAATTGACCCACTCCCTACCTTCATGCCAATTATTCCTCTCCTGATGCCTTTTGGGATATGCAGGAGGAATAGCTTCCATACAATAACCAGAGAAGAGCAGATCTGGTGTGCATCATCTGGGGCTAGCTGCCAACATTGTCAGAGGGGAAGATGGTGGTGTGGGAAGTGGCTTGTGGTGATGGAGTGGTGAATTACAGCAGGAGAATCCTGAATATGCTATGAATACAGAGAGCTGCTTTAATTGTGTCTTTTGTATCTGCCCAGAGATGAGCTTTAAAGTCATGAGTTCAATTCCTTCATTCATGTACAGTATCTCTGAAAATTGTGAGATTTATTAAAAATATGGATTTTTTTGTGAAGATTTCACAAAGCAGTTGTGAAATAATTTAGCTCAAATTACATCAATAGAGCAATTGCTACAGGTCAGCATTGCCATAGAGAAGATGGAACACAAATCAACATATAAACAACAGATTAAAAATTTAGAAATATACATTATAAGGCTGATAGTTTTCACTGTAAGGGCTCATTCGCACAAGCATTCATTTCCATACAGCGTGAAAAGCCTTTGCTTACTTTCTGTCCTAGTTACGTGAAGCTATCCTATATTAGTGAGTGGACACCTGCACAGCCAAGTTTGACAGGTATGCAGGTATAGGTGCACAGACCCCGACACAGAGCATGTGCATCCAGGGCCATGCACCTGTCCTTGCTTACCTGTCAAACTCAGCTGCATAGGTGATTTAGATGATGCATGTTCATTTACCAATATCGGCTGCCTGTATGCAGCTCAGTTCAAAGATAGAAAAGTAAACAGTGGGCTTTTCACCCTGAATAGGGTTGAGCCCCCAAGTGAATGGGCACTAAGGGTACATACACACTTGCACTTCTGCAACTAACTTTTAAATGCAGAAGTTATGTGGGAAATATTACTAACTTTTATGTTTCCCAGATCACTTTTTTCTGCATTAGGAATTTCCTGCTAAACTGACCACACCTAGTGACCACACCTACTGGCTCAACTGGCACCATTCAAAAATTGAGTTTACTTCCCCTTTTTTATACATCTATAAATGTCCTCTAAATGTATATAAATGTACATTTGACAGTGCCAGTGTGGAGGAGACCTAAATGTATTTTCTAAAAACCCAGTATTTTGCAGAATTTTTTATACTATACTCTATATTCATTTAGATGCAATAGTTGCAGAATCCTAATATACACAGAATGTTCATGGAATCATAAGTTGTGAAGAGTGAACTGGACTGGGTTCTGTTCACGGGATGATCTACGAACCCAGCCTGACATTCACAATCCCCTAACATAAAGTTATTACAATCTATTACAATCTATGTAAGACAAATCTTATTATTTTTTTCAAATATCAAACCCTCTCCCTAAATGAATGATTATGAGGTACCTAGTACCCCCTGTTACTCATTCACAAACAAATTAGACCATGGCCTAACTTGGTAAATGAAATCACCTGGGATGCTCGCTGGCTTGCTTAAAATTTGGTACTGGAAGCTGTCATTTTGTGACAGCAGTAATACCTTTACTAAATTAGTGACAGCCAGAGGTTTCAGGAAGGCAGGTGAACTGAGCAAAACTGTATAGGGTTTTTTGGCTTTCTTAACAATTCAACACTGGGCGGATATCATGGCTTGCTGTCAAGAAATACTGATGGAAGACAGCACAGAAAAGGTAAGGTATGTAAAGAAAACCTGTGACTTTGCACAATAGGATCAAATTGGCAAAAGCCCATGCCTTGGTTCTCCTTCCTTGCTGTTTTTAATAACTAAAAAAAAAAAATTGCACGTAAATCTTTTTTATTCTTCATGTGGCACTGTTCCCCGCAGAACATACTTGTGAGCTGAGAGAGACCTAGGGCAGGTCCTTGATGCCCTGAACTTGTAGGAAGTGGGTTGAATGATGTTGGACATCAGTCAACCTGGATGAGGAATATTTTAAGTTGGAATTGGGGTTAGTATTACAACACAAGTATTTTCAAATATATCACATGATAAGCCATCTGCTAATTATAGAAGTGCAATCTGGTTTCCTTAAAAATGAGATGAAATTGGTACATAACACACTTTTTTGACAGTTTCTTGAAAATAAGTATATTTTGCTATGTCACAAGAATTAGAATTCTCAGTGGTATTGATAAGTAAGTATGGCAGTAGCGACTATAAATATGATCCAAACTAAGCCACGTGTCAATCAATGGCTATCTTTTTGTAAAAGATAAATGTGGTTGGCCAACTATAAAATGTCAAAATGTTCCCATAATCATAGTTAATGAAGTAAAAACTGCCACAGTCACTATTGTTTAAAGTTAACTATCATTTTGCTCAACTCTAAGAATTGTGATGCAAGATACAAATGGCCGCTAGTATGTACTGCATTACTCTCTTCCGTTTATTACTCACTGCAGAGCTTCTATTAAGATTTAATGCATTTACTTTAAAAGTGACTTTCTAGCTAGCTCTTCGCATGTGGTATTAAGGAAATAGTTTCATGTTCCTTCATTCATCTTTAACTAAATACTACATTACAATAAGAAAACAGAAAAAATATGATAAAGCATAGTGATGCATCTATTTTACAAAAAGATATTTGTCAAACAGTTTCTCTGGCTTTTAATAATGGATAGGTTGTATTCAAAGACTCGGTGTTGTTTCTGCATTTCTACTATGTACTTTTGATTTTCTAGAAAATAAAAAAAAAATCCTTTTTTCATCTTATTCCTGTAGAATTACTTTTACAAAGGCTGACAGTACCTTCTGATCCACTGATGCTATAATATAACATTAGTAAATTAGATTGCTTATTCTCCCTAGTCTGTTATAACGATGACAGAAAAGAAAGCTAAAATGTAAGACCATCTAATAAATTAGATATATTAAAGTGTATTTTTAACCAATTTTTTTATTCTGTTTTGGATTGTGTGTGGAAGGAGTAAAACTCCTACTGGGTTATTTTTTTGTTGACTGTGTCCTGTTAGGAAATTTTCCTTCACTCAGTGAGGGAATATCTCACAAAAATTAAGGAATTCCCCTCTTAAAAATTGACTTTTTTTTAGGACAACTGTTAAATTCTGGATTTTTTTCTCATTGTTCTGTCTTAGTGACAATGCTCACCAGGACAAATAAATGAATGGATCTACCTAGGAGTGACATAGACAGCATTTAAAAGTTAACAGAGGGTCTAATTCTTCCCCATTCTAAACATTGAAAACATTAAAACTTTTTCCTTTATGTGCACAAAGACAAAAAAAATAAACTTTTACTGCTAGAATGTAATGCAGGTCGAATGGAAAGCATTTTTAGCAAACTGACTATTGTAGGCTTTTTTTAGAGAAAATGATCAATGTAAATACGTTATGACTGAAACAAACATGCAATAAAAAAAATAACTTAACAAGAAATGGTTCCAATATTATCACAAAATAGGATAACAAATGAATAGATGAAATAGCAAACATTGGAAATAAAGCAACTAAACGGCACATTGTATGGATGTCATTGACAACCAAGAATTTCCCTAAAGACTACAGACATGCTACTGTGTATCATGCTAACTTTGTTATTTAAATGTATTTTGTAAGAGGATATGTACAACCTGTTTATGGCGCTACTCTGTAAATATCAAAATATCAAAGTATTAAAAGGAAATATCTGAGAAAAATCAAAAACTAAGTATTTCTTTGGCATTAATTGGCACTAACCTAGATTATATTATGGAATGTGCTTAAAGATTATTCAATATGTAATCATGTTTCCTAAAGCAACCAGTTGGATCCCCATGTTATTTTCTAGAGCATGTCAGAAAATTGCAGCAATGCTCCTGTTTCTTCCGTTCCTGTAGTTGCTATACATCAGCAGCACTATTGTTAAAATCAGAAGATTACTAGAGTTCAGCAGACACTCTTGATAATAGGCTGTAGCAGAGTGGAATTTTATATATCTCTTCTTGACGGTCCTTTCTATTGCTATGTGTTTATTTTGTGCAATGACTTGGGAAAGTTAACCTAGCCCCTTTTACCCGCCCCCACATTGTGTGCCTGCATCTCTTATTTACTGCTCGCTGGCTTCATTCCATTGTAGACGACTGGTTATGAATTACAACCTATCCATTACAAGAAGACCTGGGGGGGCAATCTTTTCCCTTCATGGACAAGTTCATAAGCCACTTGTCGAGGGTACACAGTGCGGGCGATTTATGGACCTGTCAGATTTCTCCACAGATATATTTCTCATTTGCTGCAGCTGTTATACTATAAAGGTTCAGTTGTCGGCTTGAACTTTTTTGTCATTTCTTTTAACTATATGTTTGAGACTATACCATCACTATAGGTTATGTAGCACCTTCTGTCGACTATAAAAAAAAGGCCACAAAATTTAGCAGAGGTATGCTAGTTAAGTGTTATGGATTTATCCGTGTGAGTGCAATATGCGGCAAGTGTTAGAAATTTTTAGCTTGCTAGTTTAAACATTTTACATTTGCAAAAAAGTTCTTCCAGAAACAATGTATAGGAGCTGTAGACTTTAGGCATTACTTTGATTTGTGAAATGTTACTATTTAAATAATATTCTAAATGTGTGAGTTTCCTAGTGGGTGTAAATTATTTTGTTCTTTCTAATGAAACATTTTAAAGTAAAAGCTGTTGTCTTTTTATGGTTTACAGACCAGCTCCATTTGAACAATTTTATCAATGCCTGTATTAAAAAGCTTTGATTTTGCACTTTAAATGTATCTATGTACTTGGAGGCAGCCAATTCTATCCTCCTACTTTATTGTATGTTGAAAGAAACAGGTTTTCTGTTTTAATAATTGATAGCCAGGCACCATGTTTCTTTATTCACAGCAAGAAAGAAGTGCATTTTTTAAAACTCAGAAAAATAAAGTGGTTTGGTCAGGGGAAAACTGGGGCCAAACACAACCAACAAGCACTTTCATGGCAAGGACAGATTTATGTTGGCTAAATGATACCACACAAAGTTGTATCATGGTGCAGCATTTTTTAGTGTACCTGATCAAAGATGAATGTTTCCAAAGGAAAGGTTCATTGTGACACACCTTTTCAGGATATTTTTTTGACTCTCAGCATCTGGTAGCAATTCCTCAATTTACAAGGAATTTTGTGCTGGAAGGGTTTCCTCTGACAAATTCTATGACTACAGGTCTAAAGAGTAAGTAGGTAGGTATCCATGTAATGTTCAGCATGTGTGACATTGGACTGTAGGTCACAGTCTGATTGATGCCTGAATGGGAGAGCATACAGCTGTGCTCATAAGTTTACATACCCTGGCAGAATTTATGATTTATTGGCCATTTTTCAGAGAATATTAATGATAACACAAAAACATTTCTTTCTCTCGTGGTTAGTGTTTGGCTGAAGCCATTTATTATCAATCAACATTTACTCTTTTTTAAAACATATTAACAACATAAACTACCAAAATGACTTTTATCAAAAGTTTATATACCCTGGTGAATTTGGCCTGATAACATGCACACAAGTTGACACAAAGGGTTTGAATGGCTATTAAAGGTAACCATCCTCACCTGTGATCTGTTTGCTTGTAATTATTGTGTGTGTATAAAAGGTCATTGAGTTTCTGGACTCCTGACAGATCCTTGCCTCTTTCATCCAGTGCTGCACTGACATTTCTGAATTCTGAGTCATGGGGAAAGCAAAAGAATTGTCAAAGGATCTGCAGGAAAAGGTAGTTGAACTGTATAAAACAGGAAAGGGATATAAAAAGATATCCAAGGAATTGAGAATGCCAATCAGCAGTGTTCAAACTCTAATCAAGAAGTGGAAAATAAGGGGTTCTGTTGAAACCAAACCACGGTCAGGTAGACCAACTAAAATTTCAGCCACAACTGCCAGGAAAATTGTTTGAGATGCAAATAAAAACCCACAAATAACTTCAAGTGAAATACAGGACTCTCTGAAAACATGTGGTGTGGCTGTTTCATGATGCACAATAAGGAGGCACTTGCAGAAAGTTGGGCTGCACGGTCAAGCCACCAGAAGAAAGCCATTACTATGCAAATGCCACAAAGTATCCCGCTTACAATACCCCAAACAGCACAGAGACAAGCCTCAAACCTTCTGGCACAAAGTCAGTTGGAGTGATGACAACAAAAAGTGCAGCGTTAAAAATATCTAACATGTGATAATAAATGTGTAAGTATAAAATAAACACCCTTTCAAATGCAAAAAATACAAACAACAAATTATAATCAGATGTCCTTATGTGAAATATGGAACAGCAAATAGTAAAAGTCCATGTGAAAAATGGTGAAGGGATATCTCCTCAAGTTGGAAGACAACAGTGAACACCAGAAGACGTGTGGATATCCAATGAAAGTGAATGGATACCCTTACCAGATCCGTAGGACGCACATACCCTATAGCAGTGCGTCAGAAAGGTATAGTGAGGATCTCCCGTGATGTCCAAACCAGACGGTGTCTTGTGGGCCACGAGCCCCGATGGATGATGGTAGACACAGGCGGGAGTTGAGCGGCTGCCCCTCACATTCCCCGTTTTCAGGGGGGGGTGATCCGGAGATGGTAGTTCAGTGTAGAAACGTGGAAAGAGAAAAAGGGGAGCTTTGTGGTGGCTTGCTGGGAGGAGAACTGCAGAGTCTACACTCTGTACTTCTCCTCCCAGCAAGTGTCCATCTCAGTCTCCTGACCTCAATATCATTGAGCCACTCTGAGGAGATCTCAAATGTGCAGTTCATGCAAGACAGCCCAAGAATTTACAGGATCTTTTTGCCAAGAGGAATGGGCAGGTTTACCATCTGAGACGATAAAGAGCCTCATCCACAAATACCACAAAAGACTTCAAGCTGTCATTGATGTTAAAGGGGGCAATACACGGTATTAAGAATTGGGGCATGTAAACTTTTGATCAGGGTCATTTAGGCAGTTTCTGTTGTGATTAAGATTTAAAAAGAGTAAACACAGTTGATTGATAATACATGGCTTCAGCCAAACACTAACCATGAGTGAAGGAAAAGTTTTTGTGTTATCATTCATATTCTCTGAAAAAAGGCCAAGAAATCATAAATTCTGCCAGGGTATGTAAACTTATGAGCACAACTGTATCTACTCAGGGCCACCAGCCCAATATTTCTTAGTATTAAATGGGGTGAAAATGCCACACTATACCTCCAGCCTGGCATTCTCCTAGATTTGGTATTTCTTATATGTACCCACTGATTCATTGTAAGTGTTAGGTTTAATAATAGGTTAATTCTAAGGGTTGGCAAAAGAACTCCACTTAATTTGTGACACCTCTTGTAACCTAGAGGTGCAAAGTATACAGGAACATGGTTCCTCCCACACTTGCAAGACAAAGTGTACAAATCAAATCATCCTATCATATTATATATTTCAAAATCACTATAATGCCCCGTACACACGGTCGGATTTTCCAACGGAAAATGTGTGATAGGACCTTGTTGTCGGAAATTCCGACTGTGTGTAGGCTCCATCACACATTTTCCATTGGATTTTCCGACACACAAAGTTTGAGAGCAGGCTATAAAATTTTCCGACAACAAAATCCGTTGTCGGAAATTCCGATCGTGTGTACACAAATCCGACGGACAAAGTGCCACGCATGCTCAGAATAAATAAAGAGATGAAAGCTATTGGCCACTGCCCCGTTTATAGTCCCGACGTACGTGTTTTATGTCACCGCGTTCAGAATGATTTTCCAACAACTTTGTGTGACCGTGTGTATGCAAGACAAGTTTGAGCCAACATCCGTCGGAAAAAATCCTAGGATTTTGTTGTCGGAATGTCCGAACAAAGTCCGACCATGTGTACGGGGCATAAGATTGGGAAAAGTAAAAAATGCACGGCTATTAATATCAACAACACCTTCACTTTTACTACCTCTAGTTATTAACTTCCTGCCGACCTGGTGCACATATGCAGCCCTAGGTAAACACTTTACTGTGCTGAGAGCATGCTCCCTGTGTGCTCCCAGCACAGTAATGAATGGGTACCCGAAAGCTTCCGATGCATACTTGATATCGGGAGATTTCCAATCATGTGACCACTGTGACAGCCAAACACAGTGGTCACATGATGGGAAAGTCCACCTCCGCCTCCCAGTATTTAGATCCACTTAAAGGGCTGGAAGGAAGCAATGGGAAGGGGTTTAAACTCAACTCTGGGCACAACAAAAATAAAAATACATTGAGAATGCCAATCAGCAGTGTCTCCTAAAAAATGGCTAAATGCTTTAATATGTCTAAGGGTTTCCGAATACGAAGAAATATCATATTTGTGCTACAGCAGTGCAACTGGTCTCCTGAAGCTTCTTCTCTAAGCTGCTTATGGCCATGGTCACACACTTGCCCCAATTATGTATAATGCAGGGTTAATAGCTCTGCATTGTATGTGATGAAACTGTGGGACCTACAGATCTGAGCTATGGGATGAAGAGGCTTGTAAGGTAAATAATACTGTCACTTTTTTTCCCCCCTATACTAAAGCCGGCCATGGAGCACATTTCTTTCCTGCAACCAGTGTTTGCAGGAAAGAAATGTGCTTGATTCTCCCATCAGCACAGACAGTGTTGATGTGGGAATCCCTCCTGCCAGGCTATTGTCTTCTTATGACATGGAAAGCCATCCCTGCCAGGAGAAGACCATGATTAATGCTAGCAACTATAGCATAGCAGCTGCTAGAAATAATGACAGGTAAACCCTGGCATGCTAGGTGTACCCAAGTTGATCAATCAACTTTCTACATTTAGCCAACCCATACATGGTTCAAATCTCGTCCAGTTCCTGCTGAACCAGTTGAGATTTGAATTGTGTATGGCCTGCCTTACCAAGCATTTCACCCTTGTAGTGTGAGATAAGGACTCACTGCAGGGGTTGACTTTTTTCTACTTCCTGGAGTTGGGCTTAAACATAGGGCCTGAGTTATTAATTCCATTCACTTTAGAAAGTATTCATTTCTTTTAATATCAGTATTATATAATGAAGTGAAATTGAGTTACATAAAAAAACAATCAGTAATTCATTAACTGATTGCATATAAAATAATTTTCCTAAAGTTGCGGATCTTTTTTAAATTTTTTTTATTTAGTGTAATAATGCTTTCAATCCAATCAGGACAAGAATGGTCATGACTTGCCATCTGATTCATTTTATGCATTCCTTTGTGAAGGTCACAATTCTCATTAGGAGTAATAGTCATGTTGATATTGGCTCATGTATGTTTTTAACTTGAAACATTAACATGGAATGCTACATACCTTTCTATTGCAGAGGAAAAAAAGATATTAGAAGTCACCTTGGACTACCATGAGCTGTATACAAGCATTTGTCATTATACTTTTGTAAAATCAGAACTCTTAGGTGACCTTTATTACACATACATTTTGCAGTATGACACATTAGTTTTATGCTTCTGATGACAATCACTTCCTGGTCGTTTATTACTGTGTGCCACTCCATTCACTGGAACATTCGTGAAGCACCAAGTTGCCATTAACCTCCCTGGCAGTATGATTATTTCAGATTTTAGGTGCTGAAAGCTGTACAATTATTTTGCATGGAAATTTGGCGTTTTATATTGTAGGCCTGTAATTCTTAACAATAACACACTTAAATCTGTCCAAACAAGAGTCTAGTAGATATCCCGGGTATGATGAAGTTTGAAACACAAAAACATAAATTATAATATAATAAATAAATATAAATAATTAAAAAAAATAATAATATAATAATAATAAAATAAATTTCCCCACCATTCACTATCGCTCAATTCTGCAAGTGTTCTAATTTACTATCGCTGTTTTCTAGCTGATCTAAAGCCACTTTTGACGTAAAGGGACACTTTTTGGTTGCCATGGACAATCTCCAGTTTCCAGGTAGAAAGAACAGTATATATCATATAAAACTGCATGCAGGGCATGGGCCAAAGCACTGGGGACAAAAGGGATGTGAAATAATTTCATACAGTACTGTTATCTGTAAGATTACAGTACTGTATGTGTTATGGTTTTAAAATTTTTTTGAATTTGCCGCCAGGCTCCGCCCCCGTGCGTCGCGCCGCTCGCAGGGAACGGAGCCTGGCACGGAGAGGCTTTGGAGGAGACACAGCCTGCAGACACAGCGGGGGACATCGCAGGATCCTGGGGACAAGGTAAGTAACGCTGCACCAGGATCCTGCAATGTAGTCCCGAGTGTGGCTCGGGGTTACTGCTAATGGGACTGAAATTTAACCCTGAGCCACACTCGGGATTACCGTCAGGGAGGTTAAGAGACAATGTTTCACCCTTAAGGTTCATATGCCAGACATAATGTTCCTGTATTCTGATTATCCTTAAAGTACATCCACTGACACACAAACCATGCAACATAACCCCTAAATTATTTTTCAGTCCATTAAATAAATGTACTGTCATCAAAATAGGCATTTGACTAGATTTGGGTAAAATAATTTTTGGTCCAACAAACAACACTGCTTGTAATCATTATATGCTGGCAATAGCAGACATATACAGTATCTGGGGTTAATAAAGGTTATAGAATTGGTCCAATAAATTACATCCACTGGAAACTGGATGTTTTAATCATCATTAGTCATAGATATGACATACACATTAATAGCAAGGTCTGTTTTTAATATGGTCCCTCTCCCTCTTGCTGGAACTCAAGGAACTACAAAATTACAAAATAATTATCCTTGCTGCTGGGACACCCTGCTTTGCAAATGCTTGATAGGTGTATTACTTACCTTATTCTTCACTTTAGCAGGCTTCGGTGCTCTCATCCGCTCTGGCCTGTGGGTGGCCCCTCATCATCTTCACTTACAGTGCATGGCTTTTGGCCATGCATTGTACTTGATGATGTCATCATGCAACTGCAATCCAGAGGTCTTTATTGAAGAGGCTTTGGGGGACCAGTAGCATAGATGAAGGTAAGTATAAGGTCAGTATTACACCTTATGTCTCATCTCCCACACCCCCAAGTCCTTGTGGTGCAGGAAGAAACACAAGAGTATTCTTTTTCTAATTCCTGAGTATATAATGCACCCTTCTCATGTTTTCAGTGCCGATATGAAAGTGACAACATCATAATTCCAGCAAGATCCCCAGAGAGGTTGAATAGTCCAAATTTCAATGAGATGACAATTTTTTGCTTTGTGCAAAATTGAGGCATCATCCCCTGCCGTTTGGAAGCCAGTGGAAAGGTAAGTATATTTTCTATCCTTTTTTTACTCTGCAGGTGTCTTTTTAATTTTAGTGTGGCCTTCCAGCCAGGGAGAGGGGGACACACTAAAAAAATTGGACCTTGTATGAAGTGGCAATAGTTTCCTGCTTAACAGTAATAATGGTATACATTTGAACCTTTCCATCTATAAACCACAAAAAAAGTTTTCAGTTCAGAACTAGTTTTGAATTCGGGCCAAACATTGGCTGTTCGGCCATTTGTCAAACACTCGAATTGTCAGGGCGTTCGACTGTTTGTTCGGCCCGCCAAGTGCTCCACAATGCACTGCGCGTCATATAGTGCATTGGAAGCTCTGATTGGCTGAAGCAATGAAGGATTTGCCCAATCAGGGGACAAAACAACATCAGAGCCATGGTTGAAGAAAGTAATGATGACTGTTCCCAAACATGGCTCATTGCTCATAGACCCACTCCTCACTATAAAAGAATCCTTCCCAGAGCAGTCATTTGCAGTGTGATATTGGAGTGGCGATAGATAGAACAGGGCTCAGTTCATTGCTACAAGCAAGTTAGTGTGCTATAGTGTGCTTTTGTTATTCTATTGTTAGTGTAGAGTGTAAGTGTAGTGTGAATATAGTGTTGGTGCAGCATAGTGCGACTATCCAGTTTTACTTTAGTGTCAGTTTAGTTTTTTAGGGTATAGAGAGACACCAGAGGGGAAACCAGGAATTTGCTGCTCACCCCTTGAAAGTTATAAACAAGAGAGAGGTTCCCCCAGAATGGGGTTTTTTGGCAGCACAATGATAAAGGAAATCAAATTCAGTATCAAAAATATAACAAATTTATTAAAGTATACCATAAAAGTTAAAACAATGAGCTCCAGTGGGGGGCATTTGAGATAAAATTACATTACATATTAATAGGCTGAACATATATTGGCAGACATATATTCACAACAACACTCGGTAGCATGAATATTTGAACCTGACGCGTTTCAACCGCTGTACTTGGGGTCTTCTTCAGAGGATTGGTCTGCTGAGAAATATACATAGATGAAAATTGATACATGTAAATAAATTACATTAGTATAATGGTAGTTACATTTACCATGTAGAATATGGATACAATAGTAATAATTTACCCAGTAATATATGTTCGGCAGAAAGGAGAACGAGGCCTCCCATATGGAGATCCCTTGGAACGACTATCCTCCTGTCCCCCCCAGGAGAAGGACACCGGGCACCCCTACCGCCAACCGCGGTTCAGGCCGGGGTAGTGAAAGCAGCGACGTGGCTTGCGAGAGGTCACACTCTTGGATACCACCCACCAGACTAACAAAAACAACCAGGGAGCACAGAGGGTTACACCTGTGAGGGTAATCAAAAAGTTCCTCATAATAAACTCAGTCATTTACATGGTACTGATTATATGTCCAAGAAGGGACAAGAAAACAGAAATTATATATATATATGAAATTTTCCAGAGGCAGTATAAGTTATGGGCAGCACCTCAGTGTGTGCTCAATGTGATGACGATCCGTGTGAAAACGTGAAATATAAGAAGACCAAAGTGGAGTGAAAGGATGAAAAATAGGTAATGGCTAGTGAGGACTGAGTATAGGAATATGGTGAAAGGAAGTGAATGCACCGAAATTGCTGGGAGAAAAGATGTGGAAAAAGAGAGGGGAAAAGGGGAGAGAAAATGGGAAGGGGAGGGGGGGGGAAAGGGAGGGGAAGGAGGGGGGGGTTTGGGGTGTTTAGGGGTAAAAAGGGGAAGAAAAAGAGATTGCACAAAAAGTTAAAAATGAATTAATTACCTCAAGGGGTACTAAAGGACACGTGTTTAGGCACTGTGTTGCCCCATATACAAGACTGGTGCCTGTTAACCAAACCCGGGATTGGTCATAGGGTATAGCGGGCTCGGTGGATTGGTATCCCACACTGAGTCCACCAGTCTGAAAAATAGGTAAACATCAAAGTGTAAGTTGTAGATAACGAGTGGTGGCCAAGTCATTGTACAGCAAGGCCACTATGAATAAACGGGGGTCAATGCAGAATCAAATAATATTCGCATGAGCCCCCATTGTATAGGACAAAAAGTAGTGCCTAGACGAGGACCAAATACAGAGTAATAGAAGTGATACTTACTTGGTGTAAATTGAAAAGTGCCTGCTGTTCACCAGGGAGGAAGAGAGACTGAGGGTGTGCTGCGAGTATACCTCTTATATACTGCCTACTGGGGGTGTGTACTCACTTATGATCAATCCAGGTGTGTGCGCCATCCCTGATTGCTCTGCGGTGGGCGGCGTGACCGCCATATAGGCAGTCGAGCGTGGCTTCCCCGGCATTCCGGAAGAGCATAGCTCCGGCTCAGCGTCACTCTCGACGAAATCTCGCGATGCCGATGACGTCACGCCGCACGCGCGGGGCCCCGCGCATGCGCAGTGGCGAGCGGCATCCGAGAGTGTTCCGGAATGCCGCCGGCAAGGAGGAAGTAATCCCCAATGCAGCGCCCGGTGGCCATCCGGGCATCCAATGGGGAAACATGGGGGGGAGGAGCCACCTATAGGGGCCGGCTCATTCCCCCCCCCCACCTTGCCGGGAAGCCAGATCGCGGATCACCCCCGATCCTGAGATGGGGGCGGAGACAGCACCGCAGGACTCCCTCAATCGGGAGGGGAGGGGGGGGTCAGTTCCAAGTGGAAAAGAGTATACAAAAAACGATTGAAAAATTGTACATAACATATATCTGTTGATTCATAGCAATGTCATTCATACTAACATTGGCATGTATATCTATACGTAAGGAGCATCAGTACAGGAGGAAAACTTCAAATGCATATGTTGGCATCTACATAACATCCCGATAAGGGAAAAAGTGATAATGGATAAGTAGGGTATATGAATTGATAACACATACTAATATAATAGAATATCCAATTATTAAAAGAGATAACCGGGGAATAGGAAGCATAAGAAAAAAGAACCAACAAAAATAAAATAAAATGAAATGAAATGAAATAAAATAAAATAAAATGAAACAAAACAAAATAAAACAGAACAATAAAGGGCAAGGCTTATTGTCACCAATTTTTGTGAGCTATATATAGTTTCATTGGAAACTAACTATTGTGTTTTTCCAGAAACGAAACCCTTTAAAAAGGGGGCAAATGAGATAGCCTCATTGAGTCCTGGGAACGAGGTGGAATTGAGCATAAAGATCCACCTCTGTTCGCGTTGCAACAAAGTTTTGTTCCAATCGCCGCCTCGAACGGGTATATGAACTCGATCGAGTGCGGCGAAGGATACCTTAGGCATTATAGAGTTGTGGATTTCCATTACATGGCGTCCAAGGGGTAAATATGGATTACTAATTTGCATATGGTAGATGTGTTTTGATATCCGCTGATGGAATTCTTGCTTGGTCTTGCCCACATAATGCGCTCCACACTCGCAGGACATAAGGTATACCACCCCTCTTGTTTGGCAATTGGTAAAATGCCTGGGTTTAAAAATTGACCCATTTGGAAGATGAAAGACCTTTTCACGTCTAATATATTGGCAATACGAACAGTGCCCACAGGGAAAAGATCCCAGAACAGAACAGTGTTTCCGTCTTTTTTGTGCGTTTTTGAACTCACTCTGAACCAGCTTATCTTTCAATGATGTAGCTCATCTGTAAGTAATGGAGGGGGTATTTGAAATGAACCTACTGACTTTCGGGTCATCTAAAAGTATAGACCAGTGTTTACGGATGACGTTGTTTATCTCGTTGTGCTGTTTCGAGCACATCGAGATACATTTTGCAGTATGACACATTAGTTTTATGCTTCTGATGACAATCACTTCCTGGTCGTTTATTACTGTGTGCCACTCCATTCACTGGAACATTCGTGAAGCACCAAGTTGCCATTAACCTCCCTGGCAGTATGATTATTTCAGATTTTAGGTGCTGAAAGCTGTACAATTATTTTGCATGGAAATTTGGCGTTTTATATTGTAGGCCTGTAATTCTTAACAATAACACACTTAAATCTGTCCAAACAAGAGTCTAGTAGATATCCCGGGTATGATGAAGTTTGAAACACAAAAACATAAATTATAATATAATAAATAAATATAAATAATTAAAAAAAAAAATAATATAATAATAATAAAATAAATTTCCCCACCATTCACTATCGCTCAATTCTGCAAGTGTTCTAATTTACTATCGCTGTTTTCTAGCTGATCTAAAGCCACTTTTGACGTAAAGGGACACTTTTTGGTTGCCATGGACAATCTCCAGTTTCCAGGTAGAAAGAACAGTATATATCATATAAAACTGCATGCAGGGCATGGGCCAAAGCACTGGGGACAAAAGGGATGTGAAATAATTTCATACAGTACTGTTATCTGTAAGATTGCAGTACTGTATGTGTTATGGTTTTAAAATTTTTTTGAATTTGCCGCCAGGCTCCGCCCCCGTGCGTCGCGCCGCTCGCAGGGAACGGAGCCTGGCACGGAGAGGTTTTGGAGGAGACACAGCCTGCAGACACAGCGGGGGACATCGCAGGATCCTGGGGACAAGGTAAGTAACGCTGCACCAGGATCCTGCAATGTAGTCCCGAGTGTGGCTCGGGGTTACTGCTAATGGGACTGAAATTTAACCCTGAGCCACACTCGGGATTACCGTCAGGGAGGTTAAGAGACAATGTTTCACCCTTAAGGTTCATATGCCAGACATAATGTTCCTGTATTCTGATTATCCTTAAAGTACATCCACTGACACACAAACCATGCAACATAACCCCTAAATTATTTTTCAGTCCATTAAATAAATGTACTGTCATCAAAATAGGCATTTGACTAGATTTGGGTAAAATAATTTTTGGTCCAACAAACAACACTGCTTGTAATCATTATATGCTGGCAATAGCAGACATATACAGTATCTGGGGTTAATAAAGGTTATAGAATTGGTCCAATAAATTACATCCACTGGAAACATGTTTTAATCATCATTAGTCATAGATATGACATACACATTAATAGCAAGGTCTGTTTTTAATATGGTCCCTCTCCCTCTTGCTGGAACTCAAGGAACTACAAAATTACAAAATAATTATCCTTGCTGCTGGGACACCCTGCTTTGCAAATGCTTGATAGGTGTATTACTTACCTTATTCTTCACTTTAGCAGGCTTCGGTGCTCTCATCCGCTCTGGCCTGTGGGTGGCCCCTCATCATCTTCACTTACAGTGCATGGCTTTTGGCCATGCATTGTACTTGATGATGTCATCATGCAACTGCAATCCAGAGGTCTTTATTGAAGAGGCTTTGGGGGACCAGTAGCATAGATGAAGGTAAGTATAAGGTCAGTATTACACCTTATGTCTCATCTCCCACACCCCCAAGTCCTTGTGGTGCAGGAAGAAACACAAGAGTATTCTTTTTCTAATTCCTGAGTATATAATGCACCCTTCTCATGTTTTCAGTGCCGATATGAAAGTGACAACATCATAATTCCAGCAAGATCCCCAGAGAGGTTGAATAGTCCAAATTTCAATGAGATGACAATTTTTTGCTTTGTGCAAAATTGAGGCATCATCCCCTGCCGTTTGGAAGCCAGTGGAAAGGTAAGTATATTTTCTATCCTTTTTTTACTCTGCAGGTGTCTTTTTAATTTTAGTGTGGCCTTCCAGCCAGGGAGAGGGGGACACACTAAAAAAATTGGACCTTGTATGAAGTGGCAATAGTTTCCTGCTTAACAGTAATAATGGTATACATTTGAACCTTTCCATCTATAAACCACAAAAAAAGTTTTCAGTTCAGAACTAGTTTTGAATTCGGGCCAAACATTGGCTGTTCGGCCATTTGTCAAACACTCGAATTGTCAGGGCGTTCGACTGTTTGTTCGGCCCGCCAAGTGCTCCACAATGCA
Source organism: Aquarana catesbeiana (assembly GCF_042186555.1). Classification (NCBI taxonomy): domain Eukaryota; kingdom Metazoa; phylum Chordata; class Amphibia; order Anura; family Ranidae; genus Aquarana; species Aquarana catesbeiana. The sequence continues at coordinate 476,928,647 of NC_133325.1, forward strand.
CTGCGCGTCATATAGTGCATTGGAAGCTCTGATTGGCTGAAGCAATGAAGGATTTGCCCAATCAGGGGACAAAACAACATCAGAGCCATGGTTGAAGAAAGTAATGATGACTGTTCCCAAACATGGCTCATTGCTCATAGACCCACTCCTCACTATAAAAGAATCCTTCCCAGAGCAGTCATTTGCAGTGTGATATTGGAGTGGCGATAGATAGAACAGGGCTCAGTTCATTGCTACAAGCAAGTTAGTGTGCTATAGTGTGCTTTTGTTATTCTATTGTTAGTGTAGAGTGTAAGTGTAGTGTGAATATAGTGTTGGTGCAGCATAGTGCGACTATCCAGTTTTACTTTAGTGTCAGTTTAGTTTTTTAGGGTAGAGCAGTATATTGAGGTGCATTAGGGCACATTTCCTGCAGTATATTGAGGTGCATTAGTGCATGTTTATTTCAGTATATTGCAATAGTGCACATTTATTACAGTATATTAAACTGCGTTAGTGCACATTTACTGCAGTAAATTGAGGTGCATTAGTGCACATTTATTGCAGTATCTTGAAATGCATTAGTGCACATTTACTGCAGCATATAGAAGTCTAGTGCACTTTGACTGCAGTATATTAAAGTGCCTTAGAGCACTTCTATGGCAGTATATTGAAATGCATTAGTGCACTTACAGTATATGGCAGTATATTGAAGTGCGTTAGTGCAGTTTTACTGCAGTATATTGAGTGCAGTGAGTACTCAAGTTAAAGTGTACCAAACACCACTTTCAATTGATTAAAGTGCATCATTTCCCATTCTCTTTTACATTTCGGTAATAAGCCCCCCCCATCGTGTCTGGGCGGCCAAAAATGAGATACAGACCTTCCCATGGCACTGTAATTAAGGGAGCCAGCAGAATCTGTGTCCACAGACAAGGTGGATGTGGTCTGTCCTCAGGCAGGGCACCATTTCCTCTGTTTACTGATGTTGCCCATGCTATCCAGCCACAGCATGCAAAGGAGGTGGTGGACTGGCGTAATAAACCATCCTCATCCTCCTCATCCTCTTTCACCCAAGCAGAGACTATTATTCAGTCCACAGGAGATGCCAGAGCGGCTTATTCTGCCTCCTTGTCCACAGCTACTAATGCCATAGCCCCAGCATCATGCATGGAGGAATCAGCTGTTCCATTGACAATACATTACTTGATTCATCAACAGTACCTCTATAGGGTTACGGTGTGAAGGCACTACCAACACCCAAAGCCTAATTTTTCTGCACCTGTTACTTCTATCCAAAGTCTGGGAAACAGACACTGGAATTTAGCCAAAAAATCTTGAATCTTGTTCCGAGTACACTAAATTGTGGCCTCATCATACAGACTGGCTCTCCAAGCTGTTGTTTATAAAATGAAGACAGCTTGCAGGGAAAATGTAATTTTTTGGCCTTTATAAATGTAATTTTTGCTGCAGCAGGTTCTATACACGATACAACTGCATCACTTTATAGACAGACTAAGGGGTACCCCCAGGCACTATATTTAAAGAAATTTTTCATTTTTCTGCTTTCACTTTAAGCATCAGTAAATCATTGCTCATTTAAAAATTATGTTTTTTACAAAAGTATTTTTTATTGATACATATTCCCCAGGGCAGCATCCTGACCCCCACCCCTTTGTATGCCCAATGACTTGCATCAAAGCCCTCAAAATGGGCACTTTTGATTTTTCCAGTTCGGGCCCCATAGACTTCAATGTGGTTTGTAAATAGGCTCCAAACTTTTCTCGATGTTCAAGAGTTCTTGTGCGAACCGAACAGGGGGTTGTTCGGCCCATCTCTGTTCAGAACTAGTACATCAATGGCTTGCTTGAAGTATACTTAACTACATATAATTTGTTAGAATGAAAATCGTAATTCTTCTATAATGACAACATATCTCTATAGCTTTTTTGTAAGGTACAGTATACGGTGATCAGGAACGTGTGGTGAGGTCAGTGGCTGGTGATGCGCTGGCTAGTATCAGAACCAGATTAACACAGGTTACATACACTGCAAACGTTAGAGCGAAAGCCATAATTCTAGCACCAGAACTCCTCTGTAACTCTAAACGTGTAACCTGTAAAAAATTTGAAAGCGTTGCCTATGGAGATTTTTAAGTACTGAAGTCTGGCGTCATGCCACAAGTGTGTGCAATTTTAAAACATGACATGTTAGGTATTTATTTACTCGGCCAAACATCATCTTTCATAGTATGCAAAATATCAGGCTAACTTTAGTGTTTTCTTTATTTTTTTTTATTCATGAAACAGTTTCTTTCCAAAAAAAAATTTTGAAAAATTGCTGTGCAAATAACGTGTAACATAAAAAGTTGCAACAACCACTTTTTTATTCCCTAGGGTGTCTGACAAAAAATATATATATAATGTTTGGAGGTTCTTTTTACATGTAGGAGAGAAGTGTCAGAGTTGGCCTGGGTGGCAAGTGGTTAATTACCATAAGTAAGTAATATACAAATAATTGCGGTATTTTTTGCTCCATAAGACGCACCTGACCATAAGATGCACCTAGGTTTAAGGGGAGGGAAACAAGAAAAAGTATTCTGAGGAGGTTACTACACATTACCATTCACCATTAAGTTGCTAGAGGTTACTACATATTACTGCACGTTGATTGGTTGCTAAAGGTTACTACACATTGCCACTCACCATTCAGTTGCTAGAGGTTACTGCACACTAATTGCCTGCAACTCAGTGTCCCCCTCTGCAAGCTGCTCAGTTCTGCCACTGCTTTATTAATCCCCACCCCTGCCAGAGGAAGGGTGAGGAAATAGAATGCAAACACAGCCTGCTCTGTGTGTCTTTGATCTCCCGGCTCGTGCTGCTGCCCAGAAAAGGGGGGGGGGGGCACAAAGAGCCCACTTTGTCCAGGGAAGAAGGGGGTACAAAGAGGCCTGCTCTGCCCCGGAGAAGGAGGGGGAACACAAGGAGCCCACTCTGCCTCACTACCTGTCACAGACTAACAGACAATCCGGTCCCGACAGGGAGAAGCAGGCAACCTACAGCTGAGGAGCCGAGCGGCCGGCCCGGTATTTAGCGGCGGCGGGGGGGGGTTGGGGGCCTGTTCTATTTTCGCTCCTTAAGATGCACTGCCATTTCCCCACTTTTTTGGTATTGTTTTCAGGTAATTTACTATATTTTCAAAAACTGTACTCAAGCAGGTGGCTTGACAGACAAATTACTGAAGTTTAAATTTATAACTTCCAACCCATTACTTTCACAGTAAAAAGATAAATAATAAATTATTATCTTAAAACATATAGCATAATAATATATGATTTAGCTTGATTAAAACAGTACCTTTTCAGCAGCAGAAGATTCTCATTCTCCCTCCTAACTGTGTGAGAAAAACATGGGATTATGGGTACATCTTATACCAATAAACCCATGTTTTTTCCTTGCAGTTAAAAGGGCTGGGCTGGAAAGGGAGCATGTGCCTTTTAGACACATGCCCCCTTCTATGACACTACGGTGAGAGGAGAGCCTCCACCGCAGCATTTTTTTTTGGACAGCTTGGGCCAATGGTACTTTACTATTGGTCCAAAGCTCCGACCTGTCCATTGAGCTCAGTGCCTCTGACAAGAAATCAGAGGCTCTGTGAGCTCATCCTCTCTGTCTGTTGCAAAGAGAGTATACCAGCTTGTATTTAAACTGGCCTCTCTGTATGTAGCTTCTGACAGGCTGTGCAAGGAGCTCCCTATCTCTGGAACCATAGGTGGCAGGAGCCCCAAATTTTGACCAGTAGTGGGGTAGGACCCACCCCCCAAATTTAGGGTCTCTGTGACCCCAGGTCACTGAGCTACAACCCTCGAAGCTCAATCTTTTTTTTTATGTTCTTTTTTTTTTTTTTTCCACTTCAATGAAATTTTCTGAAAGACTTATATTATAAAACTGCTCCTACTACCTTACCTATTCCTTATCTCTCTTTCCTTCTTCCCGTTATCCCTCCGGTCCCCCCTTATTTGGTTTGTTTCTTTCTAGGTCCCTTCAATTTCTAACTCGCGGCCCTTTACCTTCTTTCATCTTTTCCAAATAATTATCCAAGGCTTTAAAGTTTTTCCAACCCTCCCAGGAGCTAGTATGCTTCCTATGGTGTCCTCTATCCCTACTGCTCAATAGATCCATTTTACAGTATTAATCTATCTGTTCAAACTATTCTCTTATTCCTAGTTTTTCACTACTTAGCCATTTTTTTGGAATCAAGCTTTTTGCGACATTCAGAAGTTTTGGGGTTATTGTTCACATGTATTGTTTCTTTGGGGTTTTAGAATCATGAAATAGTCCATAAGTCCATATATTTTGTTCTATTTTCTCACCAGTTATCTCCTTTATATTACTCAGTATTTTTTGCAATACTCCTTTATTTTTGGACACTCCAACCATATATGAACCACCGTTGCCCTTTGCTTGCAGTTTCTCCAACATAATGGTGAACTCTCTGGTTGATATCTATGGGTTCTCTCTGGGGTCAAGTACCTTCTTGCTAAAAATGTATAATTCATTTCAATGGTATTCATATCCCATGCATTATTGTATCCCATTCTTATCATCTTTTCCACTTGGTGATCTTCTAACTTTAATTCCAGTTCTATTTCCCATTGTTCAATATAGGCTGGTCTTCCTTGTCCTTCTAGGTCTGTCAATATTCCGTAAATTTTTGATATTCCATTTTTCAGTGGCATTTGGGTAAAGCAGAGTTTTTCCAATGGGCTTAATTCCCCTTCGCCTCTAATTGGATGTGGTAGTGTATTTACTAAGTGCCTTAATTAGTAAAATTTCCATTCACTTATCTTCAACCATTGTGTTCTTCTAATTCTAATCATGTTTTCATCCTTCCTTTTATGATAATATCTTTCAGTTGTGGATTTCTTCCCTCGTGACCAGCAAATATCTCATTCCCTGGTATAAAAAAATTTGTTCCCGTAAGAGCCATTAACGGTGAATTATATATCCATTAATTTTTCCCGTGTACTGTGTCCCAAATTTTAAAAACATTTTTAGTCAAATTGTGAGTTTGTGGGTCAATTATTCTAAACTTATGTGGTATCCATATATTTTTGTGCAATGTGGTCCTACTTATTGTGTTTTCCATCTCCACCCACTTTTTTTCACTGTTTCCATTCGTCCACTCAATCATTCGTGACAAAACTATTGCTTTATAATACCTGTTTATGTCTGGTGCTGCTAGCCATCCATGTTCCCTTTTCCTCGTGATTTGTGCAAATGTAATTCTCGGCGTTTTGTTTTGCCAAATGTATTATATCAATATTGTTTTAATTATCTTGAAAAAACTATGTGGAATAACGATTGGCAACATCTGAAATTTGTATATTATTTTTGGTAATAATATCATTTTAAACATGTTTATTCTACCAATCCATGATATTGGTTGTGTACTTAGTTTTTTATTTCTTCTTTGATCTCATTAATTAATGGTATGAAATTTGCTGGATATATTTTTTTGACTGTTGATGTTAGTTTAATTCCCAGGTATTTTAGTTCTTCTTTTGCCCATGTAAATGGAAATTCTTTTTGGAGGATCTGTACTTCGCTTTTTCCTACTCCAATATTTAGTATTTCTGTTTTTACTGGATTTATTTTAAAATTTGAGAGTTCCCCATATTCTTTCACCTCTTTAATTATATTTGGCAAAGTCACTCTTGGGTTGGTTACAAACATCAGAATATCATCCGCGTATGCTGCGATTTTGTGTTCTTTTTCTCCAGCTCTCACACCTCCTACATCTTGATTATTTCAGAGTGTCGCCAAGAATGGTTCCATTGCCAGTACATACAATAATGGGGAAAGCGAACACCCTTGCCGTGTTCCATTGAACATCTCAAACACAGGTGAGAGTTTCCCGTTGACCTTTACCATTGCTGTTGGGCCATTATATAGGTTTTTTATCCACTTCACAATTTTTGAACCCATTCCTAGGTGTCGCAGCGTGTCCATCATGAATTCCCAGTCTACCTTGTCAAATGCTTTCTCTGCATCTAATGACAGGAGTAGAGCTGGGGATCCTCTTGGTTTCCCCTTACGTAACATCAAAATTGTTTTTATACTATTGTCCCGTCCTTCTCTGCCTGGCACAAATGCAGTCTGGTCAGGGTTTATCGAAAGTGGTATTATTTTTTTTAATCTAGTGGCTAAATTTTTGCATACAGTTTTGTATTGGCATTTAGTAAGGCAATTGGCCTATAACTCGAACAGTTGGTTTTATCTTTTCCCTCTTTGGGTATGATTGTAATGTAGGCTAATAATGATTCTCATCTTACTTCTTCTTTTTCTCCTATGTTGTTCAAATATTCATATAGCTTTGGGATTAGTTGTTCTTGAAATTTTTTGTAATATTTGATCGTAAACCCGTCTGGTCCTGGGCTTTTTCCTACTGGCGTTTCTTTTATAGCCAGTTTAATCTCTTCTTGTGTTTTTTTCTTTTCCAGCTCTTTTAATTGTTCAGGTTGAATTTTTGGTAATTTAGCTTTTTTTTAAATGGACTTGTATCTTCTTTTTTCTTGTTTCTTCTTCTAGTTGTGATTCCTGTTTTTTTATATTATGTAATGAGCTGAAATATTGTTGAAAGGCTATTGCAATATCCGATGTCTTGTTTAGTAGTTCTCCTTTCTTGTTTTTGATCTTCTCAATATAATTTAGAGACTTCTTTTTTCTTACCATGTTTGCAAGATATTTTCCTGGTTTATTACCCCATTTAAATCTCTCTTGTAATACCCTGTTGAACTCCCTCCTCTCTTCGAGTTCCATCCACTCCTTGAGTTGTTCTCTTTTTAAGATTAGGGTCTGATATATTTCCTTTTCTGCTTGCTTTTTATGCCTTTGTTCCAGTTCGTGTATTTTCTTTATAGTTCTAATCATATTTATTACTCTTTCCTTCTTTTTTTCTGCTCCAATGAATATTAATTTACCCCTAATGACGGTCTTATGTGCCTCCCAGATATTTGCTTTTGACAGTTCTGGGGTGTTGTTTTCCTGGAAATATTTATCGATCTCTTCTGTTATAATTTTTTCCATTTCCTTATCTTCAATTAAGTCTTCATTTATTCTCCATGTACCTTTCCCAGCGGATTCCCCCTGTAATGTCATCTTCAGACTCTTGAGAGCATATGGCCCAAATCCTTATGAATTGTTGTCATCTCTGCCTTTAAAGAGTTTTCCAGGGCTGCAAACATTTTTTCCATATCAGATTTTGTTGGTAATTGAGCTGCATGTTGATCTTCCTCGCTTCTAATAGCTCCTTCTCCATCTACTCCCAAGTTTTGGTCCATTCTGGATTCTGAGAGTAGGCTGATTTCCACTGTAGTCTTGCTCTGGCCCTTTTTCTCCTTTTTTTCCTTCTTTTCCTTGATATCTGTCTTCCGACCCCTTGTACTCTGTTGTCTTTCACCCTCACCATCTTCTTGTGTTAAATATCTATTCATGGGGCCGGGGCTGGGGCCTAAGCTAGGCCGTGGTGATTTAGCTATCACACCGCCACTTCTTGCCATTTTACCCCTCATTTAGTGCGGAATGACAGGGAGAGAGGAAAAAAAAAACCCATCCTCACAGAGTATGTCTTGGGTAATATCTCTAAGATATAAATATTTTCCCTTGTGTCTCCGTTTTCCTTATACACACAGCCCTGTGAGACCTCCAGTACAGAAAAAAAAAGGAAAAAAAAAATCCTTTTAAAGCACCACTCTTTTATTCATCGAATCCTTAATCGATTGTTTATTTGTTATCCATCAATCTCTGTTTGATCATTTAAATAATCTGCTACTAATTGCGTGTACCCTACAAATATATTGCTGCAGCTTGTGTACTATCTTATGTACTTCTATATTGCATCACTTAGTAGCATCTGAATTTTTAGTATAATTTAGTACACTGTATTTTCTTTTCCATGTCTCCTCTATAAACTTTTTTCCTTCAATATCACAAGCTCTTCTATGTCTATATATATATATATATATATATATATATATATATATATATATATATATATATATATATATATATATATATATATATATATATAGATCTATATATAGATCTATATATATAGATCTATATAGATCTATCTATATATATATAGATCTATATAGATATATAGATTTACATAGATATACAGTGTATACATATACATTATATATACTGAGCAAAATTATAAATGAAACACCTTTGTATTTGCCCCTATTTATCATGAGCTGAACTCAAAGATCTATGACTTTTTCTATGTACACAAATGGCCTATTTCTCTCAAATATTGTTCACAAATCTGTCTAAATCTGTGTTAGTGAGCACTTCTTCTTTGCCAAGATAATCCATCCACCTCACAGGTGTGGCATATCAAAATGCTGATTAGACAGCATGATTATTGCACAGATATGCCTTAATCAGGCTAACCAGGTGTTTTTTTTTCTCTAGCACAATCACATTTTTCAGGTTTTCTTTTTCCCTTGTTCTTTATCTTTAATAGAGCTTTACTTATCTGTGAGGGGGAGAGCACATCCACCGTCGTCTGTTACCTCAAGCCTGCAGCCTCACTCTCCTCTATCCGTCCCCTCGCTTGGCTCTTTTCGGCTCTTTTTGGCTTTTTTTGGCTCTCCTCGTTCTCCTCCGTCCTTCTCTTTGCTCTTTGCACTCTGTCGGCTCCCCCGGCAGCCGAACGCTAAGCGAGATTCGCAACAGACAGCCGGGGCCAGCAGGAGAGGTCGTCCACTCGTTCCCTCACCATCACCCGTACTTATTTACCAGCAATTCTTCGGCGTCTCCTCTCTCGACAGGGAGGGGGGAGATCTTCATGTGTAAAGTGCAGGTGAGGAGGAACAGTGGGGGGGACAACAGGGGGATAACGGCATTTAGCAGTCATTCATCCTGGAGGCAGAGGGAGAGATCCTGGACTCCTCACGGCATGCAGCCTGATGGTGCCATTTTCAGACTCCTCCCTCCAATTGCTTTTTTTTAATGTTCATTGCAGGTGAGGCAGAGCCTCACCTGCCTCCCCTGTTTGCACGTCCCTGATGGGGAACTTTGTATGCTTAAAAAAAGAATGTATATATTGGCTTTTATATACCTACTGTAGGTGACATACTATATACCTTTTTACATAATATATGTTTACATGTTTTTTTTTACAACTAAAAAATATATAACTAGAAACTTTTTTCTCAGCAGTTTTATTCCAAAGATCTACCAGTTTCCATCAACTTACTATGATACTATTAAAGGAAATTCTGCTCTTTTTATGATTGCTACATTAACAGTTTTATTGTTTAAAAGCCATAAACACATAGGGTAGATATAGAGAGCTTCAAGACAGGGAAGATGCTAAAGACACATTATTTGTTCTAACACCTATTGAGTTGGTAGCAGGAAACAATACAGACACAAGATGTTTGCAGAAATCCAGCTGACCTTCAATCTAATCTCTTCTTGGTGCTGAAGTAATAAATGAGACCACAGGATCCTCTTTCTTCCATATAACACAGTAATACCATCAGCATTTCACCTTAAGCAGAACTACTGTCTGGAAATACATTTTAATATTAGTCAAATAGCTAATTAATACAGACGGCCCATATCTACCTGCAATGCACATTATATGAAAAATGTTGATGTAAGGTGTATTTATGTCTCTGTGTACTTTGGATAAAAAAGGATATTAAGTATCTGAAAGAACCAGGGTATGATTTCCTTTGGATGTTGAGTCTTGTATTGGGAAGTCCAAAGCTTGGCTTTAAAAGTAAAGTAGTAAAGAGGTAAATGATAAAGTACACATTTATAAAATCAAAACGTTTTTAGCTCTGGATAGCATAGGGAATAGGGATGAGCCGAACACCCCCCTGTTCGGTTCGCACCAGAACATGCGAACAGGAAAAAAGTTCGTTCGAACATGCGAACACCGTTAAAGTCTATGGGACACGAACATGAATAATCAAAAGTGCTAATTTTCAAGGCTTATATGCAAGTTATTGTCATAAAAAGTGTTTGGGGACCTGGGTCCTGCCCCAGGGGACATGGATCAATGCAAAAAAAAGTTTTAAAAACGGCCGTTTTTTCAGGAGCAGTGATTTTAATAATGCTTAAAGTCAAACAATAAAAGTGTAATATCCCTTTAAATTTCGTACCTGGGGGGTGTCTATAGTGTGCCTGTAAAGGGGCGCATGTTTCCTGTGTTTAGAACAGTCTGACAGCAAAATGACATTTTGAAGGAAAAAACTCATTTAAAACTACCCGCGGCTATTGCATTGCCGACAATACACATAGAAGTTCATTGATAAAAAACGGCATGGGAATTCCCCAAAGGGGAACCCCGAACCAAAATTAAAAAAAAAAAATGACGTGGGGGTCCCCCTAAATTCCATACCAGGCCCTTCAGGTCTGGTATGGATATTAAGGGGAACCCCAGCCAAAATTAAAAAAAAAAATGACGTGGGGTTCCCCCTAAATTCCATACCAGACCCTTCAGGTCTGGTATGGATTTTAAGGGGAACCCCGCGCCAAAAAAAAAAAAAAAAACGGCGTGGGGTCCCCCCAAAAATCCATACCAGACCCTTATCCGAGCACGCAACCTGGCAGGCCGCAGGAAAAGAGGGGGGGACGAGAGTGCGGCCCCCCCTCCCTCCTGAACCGTACCAGGCCACATGCCCTCAACATTGGGAGGGTGCTTTGGGGTAGCCCCCCAAAACACCTTGTCCCCATGTTGATGAGGACAAGGGCCTCATCCCCACAACCCTGGCCGGTGGTTGTGGGGGTCTGCGGGCGGGGGCTTATCGGAATCTGGAAGCCCCCTTTAACAAGGTGACCCCCAGATCCCGGCCCCCCCCCTGTGTGAAATGGTAAGGGGGTACATAAGTACCCCTACCATTTCACGAAAAAAGTGTCAAAAATGTTAAAAATGACAAGAGACAGTTTTTGACAATTCCTTTATTTAAATGCTTCTTCTTTCTTCTATCTTGCTTCATCTTCTGGTTCTTCTGGCTCTTCTGGTTCTTCTGGTTCTTCCTCCGGCGTTCTCGTCCAGCATCTCCTCCGCGGCGTCTTCTGTCTTCTTCTCCTCGGGCCGCTCCGCACCCATGGCATGGGGGGGAGGCTCCCGCTCTTCTCTTCTTCTCTTCTTCTCTTCTTCTTTTCTTCTTTTCTTCTTTTCTTCTCTTCTTCTTCATTTTCTTCTCCGGGCCGCTCCGCAATCCATGCTGGCATGGAGGGAGGCTCCCGCTGTGTGACGGCGCTCCTCGTCTGACAGTTCTTAAATAACAGAGGGGGGCGGGGCCACCCGGTGACCCCGCCCCCCTCTGACGCACGGTGACTTGACGGGACTTCCCTGTGACGTCACGGGGAATGCCACAGGGAAGTCCCGTCAAGTCACCGTGCGTCAGAGGGGGGCGGGGTCACCGGGTGGCCCCGCCCCCCTCTGTTATTTAAGAACTGTCAGACGAGGAGCGCCGTCACACAGCGGGAGCCTCCCTCCATGCCAGCATGGATTGCGGAGCGGCCCGGAGAAGAAAATGAATAGGAAGAAGAGAAGAAGAGAAGAAAAGAAGAAAAGAAGAAAAGAAGAGAAGAAGAGAAGAGCGGGAGCCTCCCCCCCATGCCATGGGTGCGGAGCGGCCCGAGGAGAAGAAGACAGAAGACGCCGCGGAGGAGATGCTGGACGAGAACGCCGGAGGAAGAACCAGAAGAACCAGAAGAGCCAGAAGAACCAGAAGATGAAGCAAGATAGAAGAAAGAAGAAGCATTTAAATAAAGGAATTGTCAAAAACTGTCTCTTGTCATTTTTAACATTTTTGACACTTTTTTCGTGAAATGGTAGGGGTACTTATGTACCCCCTTACCATTTCACACAGGGGGGGGGCCGGGATCTGGGGGTCACCTTGTTAAAGGGGGCTTCCAGATTCCGATAAGCCCCCCGCCCGCAGACCCCCACAACCACCGGCCAGGGTTGTGGGGATGAGGCCCTTGTCCTCATCAACATGGGGACAAGGTGTTTTGGGGGGCTACCCCAAAGCACCCTCCCAATGTTGAGGGCATGTGGCCTGGTACGGTTCAGGAGGGAGGGGGGGCCGCACTCTTGTCCCCCCCTCTTTTCCTGCGGCCTGCCAGGTTGCGTGCTCGGATAAGGGTCTGGTATGGATTTTTGGGGGGACCCCACGCCGTTTTTTTTTTTTTTTTTTTGGCGCGGGGTTCCCCTTAAAATCCATACCAGACCTGAAGGGTCTGGTATGGAATTTAGGGGGAACCCCACGTCATTTTTTTTTTTAAATTTTGGCCGGGGTTCCCCTTAATATCCATACCAGACCTGAAGGGCCTGGTATGGAATTTAGGGGGACCCCCACGTCATTTTTTTTTTTTAATTTTGGTTCGGGGTTCCCCTTTGGGGAATTCCCATGCCGTTTTTATCAATGAACTTCTATGTGTATTGTCGGCAATGCAATAGCCGCGGGTAGTTTTAAATGAGTTTTTTCCTTCAAAATGTCATTTTGCTGTCAGACTGTTCTAAACACAGGAAACATGCGCCCCTTTACAGGCACACTATAGACACCCCCCAGGTACGAAATTTAAAGGGATATTACACTTTTATTGATTGACTTTAAGTATTATTAAAATCACTGCTCCTGAAAAAACGGCCGTTTTTAAAACTTTTTTTTGCATTGATCCATGTCCCCTGGGGCAGGACCCAGGTCCCCAAACACTTTTTATGACAATAACTTGCATATTAGCCTTTAAAATTAGCACTTTTGATTTCTCCCATAGACTTTTAAAGGGTGTTCCGCGGCATTCGAATTTGCCGCGAACACCCCAAATTGTTCGCTGTTCGGTGAACTTGCGAACAGCCAATGTTCGAGTCGAACATGAGTTCGACTCGAACTCGAAGCTCATCCCTAATAGGGAATTATTAGAACAACTGATGCTGTGATTGGTTTACAGCTATCACATGGTACCTGGGCCAATCACAGCACCCTGTAACATGTGATTAGCGGTAGCCAATGACAGATTACTAGTAATCACAGCTGTTATGAATGTAACCCATTCATAACAGTACAAAACATTGCTGTTACAGTGATGATCATTGTAACAGCAGTCAAAGTTAAAAAAAAAATATCCTGATTTACCCCTCCCAGAGAAGTAGAGTGTTAACCATGGTGACACTGAACTGCTCTGATGAGCATATGTAAAAAGATAGTTAAAAGAAACACATGTTTAATGGAAATACATTTTTTTTTTCTTGTAACATACTGTCACCAGTCATATGATGATTCTGTAAAATTGTAAAGGTAATTAAAAAAAAAATAACAAACATGTCTATCCTTAGCTGCTCTGTGAAATGGAATTGCACAGAGTGGCAATGAACCTCCTCTTCCCTGGTACCCCCCTGGCACTCCTCGCCCCTCTTCTCTGTGCAGTGCCCCCATTGAAAGCCATATTGACATAGACATCGGGACTTGGCCCTGCCCACCACCGCTCCCTTGTCACTGGCTTTGATTGACAGTACTTGGAGCCAATGGCTCCTGGAGTCCCAGCTAAGCCCATGAGACCCAGAAATGAAGGGAGAGAATAGCTAAAGACGTGCAAAGCCCTGGATTGAATGAGGGCTCAGGTACATAGGGGGGGTTAATGGGGGATGCTGATGTCAAAACATTTTACATTTTTTCCCTAATGCATTAAACGCATTAAGGTAAAAAATGTTTAGGCTTTAGAACCACTGTAATTTCGTAATTTTTCAAAAATTGTGATAATAAAATAAATTGTTAAAAACTCACCATGCCTCTTACTAAATACCTCAAACTGTCTAATTTCCAAAAAGGGGTAATTTGTGGGGTATTTGTACTGTCCTGACATTTTAGCACCTCAAGAAATGTGATAGGCAGTCTGAAAGTAAAAGCTGCATAAATTCCAGTATATAGTTTGTAGACGCTATAACTGTAATGCAAACCAATTAGCATACACTTATTTTAGGATTTTTTTTCTACCAACGCCATATATCAGAATACATTTTGTCCTAAATTTATGAAGACATTTGATTTTATTGGATATGTTTTATAACAGAAAGTAGAAAATATTGTTTTTTCTTTTTCAAAATCTTTAGTCTTTTTTTATTTGTATAATAAAAAAAAACAAGTGGTGAAAAATACCACCAAAAGAAAGCTCTATATGTGTGAAATTTTCATTTGTGCACACTGTTGCATGACCGTGTGATTGCCAGTTAAAGTAGTGCAATGCCGAATAGCAAAAAATAGCCTAGTTATGAAGGGGGTAAAACCTTCTGGAGCTCAAGTGGTTAACACTTTTAAGTTGTTAACTGCCCTGTCTTTCTGCTTTGGACAACTTTCCAGGTTGAACAATACCAGGTTATTTTGTTGTTTGTATGTGGTTCTCGTATGGCCACTTCTAATCTTGTTGCACAATATTCGCTTTTGGTGTTAGCATGTAATACATACATTTATTTTAAAATAGAGATAGCCAAAAATATTACTGGTCATAAAAAGAAGGGAATGTAAAGTGGTCTGAATGACCAATATATGGTTTACTAGCAAAGAACACAACTGGCAATAGAAAACATGTGATGGGATTGTGGATGCATTATCTAACTGCAGAAAATTTTTACTGTTATGTCTATAACCAAGCATGATGCCATTACTTAAGTAGGACAACATTATTCAAAACCCTGCAGTCTATTAGCTGTAGTTTATTACCCAGATAGTAAGGATAACTTGCCACAAATGTGTGGCAGCGTTAAATTGTGAGTCTGTTAACTTGCTGCACATTTTCACTGGCATGTTGAACACTTACAGAGCACTTGAAGCACAGGTTCTAGTTGAAACTTTTCCAATTTGTAGCAAATTTGCATGGCAAGTCTCTAGCAAGAGCAAAGTTTCAGTGGTGAGTCTACAGCAAGAGCTCTGCAAGTCTACAGCATGAAAAATCATCCACAGTGACCCCCTGTGGTGGAATGACTATTGCACAACATAACTGAACCAGAACTTGCAGCAGACTTGCAGAATGTTTGCATAGAAAATTGATTTGGAGTCATGCAATGCGGACTTGTGCAACAGACTTGTGAACCTGGCAAGTCTAGCAATAGCTTAGCAAGCCATTTTCAAACTTGCAGCACAATTGCTTGCTATCTGGGTAGGTCAGTTATTGTAATATGGGATCTGTCAACTTCTGGTCACCCAGCACGTGTTGTCATATTATACATATGTAGGAATCCTAAGATTCCTACATATAACACAGCATATGCAGACACAGAAAAAAAGAGAAAGATACAGACAAAGACAATACCTTTCCAAAATGTCCCAGAAGAGGCAAGTTTAGTGAGAAGAAAGCCAACAGAGTAAAATCACATTTCCAATAGGGAGCATAAAATGCAGACTGCAGGGAGGCAGTGGAGGCAACAGGACAATTCCAATTTCACATCAAGACACAATTAAAAGCAAACATTTACCAGCTTGCCGAAAATAATTTGGTTAATTGTGTATCTTGGGGAGGGCTGTGTTTTTTATCCTCTCCTTTTTTCCCAGAGATAACATCTTTTTATTAGATTGTCTGAGTAATTAGTGGCAAAGCCAATTTGTTTACAACTAGTTGCTGAATGATAATTGGCGTCTCCTGTTTTATGTTGCAGTTTCAAAGTGGAATGCTGTATAGTTTAATGGGAACCCATTGAGTGATTCACAGGATAAGCTTCATTTAGCAAATAGGGCGGAGAGGAGGCAGTCATGTGACAAATTGGAACAATGTTTTAATACAAGCATACTAGATCAATGTGTCATTCCAATTTAAGATTAAGTGGTTTTAGATACTGCTAAAATAGAATCTCAGAGTGTTTTGCTGTGCTTTTACTGACTGAGAGTAATTTTCCTGTATGTTATGGAATTATTCTGCAAGGCTAGAAGTTGAAATGATTAGTTCTATGTGTAATTAATTTTTGAGTGTCTGTTAGCATCTGCTGTACTATATACACTATGAAGAACAATATGTTTTTTCCATGACTTCATGCAAACGTGTATGATTAAAACTTTGTGCAGATGGACTTTTCATCAGGATAGGAATCTCCTTTGCAGCAGGTAAACAGGTTGCTAAAGCTTTGAAATGTCTGCCAAATGTATTGCTGAGCTCATGGGTTACTATTACAATCTAGGTACTGTATATTCAAAATGTTACTGAATAGCAGTACAGTACAATCCTCTAAAATAAAGGGGTCATCTCTATAGTTTTTTATTTTTTTTATTATTACATTTTGTTAGACATTTTTGACTTTTTTTTAAAGCTACACCTGCATGATATAACATGGTGCAAATGTCTCTGTCAAGGAATTTAGTAGACCAGACTGTGTGGACTGCACAGAGGAAACCAGAAGCGTATGTAAGTGAAATGGTGTTTGTTAAATAGGTGAAAAATAAGTGAAATATAAACAGTGCAAAACCAACCACAGACCCACAAACTACAAATAATATATACAAATAACTGGAGATACCGGAATCGTAAACAAGCCAGGCCGAGGTCATACACAGGGAGGTCAGCAGATGGGTAAGGATGGGAAACCAACAGGACAGGTAGAGGATGGATGGATAGGCTGCAGGGTAGGGATACAAGGAAATCAGGACACAGGAGGGACAGGTCCAGGATGGGTTCGGGATAGGGATCGGATCAGATCAGATCAGAAACAGGCTCAAGGTCAGGATACAAGCAGCGAGGTCAGGGCACAGGGAGAAAGATACCAAGGCAAGCATGTGAGGGCTTGCCGGGTATTTATAAGACTGCAGTAATTGACCTCACGTTACACCTGAGAGCAGAGGGTGCCATCTGCTCCACACTGCCGGAATACACCCGCTGGTGGACACCGGTACTACGGCCCAAGGAAGCAACAGTGCAACCAGCAGGTGAGTCCTCTTATTACAGGTCCTAGGTGTTGGAAGACACCCACTGGTGGACACTGGTACTGCGATCCAAGAGACCGATATCACCTTCAATGTGTGAACCTTTTCATGACAGTACCCCCCCTCAAAGGAGCGGCCTTCAGACGCTCCAACTAGATGAAATTGTCCAAAGTTTATAGCCTCAAACCAAACAACAGATGAGGGCACATCAGGCTGGGCATTGGGTACTTCAGGCAGGGCATCAGGCACCTTAGACTGGGCAGTGGATACATCAAACCAGACAGAGGGCACATGAGAGCAGACAGCGGGCACATCAGAGCAGACAGCGGGCTCCTGGTCGTCGAGCTAGGCAGCAAGCTCCAGTTTATCGAGCGGGGCAGCAAGCTCCAGGTCGTCGAGCTAGGCAGCAAGCTCCAGTTTATCATGCTGGGCAGCAAGCTCCTGGTCGTTGAGCTGGGCAGCAAGCTCCGGGTCTTCAGGCCAAACAGCTAGCACCATAAGGGCAGGCTGGATCACAGGCACTGGCTCAACAAACTGGGTAACGGGCCCCGGGCCAGTGGGCTGGGTAATGGGCCCTGGTTCAGTGAGCTGGACACAGGGCACTGGTCCAGCAAGCCGAATAACTTGCACTAGCTTAACGGACTTTAGCAGACTGGGTAAAGGGCACCAGTTCAGTAGACTGGGTAATGGGCACCGGTTCCGCAGACTGGGTAATGGGCACCAGTTCTACAGACTGGGTAACGAGCACAAAAACTTCAGGCTGACACACGGGCACCGAAACTTCAGGCTGACACATGGGCACGAAACTTCAGGCTGACACATGAGCACCGAAACTTCAGGCTGGAACACGGGCACCGAAACTTCAGGCTGACACACCAATATCAAGACATTCATCTGGAAGGCAGGCAATGAGACACCTGGCTGGAAGGCAGGCAACGAGACATCAGGCTAGAAGGCAGGTACCAGGACATTAGACTGAGAAGCGGGCACATCAGGGAAGTGGAGACATCAAGCTGGAAGGCAGGCACCGAGACACAAGGCTGGAAGGCAGACACCGAGACATCAGGCTGGAAGGCAAGCACAGAGACATCAGGCTGGAAGGTGGGCACATCAGACTGGAAAGCAGGCACATCAGACAGGAAAGCAGGCACATCAGACTGGAAGGCATGCACCAAGATTTCAGGCTGGAAGGCAGGCATCAGGACATCAGACTGGAAAGCGGGCACATCAGACTGGAAAGCGAGCACATCAGACTGGAAAGCAAGCACATCAGACTGGAAAGCGGGCACATCAGACTGGAAAGCGGGCACATCAGACTGGAAAATGGAGACATCAAGCTGGAAGGCAGGCCCACAGACATTTGGCCGGAAGACAGGCAGGAGACATCAGGCTGGAAGGCAGGCATAGAGACATCAGGCTGGAAGGCGGGCACATCAGACTGGAAAGCGGGCACATCAGACTGAGAAGTGGGCACATCAGACTGAGAAGCGGGCACATCAAACTGGAAGGCAGGCATCAGGACAACAGACTGGAAAGCGGCACATCAGACTGGAAAGCGGGCACTGAGACTTCGGGCTGGAAGGCAGGCATCAGGACATCAGACTGAAAAGCGGACACATTAGACTGGAAAGCGGGCACATCAGACTGGAAAGCAGAGACATCAAGCTGGAAGGCGGGCACTGAGACATCTGGCTGGAAGGCAAGCACCGAGACATCCAGCTGGAAGGCGGGCACATCAGACTGGAAAACAGGCACATCAGACCGGAAAGCGTGCACATCAGACTGGTAGGCAGGCACCGAGACTTCGGGCTGGAAGGCAGGCATCAAGACATCAGACTGGAAAATGGGCAAATCAGGCTGGAAAGCGGGCACATCAGACTGGGAAGCGGGCACATCAGACTGGGAAGCGGGCTACGAGACTTTGGGCTGGAAGGCAGGCATCGGGACATCAGACTAGGAGGCAGGCACATCAGACTGGATAGCAGGCACATCAGACTGGAAAGCGGGCACCGAGACTTCGGGCTGGAAGGCAGACATCAGGACAGACTGGAAAGCGGGCACATCAGACTGGAAAGCAGAGACATCAAGCTGGGAGGCAGGCACCGAGACACCCGGCTGGAAGGCAAGCATCGAGACATCAGGCTGGAAGGTGGGCACATCAGACTGGAAAGCGGGAACATCAGACTGGAAAGCGGGAACATCAGGCTGGAAGGCAGGCACATCAGGCTGGAAGGCAGGCACCGAGACTTCGGGCTAGAAGGCAGGCATCAAGACATCAGATTGGAAAGGGGGCACATCAGACTGGAAGGTAGGCACCAAGAATTTGGGCTGGAAGGCAGGCATCAAGACATCAGACTGGAAAGCGGGCACATCAGACTGGAAAGCAGGCACATCAGACTGGAAAGCAGGCACATCAGGCTGGACGGCAGGCACCGAGACTTTGGGCTGGATGGCAGGCATCAAGACGTCAGATTGGAAAGCGGGCACATCAGACTGGAAGGTATGTAAGTGAAATGGTGTTTATTAAATAGGTGAAAAATAAGTGAAATATAAACAGTGCAAAACCAACCACAGACCCACAAACTACAAATAATATATACAAATAACTGGAGATACCGGAATCGTAAACAAGCCAGGCCGAGGTCATACACAGGGAGGTCAGCAGATGGGTAAGGATGGGAAACCAACAGGACAGGTAGAGGATGGATGGATAGGCTGCAGGGTAGGGATACAAGGAAATCAGGACACAGGAGGGACAGGTCCAGGATGGGTTCGGGATAGGGATCGGATGAGATCAGATCAGATCAGAAACAGGCTCAAGGTCAGGATACAAGCAGCGAGGTCAGGGCACAGGGAGAAAGATACCAAGGCAAGCATGTGAGGGCTTGCCGGGTATTTATAAGACTGCAGTAATTGACCTCACGTTACACCTGAGAGCAGAGGGTGCCGTCTGCTCCAAACTGCCGGAATACACCCGCTGGTGGACACCGGTACTACAGCCCAAGGAAGCAACAGTGCAACCAGCAGGTGAGTCCTCTTATTACAGGTCCTAGGTGTTGGAAGACACCCACTGGTGGACACTGGTACTGCGATCCAAGAGACCGATATCACCTTCAATGTGTGAACCTTTTCATGACAGTACCCCCCCTCAAAGGAGCGGCCTTCAGATGCTCCAACTAGATGAAATTGTCCAAAGTTTATAGCCTCAAACCAAACAACAGATGAGGGCACATCAGGCTGGGCATTGGGTACTTCAGGCAGGGCATCAGGCACCTTAGACTGGGCAGTGGATACATCAAACCAGACAGCGGGCACATCAGAGCAGACAGCGGGCTCCTGGTCGTCGAGCTAGGCAGCAAGCTCCAGTTTATCGTGCTGGGCAGCAAGCACCGAGACAACCGGCTGGAAGGCAAGCATCGAGACATCAGGCTGGAAGGTGGGCACATCAGACTGGAAAGCGGGAACATCAGACTGGAAAGCGGGAACATCAGGCTGGAAGGCAGGCACATCAGGCTGGAAGGCAGGCACCGAGACTTTGGGCTAGAAGGCAGGCATCAAGACATCAGACTGGAAAGCGGGCACATCAGACTGGAAAGCAGGCACATCAGACTGGAAAGCAGGCACATCAGGCGGGACGGCAGGCTCCGAGACTTTGGGCTGGATGGCAGGCATCAAGACGTCAGATTGGAAAGCGGGCACATCAGACTGGAAGGTAGGTACATCAGGCTGGAAGGCGGGCACATCAGACTGGAAGGCAGGCACATCAGACTGGATAGCAGGCACTGAGTTTACAGGTTTAGGTGGTTCATCAAGTTCAACTGGCATGAATGCAGGCTGAAACAGGTTGGTTGGTGTGGAAGCAGGTTGGGTTACTGGCAGGATGGTGTGGGTCGAGAAGAACTTTAGTTTCTTTTTTGGTTTAGCCACTGCAGCTTTGTACGTAGGTGCAGGGTCATAAGAAAAGTATGTAGCTGGGCAAAAGGAAGACCGAGGAACAGTGGCTAGAGGAGGGTTCTGTGGGGTTGTCACAGATGGAGAAGAAGAGGCAGGTGGATTAAAGGCAGGATAGGTGCTACACTTGGAGACTGGGTAATAGTATTTGGTAGGGAGCTGAGTAAACTGGGCTGCAGCTGAGGTTGCCATAGGTGACGGGTAGATAGATTTTTGGGAAGGCAGGTGATTAATGGCAGGGCTGGAATGTTGAGGCTTAGTTAAGTGCAAGAGATCTGACCATGTCTGTAGCACAGGTTGAACAAACGCTGATTCACACCCAGCCTGACTAACCAGGGATTGCACTGAATGGATGCAATCAGACAACACCTGCTGTGAACAAGCGGAATAATGTTCCATAAAGAAAGCTGGATCATCTTCTAATAACCATACCAGGGATTCAACATGGCCATAATTGAAGGGGGGAGAAAAATCATCGCTTCCTTCAGGAATGCATGACAGGGCTGGTTTTGCACATAACTGGATCAGGGGCTGAACATCTTCAAATAATATACAGTGGGGACGGAAAGTATTCAAACCCCCTTAAATTTTTCACTCTCTGTTATATTGCAGCCATTTGCTAAAATCATTTAAGTTCGTTTTTTTTCCTCATTAATGTACACACAGCACTCCATATGGACAGAAAAACACAGAATTGTTGACATTTTTGCAGATTTATTAAAAAAAAGAAAAACTGAAATATCATATGGTCCTAAGTATTCAGACCCTTTGCTGTGACACTCATATATTTAACTCAGGTGCTGTCCATTTCTTCTGATCATCCTTGAGATAGTTCTACACCTTCAATTGAGTCCAGCTGTCCATAGCCAACTGAGTGCCACTACATGTTTTTGTGGCTGATTGTGTGTTACTGGATTGTGCTTTCAATGATTACAAGAAGTTCCTTTATTTATTTTTTTTTTTTTGCCACTTCAGCGAAGTATTTTCCGGGGCTGTTGTTTCAACTTTACAGTTCAATCTCATCCCTTTACATTATCACATCATTGTGGCATTATCATCGATCTTTATTAACCAGTTATTCATGATAATATAAAAATTCAAATCAACCCCTTTAGATTGTCTATTCCCTACTACCCTCCTATACCATGCCCCCTACTCAACCCAGTTATCCCCCACCCCCCCAATCCTAACCCTCATATCTCTTGTTACCTTCCCGCCTCCTACACCTATTACCATTACTCCTGTCTAATCCAGTCTTCGTTCTTCACATTTTCTCTAATGTTGATCGTCTAGTTTCTATGTTTACTATGAGGCATCAAACTATATTCCCCATGCCTTGGCCGCTTGGGGTGAGTACTTATATTTTACCCAATCCCTCCATTTCATCTCGAAGAATTCCATTTCCACCCCTTCACTGTACCTCAAATATTCTAGACAATAAATTTCATTAATTATGTTGAACCACTCCCACACTGTAGGTCTCCTTTTATCTTGCCAATATCTAGGAATGAGGCTTTTGGCTGCATTAAGGAGCTGTGGTAATAGCGATTTCAGGTATATCTTCGTGGGGGTTTTGCTCCCATGATGTAAGCACACCCAGGGGTCGTCTGGGATATCGATATTAGTAATCTCACTGATGTTTCTCCTTATCTCACCCCAGTATTTTTTTATTTCCGGACACTGCCACCAAATATGCGCCATTTTCCCTATTTCTTTACATCCCCTCCAACATAATTGCGATGTTTCCTTCTGGATTCTATGTGTTCTATCGGGGGTAATATACATTCTCGCCAAACACTTATAATTCATCTCAGATAACTTACAGCTAACCAAGGTGGCGTTCACCCTTATCAAAATCAGCCACACCTCCCTTTCGTTAATCTTGATATCCAATTCCTTCTCCCACTTCTCAATATATGGTGGAATCACCGCACCCCCTGATTCGTTCAGTACTCTATACATCTTGGAAACTCCCCCCTTCCCTTTTTTCTCCATACATATTTTCTCCAGAGGGAGCAGGTTCTCCGTCGACCTAATTGGCTGCGGGAGTGAGTCAACGAAATGTTTCAATTTCTTATACCGCCATAAGTCTATGACAAACCATTCATCCTTATCTTTTAGTTCTTGAAATGTACACATTTTGCCCTGTCTCATGATATCTTTTAATTGGGCGTCTTCCTTTAATATCCACTTCCCAAACAAGTCTTCTTTCCCCGGTGCAAAATATTCTGTGTCCTTAAACGGGATTAATGGTGAATTAAACTCCCAGTGCTCCCTTTTGTGCAAATTATCCCAAATTTTAAGTGCATGTTTTGTGATCTCCTTTATTTCCGTGCTCAATTTTCTACACTGTGGAGGTGTCCATACTATCCTACCCAGCTCTGCTTCACTCATTGTATTCTCTATTTTCACCATCATAATATTTTATAATGTCAGGTGCCCCCCATCCCCCATACCTCTTATCTTTAGTTAATTGTGTAAAATTTATTCGGGGTTTTTTCCCTCTCCAAATGAACCTTAAAAACATGGTGTGCAAACTATTAAAGTAGACCTGTGGGATTGGGATTGGAAGCATTTGCATCTTGTAAATTATTTTTGGCAGGGTTGTCACCTTATATAAATTAATTCTTCCTCCCCGTGAAAGTCGGCTTTGTGAGATTCTGTTCAAATCAATCTTGATCTCGTTAAGGAGTGACCTGGATTAATGACTCTTTTGATAAGGATATTTTGACTCCTAAGTAATTAAGCTCTTTTATCCCCCATCTAAATGGGAAAAACTTTTGATATGCAGCGTCACCTAATTTACCTATGTTGATGTCTAACGTTTCCGACTTAGTCGGGTTGACCCGGAAGTTGGACAGCCTCCCGTAGTCTTTTATGGTCGCTATCAGATTCGGAAGGGTAGTCCTCGGGCGGGTGACATAAAATAATATGTTGTCCGCAAAGGCGGCTAATTTGTACCCCTCTTCACCTATTTTAACCCCACTAATATCTGGGCTTAGCCTTATCTTAGATAGGAGGGGTTCCAAAGCCATCACAAACAACAGTGGGGAAAGTGGGCACCCCTGTCTTGTGTCATTGCACATTTTAAATGATTCAGAGAGAGTGTCATTCACCTTCACTCTTGCTGTGGGGTGGGTATATAGGGCCTTTATCCAGCTAAGCATTCTATCCCCCAGTCCGATCTCCTCTAGTGTGCCCCACATGAAGCCCCAGTCTACCCTTTCAAAAGCTTTTTCAGCATCAATTGGCAGGAGTAGTCCTGGGGCTCCACTATCTTTGATTTTCTGGGCAACCAATAACGTTTTGATACCATTATCCCTCCCCTCTCTACCTGGTACAAATCCCACCTGGTCTGGGTGTATGATCTCATTAATTATCTGTTTCATCCTATCGGCTAGAATTTTAGCGAATAATTTCGTATCTACGTTTAGGAGTGATATGGGCCTATAACTGGAGCATAGCGTGCTGTCTTTTCCTTCTTTCAATATGATAGCAATACTGGCATTTAGTGCTTCCTTCCTCATCTCCCATTTCTCCCCTATCCCGTTCATATATGAACACATTTTGGGGATCAATAGGTCCTGATATTTTTTTTAATCTAGGACTGTCAACCCATCGGGCCCTGGACTTTTATCGATTGGAGTTTCCTGGAGAGCTTTCCTGAGCTCCTGGTCTGTTAAAGAGGCCTCTAAGGTGACTTTATCGCTTTCCGCAATTTTAGGTAGTCGCACATCTTTCAGAAAATGTTTTATTCTCTCTCTTTTTTCCCATCGGCCTCTTGCGAGTTGTTTTTATTTTTATTTATTTTTTTTTAATTTTTTATTTATAACAGACAGAGGGGGCCCACACAGACCAACATAATACTACATACGGTATATCTTCACCACGGATTATTACATAACATACTACCATGGTACAACAATCCTTATTATTGACAGATAAAATAAAATAGGATCACTCTCAGGTACCATATGACATCCCGGAGTTTTTTTTTCCACCTG
The DNA here is from genome assembly GCF_042186555.1 of Aquarana catesbeiana. Taxonomy (NCBI): domain Eukaryota; kingdom Metazoa; phylum Chordata; class Amphibia; order Anura; family Ranidae; genus Aquarana; species Aquarana catesbeiana. Next base: position 476,953,517 of record NC_133325.1, read on the forward strand.
GGAGTGTATATGTTAGTATCGTGAGACCCTGTTACTACAAGGCCATTGTGTTTGCGGAATCGTGGCAAATTGATTAGAACAGTCCCATGTGTTCCCTCCCTCCTTTTTCCTTTTTTCAAAAAATTATAGAAAGGTCCTGTAGTCAGGAAAGGAAAGAAAAGGAAAAATATAGTGTGAGAGAAGTATAAGGGATGGGAGAGGGTAGGGAGGGGGGGACGGGAAGGTCTCCAGGATCATGGAGCGTATTGAGTATATGTTGTAATGCAACAGTATTGTTGATTTCCTTGTGTCCAGCATGCAGCAAACTAAGTTAAGTCGGGGTAGTCTCTCTTAGAGCTTGACCTTCATTAGAGTATATGAACATGTTCCACAACTGCCACGTTTTGGAGAATTTCTCCTGTCTATTTTGTGCCGTATGGATGAGGTCTTCCATATGTTTAATTTCTTCTACTTTTTTGATCCATAATGCTATGGATGGTGGAGTTTTAGACTTCCAATGTAATGGAATGCAGGCCTTAGCTGCATCTAGCAGATGACGAAGCACTGACTTTTTATATGTTTTTATGGGAATATTTGCTGCATGCAGGAGGAAGAAGGTGGGATCATCAGTAATGGTGTAATCTGTAAATTTCTGTATCGTCTGTCTAACAGTTAGCCAAAAATTCGTCAGACTAGAACATGACCAAAAGACATGTAATAGTGTCCCTTTTTCCGTTTGGCATCGCCAACAGAGTCAGATGCCGCCGGGAAGAATCTACGTAACTGTGTTGGGGTTCTGTACCAATGCGATAGAATTTTGTAGTTCGTCTCTTGAGTTTTGGCGCATATGGAGGATTTGTGTGTGAGTTTCAGTATCTGTTGTTTCTTGGCTAAGCTAAAGCTACAGTTCAGTTCCTTTTCCCATTTGGTTAGTCCTGGTGGAACAAAGTCTGATGGGGGTGTATTGAGGATACTGTAGGTCAGAGAAAGTGTGTGTGGTAGGATCCCCAGGGTTGAGCATATGTCTTCAAATGTGGTGAGTATCTGTCCGCTCGTAGGGGGTTGAATAGTTTTGAGGAAATGACTCAGTTGAAGTGCCCTCAGAAAGTCCAGTCTATATGTACCTGTTGGATCAGTAGGTTCTGCAGTTGTTTTCCAGCATCCTCCAGCACTAAAGTGGGAGGCTTGATTAAGGTCCAACCCAACTAGGTTCCCAAATACCGTATCTTGTAGTCCTGGTGTAAACAGCGGGTTTCCTAGTATTGGGTATAAAGGGGAGTTCAACGAAGACAGGGTTGCCCGTGTAAGAAGTCGAGCGCAGACTTGTATAGTGTTTCCTATTAATGGGTGTCTCCTAATCTCTGCCGGGATAGCCGAGTAACACCAAAGAGCCCTCCGAAGAGGAACTTGGCTTTGGTTTTGTTCCAGACTAGTCCAGAGCTTGGTGTCTTGGTGCCGACACCAATCAATCAATCTTCCCAGATGAACTGCCTGGTAGTAGGCACGAACGTCTGGTAGTGCTAGGCCACCGGACTGTTTGGGGAGAACCAATATTTTGTGAGCAAGTCTCGGTTTTTGTTTAGCCCATACAAATTCCGCAAAAGTCGATTGTACCTTCTTGAAAACAGGTGCAGGTATGTTCACAGGTAGTGCTTGCATAAGAATTTAGGGAGTATGGACATTTTCAGTATGTTGCACCGTCCTACCCAGGAGTGCAAGCCCGCGCCCCATTTGTTTAGAAGTTCCCTTATCGTTTTAAGTAGTGGTGGAAAATTTAGATCATAAAGCTGTGATAAATTGTGGGGAATCTGTGTACCTAAGTATTTAAGGGCCGTGTTGTTCCATTTCAAATGAATGCTGGATTGAAGGTGTAGTAGCTGTGTATGTGGTATTCCAACTCCCATAGCTTCTGATTTAGCGAAGTTTATCTTCAAATTAGAAAGATTACCGTATAGTTCAAACTCTTTAAGCAGATTCGGGAGGGATGTTGATGGATTTGTAAGTGAGAACATGAGGTCGTCCACATATGCGGACAGTTTGTATTGGGTTTGATTTATCTCCACCCCATTAATGTTGGGGTTTAGTCTTACGTGGCATAGAAAGGGTTCAAGAGATAGAGCGAAGAGGAGGGGGGAAAGAGGGCAACCCTGTCTCGTCCCATTGGTGATTGGGAACAGGTTCGAAAGCGTCCCATTTGCCCTGACTCTGGCGGTCCGTGTTGTGTAGACTGTCATTATCCATCTTAACATCTTACTACCAACTCCCACGTGTCTAAGCGTTTCGAACATAAAGGCCCAGTTTACGCGGTCGAGTGCTTTTTCAGCATCTGTGCTGACGAAGACACTCTGCGTTTTTGTGTGGTTGGTTGTATGAATTAGGTTCAGTACCCTAATGGTGTTGTCCCTCGCCTCTCTAGTGGGCATGAAACCTACCTGATCCAAATGTATTAAGTGAGGAAGGTGTAGCTGTAGTCTGGAAGCTATTATTTTGGTGAACAGTTTGATATCTGTGTTGAGCAGGGAGATTGGCCGGTAACTTCCACACTGGGTTGGATCTTTCCCTTCTTTTGGGATGACCGAGATCTGAGCCTGCAAGGTAGAGCCATGGAACCCGCCCCCCTCCGTGTGACTATTAAACGGCTCCACCATGTGGGCTCCCAGGGATGGCAAAAGAGTTTTATAGTATTGAACTGTTAGGCCATCTGGGCCTGGAGCTTTCCCCGGTTTGGTGTTACCTATTGCCGCTTGTAATTCAGGTAGTGTTATAGGTTCCTCTAAAAGGTCGCGTGTTTCAGTGGACAGTGTGGGCATCCGTGAGTTAGTCAGGTAGTTCCTCATACGCTCTGTTGGTGGACATGTCGTGGGGATGTTATATAGTTTTTCGTAGAAAGATTGAAATTCATTTGTAATTTGTTGGGGAAGGGTCATTTTATGGCCCGTGTGTGAGGTAATGTGAGGTATGTAAGATGCTGACCTTTGAGTCTGTAGGGATTGTGCCAGCATTCTGCCACATTTGTTGCCAGATTCGTATATTTTTTTCCTGGTAATTTGCATCGCAGCCTTAGCTTTATAATGAAGTTAGTCAGTGATCTGTGTACGGACCGTGTCCAATTCAATCTCCAATTGTCTGGTCTGGGTCTGTTTATGCGCGATTTCTAGTGTCTGTAGCTTATTTATCAGTAAGGTCATTTGTTCAGTCCTCTGTTTTTTAAGTCGTGAACCATGTTGTATGAGGATACCCCGTATCACTGCTTTGTGGGCCTCCCATACAAGACCCTTGTCGCTGTCCGTAGTGTGATTGGTTTGGAAATATTGTGTTATCTCTCTGGTGACAGCTGCTAGCGTCTCTGGGTCCTGTAGTAGGCTCTCGTTCAGTCTCCAAGGGCTTCTTTGTCCCTTGTAGAAGTCTGTCAAAAGATAGCGCATCATGACTGGGGCATGGTCTGACCATGTAATGGAGTCTATAGTGGTGCTCCTGACTGCTTGTAGTTGTCTATGGGGTATCAAGAGATAATCTATAAGTGAGTAGGTTTGGTGTGGGTGGGTGTAAAATGTATAGTCCCGTTCTCCGGGGTGTAATAGACGCCAGGCATCTATTAATTGTGCCGTATGCAGAGCCGAGTAAATAGCTTTGTGTGTTCCTTTGTGTGTGGAAGATGATCCCGTCGAGGTTTCCTCTGAAGGGAGAAGGGGGATATTTAGATCTCCACCCACAATAAGCTGGCCCTCTGAGAATTTTTGAAGTAGTTTCAGATGCTTCCTGATGAAAACATCTTGGTGGCAATTGGGAGCATATAAATTGGCTATAGTCACCTTCATGTCACCTATTGTGCCCTTGAGGAAGAGGTATCTTCCCTCCGGGTCTGTCTGTATAGCAGTCAGGGACCAGGGGATTTTAGCCAATATCTGATTGGAGACACCTCTGGATTTGGCCTCTGAGTACGTTGAGTGATATACCGTCGGGTAGTATCTGATTTTCAGGATGGGAAAAGCATTTTCCCGGAAGTGGGTCTCTTGCAGCAGAACAATGTCTGCCTTCATGCGTTTCATATCGTTTTGTAGCATTCGTCTTTTTTCGGGGACGTTAAGTCCTTTAGCGTTTAAGGTTACAATGTGAAGTTTGTCCATGATCCTGGGGAGTGGGGGCAGGGAGATAAAGGAGGGGGAAGGTGTAATCAGAAGGACAGTAGGAAAATGAAAGGAAAGTAAGAAAAATCAGAAAAAGAATAGAAAAGAGGGTAAGGATCCATCTGACAGTATTTCAAGTTTCTAATAAAGCAGCAAAATCTTGCTTATACGCTCTACAGGAGAACCTGCGTATTGAGCGCAGACCTAAGTGGGAGTGTGGTCAGCGAGGGGCCTGGGAGACACCCGGACACCGTCCGCTCCCCCCCGGCCCTGATTCATATATAAGGTAGGGCAGGTGGTATATTGGCATTTATACAGTAGGCAAGAGATAAACAGGTGTAGGAACCTCATAAAGCAACATTCCTATACAACAGTTCTTGCGCATCTTAACACAAACGGCATCATGTGTATGGTTAAAGAGCAGGCTGGACATGCAGTTAAAACGAAAACTGGAACATCTCCCCGATGGGGCATCCCCCCCCGACCCCCCGGAACCAAACCAATAATCAACCAGCATCACTCCTCCGTATGTGACAGGGGACAGACCGCGAGTCAGGGGCCGACGGGCCCACCCCCCCGCAGCCACCACACCACCACCCAACCATGTATGTTCTTGGCAATGAGGCATCAACTTATCTGTGCAAAGGTTCCCCCTCTCTGCCAAAGTCTCAATTGTTGCAATTAAACATCTCCCTAGATTAAGTAATATAATCGGAGTTCCAAGGCCTAGAGTTCACATTGGCATTAGGGGTATGACTTCCTTACCAGTCCTCAAGTTGGTGTACTGACCGGCTATGTGATGTTAGTCCAGCTGCAGGGTGGGAGGAGCTAATTCCTCTGCATGTGTCCCTCCGTTGTGCGTCATGGGCTGGCATGTTCTCAGTGAGTATGCTGTCACTGAGAGTTTCTGCCTTGACTCGCAGCTCATGTTGGGGTGGAAACAGTACTCCGGTGGGTTGGGTGCACATATTATGTTCTAGAAGTAGTGTCCCTTTACACATTCCATATATGCTCCTTGTGCGGGAGGGGGTGAGAGTCCACCCATGCACATCACCATCCGGCCCTGTGGAGTTGCATAGACCAACCTTAACCGTAACATGGTCCCGAGACAGCAACAGTCACATGGTCCCCTTATAACTCAGGGTGACCTGACAATGGAATGGGAGGTTGTTGTCCCCTCCCAGTGCGTCTGCCTTCATTCCATGTATTGGAGCCAGTAGTGGGGAAAATCAACTCCAAATCATTCCGCCTCTCCCCATTCAAAGTATGCGGACCTCCCGCCCTGTTTGGGTCTTGGTGGCAAACAGAGCGGGTGGCAGACAAGGAGTCCAGGGTGCCGGAAAGCGGGGGACCACCCCCAGGGTTTAACAGGAAAAAGGTATCACAATGTCCATGCCTGCATCCCACACATCATTAACTAGTATATCTCAAAAGTTAAGACTCACGTGCACCGCTGCTGTTGGAGGCTCTAGAGCGTCCCCGGTTCCTCTGAGATCTGGCCGGCTGGTTGGATCTGAACGTAAGTGGTCCTGAACGGCCCGTCGGTCTCGGTATTTTCAGCAGCCAGTTGGGTACTGGGATCGGGTCAGACCCCAGGAAAGTAAAACAGGCAGGGAGATCCGCCGGCGATCGCAGCGTGAATGAAGACTGGTTAGAGCGGAATATCACCGCCAGGGGATACCCCCATCTATATGTGCAACCATGTTGTCTAGCAGCTTTCAATAGAGGTTTTAACATAGCTCGGCGTTGGAGCGTGGCTCTGGATATATCTGGAAGCATCTGTATTTGTGCTCCGTCGAATTCTATGTCTCCGTTGTCCCAAGCGTTGCGCAAGATGATTTCCTTTTGAGCATACCGGTGTAGGCGGCAGAGGACGTCCCGGGGTCTTGCCGGGTCTGTAGACTTTGGACCTAGAGTTCGGTGGACCCTGTCAATTTCCAGAGAAGGTGGGGGTTTTTCTAAAAGTCTGTGAAAGATGGCTGTTACCGTCTCCGCTAGGTCCTCCGGTCCCGTCGCCTCTGGGATCCCCCGTAACTGCAGGTTGTTGCGGCGGCTACGGTCCTCCATTTCTTCAAGATGGAGCTGCATCTCCAGTATCTCCATATTGTGGGACTCATGGGCTTTCTCTAGAGATAAAACCCGGGACTCCAGTGTAGAGGTCAGATTTTCCCCTGCGGACACTCGGTGGTTAATCGTGTGTATCTCTGACCTGATCTCTTGTATGTCCCTGCTGTGTGCTTCCTCCACACGCTGTATCAAGGCCTCGATATCTGCCCTGGTAGGTAGAGCCTGCAGCATGGCATGGAGGTCATCCTCTATCCGTATCTGGCTGTGTGGAGAAGTTGCCATCTCGGACCGGAATGCGGCCGGGGTCCCCATGTGTGGGTCAGTGTCCATAGTATTGGCCATGGAAAGTATCTGTGACTCAGCGGGGTTCCTTTCAGTGTGGAGTGCATGTGGCACGGATACAATGGCGCCTGGGGATAGCTCCTGCCTGTCTCTGAGGTATCGTCTTATACCGAGCTGTAAATTTGGGGTTCCTGTCCCTCTTGCCGTCGCTCTTGTCCTGTAATGTTTAGGGGTGGTCATGCCATGTTCACCTGCGGTATAAGTGGGTTGTGTGGCCGGTGAAGCGCGGATCGGGCCGGGAGCTCCTTCAGCTCACGTCTTTACTCGGCCATCGCTAAGCCACACCCCCCGAGTTGTTTTTATTAATTGCGTTTCACGCTCCGTAATATTCTTGGAATGCTTTCGCAATATCCCTCGTTTTATATCTGATTTCCCCTGATTTTGTCTTTATTTTCTCAATATAGTTGATGTTTTTCTTTTTTCTCTAGGCCCTTGCCAGGAATTTACCCGGTTTGTTGCCGTTTATATATCTTTCTTTTTTCATGAGGTTGTAAGCCTTACGCGTTTCTTGCTCAATTAGGTCCCTCATATCTTCTCTTCTCCTATGTAGCCTTGCTAACACCTCCCCGTCCCCCGATATCTTATGTTGCTGTCACAACTCATAGATTTCATTTGACAGGGCAATCTTCTCTTTTACCATTTTTTTTTTCAGATCCCACCATCATTAAGATGCCCCTGATATAAGCTTAGTAGGCCTCCCAAACTGCCTCTGCGATCTCCCGGGCACATTTATTTTGAAATACAGATCTAATTCTTCTTTAATACTCTTATCAATATCCTTATCTTGAAGGAGGTCCTCGTTCAGTCTCCAACTTTTGCCCTGGGTTTGGCGTTCCCCTATTTTCATTTGTAGACTCACCGGCGCATGGTCTGAGAAGGTCATGTTACCAATACTTGTACCAATGACCGCCTCCAGTAACCGGTGTTCTACCAGAAAGAAATCTATTCTCGAGTATGTTGCATGCATGGGGGAATAGAATGTATAGTCTCTTACATTGTTATGTTGCATCCTCCAAACATCCACGAGTTGGAATTGTTGCAACTTCTTTTTCAGTTTGTTCACCCAATCCCCACCTGTCCCCCGTGCATGAGACGTACTGTCTCTCACTGGATCCAGGCATAAATTAAAATCCCCAGCTATTATGGCCCCCCTTTCTTAAATTCTTCAAACTTTGCCAGAGCTCCCATTATATATCTAGTTGTATTCTTATTCGGGCCATAGATGTTTGGCAGTGAGCAATCTGAGCCATTTATTTTGCCTCTCAAAAAGAGATATCATCCTTCAGGGTCAGTCACTCTCTCTTCAAGCTCGAACCTAACCTCCTTGGCAAAACCTATGGCAACTCCTTTTGCACCCCTGGTCGGGGAGTCTCCGTAAAACCATACTGGAAAATCTCTAGAAAAATTTTTTTGACACTTACTAAGACAAAGGTATGTCTCTTGGAGCACTGCCACCTCAACTTTCAGAAATTTCAATTCTCTCAATATATTGGCCCGTTTTATGGGAGAGTTCAGGCCCCTTGCATTGTAGGAAATTATATTTAGACTAGACATCTTCCCTTATTCTGGAGTTTTTAACCAATCCAAGAAGTAGGAGCCCGTATCTTGATAACTCGATCTACCCTGACTCCCCCACCCCCCTCCCACGCCCCCCTCACCCCCCTACTCGGATAGGGGTAGCGGGCCTCCCCCTGGCCCAAATAACTGTGGCCCCACTTGCTCCACTCGGCCCCTCGGTTGACCCCCTGGAGGTTGAACTCGTAGTGATCATCTTCGGGTCCGACACTCCCCCCTGGGAATTGGGAGGTTCCTGTGGCCAACATCTACCCCCCTGTCCCCAACCCACCACCCGCCCCCCCCATCCCCTCACATCCCCCCCACCCGCCCCCCCCACTCCTTCACATCCCCCCGACAACCCCATCTAGTATACTTTTAAATCTTTTAAATCTAATACATGTATTCTAAGTCCTATTGCGTCTAATTCATCCTCATTACTGGTCTTTTCATTAAGTAAACGGGTTTCCAGACTGGTGGTTCCTCAGTAGTATCTGCGTTTACTGTTCTTTCCCACCAGCCCGGGATTTCAGCTAATGGCACAACTAGGCCTTGGCAGAATTTTGGGGTTTCTTCAGGGAATCTTAATGTTGCTGAGCGACCTTCTTTGCGTCCGATTAGGCAGGCTGGGAAGCCCCAGGAGTATTGGACATCGTGGGTTTTAAGCAGAGCTAGTAATGGTTTCAAGGTTCTTCTCCTGGATAGTGTCTCAGCTGCCAGATCCTGAAAGATCTGCAGATTAGTGTCACCGAACTTCACTGGTTGGTTCTTTCTCATGTTAACCTTGATCTGCTCCTTATCTTGGTAGTTATGGAATCTATTGATGACGTCCCTTGGGATGTCCCCCCTTATTTCAGCAGGTTTTCTAATCCTGTGCACTATTTCAAGTTTTATTTTGCTATCAGTATTAGGTGGATTTAATAGGCCTCCAAAAATTACATCCTCTTTTTCTCCTTGGATTTCTGGTAGACCTCTAATCCTAAGATTTTTCCTTCTATTCCGGTTTTCCTGGTCTTCCAATCTATACAGTATGTTTCTCTGTTCTTTCTGAATCTCTTCCATCTGGTTCTTATTACCCGTTATCTCCGCACCCTGCCTGTCCATCGTTATTTCAACGTCTTCAACTCTTTTTAGAATATGATTCATATTTTCACGCAAAGTTTCAATTTCCCCTTTTATAGATGTTTCAAGCTTCGCAAACATTTCTGCCATTTCTCCCTTTGTTGGAAGCTGTTTTTTTTTGTTGAGGTTCCATTGTTACATCTTCAATTTGCTCCCTACTTATGATGTGAATATCTGTTTCAGCCAGCTGTCTTCTTGTCCCTATTTTGGATGGACACTCGGGGGTTTTACTTTTAATCCCTGTTGATTTTCCCGGGCTTTCTTTGCCGCTGTCATGTACCATATATTTTCTGATGGTTCCCGGGCTTACACTTGTTCTAGGCAAGTTAGCTGATGCCCCCTTCTGCGCTTTACCTATGCCTACGTTAAAACGTTTAGAACGTCAAGAACCAGTTCCCACTTTCCTCCTGCTCACCTCAGCCCCCTCTCCCGACCCACAGTCACAAATAAACACTTCCTAGTACTCCCTACAATAGAGAAGGCTTTTAGGTGTTAAAAACTTGCTGTGTGAGGGTAGTCTCCCAGGGGAACCCACTTTTACTAGAGTGGAGATTCGGGCTTATGTATCCTCCTATGGGCTATACAGCTACCTCTGATTATATAGGTAGAAGATTAACACAACGTTAATGTCTCCAGATGCCACCAGAATAATGGACTATGGATCCATATAGACCCAGTAAGGGTCACTTCAAAATATGCAATTTAAAACCTGGTTCTTACTTACCCCATCAGGTGTTCGAAATAATCAGCTGGCTATGTCAAGGAGGAATCCAATCATACCGCCCAGCGTGCCTATTAGCCTCGTGCTTCGCTTGTCTGCCATGCGCATGTGCATCGAGTGCTTGCTCTGCTCAGTCCCACTGCAGCTAAACGGCGGAGATGTCGGAGGGACATGCGCTCCGGGCTGGGGGGTGTTTGTGGGGTCAGTGGAGAGTAAAGGCACGGCCTATGTCTAAGCCAAGGCCGACATCACAAGGGGGGAGATGCCAGGCCTCTCAGGCTTAGCATCGGCACCAACCCGATGCCCCATGATAACAAGAAGTTAAGCTTGTATGCGTTCTTGCACGTAGGTGCTACTAGAGATGTGGTTGCAAGTGTATCAATGATTTGCAAGTGTCTGTGCTGCAGGAGACGTGGTTACAGACTGCAAGTATCTACACTGCAGAAGACATGGTTGCAAAGGGTTATGAGTGACTGGTTGTTGGAGACATGGTTGCATGGTTGCAAATGTCTCAATAGTTTGCAAGTGCCTGTGCTGCAGGAGACATGGTTACAGAGACTGCAAGTGTCTGTGCTGCAGGAGATGTGGTTGCAAATGAGTTACAAGTGTCTATGCTGCAGGAGACGTGGTCACATAGATTGCAAGTGTCTGTGCTGCAGGAAACGTGGTTTCAATGTTAACAGTGTCAGGAGTGCTGAAGACGTGGTTGCGACTGCTGCAAGTGCCTGTACTACAGTAGACGTGATTGCAATGACTGCAAGTGTCTATGATGAACAAATGGATCCAATATGAATGGTTGTGGGGTATAACAGTAGTTGGGGTGGATGCCTAAACAGGGTAAATGAGGTAGGCCGATGCGAAATGGTAGTTAGGGAAAAAGACACGACCTGATGTGATTCATTGTGTGCAAAGCATCCGATGTGTAACCGTTGTGCCGCTAGTGCGACTAGGTTCGAATCAGACTGTAATTGGTGAGCAACATGTCCGGTGTGAACTGGGAGAAGTGCGGTGTAGCACTGTGCATGACACATCTGAAGAAACGTTTGGTTCCAGGCAAGTAGATGGGATAAGGACAGTGTTCGTGCCATTCGTAAGTTCCTCTGTGGGAACTTAACATACGACATGGGGACACAACGAATGGCAAAGAATTGATCTGACATAAAAACATAGTAACGAATCCTACCTGCAACAGTGAGCAGTGCAACTAGGTTTGAACTGGACTGTAGCGGGTGTGCAATGTATCCGGTATGAATCAGGAGAAGTGTGGTGTAGCGTGCATGACGCACATGACAACAACTTTGGTTTTGGCAAGTAGACGGGAAAAGAACCATGGTCGAGGTGTGGGAACTGAACACATGACATGGGGGTTACAATGAATGGCAACGATTGGAACATGATACGAATACATAGTAACGAATCCTACCTGCGACAGTGAGCAAGACTTGATCGAAAACCACAAATAAAGCAATCGCAACACACTATATTCGGGAACAATGGACTCACAAACATGAAGTGAGCTTAGGAATCGGCCTGGTGACATAATGAATTGCGCACTGGAACCGACAAAAAGCATGGGCGAGTGTTTTTTTTTTTTATGACTAATTTGGAAAATTCTTGTTTTCTTTGTTCTTTGCAAAACCCTTCCTGTGCATCTTACTTTAAAAGTTGGTTATAAATTGATTGGAGCAGTTACATCAATAAATGACTCATGATCTAATAAGGAAGGGTTCAACTTATTCAATAATAACTTGTATTAAAATGGCTAAAATTGGTGTGGGGCCATATTGGAGGCCCTCAGCTGCCATTGTGCTGTGCTGGGCTTCTTGTGTATGGCTAACGTCAGGCATAACTGCCCTCAGTTTAAGGAAGAATGGGTCCCCAAGCATAACTTCCCTCAAAATATTGTTATATATTCCCAAATATGGAAAGGCTCATATACAAGGGTTTGGGGCTACAATACACAGTGAAAAAAGAAGTATTCAAAAGAAGCTGGGACTTTCGTGTCAGTTCATACAAAGTAGTGAGATAAAAAAAATACATTTGAAGAGTTCACTGGCTCAGATTAGGCTGCTCACAACAGACAGGGCTACCAGAAAAAATAAGCACCAATGGAAGGAGCTCCAGAACACATGATAAAAGAACCCAAATTAATTTGTTAATTTGCACTAAAAAACATCCAACGTGTTTCAGGGACCAGAGAGCACGTCCCCTTCATAAGGGTTTTGGCTAAAATAAGAAGCTTGAATTAACTCAATAGAGTGCTTTCATGTGTGAATCTATGTAGGGAAGTCAATTGTAGGACTAATGACACGTACACACGGTCGGAATTTACAGTAAGAAATGTTCAATGTGAGCTTGTTGTTGAAATTCCGACCGTGTGTAGGCTCCATCGGACATTTGTTGTCAGAATTTCCGGTAACAAAAATTTGAGAGCTGGATCTGAAATTTTCTGACAACAAAATCCGTTGTCGGAAATTACGATCGTGTGTACACAATTCCGATGCTCAAAATTCTACGCATGCTCGGAATCAAGCAGAAGAGCTGCACTGGCTATTGAACTTAATTTTTCTCGGTTCGTCGTACGTGTAGTATGTCACCGCGTTCTTGACGTTCGGAATTTCCAACAACATTTGTGCGACCGCGTGTATGCAAGACAAGTTTGAGCCAACATCCGTCGGAAATAAATCCAGGATTTTGTTGTCAGAATGTCTGATCGTGTATACGCGGCATTAGATTTAAAAGGAAAGAAAATTGCTTGATTCCCCTATCAACACTCATCAACCTCCCATAAAGCTATTCTATTCCTACAGCGGGAGGTTTCCCAGCTGTCAGAATTCAATGATCACTGCTGGCAGCTATAGCCGCTAGCAGTGATTGCAAAAAATCATACAGGCTAGTTATTCTGAACTTGATCAATAGCTGCCAGGGGAAGAACTCCTCCAGTGAGAGTGGGGGGGCAGCAAAGGGAAAGGAAAGACAGATTCTGGTGGTAGGGGACTCAATTCTTAGAAGGACAGAGAGGGCAATCTGTAACCAAGACCTGAAGCGCCGAACAGTATGTTGTCTACCGGGCGCTCGGGTTCGGCACATCACGGATCTTGTGGACAGATTACTGGGAGGGGCTGGGGAAGACCCGGCTCTCATGGTGCACGTTGGCACCAATGACAAAGTCAGAGGCAGATGGAGTGTCCTAAAGAACGATTTTAGGGACTTAGGAGCTAAATTGAGGAAAAGGACCTCCAAGGTAGTGTTCTCAGGAATACTACCGGTACATCGAGCCACACCAGAAAGGCAGAGGGAGATTAGGGAAGTAAACAAGTGGCTGAAGAGCTGGTGTAGTAAGGAGGGGTTTGGGTTCCTGGAGGACTGGGCCGACTTCTCAGTCGGTAACCGGTACTATAGAAGGGACGGACTGCACCTAAATGAGGAGGGTACAGATCTGCTGGGAATGAAGATGGCCAAAAAGTTAGAGGGGTTTTTAAACTAGGCGATGGGGGGGAGGGTCCAGAGACAGTGATAGCCAGCGCGGAAGATATTCCAGAGGGTAGTATTGTGGGAATTAGTGGTAGGTTAACCAAAGCACAAAAACATAAGGTGAGTATAGTAGCAAGTCCTAGTTGCAATCTTGAAACACCCAATACGAGGACAATATGCGACCGGTCTAAACTAAGTGGCATGTTCACCAATGCCAGGAGCATGGCGGACAAGATGGGTGAACTAGAGATACTGTTGTACAGGGAGGATTTGGATTTTGTGGGAATTTCAGAGACCTGGTTCAACAGCTCTCATGATTGGCTGGCAAACATTCAAGGGTATACCCTATACCGCAAGGATAGAGAGGGTAAAAAGGGGGAGGGGTATGCCTATATATCAAGAATAATGTACAAGTGAATGTGAGAGATGACATCACTGAGGGGGCTAGGGAGGAGGTGGAATCTTTATGGGTAGAGCTCCAAAGGGATGAAGCTAAGGGGAAAATAATACTGGGAGTATGCTATAGGCCCCCTAACCTGAGGGAGGAAGTGGAGACGGATCTCCTATCACAAATTGGATTAGCAGCAAGGATGGGAAGTGTTATCATAATGGGGGATTTTAATTATCCAGACATAGACTGGGCGGAGGGAACCGCGCATTCATTTAAGGCTCGCCAGTTCCTTAGTGTCTTGCAGGACAATTTTATGGGTCAGATGGTAGACGCACCAACTAGAAATAAAACATTACTAGATCTACTGATTACCAACAATACAGACCTGATAATAGATGTGGAAATACGGGGCAATTTAGGTAACAGCGATCACAGGTCAATTAGTTTCAGTATAAATCACACAAATAGGAAACATGAAGGGAACACAAAGACACTGAATTTCAAAAGAGCCAACTTCCCTAAACTACAAACCTTGCTAAAAGGCATAAATTGGGATAAAATATTAGGAACAAAGAATACGGAGGAGAGATGGGTTTGCTTTAAGAGCATATTAAATAAGGGCATTAGCCAATGTATCCCATTGGGTAATAAATTTAAAAGAGCGAACAAACATCCTGGATGGCTTAACTCCAATGTAAAAATGCATATAAAAGCAAAGGAGAAGGCCTTCAAAAAATACAAGGTTGAGGGATCATCCTCAGCATTCAGAATTTATAAAGAATGCAATAAGAAATGTAAGGGTGCAATTAGGATGGCTAAGATAGAACATGAAAGACACATAGCGGAGGAGAGCAAAAAAAATCCCAAGAAATTCTTTAAGTATGTAAACAGTAAAAAAGGGAGGACAGACCATATTGGCCCCATAAAGAATGAGGAAGGACATCTGATTACAAAGGATGGGGAGATGGCAAAGGTATTGAATTTATTCTTCTCCTCAGTCTTCACGAGTGAATCGGGGGCTTCAGTAACCAAAACTGCAGTGTTTATCCTCATGACACAACACAGGAAGCACCTACATGGTTAACAGAGGACGGAATTAAAATTAGACTTGAGAAACTTAACATTAATAAATCACCGGGACCGGATGGCTTGCATCCGAGGGTACTTAGGGAACTCAGTCAGGTGATTGCCAGACCGTTGTTCCTAATTTTTACAGACAGTCTATTGACTGGAATGGTACCAGCTGATTGGAGAAAAGCCAATGTAGCATCAATATTTAAAAAGGGCCCAAAAAACATCCCTGGGAATTACAGACCAGTTAGCCTAACATCAATAGTATGTAAACTCTTGGAGGGGATGATAAGGGACTATATACAAGATTTTAGTAATAAGAATGATATCATTAGCAGTAATCAGCATGGATTCATGAAGAATCGTTCTTGCCAAACCAATCTATTAACCTTCTATGAGGAGGTGAGTTGCCATCTAGATAAAGGAAGGCCCGTAGACGTGGTGTATCTGGATTTTGCAAAAGCATTTGACACAGTTCCCCATAAACGTTTACTGTAAAAAATAAGGTGCGTTGGCATGGACCATAGGGTGAGTACATGGATTGAAAACTGGCTACAAGGGCGTGTTCAGAGGGTGGTGATAAATGGGGAGTACTCAGAATGGTCAGGGGTGGGTAGTGGGGTTCCCCAGGGTTCTGTGCTGGGACCAATCCTATTTAATTTGTTCATAAACGACCTGGAGGATGGGATAAACAGTTCAATCTCTGTATTTGCAGACGATACTAAGCTAAGCAGGGCAATAACTTCTCCGCAGGATGTGGAAATCTTGCAAAAAGACCTGAACAAATTAATGGGGTGGGCGACTACATGGCAAATGAGGTTCAATGTAGAAAAATGTAAAATAATGCATTTGGGTGGCAAAAATGTGAATGCAATCTATACACTGGGGGGAGAACCTCTGGGGGAATCTAGGATGGAAAAGGACCTGGGGGTCCTAGTGGATGATAGGCTCAGCAATAGCATGCAATGCCAAGCTGCTGCTAATAAAGCAAACAGAATATTGGCATGCATTAAAAGGGGGATCAACTGCAGAGATAAAACGATAATTCTCCCGCTCTACAAGACTCTGGTCCAGCCGCACCTGGAGTATGCTATCCAGTTCTGGGCACCAGTCCTCAGGAGGGATGTACTGGAAATGGAGCGAGTACAAAGAAGGGCAACAAAGCTAATAAAGGGTCTGGAGGATCTTAGTTATGAGGAAAGGTTGCGAGCACTGAACTTATTCTCTCTGGAGAAGAGACGCTTGAGAGGGGATATGATTTTAATTTACAAATACTGTACTGGTGACCCCACAATAGGGATAAAACTTTTTCGCAGAAGAGAGTTTAATAAGACTCGTGGCCACTCATTACAATTAGAAGAAAAGAGGTTTAACCTTAAACTACGTAGAGGGTTCTTTACTGTAAGAGCGGCAAGGATGTGGAATTCCCTTCCACAGGCGGTGGTCTCAGCGGGGAGCATTGATAGCTTCAAGAAACTATTAGATAATCACCTGAATGACCGCAATATACAGGGATATGTAATGTAATACTGACACATAATCACACACATAGGTTGGACTTGATGGACTTGTGTCTTTTTTCAACCTCACCTACTATGTAACTATGTAACTATGATTTCAGTACAACCTGACTGCCCATACATGGATCAAAATCCATCCCATTCCTATTAAACTGGACAAAATTTGTTCTGTCTATGGCCGGCTTTACTAGCCAGAGGCATCTGTGTGAGCAATCGAGAATGCTGCTAACTAGTACCACTCCTAGTCCAGTAATTCATATGTGCTTACATAGATTGACACAGGAATGCCTTGTTTTTAAACCATTCAATTTTCCTAATTTAACTAAAGCCCGGGTGAAGGGGGAGTGTTTACTGGCCCTTGAAATGTGTTGGATGTTTTTTCAAAACAATCAAAAAACAAATGGAACAATCAAATCAGATGGAATTCACTTGGTAACCAGCAACTGTTGAGACAATGAACACTTAGGTCAGAATTATTACATGCACAACATAATGTTACATTACATAATCAGTTACAGGGGTCAAGACTGTATGAAGTACAATAAAACATAAAGGATGTGGTAGTCATAGGTATGCAATGTACAACATAGCTTAAAATATGCAGGAGTTTGTAATGCACAATACTGTGTAAAGAGTGCAGTGTAGGGCTAGGTAACATACAACCTAGTGTATATAGTGCAGCAGTCAAGAATTTGTAGCATACAATATAGTATGTACTTAAAACATGTCTAAACCAGTGGCGGCCAGTCCATTAGGGGCACAGGGGCACTGCCCTCTAATCCATGTGTTCTGCCACAAATCTACATGCAGGGCACCAGACACATGGATTCCAACGGGGGTTTCTTTTTTTTTTGAAGCACATGATAAGAGCCTGAGGCTCTAATTGGCTTCAAAAAAGGTTGGGCTCTGGGCACAGAGCACTGCGCTTTGAGTCCACCCAGTTGTATGATGATAGTGAATTAATATTCAATATCGTCTTCCTGATTCTACTCCCGGCCAATCAGGAAGTGGGTCCTGAGACACGATTGGCCGAGAAGAGAGAGGAGAAGCGATCGTATTGGCCACCAAAAAAATGTTCTGAATTGTTTCTTTATTTTTCCTGGCAATCCTGTTAACTGATGTTTCTCTGCTGCAGTTTCATTTTCACTTACATGTGCAAAAATTTCACTGGGCAGTGGAAGGGGAATCATCAAACAGATGATCTAATTTTTTTGTCACTTTTCTCTCTCCTTCCATTAGTATGATCTTTGCAGTGAAGCACACCTGATTGTCTCCTAGTGCTGCTTCTTCTCCCCACTCTCTGAGCTCTAGAAGACTAAAACCAAGTCAAATCAGTAGCACTGTACATTGAATGATGTATTAAGTAAGGTGTCTTTCTAGCTGTTGTTCAATGTATAGGTAGCCCTACCTGTGCACCAGTAGTGTTTCTGCTGAGATACCACCAACCCTCTCCTGAGATATTTTGGGAAAAGGTTCTTGATTAGATCTGAATTTACACAGAGAGATCCCTGTTGTTTTGTCTTGTTGCAATAGGATACAAATAGCTATGGGTACTTGCACACATTTTAAAATCTGCATTTTTTGCTAAAATTACTTTAAAGCAGAGTTTGATCCAAAAATGGAACTTCCGCTTTAAGAGAAGGTGACCCCTGCATGTTTGGCATGTCATTTTTTTGGGGGGGAGCGGATACCCTCTTTTCAAAGGGTTCCAGCTCCCACTTCCTTCTGGTGCACCCTCAGCAGCCCCCTTCTCTCTCAGCAATTATCTGGGACACGTCACAGGTCCCAGATGATTTCGCGGCCAGTCATGGCGCACGGCACGGCTCGCGCATGCGCAGTGGGTGCCCGGCTGTGAAGCCACAGCCGGGCTCCAACAGTTACAATGCCGGCGCCGCAGAGCGGAGGGGGAGACTAGCGGGGCTTTGATCCCCCACATTGCTGGACCCTGGGACAGGTAAGTGTCTGATTATTAAAAGTCAGCAGCTGCAGTATATGTAGCTGCTGACTTTAAAATTTTTTTTTAAGTGGAACTCCGCTTTAAACTCCCCAAACATGTGTATGTTTTCTGGAAGGAAAGGTCCTGTAGAATAAAATGGTGACAGTTGCAATTTTTTTAGTTGCATGATATGTATATCAAGCAAATATTTTCAGGAAAATAATACTCTAAAATTAATTTTAGTGCAAACAAACACAACACAGTATAATACCCATTTTTTATTTTTTTTTGTAAAATATAAAAGATAGGGTTACATTGAGTAAATAGTTACCAAACATGTCAAGCCTTAAAATTTCCCACACTCATGAAATCATAAAAAACAATGGCACCCAAATTCTTCCATAGACAATGCTTTAAAGAGGTTGTAAACCGCAGGTTTTTTTTTTTTTTTTTACTCCCTGCAAGGTAAAGGTATATTGTGCTAGTATGCATCGCATACTTTCACATTATGTTAAACTTACCTTAAAATGAAGCCCTCCTGCACTGAGATCTCAGAACTGCAGCAGGCTCCCATCTTCACCTGTCTTACTTCCGGGTTTGTGACTGGCTGGAGCCACGATGACGTCACTCCTGTGCATGTGTGCAGGAACCGCTAATTACAGCACAGGGTTCGGAAGGAACGGCACGGGTGGCCGTTCCTTCAGAGCTCATGCGCCAGTCATGTTACTGGCTGCATGTAATGTAAATATCTCCTAAACGGTGCACATTTTAGAAATATTTACACTACCTATAGGTAGGCCTTATTCAGTGCTGGGACAAGGTCATCTAGAGCCCAGGGCGAACATGCCAAACTGCACACCCCCCTCCAAGATGTATGCACATTATGTGTCAGCAAAAATCCCCCCACAAAAACACTGAGCACTAATTTGCATGCTTACCCCCTAAGCATAAGCATAAATTCTGCCTCCTCCCAGTACAAATCCACCCCGTGCTGAAATACCCCTTTTCAGCAGAAATCATTGCCATACCCCAATACCCCCCAGCTCAAATCCCCCCCCCCCAAAAAAAAATCACCCCTCCTATCACAAATCTTCTACCCCTAAAGGTTCCCTTCCTAGTACACATCCCCCCACCTCACAGCACAAATTCCCCCCAAATCCCCCCTTCCTAGCACAAATCTTCTCCCCCCTCCAACACAAATCCCCCTAAATCACCACACCACTTTTAGCAACCCCACCCCTCTTCAATATCCCCTCCTAGAACAATATTTACCCCCAAATTTCCCCTTCCAACACAAATCCCCTCCTCCTCAATGTCCTTATGGTGCCCCCCCAACCTCACAGTGCCCAGAGCAGCCGCCCCTCCTGCCCACCCCTTGTCCCAGCCCTGGCCTTATTATAGGCTTACCTACAGGTAAAAAGTAATATGTGAAATGTTGTTTAACCACTTGACCACTGGGCACTTAAACCCCCTTAATAACCAGACCAATTTTCAGCTTTTGGTGCTCTCACATTTTGAATGACAATTACTCAGTCATGCAACACTGTATCTATATGAATTTTTTGTCCTTTTTTTCACACAAATAGAGCTTTCTTTTGGTGGTATTTAATCACCGCTGGGTTCTTTATTTTTTGCGCTATAAAAGAAAAAAGACCGAAAAATCTGTAAAAAAATAAATTTTTCTTCGTTTCTGTTATAAAATTTTGAAAATTAGTAATTTTTCTTCATATATTTTGGCCAAAATTCATACCGCTACATATCTTTGGTAAAAATAACCCAAATTAGTGTATATTATTTGGTCTTTGTGAAAGTTATAGCGTCCACAAGCTATGGTACCAATATCTGAAAATTGATCACACCTGAAGTACTGACGGCCTATCTCAGTTCTTGAGACCCTAACATGCCAGAAAAGTACAAATACCCCCCAAATGACCCCTTTTTGGAAAGAAGACATTCCAAGGTATTTAGAAAGATGCATGATGAGTTTTTTGAAGTTGTCATTTTTTCCCACAATTCTTTGCAAAATCAAGTTTTTTTTTTTTCTTTTTTTTTTTTTCACAAAATTGTCATATTAGCAGGTTATTTCTCACACACAGCATATGCATACCACAAATTACACCCCAAAACACATTCTGCTATTACTCCCGAGTATGGCGATACCACATGTGTGAGACTTTTACACAGCGTGGCCACATACAGAGGCCCAACATGCAGGGGAGCACCTTCAGGCGTTCTGGAGCACCCAGGCCAATTCTGACATTTCTCTCCTACATGTAAAAATCATCATTTATTTGCTAGAAAATTACATAGAACCCCAAAACATTATATATGTTTTTTTAGCAAAGACCCTAGAGAATACAATAGCGGTCATTGCAACTTTTTATCTCGCACGATATTTGCGCAGCAATTTTTGGAACGTGTTTTTTTTGGGAAAAAAAATGTTTTTTGCTTTAAAAAAAAACAAAACAGTAAGGTTAGCCCAATGTTTTTGCATAATATGAAAGATGAAGTTACGCCGAGTTAATAGATACCTAACATGTCACCTTTCAAAATTGCACACGCTTGTGGAATGGCGCCAAACTTCACCACTTAAAAATCCCCATAGGCGACGCTTTAAAATTTTTTACTGGTTACAAATTTTGAGTTACAGAGGAGGTCTAGGGCCAAAATTATTGCTCTCGCTCTACCGATCGCAGCGATACCTCACATGTGTGGTTTGAACACCGTTTTCATATGTGGGCGGGACTTACGTATGCGTTCGCTTCTGCATGCGAGCACACGGACAGGGGCGCTTTAAAAAAATTTTTATTTTTTTTTTATTGTTCATTTTACTTTATTTATTTTAGTTTGACACTTTTTTCCAAAAAAAAAAAATTTTTGATCACTTTTATTCCTATTACAAGGAATGTAAACATCCCTTGTAATAGGAATATGGCATGACAGGTCCTCTTTACAGTGAGATATGGGGTCAATAAGACCCCACATCTCACCTCTAGGCTGTTCCTGAAATAAAAAAAAAAAAAAAAAAAACGATCCTGGCTTCGATCGTAGCGGTGAGTCGGTAGAAGCACCGGAGGGCGGCGGGAGGGGGGGGGCGTCCCCTCTCGCCTCCCGTAAGAACGATCAAGCAGTGTAACAGCCGCTACGATCATTCTTATGGTGTAGGGAATCGCCGGCTGAAAAAGATGATATCTGAATGATGCCTGTAGCTGCACCCATCATTCAGATATCCCCGCACAAAGTCAAGGACGTCGTATGACGGAAGGCGGGAAGTGGTTAAAACGCTTTTTTTTTTTTTAACACAAAGTTGTCCATTTATACAATATTTCTACCACATAACATGTACATACCAAAAATGACACCCCAAAATAGATTCTCCTGCTCCTCCTGAGTACGGCGATACCACATGTGTGAGACTTCCACAGCCTGGCCACATACAGAGGCTGGGTACGGCTGAGCATGGCTGGGTATTGCAGAGTATCGCCGAGTATGACTGGGTATGGCAGAGTATGGCTGGGTATCACCGAGTATTGCAGAGTATGGCTGGGTATCACCGAGTATTGCAGAGTATGGCTGGGTATTGCAGAGTATGGCTGGGTATCACCGAGTATTGCAGAGTATGGCTGGGTATTGCAGAGTATGGCTGGGTATGGCAGAGTATGGCTGGGTATGGCAGAGTATTGCGGGTTATGGCAGAGTATTGCGGGTTATGGCAGAGTATTGCAGATTTTTGTGGGGTATTGCAGAGCATGGCTGGGTATGGCAGAGTATGGCTGGGTATCACTGAGTATTGCGGGATATTTCAGGGTATTTCAGGGTATTGCAGGGTATGGCAGAGTATTGCGGGGTATTCCAGGGTATGGCAGAGTATTGCGGGGTATGGCAGAGTATTGCGGGGTATGGCAGAGTATTGCGGGGTATGGCAGAGTATTGCGGGGTATTTCAGGGTATTGCAGGGTATGGCAGAGTATTTCGGGGTATTGCAGGGTATGGCAGAGTATTGCGGGGTATTGCAGGGTATGGCAGAGTATTGCGGGGTATTGCAGGGTATGGCAGAGTATTGTGGGGTATTCCAGGGTATGGCAGAGTATTGCGGGGTATGGCAGAGTATTGCGGGGTATTACAGGGTATGGCAGAGTATTGCGGGGTATTCCAGGGTATGGCAGAGTATTGCGGGGTATGGCAGAGTATTTTGGGGTATTGCAGGGTATGGCAGAGTATTGCGAGGTATTGCAGGGTATGGCAGAGTATTGCGGGGTATGGCAGAGTATTGCGGGGTATTGCAGGGTATGGCAGAGTATTGCGGGGTACTGCAGGGTATGGCAGAGTATTGCGGGGTATTGCAGGGTATGGCAGAGTATTGCGGGGTACTGCAGGGTATGGCAGAGTATTGCGGGGTACTGCAGGGTATGGCAGAGTATTGCGGGGTATTGCAGAGGGAATTGCAGAGTATTGCACAGCATTGCAGGGCATGCAGAGTAGTAGGGATGGCTGAGCATGGATGGATGGATGGCTGGATGTCTCTGTGCAGCGCTGTGGGCACTACAGATGCAGCCCACAACGCTGCAGCCATCCATCCATCCGCCTCTTCGGTCACAGTGTACCGATCGGTACACAGGAGGGGAGGAGAGGGGGAGGAGAGGAACCGGCGTCATCAGATGACGCCGGTTTGTTTACATGTGATCGCTCCGTCATTTGACGGAGCGATCACATGGTAAACGGCCGCGATCAGCGGCCATTTACCGGGATCTGTGATGCGCCGGGTCCTGTGGACCCGGCGATCACGGATGCTCTCGAGTGCGCGCACTAGGGGGCGCGCGAGAGCAGAATTCTGGGAGGACGTCCCTGGACGTCCTCCCAGAGTTAAACAACCGCCCTGTAGCCGTCATTTGGCTATGGGCCGGTTGTTAAGTGGTTAAAGGTCTTTACAGTTTATCAGTTTAGAGTTAAGCCTGAATTATGGTCCTAGAATTATGACTCTTTCTCTGACGTTCATGGTGATGATGGCTTATAAATGTGGTGCAATAATATATTTACGTACACATGCACTCACTACATGCCTTTGCACTTGTGTGGTGTGTAAAGGAGCAATGGGGTTCTTTTAAATTTTTTATTATTTTTATTTGTTTTTGTAAGGCTTTTTTTTCATCAAACTTTATTGTTATCACAGGGGGCTAACAAGCTCCTTCAGAACCCCAAATAAGTGATCTGAAGCTGCCAGAATCACTTTTAAGTGAAAGCTGAGCACCAGTTGAAAAAATCTTTTCTAAGCTCATAGCTTCATCAGCATCCATGAGTTTGATGTAACCCCTTATTAAATACCAGGATATTTGTAAACATACCTTGGTAGACAAGGGGTTAAGAGCCAGCATTAGCTGGTCTGCAGGGACTAGCCATACTGTAATATTTTCTCAGATATTTCCCTGATGAGTAAAGTCTGCTTTAGTATAACTGGACCAAATGGCTACTCTTGGAAAGCATTACTGGTTTGGTCTCTTTACAGGGATGTAACCACACGTATAAAATCTAAATAGGTGGCAGACACGTGGTAATAGCTGGAAGGGTGATCAATGCAAGCTATAGAAATATTTCTCTGAGAAAACTTGCACTGCACTGTACTCGTCTCTTATTATGAAGTGCAACAAGTTCATTGTCAGAACACACTCTTCTTTCCCACTAACAAGCTCTAATCCCCTTAGTAAGATGAAACTGACTCTGAAGCTGGTTACCCTAGCCTTGACCTTCTGGCATCAAAAGAAAAAAGAAAAGCTCAGAGTGCGAAGTGTTTGTCATGTGCCAGAGTAAATGAGACAGGGAACAAAAAAAAGCAAGGATTACACATTCGCACATTCCGAATGTGTCAAGTACTCAGTACTAGCTGCTCTGGTTTATCCTCTCACAAACACGAAGCAGTAAAACCAGGTCACTGTTTCTAATTGACACAGAACGCTGCCACTGTATGAAAAAGTCCAGACTTAAAATGTCAGCACTGCTGTACCGTATATCACAGCGGAGATTACAAATGTCTTGAAATATGTATCATTTTTATTGATTGCACCGGTTCTTTCTGTGATGTTTAGCATTATGTCGCAAGCCAGGCATTTCCAAAAGTCAAAAGGCTTGATTTACTAAAAGAATAAAGAATATTTTTAAAGGGAATATTCACTTAGCACAGTGAAGGAAGTGAAACTGTACTGTATCCACTCCAAAGGAACAATCATGAGCAAAATAAGAAAAAAAGATTTCAGCATGTTCATGTATGATATGCAAACAGCCTCACTTTAGTCAACATGGGTATACACATATCAAAATTTGTACAGTTCAGCAGGAACCAGATGAATTTCGATCCATGTATGTGTAGCCCTGTCTGTTTAAAGTGGTTTTAAACCCACTTTGAAAAAAAAAAGAAACTAACACCTGCAAGACAAAGGCACAATGAGCTAGCATGCATAGCACACTAGCTCATTATGTAATACTCACCTGCGATCGAAGCCCTCGCTGCGGTGCCTGTACACAGCACCGGCCGGCGACATCACTCCTGGGGGTTACTTCTGAGTATCGCGGCTCCGGCGCTGTGATTGGCCACAGCCGCGATGACGTCACTCCCGCGCATGCGTGCGGTAACTGCACACTCACTGAAGCAACGGCATGTACATGCCGTTGCTTCAGTTTGTGTCAGTGTGCATATGCCGATGACGTCAGCACATGCAAAAATAGGGGATATCTCCTAAACCGTGCAGATTTAGGAGATATCCTGGGTAGTTACAGGTAAGCCTTATTACAGACTTACCAGTAGCGCAAAGTGGTCTGTAAGGGTTTACAACCGCTTTAAGGCTACTTTCACACTGACAGCGCCGGGAGTTGTCAGTAAAGCTCTGCTAGTTTTAGTGGCGCTTTACCCTCGTTTTAGCTGTGCTTTTTGACTGCTAGCGGGGCACTTTTAACTCCCACTAGCAGGTGCTGCGGCAGCGCTGCCCATTCATTTCAGTGAGCAGGGCGTTTTGGGAGCACTATATACACCGCTCGCGCACAGCCCCAAAGATGCTGCTTGCAGGACTTTTCAGAACCACCCACAAGCGTGTGAAAAGTCACACCGAAATTAATGGGAAGGCGGTTTTCAGGCGTTAGTTAGAGGCTAATTCTAGCTATTTCTAGCTCTAAAACACCTGAAAACTGCATCAGTGTAAAAGCAGCCTAACAGAAGCCGGTTGTTGTACCAATTTCTGTTGAAACATCCGGCTTGAAAACCAGCATTCGATCAGCCCCTGCAGCATTTATCTGTGCATTCTGATGGAGGAGGGGAATCCTGCTGTCAGAATACAATAGCCAGGCTGAGAAGAACCCTGCACATCACGTGTGTGGATTCAGGGATCTGTGAGTTTTATTTCATTCAACCTGCTGGTGTACAGTATACCCAGCTTAGGTCAACCACAAAGAGAAGGATATGCTGTCAAAAAAGGTTCCAAACACAATATAACACCCATTTTTTTTTTTTTTTTGTAAAATATACAAGATAGGGTTACATTGAGTAACTAAATACCACACATGTCAAGCCTTAAAATTTCCCACACATGAAATAACAACAGTGCTGACAGTGCTGATATTTTAATAAAAAAATATGGCATCCAAATTTTTCTATAAGCAATGCTTTAAATGCCTTTTCAGGTTGTCAGTTTAGAGTTAACCATGAATTATGCCCCTAGAATTATGACTCTTTCTCTGACGTTCATGGTGATGGCTCATAAGTGTGATGCAATTTATATTAACGTACACATGCATTCCCTGCATGCCTTTGCACTTGGGTGTGTAATGGAGCAATAGGGGTTCATTTAATTTTTAAAATAGTATTCTGATGGGGGAGGCGAGTCTTGCTGTCAGAATACAATAGCACAGCTGGGTAGAACCCTGCATACACATCACGTATGTGGATGCAGAGATCTGTGAGTTTTTTTCACTCAACCAGCTGGTTTAAAAAAAAAAAAATCTCACAGTGTATATTCAGCTTAGGTCAACCACAAATGGTGTCAAACCAGCATATGATGTCAAAAAAAAGGTTCCAGGTTTCAGCTGGAGCATTGTATGTTACATCTTTACACCCTCAGGGCTTATGAGTCCCTCCCCTTCCCACCTTCACCCTCTCTTTTACAATGTTACATACCATGGAATTTATTAAAGTGTTACTAAAGGTTTTCTCTATTTAACCACCTCCCGCCCGCCATATAGTAAAATGATGGCAGGGCGGGGCAGCACTCGTTTGAGACCAACGTCATTGCTCAGTCTTGCTGTGATTGCACGCCCGCTGTGACCACAATCTCGGAAAAGGGACATGGCTCACTCTCCACTGACAGTGTGTGAGGTGAGGAGAGCCAATCAGCCACGTCTCCTCACAGGGGAGACATGTATAGTTAATCAGGGCACCGATCATCAGTGCCCTGATTACAGTGCAGCCTCAACAGTGCCCATCTGGGATGTCACTCTGTGCCCATCTGTGCCCATCTGGGATGCCAACCTGTACCCATCAGTGACACCAGTCATTACCCATCATGCCAATTTGTGCCCATCAGTGAAGCCAATCTGTCCCCATCAGTGATGCCAATCAGTGCTGCCTTTCAGTGCCCATCAATGCCTGCCCATCAGTGCCCATCAGTGCTGTCCATCAGTTCTAACAATGCCACCTATGTTCTAGGGGAATTTATGAAAAACTTTTATTTTTTTCAAAATGATAAAAAAAACTCATTTGTGTACAGTATTGCATGACTGCACAATTGTCATTGAAAGTGTGACAGGGCTGAAAGCTGAAAATTGGCCTAGGCAGGAAGGGGGCGAAAGTGCCCAGTATTGAAGTGGTTAATAAAAGCCGGTTGTTACTGTAGCACTACTCCCGTAGGAGTCATGGTTCACCACTGCTACACAGCCAGTAACAAAGCATTTCTCTCTTGCATAAGACACAGAAATCAGTCCTTTGGCTTGTTTTTGTAGTTTTATTAGGGGATGATAACTTGGATGGTGTAAGGGATTATGGGATGCCCAACTTGCAAATATCCATTAAACAGGGACAACGTCCTCCCTATTTACAGATTCCTCTTCTTCCTTTCTCCTGCACAAACTTGGTTCCCTTTTGTACAGCTTCTGCTGGATCACTCCTGGAGGAACTAAGGCTGGGTTCACACATATGCGAACTGTATGCTTTTACACAGCATCCAAATAGCATAACATGTAAGTGTAACCTGCTTTCACACAGCCAGTTCACACATGTCCGGGGTGGCTGCAATGCGAATTTGAAAAGGGACCTTTGTGTTTTTGGGTCCAAGTCAGGTGCAAATTCAGAGAAAAATCTGCACCTGAATCGCACCTGAACTGGTGAACACACGCACAGGTCACTGGACTGCATATGACAGCTGGACCTGTGTGAACCCAGCTCAACAGTCTCTTGTTAGCTCAGCAACAGATAGGCTCATTACAGGCTAGGAAAGTAGCACATGTGAACAGCATCTCTCACCACCTTCTTCCTCTCCGTAGACACTGATCCCAGTTCTACTGCTTGCAGAAATGGTAGCCCGCCTATCTGCCACCAGCCCACTTGGCTGCTGTCTTTTTCCAGTCCTCCTGACTGACACACACAGAGATTCCCCAGGGCAAGGTTGGATGAAGACTTGGCACTGTTGTCCTCAAGAGAGACCTGCTGCAGCTGGAAGTCTCTCTCTTGATTGTTCCTGCACTGTACTGATCTACTCACTGTCTCTCTTTGCTCAATCCACTGCCTCTCCAGTTAGGGTCCCTCCAACTGCCTTCTGTTATTTGATCTTTCCAGGCCAGCCTGCCGAGCTCCAGCCAGAGGTAAAGCCCCGCCCTGGCAGGGGTCCTTTAATGGCCACTGACAGACTCCCTCAGCACTGATTCTCCATATTCCACACGACTCCCCCTCTGGCATGGCTCATGTCTATTTAAGGGCTCCTTAGTTCCCTGCCAGGCCCCCAACCTGGGGTTGGGCTAAGGGCCACTAAATTTTCAAGGCAACCCCTCCTAGCTTGTGCCCACTATCTTCCAGAACATTCTCCAAAACAGGGGGAGGCACCAGAGAGCTGCGTCATCCAGCCCTGGCCTCTAATAACTCTGACCCAGATTCAGTGACTTAGGTTTATCCTTGGGCCAGACTATAGCTTGCCTACTCTAATTCTAAACAAGCCTACTTTGTCTCTCTTATTAATTCCTTGTCATCCAGTCCCCGTCGGCTCTTCTCAACCTTTAACTCTCTGCTTCGTCCACCACCCCCTCTACCCACTAACTCACTCACTGCCCAAGAGATTGCCAATCACTTCAAAGACAAGATCAATGCAATTCGTGAGGACATCTCCACTGTGCGTACATCTTCCCCACCCATCATACCTTGCCCAGCAGCACATTCAACCCTCTCCTCTTTTGAATTGGCTACTACGGAAGAGGTTACAAAAATTTTCTCGAATGCCCACCTAACCAATTGTCCCTTGGATCCTGTTCCCTCACAACTACTACGGTCACCCTCTTCTTCTATCCTATGCTCCCTCACCCACATCTTCAATCTCTCCCTTTCTAGTGGCATTTTCCCCTCCCCTCTAAAACATGCACAGATCACTCCCATTCTTAAAAAGCCCTCACTGGACCCTACCGACCTGAACAACTTAAGACCCATCTCATTACTCCCATTCACCTCTAAACTTCTAGAACGCTTAGTCTACAACCGTCTTAGCTCCTACCTCAATGAAAATAACCTTCTTGACCCCTTACAGTCTGGCTTTCGCTCGCAGCACTCCACGGAAACTACCTTACTAAAACTCACTAACGATTTACTAACTGCTAAAACCAACAGCCAGTACTCCATACTCCTACTACTTGACCTCTCTGCGGCCTTTGATACTGTTGACCACCCGCTCCTTCTCAATAAACTACATTCCCTTGGCCTCCGAGATTCTGCTCTATCCTGGTTCTCTGGCTATTTATCACAGCGCTCCTTCAGTGTCACCTACAACTCTGTCTCCTCCTCTCCATTGCCCCTTTCTGTGGGGGTCCCCCAAGGCTCGGTTCTTGGACCCCTTCTCTTCTCTATCTACACCACCTCCCTTGGTCACCTAATAACTGCCCACGGCTTCCAATACCACTTATACGCTGATGACACCCAAATCTATCTGTCTACTCCTCACCTCACTCCTTCAGTCTCCTCTCGCATTACTAACTTACTAACTGACATATCAGCATGGATGTCGCACCACTTCCTTAAACTAAATCTCTCTAAAACTGAGCTATTAATATTCCCCCCCGCCCGTGCCCCCCTCCATGACTTTTCCATCAAAATCAACAATGCAACCATCAGTCCCTCCCCTCACGCCAGGGTACTAGGTGTAATCCTAGACTCCGACTTGTCATTTCAGCCTCAAATCCAATCATTGTCAAAAGTTTGTAGAATTCACCTCCGTAACATCTCTAAAATTCGCCCTTTTTTAACAAATGAAACCTCCAAGCTCCTCATTCACTCCCTTGTTATCTCTCGCCTTGACTATTGCAACTCCCTTCTCATTGGCCTACCGCTCCATAGGCTATCCCCTCTTCAGTCTATCATGAATGCTGCTGCCAGACTTATCCACCTTACCAACCGCTCAGTGTCTGCCAACCCTCTACTTCAATCCCTACACTGGCTCCCAATCACCCAGCGAATTAAATTCAAAATTCTAACCACAACATACAAAGCCATTCACAACTCTGCCCCAAGCTACATCACTAATCTTGTCTCCAAATATCACCCAAATCGTCCTCTCCGCTCTTCTCAAGACCTCCTGCTTTCAAGCTCTCTCATCTCCTCCTCCCATGCTCGTCTCCAGGATTTCTCCAGAGCCTCTCCCATCCTCTGGAACTCGCTACCTCCATCTATCCGGCTAGCCCCTACTCTTGCTACCTTCAGGCAATCCCTGAAAACTCATCTCTTCAGGAAAGCCTATCACGTCTCCAACTAATCTCCTACCACTTCCACCAGCTCATTCCCCACAGTTACAACCTTTTGTACCACCTGCCCCACCCTATTAGATTGTAAGCTCTTCTGAGCAGGGCCCTCTTAATCCTATTGTATTGTATTGTATTATATTATAACTGTATTGTCTCCCTTTTATATTGTAAAGCGCTGCGTAAACTGTTGGCGCTATATAAATCCTGAATAATAATAATAATAATAATAATAGTAGCACACACTAGAGGGTGCTACGTTAGACTGGCTTTTGTCTGACAGGCTGCTGTACACACGGGCAGAATAACAACAGAAACCAGCCAATACTAGCTGATATTCTGCCTATGTGTACCAGTCTTAAGTTTAGCATTATGCTTGCATAACTCTTTGTAAATTCCTGCCATTATCCTCTTCTGTGGCTACTTCTCTTCCACTTTGTAGTGTTGTATCCCCTGTCGGTGTACATACATTAATAGGTAATTGCATGCTGTCTTTGTACATGCAGACAGGGAGTACATGCAGACAGGAAGTACATGCAGACAAAGTGCACATATAGAGGACACACATGCATGCAGAGCATGTGCATGAATAACACGTGCATTAAGCACACACACAACAAACACAAACAAATTGTACACACAAAAAGAGCAGTTATTTAACACAGTGACAAAGCATATACAGCTCATGCATACAGACGATACACAGTCAGAAAACACACTGTCAGAGAATATGTATCTGCAGAACTCACAATCATAGAACACATGCAGCACACACATTCTGAGAGTACACAGCATGCAGGGCTAACACAATCTGAGAGCACACACAGCACATAGGGCACAAACAATCTGACAGAAAAATAAAAAGATAAAAGAAGGTGCCTCTAAGTGCAGAAGTAAAACTTTATGTATCCCAAAAGGGTTAAAACACTTACAAAAGGGTAGATAGGTAGGAGCACATCATATTAATAATCTGGCAGGTGGTCCAACGTTCTGGTAGTCCCAAGGAGTCCCAGGAATATCCGAAGGTGTAATTCTAAGGCAGCATGTTCTGAAGAGACCAGCGGATGGAAGCCAAAGTTCTCTAGATACTGGGGAGACAGCATGGAAATCAAATCCATCAACATGGAAACCGGATCTCGGAAATGACGTCAGGGGCAAGGGACCAGCAACTAGCGTGGACCGCAAGTTGGAAGTGATGTCATTAAACTGCAATGCGTTTTGGAACAGCAAATTGGTTCCTTCTTCAAGCAATGACTGAATGTCGATGGTTCCAGCTTCCATGGGGCAGCTCCTCCAACTTCTGTGGTTCTCCTGCCAATGAGATCCTGGTGAATGAGCAGTACTACAAATCTCATGAGAAGATACTGCGACACAGTGCTGGGAGCATGTTCCCCGTAATATGTGGCGTACCCTACCTCTTTCTCCAGCAATTGATGGAAGAAGGGTGACATCACCCTCACCTAGGTGCCATGGGCAGAAGTTGGGGGAAAGTGAGTATGTAATCAACCCCTCACTGTTTTTTCTTTTCTAAAGGCAGAGTGGGTCCACTTAAAAAGCTTTAAAGTCTGGGATAAGTGCTATACGAAATACAAAAAGAAACTATACCTTTGTCATATCAATTCAAATGTAAAGTAGAAAATTGGATTGAGGCACTGAGGACTTTCATGGTATGTTATGAACTCACAACACACTAAGTTTAAAAAATATACAAAATTTTATTACATCAATAAACATATAAAAAAAGTGCACGCAGGACCAGAATAAGAATCAAGGAAATGAATTGTCCATTGACGGACATAAGAACTGTCCTTATGTTCGTAAATGGACAATTAATTTGATTGATGATATTGATTGATGTGATACAATTTTGTATATTTTTTAAACTTACACGTCAGACATTCTGACAACAAAATCCTGGATTTATTTCCGATGGATGTTGGCTCAAACTTGTCTTGCATACACACGGTCGCACAAATGTTGTTGGAAATTCTGAATTTCAAGAACGCGGTGACGTACAACACGTACGACAAGCCGAGAAAAATGAAGTTCAATAGCCAGTGCGGCTCTTCTGCTTGATTCTGAGCATATGTGGAATTTTGTGCGTTGTAATTGTGTACACACGATCGGAATTTCCGACAATGGATTTTGTTGTCGGAAAATTTGAGAACCAGCTCAGAAATTCTGACAACAAATGTCTGATAGAGCCTACACACGGTCGGAATTTCAGACAACAAGCTCACATCGAACATTTGTTGTCGGAAATTCCGACCGTGTGTATGCGGCATTAGTGTGTTGTGAGTTCACAAAGTCCTCAGTGCCTCAATCCAATTTTCTACTTTCAGCTTTAAAGTCTGGTTTAAGCACTCACAAAGTCAGGATTCTAAACATATGAATATACCACCTCTGCAAGGAATAGCATTGGTAATGAAAATACATGCATAAAACAAATACGTATTTTGTTTTTTTTTTGCCTTTTCACTCATAGAATGTGAAGGGAGAGAGGAGCAGCATTTCCTGCATTAATGTACTTTGGCAAGCACATTTAGGGGAATTAAATAAAGCACTCATGTCCCTTTTCTGGTGGTAGTTCCTTTTGGAACTAGCTGCATCTAAGTCAGGTAAGCATTAGCAATAACATTACTGACATTAGCGACAAATTCAGGTAGTTCTAACTGCTAGCACTTTAAGAACCTGTAACTATGGCAGCAACAGATTCTTGAAGTATTACTGCCAGTTTGCAGGTTAACCCCTACACCCCTATGCCTTAATGTTAAGCAGCCACATTTGTTTGTCACTCTTAAAACTTCTTTCAATGCTGAGAGCGTGGTCCCTGCATGCTCTCAGCGCAGTAGCCAGCATGTCCTGGAAATCTCCCAATGCATACTAGCTATCAAAAGCTTTCCGATCATGTGACTGTTGTGAAAGCCAATTACAGCAGTCACATGAACCGATTACCTGCCTCCGCCTCCCAGCTTTTGGCACCCTCAAAGGCTTGAGAAGCTTTTGGTGGGAAGGGGTTAAGAAACTGTCAGCAATACAAGTAATTATAAAGCAATTTTTTTCCCCTAGAATGATAAACATGTTATACTTACCTGCTCTATACACTGGTATTGCACAGGGCAGCCCTGAATGTCCTCTTCTGGGGCCCCTGCCAGAAATCTTGGCTCCTCCTCTTCTGTGCCTGCCACCATAGCAAGCTACTTGTTGTGGGGAAAGAAATGCAGACTTGTTCCTGAGCTGGGCTGTATGTGTCCATAGACACACGCAGACCAGCTCAGCCCTGCTCACAGGGTTTTACTGACACTTCTACTCTTATGCCCTGTACACAAAATAGGATTTTCCAATGGAAAATGTGTGATAGGACCTTGTTGTCGGAAATTCCGACCGTGTGTAGGGTCCATCACACATTTTCCATAGGAATTTCCGACACACAAAGTTTGAGAGCTTGCTATAAAATTTTCCGACAA
This sequence comes from Aquarana catesbeiana, assembly GCF_042186555.1. Taxonomy (NCBI): domain Eukaryota; kingdom Metazoa; phylum Chordata; class Amphibia; order Anura; family Ranidae; genus Aquarana; species Aquarana catesbeiana. Next base: position 476,987,258 of record NC_133325.1, read on the forward strand.
CAAAATCCATTGTCGGAAATTCCGATCGTGTGTACACAAATCCGACGCACAAAGTGCCACGCATGCTCAGAATAAATTAAGAGACGAAAGCTATTGGCTACTGCCCTGTTTATACGTCACCGCATTCAGGACGATCGGATTTTCCAATAACTTTGTGTGACCGTGTGTATGCAAGACAAGTTTGAGCCAACATCCATCAAGAAAAAATCCATGGATTTTGTTGTCGGAATGTCCGATCAATGTCCGACCGTGTGTACAGGGCATTTGTGTAGTGTACTGAGAGCAGAGAGAGGGGACAGAAGACTGTCAGCTGGGCACAACGCTGAATCGATACATGACTTAAGTCGGGTTACACTATTAGTTTTTTTTGTGCAACCCAACTGGTTGCATGAAAAAAAAAACTGTTGGCTCTGGTCGGAGACACTGTACTACCAATGCGAGGTTAGTCCAGCGATCTCCCCTGTTGAGTTGTTGTGTTCTGACAAGGGGACGGCCCCCCGCCAGAACACTCTGATCAGCACTGTCTACTATTGGCTGAGAGTGCTAATCGGTAGTCGGTTGGCTGCTGGTTTTCCAGCATGCATGTCCAACAGACCGACATACACATTTCTTTCTCCTGACATTCTGCCTGTGTGTACAGGGATTAAGGTAAGTATTTAGGGAAGTGAGGGATGAATACAATTACTTGGGCATATTTACCTTAAGGCAGGGAATGCATTAAGGTAAAAAATGTCCTGATTTTTGAACCACTATAAGACCAGCTTTGAGCTGGCGTGCAGAAGTTCACCAGTGCTCAGAGTGGGGTATGTCTGTGCTAAGAAGCTGTCAATAATGTTACAGCTTCCCACACAGGTCTCTATCTCTGACACTATTCAGCTGTAAGCCAGGAGATTCCCCAGCCAAAAGCTAAATATATACAAAGGAGACAGGGACACTGGCGATGTCTTTACTCACATATGGTTGTGACCAGTGCCAGTATCTTCAGTGCCAGACCTAGGGGTCTATTCATTAATTTTCTATTTATTCTTATATACTTATCTGTTTATACTTGCACCTGAGATTCTCACAACTTTTACCCCCATTCATTAATTGTTTTTATATTTAATCAAAAACATAGTGGGTCCTAGCTAAAAAAAAAATTAAATCTTGGGTGAAAATGTTAATAAATTGGCACCTTAGTTAATATGTCTGCCTGTTTTGTAAATCATTCCCTGCCAGCATTTACCAGCATCTTTGCTCAGTGGGAAAGGTTGTTTACTGTACTAGTCACCTTATTTATAATGTAAGGAATGTCACATTCATTGCACATCTGCTGTTCATTTTTTCAAATACATTCATTTTACAGGTTGAAGCAGCATATCTGTGTTTTAGGTACTGTATTTTCTGAGGACCATATATTTAGCATTATATACAATTAAATTGACCCATGCTTAGTCAATGCAAAAGTGTAATAATTAAAAATGAATGCAGTTCCAGCATAAATTTGTAGTGATGCTTCAGACTCTGTTCACTTCAATATGGTTACACTTCTGTAATATCATTTTCCCTTTACCTATGGGGAACTCCAGGCTTACTGAAACACAGTATTGATGGCAGGAAGGGCTGAAAGTATATATACCCCTTTGCTGCAACACTTTACTTCTAGAAAGGAATCAATGAGAGAAGCAGTCTATTAAGAGGGTGCTATTCCAAGTGAGAACTTGTGCAAACACTAATAACATACACTGAAGATGTTCTAATATTGTGTTTTTAAATATGTGCATATAATTTTAATAGGTAATATAGGTAAATTATAATTTATATATAAATATATGTCAGGTTTGCAGTTTATCTAGGAATGTAGATGTAAGTTTTAATGGGTATTAAGGCTGCATGCAGATGCAGCAAGCTCAATTTGTCCCCAAGAAGTCTAAAAACCATTTTGTTGGTGTTATTATTAATATTATATTAGACTACATGCACACGGGTGCATTTGCCCATGCAGCATAAAGATACTACATTTTTGTATGTCTATGGGAGGCTGTAAGCAGCTCTAGGACATCTAGGACACCAGAAATGCGTAGTGTCTTTATGCTGCATGGGTGGATACATCCATGTGCATACAGCCTTATTATTGTTATTATTATGATATTAATAATGAATAATAATAATAATAACAACCATAGTGTATTCAATAATAAATAATTATTTTTTAATATAAAATCTAAACAAATTTTGTGATCAGTGGGACCACATATAACCCCAGAACTCTGTCATTCTTTCTAATTACAGCTCAAGTCAAAACTTGTTAAGAAATGCATCAAACCTATTATTACAACCCGTTAATCTTTCACTACTTATCACTTATTAAGTAATTCCACAGACTGTCAACTGAACTCCAAAGGTTCCTTTCTATGCTGGCAGTGACATTTCTTTCCTCCTGTCACGATGGAGGTCCTCTTGTCACCTACTCAGTTCAAAATGTAGAGAGTTCATGAATATATTTGCAAATATTAAAGGGCTTTCTTTTGCAGCATCTTTTATAACAGTATAAGCTAACCTGGTTTGACTAGTTTGCCTAAGCTTTAATCATTGTTAGCCTCTGTTAAGTGATGTACTCTTTATGGCTAATTAAAGTTATCTTTTAACGCCCATTTCTTAGCAAAAATTTGCTTCCCTGCTCTACCCTGAACCAGAATGCCGCATGACCAGGGATTTATGTGAGTAAAAGGGGTATTTGGATTTTTTCACACTATGGGAATGATTAGTTAGAGGGGTTGGAGGGAGAAAAGGGATTTGTGATGGAAGCCAGGTGAAGAGCTTTGAAGCCCAATTCCACTGTAACCTCAATGTATAAAGTTGAAATTTTAGGGCCATTTTAGGGCCTCATGCAGTCCAGTGCATTTTTTTTGCATCAAAAACGCATGGAAAGTGGGTAACAGTATATGGTTTCCAATGGTATACTACATACCAGTGCGGTCAGTTCCAGGGTGTCCGGTGCTGGAACACTGTAAAATGCATCAAAAATGCACCGGAATGCACTGGAACGCATCAAACACGTATCAAAAATGCACTGGACCCCAGTACAGTGGAAAAAAAAGAAAAAAGCATCTGAAAGCGCATCAAAAACGCCCCAGAACGTGTCAAACGCATTAAAAATGCGCATCCAGAAACGCATCCAGAATGGATCTGGAGTGCTTTTTTGTTGTGAGAACTAGCCCTAAACACTTTTTAAGTAAAGTGGAGAAAGATTGAAAGATTGTGTCTTGCCTTTGTGTAATGGTGACGGAAAATTAGAAGAGTTCTCCCAGTGGAGCCACAGACAAAACATATAATTGGAGGGAAAGAGTGACTGGTGTCCTGAAGAGGCTTATTTTTGTGAAAGTTTGGCAAAAAAAAAAAAAGATTTTGATGAAATTTCACTATTTTGACAAAGTACATAAGACTCAGTAGAGAAGATGCAATACATTGTGTTGATTTTTAAGCGTGCTACAAAATGTAAATAGCTACACAGGGTTACTGAAGCTTATTTCAACTAACCTGGACCTATTATTGTGCCAAAACAATGTGCCTTTTTTAGCCTTATCATTAATTACCATGTTGGCAGAATCGCACGGGCAGGGAGAGTAACGCATATATACGTTAATCCCCCCCGAGGCGGTTGGCATCGTGGCAGGAGCGATCCGTCCGAATGGGGAGGCCACTGATTCATGGCCACCCCCTCACGATCGCTCCTGACTAATGAGAAACTTCCTCTGCTTCTGAAATTGTAAACAGAAGCAGAGGAAGTGATGTCATCATGTCGGTCTTTTCGTCCGGCACCCGAGGAGAGAAGACATCACAAGTAAGTGCACCAACAGACCACTGACATTAGTACACGTAGGCACACACATCACCCCCCTTCACCCCCCGATCACCCCCTGGCACTCAAATCACCCACGATCACTCCCTGCACCCCCAGTCACAGTGTCACCGATTGCAGTATTCATTTTTTTACTGATCACTGCATTTGGTGTCATTTGTAACTGTAAAAAGTGTTAGGGCAGTTAGTGGTAGGCCCCTTTAGGTCTAGGGTACACCCCTAACCCCTCCTAACAAAGGTTTAACCCCTTGATCATCCCCAGTTAACCCTTTCACCCCCTGTCGCCAGTGTCACTAAGCGATCTTATATCTGATTGCCGTATTAGTGTCACAGCTGACGCTAGTTAGCCAGTTATTTAGGTTCATCGTCAGCTTTTTATAGCGTCAGGTACCCCCCATATACTACCTAATAAAGGTTTTAACACCCTAGTTAACCCTTTCATCAGTGATCACTGTATTACGGGTGACACTGGTTAGTTATTTTGTTTTTTATACCCGCCATTTATTACCCAATAAAGGTTTAACCCCTGATTGCCCGGTGGGTGATATCAGTTAGGTTTTAGGGTCAGTTAGGGTTGGCGTCACCCCAGGCAGCGTCAGATTAGTGCCAGTAGCACTAACACCCACACATGCAGCATACACCTCCCTTAGTGGAAGAGTGTCTGAACGGATCAATATCTGATCAGATCTATACTAGCATCCCTAGCAGTTTAGGGTTCCCAAAAATGCAGTGTTAGTGGATTCAGCCCAGATACCTGCTAGCACCTGTGTTTTGCCCCTCCGCCCAGCCCAGCCCACCCAAGTGCAGTATCGATCGATCACTGTCACTTACAAAATATTAAACACATAACTGCAGCATTCACAGAGTCAGGCCTGATCCCTGCAATCACTAACAGTTTTTTGGCAGCGTTTGATACAGTTGCTGACAGTCTAGGAGCTTTTTTTCCTGTGAATCTTACTACTGTACCAGTAAATTTAGAGCCCAAAATGGCAAATCGAAGGTAAACTAGTGAAGAGGCCTACAAGTTTCTGAGCATGACAGATAGTGAAGAGGAAGTCACTCATCTGTCAGATTCAGGCTCAGAATATGATCCTGTAGACGACAGCGGCTCCATGACAGATAGCTCTGATGACAGAGTTGCGGTCCCTGCCAAGATCAGGCGTACCTCACCCCATTCTGCTGTTGCTGAGGTGCAAGAACCACAGAGCTCTTGTATGGAGCAGAGATGTACTAGTGCCGCTCATCCTTCTGGTGAACTGGCAAGCACCAGCGGCCTAGTACATCCTGGCCGTACATCCAGTACTGCAGTATCACATGGTGACGTTGAGAGTCCCATAAGTGCAGTTCAAGCTGGCAGGGTGGCAAACACAAGTAGTGTCCTGCTGCCACCAAGAAGACAAAGACAGGCCCGTCGTGCCCATAGTGTCCTCCCTGCAGAATTTGCCAATCCTGATTGGGTGCCCACTGTGACGAAAATATAAGCGTAGGATAGTTTTGCCTTAACTAGATGTGGTGTGATCTGTAGTAGTGTAATTGTAGATGTAGTTTAATTCTGGGTTATTAGAAATATAGTATTCTATGTCAGTCATGCACATATGTTCTGTCATTAGCATTTGAAAAGGACAGAGATTTTTTCTAGGATCAATGTGACACCTAGATGCCAATAAAAGCTCCCATTACAGTAAACATAGATTGCCAGCTTCCTGAGGCTCAAAGAAATCTGCTAGTCATCTTGGCCACACGGATCTGCAGGGGGCATTCACAAGGCTCCGGACAGTCTGTAAGCTTTGATTAATATCAAGAGATCTAAGGAACCATTTTTATCTCTCATAAAAGCTAAAATATTAACGACAGAGAGATGAAAATAATTCCTTTTGATCGTACACCTGATGGGTTACGTGTACATGTAACTCGGTATGTTTAGCAGGTGTGGAATCCTAGAGAACCACACAAAATCGTTATATGGCGCCTGATTGCGGCAGGCAGGCAATGATTGGTACTGTTGCGATCGGCATGATGCGCTGGTATCGGAAATCCTATCCATGACCCAGCAATCAGTGCCGTTCTGGGCCAATTTGACTCTGGTCATTTCAGAACACAAAACATTTGTGGGCTGAGACAGGAACACCCCCCAGGGTTGATTGGCCAAGGGCTAAAGTCCAGCCCGCATCCATATTTCAATAAATTGGGTAGCCTGAGATATGGACATGGTTCTTCCACGAAGCCAGTTCGAAACTGGGGAGTTCCCACATGTTCCAGTATGCTTCTACTAACGGATAGATTTTCTTGGTAAAGTTTATTTCTGTTTTTATCCCTTTTTATTTTCATAGCAAATTGCCAATTGGTGTGTCTTTCTGCATTCTTTGTATCTTTTTTGGTAAATCTTTTTTCTTTGTATATCTTATATGCACTGCCCACTTTCGGGATATTAAATGATAAAATTAATAAGTGACTTCTGTGTACTAAGCTAGGACTCATATCTCTGGAGAGGTTGTTGTATTTTAGTGCCTAAGTACTCGGTTTAAGTTACGTACCAATCGGTATGCAATTGCACTGTGTGTTGGCAGATTGCATGCAGATTGTAAGCTAACAGATCTTCCAGACGGAGATCTGTGTGTGTGGTGGCTCAGCAGACCAGTCTGCGGACAAACTGTTGGGTGGTGGCAGGCTATCGTTTATTGTGTGTCTGGTGTGTGGGTGTGGGGACAGTGGGAAGAGTGATTAACACATTGGTTCAAGCTTGCAGGATAGCTGGAGGAACCCTAGAAGTGTATAGTAATTGCTAGACTGCTCCCCAACCCTTAGAGTGCACCAGATTGTATGTAAGATTTGTATCTGCCTGTGTGTGGTCAGCTAGCTGGATTGGAGTGGAGTCTCCCTCTAGTGGTGGCCAAAGGTAGTGCAGGCTGTGAAAATACTACAGCCAGTCTTACATTCGCAGTATAAGTTCCCCCTTATTCCCTTAGTTCCTCATATACCCCAGTCACGGAAAGCACGTCGCGGTTAGTTAGTCGCCGTTGGGGTGCAAATTCGTGACAGATTGGCGGCAGCGAGCGGAATTTGCTTAGTACATTAGTACATGGTTTATTCATTTAACCTATGTACTAAAGGTTGGAAGCTTGTTAGAAGCAACTGACCTACAGAAGCTCACTCAGTGCATAATTTTTGTTTTGTAGAAGACATACTTGGCTATTTGCTCCCCACCCCCTCTTGTTTTTCTTTTCTATCTTTTATTTGGACAAAAAACTTGGAGATGGTAACCCACGAGATGATATGCTGGTACAAGAGGCAATCCGAAGAGACCGCGATTGACCTCTGTGAGCTAAGAGGCATCAGTACAGTCGGCAAGACGAGGACCCAGCTTTTATGTGCGTTGATAGAGGATGACCATGAACAGTTCACCATGGCATCTAAACCCAGAGACTGTGCCATTCCAGATGACTGTGTGAGACAGCATGATTCTGTTCTCAAACCCTCTCAGCGGAAGAAATCACTACAGCAGATGAAGCAAAGAGAGAGAGAGCACAAACTGAACAGTCCCCAAATCCAGCCTGGAAATGCAACATCACCTCCATCTGCATCAAGAACTACAAGAGCCAGACCTACATCTGTGGAAACCTTGAAGTGTTTTGTCTGTAACCAAGGTGGACATTACTCAAGCCTTTGTCCAAAGAGGAGGAGGCCTAGCCCACCAGCAAGTGTGAAAAGTGCTCTCCCTACTGTGTTGCTTGTTGGGGAAAATGTAGGAGACCGAGCGGATAACCTGCAGTCAGTTACCGCAAGTAACAGCGTTACAGTCGGACTCCGAGGTATGGGATCAGAGGATGTCCTAGCTCTTCCAGGATTGAGGTGCTGTGAGGATGTGATCCCAGGGGAAGCCATGTTTGTCACCGGAGGTGGAGGAGCCATCTCTGCCGTGCCTATGGCTTGTGTTTCGTTGAACCTGGACTCTGAAAGCCAAATGAAAGAAGTGGGCAGAGCAGATCCCACGTATGTAGGAGGCCATGCGGAAAGCCTGCAGCTGGTTACCGCAGGTAACAGTGTTACAGTTGGACTCCAAGTTATGGGATCAGGGGATGTCCTAGCTCTTCCAGGATTGAGGAGCTGTGAGGATGTGATCCCAGGGGAAGCCATGGTTGTCACAGGAGGTGGAGGAGCCATCCCTGCCATGCCTATGGCTTGTGTTTCGTTGAACCAGGAATCTGAAAGCCAGGTGAAAGAAGTGGGCAGAGCAGATCCCACAAATGTAAGAGGCCATGCGGATACCCTGCAGCTGGTTACCGCAGGTAATAATGTTTCAGTCGGACTCCGAGATACGGGATCCACGGATGTCCTAGCTCTTTCAGGATCGAGGAGCCATGAGGATGTGGTCCCAAAGAAAGCCACAGTTATCACAGGGGTTGGAGGAGTCATCCCTGTGTTACCAACAGCTTGTGTTGCTTTGCTCAGAGGATCAAAAAGCAAAGTGAGAGAAGTAGGCATAGCAGATGCCAGTAATGTACTATTGGGTACTGACCGGGTGCAGTTGGTAGCCCGCTATGAGCCAAATTCATCCCCCCTGAAACCTGCATCTCCACCTGAAGCCCCGGATTCACGTAAAGTACTGTTGGGTGACTCAGTGCACGTTGGGAACTCTGGGGAGGGTCAGGGGACTAGTGACTGTGTGCCAGGTCCAGGCCCTAATGGGTTTCTGGAGCCAAGGCCCAGAGAGGAAACTAAAGTCAGAATGAACTCTGAAATTGATAATGTTTTGTGTGATGTAAAAAGTCATGATCTGTGCTGTGCAGACGTTCCCTCTACTGCAGTGGTGACTCCCGGGGCCCACCGGGCTGCCCCGAACTGGTTATTGCCCACTGCTACAGAGGGACTGTCTGTGAAAGGGCCCAATCCAACTGGGTCGGACCCTTGTGGACTTGGTCAAGCAAGCCTGAGGTCCCCTCACCCTGTTGTCTCCCTGGCGTCTGTGGCAGATCGCTCTGAGTCCCCTGAGGCTGTTAAAATTGACATCAGCCTGGAGGAGTACAGAGGTCTGGCTGATGGACTGCCAGTTGGGGATGGCGGGATGAGGGTGTATGGGGAACAGGACTGTGACTCTGTAACCACTTGTAAAGAAAAGGAATGTTTTGAAGTACCTGCTGAAAAGGAAAACTGTGTTTCAGTAGATCCTGGTAAGGACAAGCAAGGTGTGCTTGTAACCTTATGTGAGGCAAAGTCTTCTGTGGCTTGCTCCTCTGCCATCACAGCTACCAGTACTTCCATTGTGGATTCTGGGCTGTGCATCACAGAGGAAGGACCACAGGGTGAGGGGGCAAATCTGATCCAATCTGACTCTACTCCCTTGGCAGTTGCAGCTGACAGCACTGATTTCTTAGGGGATGATACATTTGTTGCCAGCCCAGAAGAACTCAGGTGTTGTGCCAACAGATGCTCTGCTGAGGATGGAGTAGGAGTATGGGATGTGGGTCAAAGGACAACCCCAGGTGGAATTCAGTCTTCTGTGATCTTCTCCTCTGTCACCATAGTTGCGAGTACTGCTATTGCGGATTCATTGCTGTGTGTCACTGAGGGAATATTACAGGGTGACAGGGCAAATTTGGCCCCATCAGGGCCTACCATCTCAGCAGCTGCAGCTGACAACACCGGGTACTTTCTGGCTGATAAGTCTGATGTTAGCCCAGAGGAACTGAGGTGTTGTGCTGGCAGGCCTTCTGCTGAGGAGGACAGAGTAGGAGAGTATGACACGGGTCAGAGCATGACCCCTGGCAGAATAAAGTGTTTTGTGGCTTTATCCTCTGTCCCCACAGCTATGAGTATCATAATTGAGGATTCGTTGCTGTGCATAACAGGGGAAGAACCGCAGGATTATGGAGGAAAACTGACCCCATCTAAATCTGCTCTCTCAGAGGCTGCAGCTGATGGCACTGCGTTCCTACAGGCTGATATGTTTGGTGTCAGCGTAGAGGAATTCAGGGGTTGTGCTGGCAGGCCTTCTGTTGAGGCAGAACGAGAAAAAGTGTGGGAGACAGGCCAAAGAGTGGAGGCCCTGGTACCCAAGTCATGGAACCAGGCCCGGACCACCCAGGGACGGCCTTATGCCAGGCTCAAACATCTGGTTGTGGTAGCTCATAGAGTACCACCAGATGGCCAGGGCCAATGGCTGAGAATGCTGACAACACACAATGACAAATTTGTCTGTACCCTTTCAGTAGGTAGTCAGTGGCCAGTGGATGAAGTGGATCCGCAGGGCAATCTGCTGGCCAATCCTGATCCAGACCCGTTAGGATCAGTCAGAGAGGGGTGCGGTCGCCCTCTCCTATCTGCAAAGGGACAGGCTGAAATGTCGGTGGTGCCAAGCTTCAGTTGGGGGAACCTTCACCCCCATCTTAGGGAATCTTCCATGCAGACGCGTTAGCTGACCCGTTTAGGCTCAGCTGTGCGTCATCTGGAAGGGGGAGATGTGACGAAAATATAAGCGTAGGATAGTTTTGCCTTAACTAGATGTGGTGTGATCTGTAGTAGTGTAATTGTAGATGTAGTTTAATTCTGGGTTATTAGAAATATAGTATTCTATGTCAGTCATGCACATATGTTCTGTCATTAGCATTTGAAAAGGACAGAGATTTTTTCTAGGATCAATGTGACACCTAGATGCCAATAAAAGCTCCCATTACAGTAAACATAGATTGCCAGCTTCCTGAGGCTCAAAGAAATCTGCTAGTCATCTTGGCCACACGGATCTGCAGGGGGCATTCACAAGGCTCCGGACAGTCTGTAAGCTTTGATTAATATCAAGAGATCTAAGGAACCATTTTTATCTCTCATAAAAGCTAAAATATTAACGACAGAGAGATGAAAATAATTCCTTTTGATCGTACACCTGATGGGTTACGTGTACATGTAACTCGGTATGTTTAGCAGGTGTGGAATCCTAGAGAACCACACAAAACCGTTATATGGCGCCTGATTGCGGCAGGCAGGCAATGATTGGTACTGTTGCGATCGGCATGATGCGCTGGTATAGGAAATCCTATCCATGACCCAGCAATCAGTGCCGTTCTGGGCCAATTTGACTCTGGTCATTTCAGAACACAAAACATTTGTGGGCTGAGACAGGAACACCCCCCAGGGTTGATTGGCCAAGGGCTAAAGTCCAGCCCGCATCCATATTTCAATAAATTGGGTAGCCTGAGATATGGACATGGTTCTTCCACGAAGCCAGTTCGAAACTGGGGAGTTCCCACATGTTCCAGTATGCTTCTACTAACGGATAGATTTTCTTGGTAAAGTTTATTTCTGTTTTTATCCCTTTTTATTTTCATAGCAAATTGCCAATTGGTGTGTCTTTCTGCATTCTTTGTATCTTTTTTGGTAAATCTTTTTTCTTTGTATATCTTATATGCACTGCCCACTTTCGGGATATTAAATGATAAAATTAATAAGTGACTTCTGTGTACTAAGCTAGGACTCATATCTCTGGAGAGGTTGTTGTATTTTAGTGCCTAAGTACTCGGTTTAAGTTACGTACCAATCGGTATGCAATTGCACTGTGTGTTGGCAGATTGCATGCAGATTGTAAGCTAACAGATCTTCCAGACGGAGATCTGTGTGTGTGGTGGCTCAGCAGACCAGTCTGCGGACAAACTGTTGGGTGGTGGCAGGCTATCGTTTATTGTGTGTCTGGTGTGTGGGTGTGGGGACAGTGGGAAGAGTGATTAACACCGGGGTTCAAGCTTGCAGGATAGCTGGAGGAACCCTAGAAGTGTATAGTAATTGCTAGACTGCTCCCCAACCCTTAGAGTGCACCAGATTGTATGTAAGATTTGTATCTGCCTGTGTGTGGTCAGCTAGCTGGATTGGAGTGGAGTCTCCCTCTAGTGGTGGCCAAAGGTAGTGCAGGCTGTGAAAATACTACAGCCAGTCTTACATTCGCAGTATAAGTTCCCCCTTATTCCCTTAGTTCCTCATATACCCCAGTCACGGAAAGCACGTCGCGGTTAGTTAGTCGCCGTTGGGGTGCAAATTCGTGACACCCACCACTTCTACAGCTCTGGTACTTCCCCCATTCACTGGCCAACACGGAATTCAGGTGGGAACCATTGATTTTACATCACTTGATTTTTATTCGCTGTTTTTCACAGAAGATCTCTATAGATCTATTGTGGACCAAAGTAATTTGTATGCTGGTCAATGCATCATCACTAATCCCCAGTCCTCCCTTGCCAGAGATTGGAAACCAATTACGGTTTGCGAATTTAAGACCTTTCTGGGCCTATCCCTCGACATGGGCATAGTTAAAATGAGTATGTTGCGGTCATATTGGTCCATTGACCCAATTTACCATATGCCCCTGTTCTCTGCCTCCATGGCCAGGGCACGATATGAGCAGATCTTGCGGTTCATGCACTTCAACGACAATGAACTCTGTGATCCCTGTGGAGACCCTGGATATGATCGGCTCTACAAAATTCGGCCCCTCGTAAACCACTTGCAGCCTTGTTTGGCAAATGTGGCATCGTGCGATCTAATTGCCGAGGCTTACCCCAGAGGCTTGTAGATTCCCGTCTTAGGCTGGGGGAGAGAGCCTGCTTGAAGTGTAATAATTTGCTCACTGAGAAGTGGAGGGATAATAAGAATGTTTTCGTTCTGTCCTCCCTCCACGCTGACACGACGGTCCAAATTCACATGGCGACTAGTGTTGTGGAGAAACCCCTCTGTGTCCACGAATATAACCAAAATATGGGAGGGGTGGACCTCAACGACCAGTTGTTGGCGTCGTACCTAGTTGCCTGTAAGGCCAGACGCTGGTACAAAAAAGTGTCTGTATACTTATTTCAATTGGCTTTGCTGAACACTCATGTGCTATACAGAGCTTCAGGATGGACTGGATCCTTCCTTAAATTCCAGAAAGAGATCGTCAGAGCCCTTCTGTTTCCAGACAGTGCTTAACCTCACATCACAATTAAAATGCAGTAAGCCAGCTGCATGAGAGATATTTTCCTCCCTGGTACCCCTACCCAACGAGCCCCCCAAAGAAGATGTTGTGTCTGTATCAAGCACGGATATAGGCATGACACCCGTTATTATTGTCCACGCTGTCCTGACAATCCTGGTCTTTGCATTGGTGAATATTTTGAATGCTACCCTACACTAGTGGAGTATTAGCGTAGGGTATAGCACTGCACAGAATAGGACACACTTTCACAGAGTCTCCCAAGATGCCATAGCATTTTGAGAGACCCGAACCTGTAACCGAACCGTTAGAGTTACAGTTACAGTTACAAATAAAAGTGTAAAAAAAAAAATATATAGAATAAAAAAACAAAAATAGTTGTTATTTTATTGTTCTCTCTCTCTCTATTTTCTCTCTATTGTTCTGCTCTTTTTTAATGTATTCTATTCTGAAATGTTTTATTGTTATTATGTTTTATCATGATTGCTTTTCAGGTATGTAATTTTTTTATACTTACTGTTTACTGTGTTTTATTGTTAACCATTTTTTTGTTTTCAAGTACGCCATTCAGCTGCAGCGCGGATTTATTTATCTTGACAGCAACAGCATTTGCTCCCATGATACATAAAGCCGTGACTCCAGCGCTGTAGGAGGTGATTTCACCACCACAGTTAAAAAAAGAGCATATATGCCGAAGCATGGGGGCAGCAGGAGTGGAGGAGCGATTTGCTCCTAACTTTTGGGGCGGATGTCCCCATGCTTCGGCATATATATTTTAGGCACAGATTGCGTTAAAAAATGTTTTATTTTGTACTGTTTTTTTTAATTTGCTTTGCAGGTATGGTATGTCTTATTGTTATACTGTAATGTTACTTTGTTTTATTGTTAATCATCATTTACTTAGCAGGTACGCCATTCAGTTGCAGCGCGGATTTACTTATCTTGACAGCAACAGCGTTTGCTCCCACGATACATAAAGCCGTGACTCCAGCGCTGTAGGAGGTGATTTCACCACCACAGTTTAAAACAAAATGGTGCATGTATGCCCATCATTAGAAGTGGGTGGATGAAGGGAGGTATTCTAATGGTAGGCATACCCACCGATCAATCTCATTCTTTCCTTTCAGCTGACAGGCTACATGAAAAAAAAGATTACAATATATGCCCAACAAGGACCAGCAACGTACTGGTATGTTGTTGGACTTTGAGTGGTTACACCAGAATGATGCCTGCGGGTTTAGGTATCATCTTAGTATCATTCTTTTCAGCCAGTAGTCAGCTTTCATGTAAAAGCAATCCTAGTGGCTAATTAGCCTCTAGACTGTTTTTACAAGCAGTGGGAGGGAATGTCCCCCCTCCCACCGTCTTCCATGGTTTTCTCTGCCTCTCCTGTTCCAACAGGGAACCTGAGAATGCAGCCGGTGTTTCCACCAGCTAACCATAGAGCTGATCAGAGACCAGAATGGCTCCAATCATCTCTATGACCTAAGAAACCGTAAGCTACGAGCAATTCATGACTTAGATTTCGCCGGATATAAACAGCGCCATTGGGAAATTGGGAAAGCATTTTATCACATCGATCTTGCTGTGGTCAGATGCTTTGACGGCAGAGGAGAGATTGAGGGTCTAATAGACCCCAATTTTTTCAAAAAAGAGTACCTGTCACTACCTATTGCTATCAATAGATAACAATAATAGATAAGAGATAACAATAAAAAATGATAAAAAAAAATGAAAGGAACAGTTTAAAAATAAAATAAAAAAGCAAAATAAATAATTAAAAAAAAAAAGCACCCTTGTCCCCCCTGCTCTCATGTAAAGGCAAACGCAAGCGTCGGCTGGCGTCATATGTAAACAACAATTGCACCATGCATGTGAGGTATCACCGTGAAGGTCAGATCGAGGGCAGTAATTTTAGCAGAAGACCTCCTCTGTAAATCTAAAGTGGTAACCTGTAAAGGTTTTTAAATGCATTTAAAAATGTATGAAGTTTGTTGCCGCTGCACATTTGTGTGCAGTTTTAAAGCATGTCCTGTTTGGTATCCATGTACTCAGCCTAAGATAATCTTTTTTATTTCATCAAACATTTGGGCAATATAGTGTGTTTTAGTGCATTAAAATTTAAAAAAGTGTGTTTTTTCCCAAATACTCTGTGAAAAAAAAAAAAAAACACCCACCCACCATTTTAATCTGTAGGGCCTTTGCCTTAAAAATATATATATAATGTTTGTGGGTTCAAATTTTCTTGCAAAAAAAAAAATATTTTTTCAGGTAAACAAAAAGTGTCAGAAAGGGCTTTGTCTTCAAGTGGTTAGAAGAGTGGGTGATATGTGACATAAGCTTGTAAATGTTGTGCATAAAATGCCAGGAAAGGTCAAAACCCCCCCAAAATTACCCCATTTTGGAAAGTAGACACCCCAAGCTATTTGCTGAGAGGCATGTCGAGTCCATAGAATAGTTTATATTTTCACACAAGTTGCGGGAAAAAGACATTTTTTTTTTTTTGCACAAAGTTGTCACTATATGATACATTGCTCAAACATTCCATGGGCATATGTGGAATTACACCCCAAAATACATTCTGCTGCTTCTCCTGAGTATGGGGATACCACATGTGTGAGACTTTTTGGGAGCCTAGCCGTGTACAGGACCTCAAAAACCAATCACCGCCTTCAGGCATTCCTCGGGCGTAAAATGGTGATTTCACTTCCTCACTACCTATCACAGTTACGGAGGCCATGAAATGTCAAGATAGCACAAACCCCCCCAAATGACCCCATTTTGGAAAGAAGACACTTCAAGCTATTTGCTGAGAGGCATGTTGAATCCATGGAATATTTTATATTTTGCCACAAGTTTCTGGAAAAATGTTTCTTTTTTATTTTTTTTTATTTTTTTACAGAAAGTTGTCACTAAATGATATATTGCTCAAGCATGCCATGGGCATATGTGAAATTACAGGGTGTAAATTTTTGATTTCACGCCTCACTGCCTATCACAGTTTCAGAGGCCATGGAATGCCCAGATGGCACAACCCCCCCCCCCCCAATGACCCCATTTTGGAAAGTAGACACCCCAAGCTATTTGCTGAGAGTTATGGTGAGTATTTTGCAGATTTCGCTTTTTGTCACAAAGTTTTGAAAATTGAAAAAAGAAAAAAAAATGCTATCTTGGCATTTTATGGCCTTTTTATGGCCTTCGAAACTGTGATAGGTAGTGAGAAGTGAAATCAAAAATGTACGTCCTTAGAAATCCTGTAGGCGGTGATTGGCTTTCGGGGCCCCGTACGCCGCTAGGCTCCCAAAAAGTCCCACATATGTGGTATTCCCGTACTCAGGAGAAGCAGCAGAATGTATTTTGGGGTGTAATTCCACATATGCCCATGGCATGTTTGAGCAATATAACATTTAGTGACAACTTTGTGCAAAAAAAAAAAAAAAAAAAAAAAAAAAAAGGTTTGTCATATTCTCGCAACTTGTGGCAAAATATAAAATATTCCATGGACTCAACATGCCTCTCAGCAAATAGCTTGGGGCGTCTACTTTCCAAAATGGTGTCATTTGGGGGGGTTTGTGCTATCTGGGCATTGTATGGCCTTCAAAACTGTGATAGGTAGTGATAGGTAGCGAGGAGTGAAATCAAAAATTTATGCCCTTAGAAATCCAGAAGGTGGTGCTTGGTTCTCGGGGCCCCGTACGCGGCTAGGCTCCAAAAAAGTCTCACACATGTGGTATCCCCGTACTCAGGAGAAGCAGCAGAATTTACTTTGGGGTGTAATTCCACATAAAATCATGGCATGTGTGAGCAATATATCATTTAGTAACAACTTTTTGTAAACATTTTTTTTTTGTCATTTTTCAATCACTTGGGACAAAAAAATTAAATATTCAATGGGCTCAACATGCCTCTCAGCAATTTCCTTGGGGTGTCTACTTTCCAAAATGGGGTCATTTAGGGGCAATTGGTACTGCCCTGCAATTTTATTACCTCAAGAAATGAGATAGGCAGTCATAAACTAAAAGCTGTGTAAATTCCAGAAAATGTACCCTAGTTTGTAGACTCTATAACGTTTGCACAAACCAATAAATATACGCTTATTGACTTTTTTTTTACCAAAGACATGTGGCTGAATACATTTTGGCCTAAATGTATGACTAAAATTGAGTTTATTGTATTTTTCTTATAACAAAAAGTAGAAAATATAATTTTTTATTCAAAATTTTCGGTCTTTTTCCATTTATATCACAAAAAATAAAAATCGCAGAGGCAATCAAATACCATAAAAAGAAAGCTCTATTTGTGGAAAAAAAGGACACAAATTTTGGGTACAACATTGCATGACTGTGCAATTACCAGTTAAAACAGTGCAGTGCCAAATTGTAAAAAGTCCTCTGGTCTTTAGGCAGCCAAATGGTCCAGGTGGTTAATCAAACAAATAAAAATAAAATAAAGAGCACTTAATGAAATGCGTTAACCTGTTCTCCCCTGGCCTATAGCAAGCTGACGACGGCAGGTCGATCTGGGTGGACGACATATGACATTTTCCCGGATCACACCCTGCACATAGCCAATGACTGATCACTGTACCATGTGACTGCTGTAACCAATCACAGCACATCACATGACAGATATAAACAATGGATGACTTCCTTTTAAGCCATCCTTGTATACAATTGTGTTGCTAGCTGTGATTGGTCAGTGTGATCAAAGGTACAGACTGGGCCAATCACAGCAAAACAACTGAATGAATCATATAGCAATGAAATGTGTAAAAAAGAAAAAGAAAATACTGATCACTTTCCCGGAGTAGTACAATGTTACTGTGTTAACATAATATTGCTCTGGTCAGAGTGTGTTAAAAAAAAATTGTAAAAAAAGAAAACAAATATAATAGAAGAGAAAAAAAAAATATATAAATATATATATATATATATATATATATATATATATATATATATATATATATATATATATATATATATATATTTATTTCTACTGTCATTTGTCAGTGCCCCTGATTACCGCCACATACATTATCATTATATGATGAAGCTGTACTGCACCGGTAACAGTATGTGAAAAACAAAAAACATTTCTTCATTTTCCAAAAACTTATGACAAAAAAATGACAATTTCAAAAAACTAGCCATGCCTCTTACTACATACCTTGGACTGTCTACTTTTCAAAAATGGGTCATTTGGGGGATATTTGTGCTGTTCTGGCATTTTTGGGCCTCAAGAAATGAGGTAGGCCGTCAGTACATCAGGATTGATCAATTTTCATATATATACAGTATCTCATAAAAGTGAGTACACCCCTCACATAACAGTGTAAATTTGCTGTCCCCTCAAAATAACTCAACACACAACCATTAATGTCTAAACCGCTGACAACAAAAGTGAGTACACCCCTAAGTAAAGATGTTCGAATTGGGCCCAAAGTGTCAATATTTTGTGTGGTCACCATTATTTTCCAGCACTGCCTTAACCCTCTTGGGCATGGAGTTCACCAGAGCTTCATAGGTTGGGGATAATGCTCTGCTTCATTATGTCAGAGTACACGTTGTTATTAATGGTTCCCTCAATGAACTGTAGCTCCCAGTGCTGGTAGCACTCATGCAGCCCCAGACTATGACACTCCCACCACCATGGTTGACTGTAGGCAAGACACACTTGTCTTTGTATTCCTCACCTGGTTGCCGCCACACACGCTTGACACCATCTGAACCAAATAAGTTTATCTTGGTTTCATCAGACCACAGGACATGGTTCCAGTAATCCATGTCCTTAGTCTGCTTGTCTTCAGCAAACTGTTTGCAGGCTTTCTTGTGCAACATCTTTAGAAGAGGCTTCCTTCTGGGATGACAGCCATGCAGACTAAATTGATGCAGTGTGTGGCGTATGGTCTGAGCACTAACAGGCTGACCCCCCCACCCCCTCAGCCTCTGCTTTCTTGTGCAACATCTTTAGAAGAGGCTTCCTTCTTGGATGACAGCCATGCAGACTAAATTGATGCCGTGTGTGGCGTATGGTCTGAGCACTAACAGGCTGACCCCCCCACCCCCTCAGCCTCTGCAGCAATGCTGGCAGCACTCATACAACTATTTCCAAAGACAATCTCTGGATATGATGCTGAGCACATGCACTCAACTTCATTGGTCGACCATGGCGAGGCCTGTTCTGAGTGGAACCTGTCCTGTTAAACTGCTGTATGGTCTTGGCCACCATGCTGCAGCTCAGTTTCAGGGTCTTGGCAATCTTTTTATAGCCTAGGCCATCTTTATGTAAAGCAACAATTCTTTTTTTCAGATCTTCAGAGAGTTCTTTGCCATGAGGTGCCATGTTGAACTTCCAGTGACCAGTATGAGAAAGTGAGACTGATAACACCAAATTTAACACACCTGGTTCCCATTCACACCTGAGACCTTGTAACACTAACGAGTCACATGACACTGGGGAGGGAAAATGGCTGATTGGGCCCAATTTGGACATTTTCACTTAGGGGTGTATTCACTTTTGTTCCCAGTGGTTTAGACATTAATGGCTGTGCGTTGAGTTTTTTTGAGGGGGGACAGCAAATTTACACTGTTATTCAAGCTGTACACTTACTACTTTACATTGTAGCAAAGTGTCATTTCTTCAGTGTTGTCACATGAAAAATATAAATAAAATATTTACAAAAATGTGAGGGGTGTACTCACACATTATTGTGAGATACTGTATATACCATAGTTTGCACACTTGATAGCTTTAATACAGACTAAATAATATACACAGATTTTTTCACCAAAACTCACACACTCTAAATAAAGGGAAAACAATAGTTTTTGTTTTTTTCAAGCAAATGCACAAGTTTGAGATTTTTCACATCTTTGAATTTTTACCAAAGACAAAATCAGTCCAATCAACCCTGTTTACTAGGCAACCTGGCACTTGTCCTACAAAAAAATTAAGCACTCTTAGCAGCACCCTAACAGTTGGGTGAAGTGGGCCTTCAAATCACCTACTTTTACTATAAAGCAGTTCATCTCATCAGAGTCATGGATTGGTACTGCAACTGAGCCTCAAAATTATTCTCCATGCCAGATTCTGGTCTTTCATGGATCTTCTCTACCTTGCCCCCAAATAATAACCTTTCCCATCTGACTATTGAAACAACAATCCAGATAGAAAGAACAATATTTCTTGCCACTGAACTGTTTACATTCCCATCCCCACTAATTGCTGTGGTAGGTTACCCAGACTTCTCCCCAGGTTTAGACAACAAACATTTAAACCACTTACTCTTTGGCAACAAATTCAAACTATTTGATGTTGATCCCAGACAGACATTTAAAACATACCTGATTCCCCATTGGACACCCAGAGCTCATACCAGTTCAGACACTTCCTCAGCTCTGTGCCTGAAATTCAAAACTTATGTCGCTCTTTAACAACTTTGTAGTGGTAAGATTCCATACAGACATGCAGTAAATCTTGCACTCTTTCTATAGACTTCTACCGTTTATTTATCCAAATATGGAAAGCTGAGCTTTACTACTAATTTTCATTACAGTAATGAGACTGTATGCTATACTTTATAAATCCAAAAAAAATTTTGACAACAAGGCTCAAATATATTATATATATATATCTACCCTTACATACTACATAAGATAAACGACTAGAGCCTTGCCTCCTGTTGGCCATGGCGGGAAGCACCAGGTACAATGACCCATTTGTTCCTGTGTAAAATGTCACATGTTTTGGAATACGGTCCATGACATAGTCTGCCATCTATTTAAAGTAGACCTGGGACAAAACCCAGTGACCTACCTACAACTAACAGACAAACCCCTCTAAAAATACAAATCATCTCTTACAAGGCATCTGGTCAATGCATCAAAAAGTTGAATCCCTCTATTGTGGAGGCAAACCCACCCTCTAAGCAACTCTAGTTCCTGAAAATTAATTCAGTCTTACATATGAAAGCACTGACACCCACCAAAAAAAATTGAAGAAAAGTTTAGATCGACCTAGTTATCTTGGATTTACTTTAAAACTACTGAGGGTATGATGCAAAAACTAACTTCCCAGTCATGAAAAACAATGCTCTTACCCCACATGACTCTAGAACCTAGAAGAGATATCCATGGCTACAGCCCTGCCCTAACTTCCTGCTTACCACAACCAGTCACATGGAAAGAAAAATGTGTGTGTTTGTTTACTTTTAACTCTTTGTGGGAATGGGTAAGGGATACTAATTTATGTCTGTACTCATTCCTTTGGCAAGGGGTAGCTATCAAGTCATTCCCTTATTGTAATAGGGGCTTCTAGGTTCTACCCTAAACTCCCATTTTTCTATTAATCCCATCCCCATTTTTGAGCCACACGGAGGTGGGGAAGTGTGCTTAAACATTGGGACAAGAGTACTTTGCAAGGGGGAGAGGCTTTGCCATCCTATCTGCAAAATACCCACACAATATTGAAAGGCTTGTGTTCTGGTTTGATGCAGAAAGGTTGAGGACCCTTTCCTGGCAATCCAGACTGCATGCTTGGATGAGGGTCTGGTTATTGGGAGGAACAAAATACAATTTTATTTTGTATTTTTAATCATGTATTTTATTTATATAGAGGGCAATAATAAACATCAGCAATACTAAAAAGAGAAGTATGGGCTTTTTTTTTGCATAATCATACTTACCTAGGTGGATGCAGCATTGGCCCGATGCTGCATTTGTCCCCCGCCAGGTCTAACACTGAGAACTGAGCAATTAAACACTGCCCATCGCTCAGTGCTCCCTGAGCAGAGAGCTGGTGACTAGGGATGAGCAGAACACCCCCCTGGTTCGGTTCGCACCAGAACCTGCGAACGCGGACCGAAAATTCGCCTGAACTTTATAACCCCATTGAAGTCTATGGGACTTGAACATTCAAAATCAAAGCTAATTTTAACCACTTTAGCCCTGGACCATTATGCTGCCTAAGGACCAGAGGACTTTTTCCAATTTGGCACTGCGTCGCTTTAACTGCTAATTGCGCGGTCATGCAATGCTGTACCCAAACGAAATTTGCGCCCTTTTCTTCCCACAAATAGAGCTTTCTTTTGATGGTATTTGATCACCTCTGCCATTTTTATTTTTTGCGCTATAAACGGAAAAAGACCGAAAATTTTGAAAAAAAATGATATTTTCTACTTTTTGTTATAAAAAAAATCCAATAAACTCAATTTTAGTCATACATTTAGGCCAAAATGTATTCGGCCACATGTCTTTGGTAAAAAAAATGTCAATAAGCGTATATTTATTGGTTTGCACAAAAGTTATAGCGTCTACAAACTAGGGTACATTTTCTGGAATTTACACAGCTTATAGTTTATGACTGCCTATGTCAATTCTTGAGGTGCTAAAATGGCAGGGCAGTACAAAACCCCCCCAAATGACCCCATTTTGGAAATTAGACACCCCAAGGAAATTGCTGAGAGGCATGTTGAACCCATTGAATATTTATTATTTTTGTCCCAAGTGATTGAATAATGACAAAAAAAAAAATATTTACAAAAAGTTGTCACTAAATGATATATTGCTCACACAGGCCATGGGCCTATGTGGAATTGCACCCCAAAATACATTCAGCTGCTTCTCCTGAGTACGGGGATACCACATGTGTGGGACTTTTTGGGAGCCTAGCCGCGTACGGGGCCCCGAAAACCAATCACTGCCTTCAGGATTTCTAAGGGCGTAAATTTTTGATTTCACTCCTCACTACCTATCACAGTTTTGAAGGCCATAAAATGCCCAGATGGCACAACCCCCCCCCCCCAAATGACCCCATTTTGGAAAGTAGACACCCCAAGCTATTTGCTGAGAGGCATGTTGAGTCCATGGAATATTTTATATTTTGACACAAGTTGCGGGAATGTGACAAATTTCTTTTTTTTTCTTTGCACAAAGTTGTCACTAAATGATATATTGCTCACACAGGCCATGGGCATATGTGGAATTGCACCCCAAAATACATTTAGCTGCTTCTCCTGAGTATGGGGATACCACATGTGTGGGACTTTTTGGGAGCCTAGCTGCGTACGGGCCCCGAAAACCAATCACCGCCTTCAGGATTTCTAAGGGTGTAAATTTTTGATTTCACTCTTCACTGCCTATCACAGTTTCGGAGGCCATGGAATGCCCAGGTGGCACAAACCCCCCCCCCCCAAATGACCCCATTTTGGAAAGTAGACACCCCAAGCTATTTGCTGAGAGGCATGGTGAGTATTTTGCAGCTCTCATTTGTTTTTGAAAATGAAGAAAGACAAGAAAAAACATTTTTTTTCTTTTTTCAAATTGCAAAACTTTGTGACAAAAAGTGAGGTCTGCAAAATACTCACTATACCTCTCAGCAAATAGCTTGGGGTGTCTACTTTCCAAAATGGGGTCATTTGGGAGGGTTTTGTGCCACCTGGGCATTCCATGGCCTCCGAAACTGTGATAGGCAGTGAAGAGTGAAATCAAAAATTTACGCCCTTAGAAAGCCTGAAGGTGGTGCTTGGTTTTCAGGGTCCCGTACGCGGCTAGGCTCCCAAAAAGTCTCACACATGTGGTATCCCCGTACTCAGGAGAAGCAACAGAATGTATTTTGGGGTGTAATTTCACATATTCCCATGGCATGTTTGAGCAACATATCATTTAGTGACAACTTTGTGCAAAAAAAAAAAAAATTGTCTCTTTCCCGCAACTTGTGTCACAATATAAAATATTCCATGGACTCGACATGACTCTCAGGAAATAGCTTGGGGTGTCTACTTTCCAAAATGGGGTCATTTGGGGGGGTTTTGAACTGTCCTGGCATTTTATGCACAACATTTAGAAGCTTATGTCACACATCACCCACTCTTCTAACCACTTGAAGACAAAGCCCTTTCTGACACTTTTTGTTTACATGAAAAAATTATTTTTTTTTGCAAGAAAATTACTTTGAACCTCCAAACATTATATATTTTTTAAAGCAAATGCCCTACAGATTAAAATGGTGAGTGTTTCATTTTTTTTTTCACACAGTATTTGCGCAGCGATTTTTCAAACGCATTTTTTGGGGAAAAAACACACTTTTTAAAATTTTAATGCACTAAAACACACTATATTGCCCAAATGTTTGATGAAATAAAAAAGATGATCTTAGGCCGAGTACATGGATACCAAACATGACATGCTTTAAAATTGCGCACAAACGTGCAGTGGCGACAAACTAAATACATTTTTAAAAGCCTTTAAAAGCCTTTACAGGTTACCACTTTAGATTTACAGAGGAGGTCTACTGCTAAAATTACTGCCCTCGATCTGATGTTCGCGGTGACACCTCACATGCATGGTGCAATTGCTGTTTACATTTGACGCCAGACCGACGCTTGCATTCGCCTTTGCGCGAGAGCAGGGGGGGGGCAGGGGTGCTTTTTTTTTTTATTATTATTTTTTTGCTTTTTTATCTTATTTTTAAACTGTTCCTTTCATTTTTTTTAAATCATTTTTATTGTTATCTCAGGGAATGTAAATATCCCCTATGATAGCAATAGGTAGTGACAGGTACTCTTTTTTGAAAAAATTGGGGTCTATTAGACCCTAGATCTCTCCTCTGCCCTCAAAGCATCTGACCACACCAAGATTGGTGTGATAAAATGCTTTCCCAATTTCCCAATGGCGCTGTTTACATCCGGCGAAATCTAAGTCATGAAATGCTCGTAGCTTCCGGTTTCTTAGGCCATAGAGATGTTTGGAGCCACTCTGGTCTCTGATCAGCTCTATGGTCAGCTGGCTGAATCACCGGCTGCATTCTCAGGTTCCCTGTTGAGACAGGAGAGCCAGAGAAAAACACGGAAGACAGTGGGGGGGGGCATTCCCTCCCACTGCTTGTAAAAGCAGTCTAGAGGCTAATTAGCCACTAGGATTGCTTTTACATGAAATCCGACCGCTGGCTGAAAAGAATGATACCAAGATGATACCTAAACCTGCAGGCATCATTCTGGTATAACCACTCAAAGTCGTGAATGGCGTACCTGAAGACAAAAAAATGGTTAATAATAAAACACAGTAAACGGTAAAGTATAAAAAATTGCATACATGAAAAGCAAACATGATAAAACATAATAACAATAAAACATTGCAGAATAGAATACAGTAAAAAACAGCAGAACAATAGAGAGAGAATAGAGAGAACAATAAAACGACAACTATTTTTTTTTATTTTGTATATTTTTTTTTGTGTTTTTTTTTTTTTACACTTTTTTTGTAACTAACTTTTATAACTGTAACCGGTTCCAGGTTCGGGTCTCTTAAAATGCGATGGCATCTTGGGAGACCCTGTGAAAGTGTGCCTAGTCTGTGCAATGCTGTACCCTACGCTAATACTCAACTAGTGAATGGTAGCGTTCAAAACATTCACCAATGCAAAGACGAGGATTGTCAGGACAGGAGGGACAATAATAGCGGGTGTCACGTCTATATCCGCGCTTGCTGCAGACACAACATCTTTTTTGGGGGGGTTCGCTGGGTAGGGGTACGCGGGAGGACATAAAGAAAATGCCTCTCATGCAGCCGACTGCATTTGGTTGGGAATGTGAATGGGGTACGGACGCTGCAGAAGTGGTGTGTTCCCAATTAGGATTGGCGAATGCAGCAGGAAGGGCACTATGGGCACGACGGGCCTGTGTTTGTCTTCTTCTTGGTGGCAGCGGGACACTACCTGTGCTTGCCACCTCACCAGCTTGAACTGCAATTATGGGACTCGCCACGTCACCAAGTGTTACTGCAGTGCTGGTTTGACTATGACCGGGGTGTATTAGGCCGCTGGTGCTTGCCAGTTTACCAAAATGCTACCAAAAAAAAACTGTTAGCGATCGCAGGGATCAGGCCTGACTCTGCAAACGCTGCAGTTATGCGTTTAGTGTTTTGTAAGTGACAGTGATCGATCGATACTGCACTTGGGTGGGCTGGGCTGGGCCGGGCGGAGGGGCAAAACGCAGGTGCTAGCAGGTATCTGGGCTGATCCCGCTAACACTGCGTTTTTGGGAACCCTAAACTGCTGGGGACGCTAGTATAGATCTGATCGGATCAGATATTGATCCGTTCAGATACTATACCACTAAGGGAGGCGTATGCTGCGTGCGTGGGTGTTAGCGGTACTGGCGCTAACCTGACGCTGCCTGGGGCTGGTGCTTGCCAGTTCACCAAAACGCTACCGAAAAAACTGTTAGCGATCGCAGGGATCAGGCCTGACTCTGCGAACGCTGCAGTTATGTGTTTAGTGTTTTGTAAGTGACAGTGATCAATCAATACTGCACTTGGGTGGGCTGGGCTGAGGGGCAAAACGCAGGTGCTAGCAGGTATCTGGTCTGATCCCACTAAAACTGCGTTTTTTGGGAACCCTAAACTGCTGGGGACGCTAGTATAGATCTGATACTGGCGCTAATCTGATGCTGCCTGGGGTGACGCATATCACCGCCGGGCGATCAGGGGGCTAAACCTTTATTCGGTAATAAACGGCGGGTACCCTGACACTATAAAAAATAAACAAACTAACCAGCCTCACCCGTAACAGTTATACGGTGATCAGTGGTGAAAGGGTTAACTAGGGGGCAATCAAGGGGTTAAAACATTTATTAGGTAGTATATGGGGGTCCCTGTCGCTATAAAACGCTGACAGCTAACCTAAATATTTACCTCCCTAACTAGCGTCACTAATACAGCGATCAGAAAAATGATCACTTAGCAACACTGGTGACGGGGGGTGATCAAGGGGTTAAAACTTTATTAGGGGGGGTTAGGGGGGTACCCTAGACCTAAAGGGGGCTAATACTAACTGCCCTAACACAGTAACTGTCACAAACTGACACCATGCAGTAATCAGAAAAAAAATAAAAAATAAAAATAAAAAAACTGCTTGGTGTCAGTGTGACGGGGGGGGGGGGGAGGGGGGATTAGGGGGTGATCGGGGGGTAAAGGGGGGTGTTTTGTGTGCCTGGCATGTTCTACTGTGTGTGTGTTTTACACTCACATTGCAGTCTTCTCTCCTCGGCGCCGGAACGGAAAATACTGAGCCGAGGAGAGATGACATTATTTCCTTTGCTGCTGTTTAGCATACAGCAGCAAAGGAATGATTTGATTGTCCGGCGGTGATCGCGAGGGGGGGGCCATGAACGGATGGTCTCCCCCTCATCTCTGATCGTCGCTGGTCAGAAGCGGACCGCCTTGGGCACCAGGGGGGGGTCCGATTGGACCCCCCACCCGCGGAAGGCAGATCACATATATGTACGTGATTCTGCCTGTCCGTGCCACCTTGCCGACTTAAATCGGCGTGAGGCGGTCCTTAAGTGGTTAAAGCCTAATTTGCATGATATTGTCCTAAAAAGGGGACATGTATCAATGCAAAAAAAAGTTTTAAAAACGTTTTTTTGGGAGCCGTGATTTTAATTAAGCTTAAAGTGAAAAAAAAGTGAAATATTCCTTTAAATATCGTACCTGGTGGGTGTCTACAGCATGCCTGTAAAGTGGCACGTGTTTCCCATGCTTAGAACAGTCCCTGCACAAAATGACATTTTTAAAGGAATAAAAGTAATTTAAAGCTGCTTGCGGCTTTAATGTATAGTCGGGTCCCGGCAATATGGATGAAAATCAGTGTGACAAATGGCATGGGTACCCCCCCTCCCCCAGTCCATTACCAGGCCCTTTGGGTCTTGTATGGATATTAAGGGGAACCCTGCACCCAAATTTAAAAAAGGAAAGGCGTAGGGCACCCAGGCCCTATATACTCTGAACAGCAGTATACAGGTGGTGCAAACAAGACAGGGACTGTAGGTTTGTTGTTAAGTAGAATCTGTTTGTAATTTTGAACTGGTACATTTTTAAAGTGTAGCTCCAGCCAAAAAATCTATTTTAAGCTTTTTGGAAAACATAGGGAAGGGTTATCACCCCTGGGACATTTGTTTTGCTGTCTGTGCACCTCTTCAGATGATTTCACCTCACTTTTTGTCCCAATGACAAATGTTTTTTGACAATTTGAGGTTTTTAGTGAAACAAGGATTGTTGATAAAGCATCAATGGAGAGGAGACACGTTTTTCCCATATTAACTCTTACAGGAGAGAATTTCCCTTCCTAGGGGTAGATTTCATCTCACTTCCTGTTGTCTCCTTCCATTTGCAAGTAGGAGTCGTTTGTAAGTTGGATGTTTGAAAGGCGGGGCCTGCCCTATATTCTCTGCAGAAATTGGGGCCTTAGGTGTTGGTGTTGCCACAACACTGTAAGCCCTCACAGTTTACATGCACCTGTTGAACAGGGGCAGAAAAATTTGGCTTTTGGTGGTGGTGTTGCCACAACACTGTAAGTCCTCACAGTTACTCTTGGTGGGTGCTGGAACGGGACCTGCTGTGAAATATTAGATCAAAAATTATAATTACATGTCCCTGTTGAACAGGGGCAGAAAAATTGGGCCTTAGACACTGGTGCCACAACACTGCAACCTCTCACAGATACTCTAGTTGGAGTGCAGGAACGAGCCCTGCTGCAAAGTATTGCATTAAAAATTGTAATTACATGCCCCTATTAAACAGGGGCTGAAAAAATTGGGCCTTAGGCACTGGTGCTGGTGCCACAACACTGCAACCCCCCACAAATACTCTAGCTGAGCGCAGCAATGAACCCTCCTTGCAAAATATTGCATCAAAAATTGTAATTACACGCCCCTGTTAAACAGGGGCTGAAAAATTGGGCCTTAGCCAATGGTGGTGGTGTTCAGAACCAAAAATATTCTTACAAGCTATTAGCATGATCATTGAGGAGGAAGAGGATAGTCACTCAGCATAACAGGATAGTCACTCAGCGTCAGCATAGGCAGTCTTGAAGGGATCTGACATTTCAAAAAAAATTATTCAGTTACATCAGCATCAGGTGCTTGGTAGCTAGTGGTGATCCAAGACTGATTCATTTTTATGGACAGGACAGGCGCACCCTGTGATCGGTTACAAAGCCTCCAGCAGCACTGAAAATGCGTTCCGAAAGAACGCTGGATACAGGAAAGGCCAGTAGCTCAATTGCATACCGTGCAAGCTCTGGCCAGTGATCCATCCTCAAGACCCAGTAACCCAGAGGATTTTTGGTGGGAAAGGTGTCCAAGTCAGATCTTGCCCCTAGGTATTCCTGCAACATGTAAAACAGATGCTGGCGATGGTTGCTGGAACCGATCATGCCTTGGGGCTGCAGACTAAAAAATTGTCTGAATGCATCCGTCAGACAGCCACCTTCTCCACCGCTCCTTCTTTGACTGACCGGAGCCTCAGCAACACGTCCAGGAACAGGCGGGCATGCAGGAACACTGTCTGGATAAAGGGGGCCTTGAGAGGTAAGGAAGTCCTCCTCTTCCTGCCTCTGTTCTGCCTCAAGTGCCCTGTCCATTATTCCATGCAGCGTGTGCTCCAACAGGTGGACAAGGGGGACAGTGTCACTGTCACTGCTCACCATCCTTGTGGCCTCCTCAAATGGTGACAGGACATGCATCCCTGATCATGGCCCACTGGCGTGGGGAATAAACCAAGCTCCCCGACCCTGTCCTGGTGCCATAGTCGCACAGGTACTCATTGATGGCCCTCTGCTGCCTGTGCAGATGCTGCAGCATGGCCAACGTTGAGTTCCACCTGGTGGGCATGTCACAGATTAGGCGGTTCTTGGGCAGGTTAAATTCCTTTTGGAGGTCAGCCAGCCGAGCACTGGCATTATATGACCGGTGGAAATGCACACAGACTTTCCTGGCCTGCCTCAGGACATCCTGTAAGCCTGGGTACCTGCCCAAGAACCGCTGCACCACCATGTTAAGGACGTGAACCAAACAGGGCACATGAATCAGTTGTCCCTGTCGGAGGGCGGAGAAGAGGTTGGTGCCATTGTCGCAAACCACCATTCCTGGCTGAAGCTGGCATGGCGTCAACCACCTCTGAGCCTGCCCCTGTAGTGCTGACAGAATCTCTGCCCCAGTGTGGCTCCTGTCCCCCAAGCACACCAGCTCAAGCACTGCATGGCATCTTTTGGCCTGCGTACTTGCGTAGCCCCTTGAACGCCTACGGAACACCGCTGGTTCCGAGGACAAATCACAGGAAGAGGCAATGGAGGAAGAAGAAGAGGAGGGGGTGGAGGAGAGAGGTGTGGCAGAATCACCAGTAGTAGCATTTTGAAGGCATGGTGGCTGTACAACATCCAACACTACTGCATCTTGTCCTGCACCCTTCCCAGCTGCCAGAAGAGTCACCCAATGCGCCGTGAAAGATAGGTAACGTCCCTGTCCATGCCTGCTGGACCATGAGTCAGCGGTAATATGCACCTTACCACTGACTGCCCTGTCCAGCGAGGCCAAGACATTGCCTTCCACATGCCGGTAGAGAGCTGGAATCTCCTTCCATGAGAAAAAGTGGCATTTGGGAACCTGCCACTGAGGAACCGCACATTCCACAAATTCTTGGAAGGGGGCAGAGTCTACTAACTGAAAAGGCAGCAGTTGAAGTGCTAGCAATTTAGCATTCAACCGCTGGGCATGTGAATGGCTGGGAGTAAACTTTCGGTGGTGCAGCAGCTGGGGCAGGGAAATTTGCCTAGTACAATCTGACGTCAGTGTACCGATAGCAGATTGCCCGCAAGTACTTGGCTGTGACACACCTAATTCTACATCTTCATTCCTCTCAGTGCAGGTCTCATCGAGGACTGAAGGTATAGTGGGGTTGGAGATCCCAGCTGATGAGGAGCAAGGAGAGGTCCTCTTTGTTCTTTGATGTGGGTCTTTTAGGTACACTTGCCAATGAACTGCAGGTCAACATATGTCTGGTCAAGCATGTGGTGCCCAAGCGGGTGATGTTTTGACCACGCGAGATACGCTTGAGACATATGTTGCAAATAGCAGCGGTGGGATCTGATGCACTCGTCTCAAAAAAGGCCCACACCAAAGAACTTTTGGAATAATGCGCAGAGACAGCAGCGCCCTGCACATGCGGAGCTCTGCGGTGTGATGCAGTCGGTGTGCTACCCTTAAGCTGGCCCCTGGAGGGCATCCTGCCTCTTTGGTAATGTGCCTCCTCCTCCTCTCTCCTATCAGGCACCAACGTGGAGTCAGTGACCTCATCATCCCCTCCCTCCTCATCACTGGAGCAAAGCTGGCAGTATGCTGCAGCTGGGGGAACATAACTGCCAGATTGTTGTCCTTCTTGGGCACCCCCTCTGTCTGGGCTCACATTATTGCCTTCCTCTAGCTGAGTACCATCATCGGAGCCTTCAAAATGCTGGGCATCCTCCTGGAGCATGTACCCAACACTGTGGTCAAACAGTTCAGGGGACTCCTCAGGAGGACATGGTGGGGCTAGGGAAGGAGTGACTGATGCCATTGAGCCGAGGGAAGAGGCCTCGTTGGCAGCTGCTTTGCCAGACAACGTACCCAGAGCCTGGGTGAGAGAGGATGAGGATGGCTTGGTCATCCACTCTAACAAGTTTTCCGCATGTTGCGGTTCAACGCGGCCAGCTGCCGAAAAAAAGGACAAGCGTGTCCCACAGCCACGTGCTGATGAGGATGCACCCTGTCCACGACCAGCACTGTTGCCTCTAGACACAGAGCCTGCTTGCCTTTTTTATTGGCTTGTGACTGTCTGCCTCTCTTTGTTGGCCTTCCAGACATACTAATGGCCTGCACTGCAGTGAGATGTAGCTGCACAAAACTGGGATGTATATATATACTGATTATACAGCAGCTAGCAGAATGCCTGCCTGTGGTATTAATAGGATCAGAAGAAGCACACCAGCACTTGTCTTCAGGTATATAGGTGCAACTGTGCAGGGTACATAGTACACTAACTGGAAATACTTCAAGCTGCCTCCCTGTGGTATTAATAGGATCAGAAGAAGAACACCAGCACTTGTCTTCAGGTAGCTATACTGTAGGTGCAACTGTGCAGGGTACACAGTACACTAACTGTAAATACTTCAAGAGCCTGCCTGTGCTATTAATAGGATCAGAAGAAGCACACAAGCACTTGTCTTCAGGTAGCTATAGGTGCAACAGTGCAGGGTACACAGTACACTAACTGTAAATACTTCAAGAGCCTGCCTGTGCTATTAATAGGATCAGAAGAAGCACACAAGCACTTGTCTTCAGGTAGCTATAGGTGCAACTGTGCAGGGTACACAGTACACTAACTGTAAATACTTCAAGAGCCTGCCTGTGCTATTAATAGGATCAGAAGAAGCACACAAGCACTTGTCTTCGGGTAGCTATAGGTGCAACTGCGCAGGCTACACAGTGCACTAACTGGAAATACTTCAAGCTGCCTGCCTGTGGTATTAATAGGCTCAGAAGAAGAACACCAGCACTTGTCTTCAGGTAGCTATACTGTAGGTGCAACTGTGCAGGGTACACAGTACACTAACTGTAAATACTTCAAGAGCCTGCCTGTGCTATTAATAGGATCAGAAGAAGCACACAAGCACTTGCCTTCAGGTAGCTATAGGTGCAACTGTGCAGGGTACTCAGTACAATAACTGTAAATACTTCAAGAGCCTGCCTGTGCTATTAATAGGGTCAAAAGAAGCACACAAGCACTTGTCTTCAGGTAGCTATAGGTGCAACTGTGCAGGGTACACAGTACACTAACTGTAAATACTTCAAGAGCCTGCCTGTGCTATTAATAGGATCAGAAGAAGCACACAAGCACTTGTCTTCAGGTAGATATAGGTGCAACTGTGCAGGGTACACAGTACACT
Source organism: Aquarana catesbeiana (assembly GCF_042186555.1). Classification (NCBI taxonomy): domain Eukaryota; kingdom Metazoa; phylum Chordata; class Amphibia; order Anura; family Ranidae; genus Aquarana; species Aquarana catesbeiana. Next base: position 477,019,804 of record NC_133325.1, read on the forward strand.
AACTGTAAATACTGTAAAAACACCTGCCTGCCTGTCAGTATATTAGGAAGAGAATAACAGGAATGGATCTAGCTAAACTGAATACAGTGTATATATATATATATATATATATATATATATATATATATATATATATACATATACATATATATATACAACACCTGGGATGCATATATATACACAATACACTGTAAGTGCAGCTAACTGACTCGACCTGCCTACTCTAACTTAAATCAAATGACACTGTCTCTCTGTCTATCTATCTACACAAGGCGCTGTGATAGGCCAAGCATGCGGGTCATAGTGCATGCTTGGCCAATCATCAGCCAGCAATGCACTGCGATGCCTCAGTGAATTATGGGCCGTGACGCGCCACTCGAATTTGGCGTGAACGGCCCATATCATTCGCAATTCGACGAACGGTCGAACAAGCGATGTTCGCGTCGAACATGGGTTCGACTCAAACTCGAAGCTCATCCCTACTGGTGGCTGTCAGTCTCTGCTGTCTGCTCTGCCCCCCTCGCTCACTGGAGTGCTGGACTGTGGAGGGGGTGGGAGCCACCGGCTCAGCCTCTCAGCGGCTCGCTGAGAGGCTGAGCAGGGTGCAGGTCCAGGCATGTGGACAAACCCAGCTTCATTGTTGCGATCTTGCAAAAGTCTGGACCGGCTCTGTGATGTCAGCCAACAGGGGGCTTCAGCCCACTGTCAGCTGAAAATGGGTCACAGGAGTCCAGAATGAACTGCACTCCTGTGATCTACAGGAGAAGTATAGCCAAACAAACTTTGGTTGTCCTTCTCCTTTAACAAAAATTCCATGTCTTTAGAATGGCAGTAAATGTGAACTGAAGACTTGTGCTTCATAATCTTAACTAATCTCTAAACCTTTGGCACTGCCTTTGTCATAGTAGCAGGCGTGAGGTTCCTTTTAACATGTTACTTGTGCAGCAGCTGTCTAACTGCTCTCTTTGCATGTTTGCATGCACACAGTTTTTCTGCCAGGGCTTTTAATAGGAACCATTTAACAGTTAGTCATAAACTAGGAATGGGTACCCCATATACACACTTGCTGTAAAAGAAATTAATTGAACTGCAACATGAAAAGCATCTCACATCTGTTTTCAGCACAGTGCAGTAAGGCACTACCACAGCTTTAACTGGTATCTACAGGCACAATGCACGTTACAGGTTCAAGTGGAAGAAGGTATCATTTCCAAATGAGGGTCCCTTAGAGACTTAAGAGTAGTGATCAATTGTCCAGTATAAATGGTGATAATAATTTTACTGCAGACACATGTTCTTACTATCAAATCTTTTTATTTCTTTTTTTTTTTTTGTACACAAGCCCTAAAGTCATGACTCAGTAGCATCCAGAGCAATCACTCATTAGGGTTCCTCATAAAAGTCTCTGCATGCCCGCAGAAACCAGCAGCCATGAGTGAAATTGAGTATAAAGCACCCGCAGCATGAGAGATATATGTTTCAGATCAGCCTGATATGTAAGGCACAGTTACATAAATATACTTTTAGCTATCACAGTTCTAATATCATTTCCCTTTTAAATACAAAACTGTTACTAATAAGAGCAGCGTAAATTAGGCTGCTCAGCAAGGCCACCACGCAGCATCAATAGAAAAGGACATTTAGCAAAAAGCATTAATGACGCTGCAAACTGTGGAATTAAATCCTCTAATTAAGATCCATCTTATAGTGAGCACTTTTACAGTAGTCAAATCAAAGCATTAACAAGAGACTCAGAATGTAATATGTGTCTTGCTCGAGAACAGTAAACCATCTAACCTTTCTAATTCTGTGTTTTTCTGTTGTATTATTTAAAAAGAATGTGTTGCCTAACATATTTTTTTTCAGCAGTTGATTATTCCTGGGAAACAGCAATGGTGAAAAAAATTGAGGGTAAATCACAATTTGACTCACCCAGTAGCTTCTCACACCTCACAAGGACTTCAACAATGAGATCACCCTAAGAAAATCTCCTGTACTTTCTTTTTCCTGTAGCCTCCTGAAGCCTCAACACCCTAGTGTTCATTTAAAACTAACATGTCAGTTTTAGGTGGACCCTTAATTGATGCAGCCTCATTACAACGTACAAAAAAATGTAATGCAGGGGGGCGTGGCTAGCTGTCAAGCTGAATGGAAGCCTGATCTCACAGCTTCTGCACTGAACGGAGAACCAGACCTCAAATCACTGCCTCAGACCCCACAAAATGCAATCCTCAGACCCCCACAACCTGGGGAACCAGACCAGAACCTCTAGAAACAGGAAAGAATACAGGATTCCCACAAAAATCACAGATTTCCTCATCTTCCCTCAGGGAGATAAAATCCAAGATGGCCACCACGGCACTGCACAGCACACAGAGGATTCCTACACTGACCTGCCTGATGATGAAGAATCCTCCATTTCAGCCCAGCACAACTCCTAGGGCTCCCAGCTATCCTCAGGCTCCTCATCCACCTCCAACAGCCCTGCAAAAGCAAGGATGCGACTGGATACAGCAGATCAGTCACAGGAGGTAAGGCCTGCATTAGAAAATCTCCTCACACAGCCTTCTGCAGCTTCCCCCATAGCAGCCTTCCCTACTACAAATCAGCCTGTCATAGACGCTATGCTGAAAGAAATGCTGATGTCACTTCACAGCTCCCTCCAGTCTGACATTCCTTCAATGTTTACAGCATTTAAAACAGAAATGCTGAACACAGGGCAGAAAGTGGGGATTATTGAAAAGCAGATGAGCGTCATGACAGAAACAGTTAATGACCTGGTAGACGCACATGACCACACCAGGGAAGAACAGCGCTGGGTGCGAGCCAAAATGGCGGATCTTGAAGATCGCTCACGGCGCCAAAATATCAAGATAAGAGGAATCCCTGAAACTATCCTACCAGCAGATCTCAACTCCTACGCTAGGAAGTTGATCTCAACACTTCACCCAGATCTCTCACCGATCGAGACGATCATCGATCGCATCCATCGTCTCCCAAAACCTCCTCACCTACCCGCAGGAGTACCTCGGGATACTCTGATGCGCATCCATTTCTACCACACGAAGGACATGCTTCTTACACAATCCAGACGCCTGGGACAGCTCCCACATCCATACGCAAAGCTACAACTTTTTGCTGACATCTTTCAATACACTCGTCAACAGAGACGTCAACTGCAAACAATCACAAAACCCCTCAATAATCATAAGATCCCATATCAATGGGGGTTCCCAACCAAGCTGATGGTTACCAGAAATGGAACACGCCACAATATCCATACCGTCGAAGAGGGCATACAATTGCTCAAAACATGGGGTATCATTCCTGACGGCGACCCTCCAACCCCAGGGACCCACAAATCAAACACGCAATCCTTCAACTCCGGTCATTCTCACCACTAGAACAAATGACTTCCAAATCAGTGATGCTGTGAATCCAATCTAAGATAAGCACTCCGATTCAGTGCCTGCTCATTGCAGTTAGTTTACGAACTTTACCCTCAGCCACATTCAGCAGTCCCTAACACACTGCTGACACTTGTTTTCCCTTACCCTCTTGTTTATCACTAACTACCTTGCTGTTTTTCTCCCTTCCTTCCTTATCCACGAGAGCTCAAGTCCATCAGATCCAGGACTTCTAACAACAACCAACCTCCTCGAGCAATTTACCCATCTGAGTAACTGTAAGTAGTACCTTACTCCACTACCTATACGCACCACTTTCAAAATGCCCAAATTTCTGTCACTGAACGTAAAAGGACTCAATCACGCTGCCAAAAGGACATCTCTGTGGCGAACTGCACAGGATTCTCACTGCGATGTCCTGTGCGTCCAAGAAACGCACTTTAGAACCAACGCCGAACCTCAGTGCTCCAATAAGAATTTTTCAAATATCTTTAAAGCCTCGGGTCCTGACAAAAAAACGGAGTTATGATAGCCATTAAATCTACATGCTCAGTCACCCTACATGACAGCCTTCAGGATGTTGATGGTTGATATCTGGCATTGAATTGTACATTAAACAAAGATAATTACACCATCGTATCAGTATATGCCCCCAACAAGAAACAGATTCACTTTCTGTCCAAATTGATGAAAAAAATCAATCGCTTTAAACAAGGACACCTTGTCATGTGTGGGGACTTTAACATAGTACCTGACAACTCCATCGACTCTTCTTCCCACTCAACCAGAGTTACATCCCCTATGGGACCATTTTGATGTGTGGAGATGCCATCACACCACCGAAAGGGACTACTCCTATTTCTCCCCTAGACACAAGTCTTACACTCCGATTGACTACTTCCTAGTGGATAAATGGACTTTGCCCAAAATCTCCTCCACGGAGATATCCACCATTACGTGGTCTGACCACACTCCGGTTACAATGACCATAGAAGACTCGCCGAAGATTTCCCATACACGGATATGGAGAGCGAATGCTGCGATTCTCCACTCACCGATCCATTCTTCTTATATTAAAGAGCGTTTAACAGAATACTTTAATACTAATGCTGGATCTGTTAGCAATGATACCGTTCTTTGGAATGCCCATAAGGCATTCATAAGGGGGATCCTTATTCAACTTACTGCTAGAGAGAGGAGGAGATCACAGCGTCTAAACACACTTACTGCTGATATTAAAATGCTAGAACACCAAAACCAAACTAATCCAGATCCATTAACCAAGACTAAATTAGACTCCCTTAGACAGGAATTAAAATCTCTTCTTCTAGAATCCTTTGAAAGAGCACATAAGCATTTTAGAGCTCAACACTACTCTACTAGTAACAAAGCCGGAAAGGCAATGGCCAATAGAATCAAAGGTTACTATTCCAAAACCAAAATTACCCATCTATTCCACCCAGCTAATAAACAGAAACGGAAAGATCCACAAGCTATTGCAGACGCATTTAGTTACTACAATACACTTTATAATTTAAAAGATGACACATCTGTCACACAGCCATCTCTACCTGACATAGAGGCATTTCTCAATGAGATCAACCTCCCTAAACTGACCACAGAACAACTAGACTCCCTGAACACCCCATTTACAGATCTAGAAATCAAAAATATAATTTCATCACTTCCCTCTAACAAATCTCCTGGCCCAGATGGTCTTACAGGAGAGTATTACAAACAATTTGGAACTGTGCTAACTCCATATCTGACCAAAGTGTAAAAATGACGCTGCCTCCTCCTCCTTTCTCCTCCCAGAAACGCTAAGTGCCTTAATTGTTACACTACCGAAGCTGGGGAAAGAGCCTACCTCTGCACAAAACTTCCGACCCATATCTCTTCTCAATGTGGACACAAAAATCTATGCCAAACTAATAGCCCACAGATTACTCAACCTAATGCCCCTTCTAATACATAAGGACCAATCAGGCTTCACAAAAGGGAGGCAGACAACTGATGCCACTCGCAGAATTATCAACATAATCCATCACGCTGAAATATCTAGAACGCCTTTTCTGCTCCTATCCTTGGATGCAGAGAAGGAGTTCGATGGGGTCCATTGGAAATATCTTGAAGCAACCCTTGGCAAATTTGGTTTTCAGGGCCCCATTCTGGCAGCCATAATGGCTCTGTATTCCTCCCCATCAGCACAGGTCTATATGTCGGAGATGCTGTCTAAGCCATTCTCCATCACTAATGGCACCCGACAAGGTTGTCCGCTCTCACCAATCATTTTTAACCTAAATATGGAACCCTTAGCAGAACATGTCAGATCCCACTCTACAATATCAGGCTTCACCATTGGTACCACAGAACACAAAATAAATTTATTTGCAGACGACCTGATAATGATGACCACAAACCCTCACTCTTCCCTGGCTTCAGTCCAGTCGCTACTGAAAAGGTTTAGTACTTTATCTTACTACAAAGTTAATGAACATAAATTCTACATTCTAGACCTGGGCATTAATGCAACCACTAGTAATCTACTCCAGACTCAATATCCTTACCCATGGGCGGAGGATAGTATTCCCTACCTCGGCATTAATCTCACCAAATCCACTAGAGGTCTTTTCGCACACAACTACACAGACGCCAAACAGATGATGCTTACTGAAACCACAAAACTCTCCAAACATGAATTCTCATGGTCAGGCCGCCTGGCAGTCTTTAAAATGATGGTATTGCCTCGGTTGCTCTACATATTTCGCACGCTTCCTATACCACTTTCATCTACCTACCTGAAATCTCTCCAATCCATCCTAAGCCAATTTGTTTGGCAAGGAAAAAAATCTAACAAAAAAATACAAGCGCGCCACCAATAACTATGTATCTGAATACAATGTATACAACTACATTTCCGTGATTCACCACTATTCTCGTGAAGAAATGTTTTAAAAAAATAGATACATTTTTCAAACTTGCTGAAATATCTTGTTTATGCAAAGTGTTTATATGTCATAAATAAGGAGCAACTAATTTACTCCATTTACTTTTACTTATACCAATGGGTTAAACGAATAACTATTCAAATGGTGAAATATAAGTAAAAAGTTACCAAGTGCCTATTAAAACTGGTGCTTGTGTGAAAAAAATCAATTGTATAGATCTATGCGTTCATAATCTTTCAACACACCAATTAGATTACTTGTTCCTCTTTAAAAAAATAGCAGAAATAAACAACATTGTGATGTGTCATAAAAGATAAAGTCCATATGAGGATATCTTGTATTGTAGATCAATCATGAATCTTCTGCTTTAGAACAAACAAATAAATGATCTTCCCGCTATAGGTAAAGTAGAAATGCTCGCTTACCGAATCTGTTGGATCTCAAATTATAGAGATCTTAAAGGCTTGTTGCATTTGCCTGCCGGATCTGTGATCTCCACCTGGGTAGTAATCCAGAAAGTTTTTCCTATTTTTCTTCAATGGAATAACCAAAAGACACTTTCTTTGGGTTCAGGTGTTAAACTTCCACAGCTGTGGGAGGGAAGGTCAATTATCTTCCCTCAATCCTCCACACATCCAGACCCCTCAATGAAAACAATAAGGGGGAAACTCCATAGTGTAGATGTAAAAATGTATTAAAAGTCACTTGTAATTCCACAGCAATTGCACACAGCACTAAGAACACAGCATTTCGGAAACTGCAAGCCAAAAAGTCAAATCAAATTGCACAGCAACATCACCGCAAATAGTGCACAGCAAAAGCAACTGGATAAAAATGTTTCACAGGCAGCAGAGGGTTCTCACTGCATAGGGAAAAAATGAATAAAACGTGATGGCATCACAGCCACTTGCTCCATCCGACGCGCGTTTCCCCTCAACAGGCTTCCACTGGGAACGGAGACATGTCATTTTTTGAGGAAGAGGAACAAGTAATTTAATTGGTGTGTTGAAAGATTATGAACGCATAGATCTATACAATTGATTTTTTTCACACAAGCACCAGTTTTAATAGGCACTTGGTAACTTTTTACTTATATTTCACCATTTGAATAGTTATTCGTTTAACCCATTGGTATAAGTAAAAGTAAATGGAGTAAATTAGTTGCTCCTTATTTATGACATATAAACACTTTGCATAAACAAGATATTTCAGCTAGTTTGAAAAATGTATCTATTTTTTTTAAAACATTTCTTCACGAGAATAGTGGTAAATCACGGAAATGTAGTTGTATACATTGTAATCAGATACATAGTTATTGGTGGCGCGCTTGTATTTTTTTGTTACTTTGTTTGGGTCCTTTTTGTATTTTTGACTTACACGAGCAGCTGCACCGTTTTGTTGCTTTTTTACATAAGGTTAGCGCAAAATATACTCTTGATACAAGGGAAAAAATCTAGATGTAGTCACACGAAACTTATTAAACACAGATCCGCGGGGGGAATGGGATACATAGACATCAAAGACTACTACAATGCCTCCATTCTATCACAAATGAAAGAATGGATGAATACCTCACCCAAAACTCTCTGGAGCGATATAGAAAATCACAAGACACCGGGCACAAACCTCACCAACTGGTTATTTGTACCTCTACACATAATCCTCACATTTTCCATTACTCACCCACTGTCTAAGCCTCAGTTAAAGTGTGGCGTACACTACACAATACCAAATGGTCACACGTACTGACGAAACCACTACACATTCCTTTAAACACCTTAAAGCTTCTTACTCCTGACTTAACACTCCCATCCTGGATTACTGACCGGGTAACATACACACAAGAACTTCGCGATCTAACAACCTGCAAATCCTTCTCACAAATAGGCAAAGACCTTAATGCACCCTCCAAATACTTCCTCAGCTACTTCAGATTACAAAACTCCTTGAAGGCACACACATCTCTAGAAGGAAAACTACCCTTGAAACTATGGAACTACTTCTTTACAGAACACTCTAACACTAAAGGGACTTCCCTCATATACTCATTCCTACAGGAAAAAAACATGTTCAGCAAAACCAAACCTCTCCTTGACTGGGAAACTGACCTACAGACACAATTCACAGATGCCCAATGGCAAAAGGCAATCACATCTATTTACAAAGCAACAACTTGCACCTCCCTTTGGGAAATCACCCAAAAAACGCTAATGAGATGGTACCTAACTCCGTCCAGACTGGCCAAATTCCACAAACATGCCTCACATGACTGCTGGAGAAACTGTGGCCATACGGGCACCCTCCTCCACATTCATTGGTCTTGCTCAAATGTAACCCAGCTTTGGAAAAATGTGGAATCCATACCTCAAGACATACTCCATAGCTCGGTTACAATTACTCCACACTTAACCATTCTTAATCTGACAATAGAAGATTTTCCCATACACCAAAGAACAGTGATTACTCACGTCCTCCTAGCTACCAAACTCTTGATCACTAGAAACTGGAAATCTGACAACATTCCCTCCCTTACGGAAGTTACTAACTTAGTACAAACCCATTTCACTTATGAAACCCTTTTGTCACGCAGCAAACAATCCCATACAAAGACACTAACTCGCTGGAACCCATGGGTCCTTTGGTACTCAAAAAAGAATTAACGATTGAAGTAAGGTTTTACAATTGAATGCCCTGTCTCTCTACTCGCCTTCCACTTGAAGCTCTCCTCCCCCCCCTTCCCTTATCCCTCCTTGCCCCTCCTTCCTCTTGCACCCCTCCCCTCCTTACCACACCCCTCCTCCTATCATTCCAGGTCAACTGTTCTACCCTATGTTTATAATCACTTTGTTAACGATTTTTTCTTTCTCATAGAACGTTATTCATAAAATCGCTATTCAGACTATACTTACAATATTTAGTCTGTAAACTTACATGTTCCTGTTCCTTACTATGACTTCATAACCTGTAATATGTAAAACTCAATAAAAATGTATTGGAAAAAAAAATGTAATGCACTGGATGATAGTTAATCAGACTTTAGGGCTTATTAATAAAGATTATTCATTCTTAATATGGACCCAAACTCATAAAAGTGAAGTTTTCCTGTTTTACAGGGAACATCTAGAAAAAATAAATTGTGCCTAAGCAGTATCCTGAAAAAGTTACAGTTTATCTTGAATTGCTCCTGAGATATACAGTAGCAGTGCACTTTCTGGTATATACCTTTAAATGCAACGTTACTACTTCCTCTGTTACATATACCACCATTAAATAAATCCTATATAAATAATACTAAATAAATATACATATACAACCATGTATGTATACACAACATTTGAAAGTTATTTTTATTGTACATTGCTATCCACAGAACAAATAGAGCAAAATAGTCACAGACCTTCATGACTAAGCCCCGTGGATGGGGCGAAACATGTTGGGGGCGTGACCTTGATGGACCAGTTACCAGTGACCAGTTAGCCTGAGGCTGCTATCACTTATTACATGCTGGGCTTGTATGGTGTGCTGAGATTTTTCTCTAATTGTTCTGGGGATTACATGGGGTCAGGGCGGACTTCTAGCCTGACCTGCACCTGCGAATGGAGGACATAGATGTTGGAACAAGGACCCTAAAGTTTGTTTAGGTTCACAGTATAAACTCTTATGTTATATATATATATATATATATATATATATATATATATATATATATATATATATATATTATTTTGCATTATGTACAGTGCATGCTGGGCTGTCTATCCTACTCTTGTTGACTGCTCTGGCTAGAAGGCATCATCTCTGCAGGAGAATAACAGAGTACTGGCTCACAGGGCTTACTATATGAGAGGCTGCCAGGGTCATGGGCAGAAGGTGACAGAACAGGGCAGGACTGCCCACCCCTCACAGGCAATTTCTTTTTGCAGTACCCCACTAGTGGTGAGTAGACCAGCTGAGTGTGAGACAAAACTTGTCACCTGTTGGTGTACAGAATTGAATAGTATTTCATTGTTATTATCCACAGTTCATGCAACCTATTGTTGGTAGATGGTCCTGGTATCTACTCCTGGTGGGACTATTTGACATATTAAGCTCCCTAGATGGGCTCTCTTTGGTAATCAAGAGCTTAAGAGGAGCAGTACTTGGATTTATTCAGGTATTATTCAGGTGAGCTTATGGTACTACTGACTGACTTAATCCCCCTTTTGGAGGACTTACAGCAGTTACAATTCATGAGTTGATTACGTGTTGTTTTCCTCCCCTTTCTATAAGTGGACCTTTTAAGTTTTAGAATATAGGAATTAACCCTTTAACGCTGGGCCTTTTCAGTCGATAGAATCGCTAACATACCTGTAATGCACCTGTATGTGTGGTCTATAAGTACTATGCTCTTAGTCTGGTTACATGTGATCCTCTGTCCTCCTTATAACATCTCCCTGATCATTGCCCCTAGGTTATCCCCCATGTTCACCTGGAGGCTCATACTGCATGTGATTGATCCTTACCTCCGCCTGTTTGTGCGTTATAGGTGTATATTGATTTTGTACGTTTTCAATAAGTATTGAGAATACTACATAATATACGGTACATGGTTTGACATCATTATGGATATGTACTAACCCATCACTTCTATCTGAACATTGCTATAATCTCCTGAAGAAGCACTTAGTCGCAGAACATATCAAGCTGGATCTAGATGCCTGAGGTTGCTGCACCTCCCCTACCAAGTGATATTTTTAAGTCTGTTCACATCATTTACCGGTTAAGTTAGGTGGCCCAGACAACCATAGACAGGGCAGATCATTTTACTATTAATGTTTCTATGCCTAGTGGAATTGTTATTATAATACGTATATGTCTTAATAACATGTGAAATAAAGACAGTTGATTTTAATCAAATTATAGTTGTGGTGCCTTCAAATTCCATTTTCCTTTGTGTGTTTTTTTGTTGATTATTTAATGGTTTTCATTCTGCATTAAATGTCAAACTGCTTATGAGTTAAATTTTAAACTCTGGCTAATATAAAAAACAAGCATTACCTGGCTAACTAGGGTAATATTTTCTTTCTTTAAGATGTAGAAAATATTTCCTAAATGGCTAGAAAATTACTTACATAGTAGCCCTATTCATATCGCGGGAATATATTTACACTGAGGAAATACCAGTTCATTCCGACCAATGTCAAATAGTACATTAACACTACTGATGAAGTGGGCACTCATAATACGTCTGCAAAAAAGCAATAAAGCAGCAGCCTGATAGAAATTCCAATAGCCCAAGGAACTGTAACCAAGGTACACAGTTTTTTCTCATCCTCCAAATAATTTATATTCTGCAGCTATGCTGTAGTACACTGATCAGGGCCTAGCTGTGTGATACAGACACATTGATTTCTGGTGTTCATACACAGTGTTCCAGGTGCTCTGTACGGGAGAAACTATAAATCTGCTTCTGTGTAACAATGTTCATCAAATGCACTTTTAATGTGGAAGGTAAATATAGACTCTATGCACACATTTAAAGCACACATTTTACTGTAAACCCAATTCCTTCATTGTGAAAAAATACATTTACAAAGATAATAAATACATTATTAATGGGTTTCTGTGTACAGTATTACAGAAGTCTTCTGAACAACTTTATTAATACAAACCTATACGATGAGTATTATGCCTATACTGTACTAAATAACATAAGCAACCATGAACCCAACCTGTTTGAAGTTCAAAATTGACCAGTTTACATGTCTGCTCGAACCTCCAGTTCTATATGACAGGCCTCTATTTGACAGATTCTCCTGGCTTATGTCTGAAATTGTAAACAAGCTGGTGGGATCCAGGGTGACAGATGACCAGATAAGATCATGACCATATTTAATCAATTTCTTCACCAAAGTTCACCTGCACTCTTGCTTACATTGGTGCAAATCCACGTAATTTTTTTGGTTTAGCAAAGTTTCGGTCTGTGGAACGTACGCTAACCTAGAGGGTTTGTTGTTGCTTTTTAAGCTGTATTGGGTTGGAGACTATCACCCATTTTTGTTTTAAAGGAGATTATTGTTTTGAAATCTATTTTTTAATAAAAACAACTTTTCGGATTTACACTATGAGAGCTCATCTCTTTTCTGTATGAGGATACAATATCGGGGGTATAGAGAAGGAGACAACCACGCTCTGATCCAGGGTTAAAAGAACACTCCAATGATCCTTTGGGAGGCTGGAAGCCTTGGATTTCTCAGGATATGCGGAAGGAGGGAGTGATCGGTCTGGCAACCACCACATACTCACTACATGCGGTTTACCCCTGCAGTGGTGCTAGGATCTGGTTAGTAGGGATTCAAAAGGGGAGCACAAAAGTCACCCATCACTCTGCTCAAGGATTGGAAACAAATTCCAGTACAAGTCACTACGAATATTGCACAAGTCACTTGAAAATTGTGTTATCAGCGATCATATAAGATTGGGCTGCCTTTTAATACTTGATATATACATTGACTTTCTTCTCTTTTGGTCTTGTTTTTGCACTGTGTTTAGTTTAAGTTTTTTAAAAAGGTCACACTTACCACTTTGTGTGTAACTAAAAACACCTGCATGTGTTGTTTTTTATCAGTTTACAATTTATGTCGAAAAGGAAACTCTAGGAATATTTAATTTTGTTGAAAATATACATAATGAGATTTTGATGAATGCACATTTTTTTACACAAGGCTCTATTATCCTTAGAAGGTGGAGTATTTGTGCACACCCAATTCTCACACCTGGTGTTAACTCACTTAAGTGCACGCTCTATGAGAAGAGTGATTCACCAAGATCACTTTTTAACTTACAGGCAGCGCCACTCACCCCTAACTCACATGTATTAATAATCCAGATTTATGTTGTTTGCAATGGCAGAAGTGGTGGGGCAGCATCATGATGGTGGCGGGCATTTTTGCTAGTGGGTCTACACATCATCTTGAGTTGCTCATATTAAATATGGATATGAGATAGGCACAAACAATGGTTTACTCATTCAACTAGGGGATAGCTGGGGCCTCCTTTCAGACCCCCACATCTATTTTGGGAAACAGAATGTGTGAATAAGGCCCCTTCTCCCATCAACATAGGGACAAGGTAACTTTTTAACTGGAGAGGCTTGGCCACAGCCCTTGTAAGGTACCATCCAAATGTTGAGAGTATATGACAGGAGAGGGGGGCACATGGTTGCTGCTTCCCCTTTTCTGGCCACCTAGAGTGCATGCCTTAAAGGGTACAGTACCCATTTTTGGCAACAACGTGTTCTGTACCTTTAAGAATATAAAGAAAAACACAAAATACACACATGGAGTTTCCCTTGGCATTCAAACCAGACCCTTTTGCAGATCAATTAGTCTGTCTGGTCAAGGAAAGTGGGGAACATCAACTGTGCAATCTCCTTCCTAAACCATACCCAACCACATGCTCTCAACATTATTCAGAAGGTAATGTACAAGAGAATTGTAAAGCCCCCCACCCTTGCAAGAAACTTTGTCACCATGTTAACAGGGACAAGGGTCTCATACTCACATCCTGTCCCCCAAAAACATGATGGGGACTGTGGGGGTGACTTATCAAAATTTGGAAGCTCTCTTTAGAATAAGGGGGCCCCCCGATACAGGTCCTTGGTAGCAATAATTGGTCAATGGCATCACTCAGAATCCGCACCAGCTTGAATTTGAAACAAAAGCCAGCAGCAATCTATCATTTAGAGATGGGAGTGATACTGCCTCTAAATTTCAGACTTCCGGCTGCATCAGCCAGAGTTTTGACAGGTTGGCATGTGATTTAATATGAAAAAATTGATGGCAGTGGAACAAAGAGATGTCCCCAAAGTAGCAATAGGGAGGATCAACCACGGTATATGATATAGAAAAATCACTTTATTAAAGTTACAAATGTAAAATAGGTCCACTTAGAATGTCATGACGACATAAATAGTGGAAACATCCCCCAGTGTACCCAACAATATAAAACACATATAAAAGCAGTGTTATAAAGTAATCACCATTTAGACTAAATTATTACACTAGACAGCGCTAATGTTGAGCATTTGAAATTTGTGGCCAACAACACATATATGGACAGTCTTATATCAGAGAAGAGTCCTTTAAAAGAAAATCCCTTATAAAGGGAAGTGATGAAAAGTTCAGGGTGTAATTCAGATAATCAACAGGTGATCTTGAAAAAACAATCCTCCACATGCACCTTCCACCGATCACTGTGAAATCCACCCGGTGACAAACACTCTCCCCCTAGGGGGTTAAACTCACCAGAAAAGGGGAATAATAAAACCTTCAGAGTCAGCACTCTTTAGAAGTAGTATGTTGCCATCATTACTATACACAGGGTCACAGGTTTGCAGGGCTCATAATGAATAAAAAAAACAGAAAGAATGGTGCACATAGCGTAATCCTGTTTATTGATTCAAAACCCCTTGCACAAAGACAGACAGAGAACCCCCCTTCAATAAAAATACGTACATCAAATAAAACAAACAGTGAGCAATCAAACAGGCAGGTATTGCCAGTGTGTACACTTCACCCAAAACTGTCAGCGCCGCTACACAGGAAAGGCTCAGTACTTCCTGGTTTTGCAGATGATTCAGGTGGAGCGCACACGTCACTTCCTGCGTCGTGTTGGCCACGCCCTGACGCGTTTCGTCATATCCTTTGACTTCAACAGAGGGCCAATGATATGACGAAACGCGTCAGAGCGTGGCCAACACGACGCAGGAAGTGACGTGTGCGCTCCACCTGAATCATCTGCAAAACCAGGAAGTACTGAGCCTTTCCTGTGTAGCGGCGCTGACAGCTTTGGGTGAAGTGTACACACTGGCAATACCTGCCTGTTTGATTGATTGCTCACTGTTTGTTTTATTTGATGTACGTATTTTTATTGAAGGGGGGTTCTCTGTCTGTCTTTGTGCAAGGGGTTTTGAATCAATAAACAGGATTACGCTATGTGCACCATTCTTTCTGTTTTTTTGATTCATTATGAGCCCTGCAAACCTGTGACCCTGTGTATAGTAATGATGGCAACATACTACTTCTAAAGAGTGCTGACTCTGAAGGTTTTATTACTCCCCTTTTCTGGTGAGTTTAACCCCCTAGGGGGAGAGTGTTTGTCACCGGGTGGATTTCACAGTGATCGGTGGAAGGTGCATGTGGAGGATTGTTTTTTTCAAGATCACCTGTTGATTATCTGAATTACACCCTGAACTTTTCATCACTTCCCTTTATAAGGGATTTTCTTTTAAAGGACTCTTCTCTGATATAAGACTGTCCATATATGTGTTGTTGGCCACAAGTTTCAAATGCTCAACATTAGCGCTGTCTAGTGTGATAATTTAGTCTAAATGGTGATTACTTTATAACACTGCTTTTATATTTGTTTCTTTTTTTCTCTGGTTTGAGACGGCTGCTGCTCACTAGATTGTCTCTCTGCCTAGACAGACACAGTGGAGTTCAATCTTATTTATTTCTAACTTTTAATTGCATACTGATGTTTATTCACGGTTATGCACCTTTGAATATTTACTTATTCTTTTTTATTTAATATTAATATATCTACATCTTGGGTCTGTTTGGGTGTTTGGCGCTGAGCGGTGTTTCTGCAGGCCTGGTGAAACACTTATATATCAATATAAAACACATACAGTAAAAAATATAACAACGTTGTCACAATATGGCGCCAATCTCGGGGCCTCACACATACATACACATATATGAACCAGCTAAGGGAAAAAGGGGAAAAATGCTGCTATATATAATTAAGCCAGTATAAGAACTTAATCCTGTATAATCAAGAGTACCAGAACTACAAATGCTGCATGTCTGTATACCGGGCTAATGCGGTTATTGTGTAGAGAGGTTGTATTAACAGGTAAGTCAAACACGTGGAGCTATGAAGGGAAGCCATATCCTAAGTTGCAATGTGGATCTGCTGACTTTTGATGGTTTCCAGAGGCTGCCTTTCTACCTGTGGATATATAGTAGGGCTCAAAATTTCAAGTCCTCAGCTACTAGCCAGGCCTTAAGGGATACTCGCCACGAGTTGCCCCATCCAATCCCTACCATGCACTGCCCCTAATTCCGTCTGTTTACACGCCCTCGTAAATGATCTCATGAAATTATACCTAAATGTTCTATGCAGAATTAAGTTACAAAAATAAATATTGACAACAACCTTATCAGTGCCCAGCATTGCAGCCTCAGCTCACCCGTGCCCACCATTGCATCCTCAGCTCACTGTGCCCACTATTACAGCCTCAGCTCACTGTGCCCACCATTGCAGCCTCAACTCACTATGCCCACCATTGCAGCCTCACCTCACCTCACCTGTGCCCTCCATTGCAGCCACAGCTCACTGTGCCCACCATTGCAGCCTCAGCTCACTGTCCCCACCATTGCAGCCTCAGCTCACCTGTGCCCACCATTGCAGCCTCAGCTCAACTGTGTCCACCATTCCAGTCTCAGCTCACTGTGCCCACCATTGCAGTCTTGCCTCACCTCACCTGTGCCCACCATTACAGCCTCAGCTCACCTGTGCCCACCATTGCAGCCTCAGCTCACCTGTGCCCACCATTGCAGCCTCAGCTCACTGTGCCCACCATTGCAGCCTCAGCTCACTGCACCCACCATTGCAGCCTCACCTCACCTCACCTGTGCCCACCATTGCAGCCTCAGCTCACTGTGCCCACCATTGTAGCCTCAGCTCACTGTACCCACCATTGCAGCCTCAGCTCACTGTGCCCACCATTGCAGCCTCAGCTCACTGTGCCTACCATTGCAGCCTCAGCTCACTGTGCCCACCATTGCAGCCTCAGCTCACTGTGCCTACCATTGCAGCCTCAACTCACTGTGCCCACCATTGCAGCCCCGCTTCACCTCAGCTGTGTCCACCATTGCAGTCTCAGCTCACTGTGCCCACCATTGCAGCCTCAGCTCACTGTGCCCACCATTGCAGCCTCAGCTCACTGTACCCACCATTGCAGCCTCAGCTCATTGCAGACTCACCTCACCTCACCTGTGCCCACCATTGCAGCCTCAGCTCACCTGTGCCCATCATTGCAGACTCACCTCACCTGTGCCCACCATTGCAGCCTCAGCTCACCTGTGCCCACCATTGCAGCCTCAACTCACCTGTGCCCACCATTGCAACCTCAGCTCACTGTGCCCACCATTGCAGTCTCAGATCACTGTGCCCACCATTGCAGCCTCAGCTCACTGTGCCCACCATTGCAGCCTCACCTCACCTCACTGTGCCCACCATTGCAGCCTCAACTCACCTGTGCCCACCATTGCAGCCTCAGCTCACTGTGCCTACCATTGCAGTCTCAGATCACTGTGCCCACTATTGCAGCCTCAGCTCACTGTGCCCACCGTTGCAGCCTCACCTCACCTCACTGTGCCCACCATTGCAGTCTCAGCTCACTGTGCCCACCATTGTAGCCTCAGCTCACTGTGCCCACCATTGTAGCCTCAGCTCACTGTGCCCACCATTGCAGCCTCAGCTCACCTGTGCCCACCATTGCAGACTCACCTCACCTCACCTGTGCCCATCATTGCAGCCTCAGCTCACCTGTGCCCACCATTGCAGCCTCAGCTCACCTGTGCCCACCATTGCAGCCTCAGCTCACTGTGCTCACCATTGCAGTCTCAGATCACTGTGCCCACCATTGCAGCCTCAGCTCACTGTGCCCACCATTGCAGCCTCACCTCACCTCACTGTGCCCACCATTGCAGCCTCAGCTCACTGTGCTCACCATTGCAGTCTCAGATCACTGTGCCCACCATTGCAGCCTCAGCTCACTGTGCCCACCATTGCAGCCTCACCTCACCTCACTGTGCCCACCATTGCAGTCTCAGCTCACTGTGCCCACCATTGTAGCCTCAGCTCACTGTGCCCACCATTGCAGCCTCAGCTCACCTGTGCCCACCATTCTAGCCTCAGCTCACTGTGCCCACCATTGCAGCCTCAGCTCACCTCACTGTGCCCACCATTGCAGTCTCAGCTCACTGTGCCCACCATTGTAGCCTCAGCTCACTGTGCCCACCATTGCAGCCTCAGCTCACCTGTGCCCACCATTCTAGCCTCAGCTCACTGTGCCCACCATTGCAGCCTCAGCTCACTGTACCCATTACAGCCTCAGCTCACCTGTGCCCACCATTGCAGCCTCGCCTCACCTGTGCCCACCATTGCAGTCTCAGCTCACTGTGCCCACCATTGTAGCCTCAGCTCACTGTGCCCACCATTGCAGCCTCAGCTTACTGTACCCATTGCAGCCTCAGCTCACCTGTGCCCATCATTGCAGTCTCACCTCACCTCATCTGGGCCCACCATTGCAGCCTCAGCTCACTGTGCCCACCATTGCAGCCTCGCCTCACCTGTGCCCACCATTGCAGTCTCAACTCACTGTGCCCACCATTGTAGCCTCAGCTCACTGTGCCCACCATTGCAGCCTCAGCTTACTGTACCCATTGCAGCCTCAGCTCACCTGTGCCCATCATTGCAGTCTCACCTCACCTCATCTGGGCCCACCATTGCAGCCTCAGCTCACTGTGCCCACCATTGCAGCCTCGCCTCACCTGTGCCCACCATTGCAGTCTCAGCTCACTGTGCCCACCATTGCAGCCTCAGCTCACCTGTGTCCACCATTCCAGTCTCAGCTCACTGTGCCTACCATTGCAGTCTCGCCTCACCTCACCTGTGCCCACCATTACAGCCTCAGCTCACCTGTGCCCACCATTGCAGCCTCAGCTCACTGTCCCCACCATTGCAGTCTCAGATCACTGTGCCCACCATTGCAGCCTCAGCTCACTGTGCCCACCATTGCAGCCTCAGCTCACTGTACCCACAATTGCAGCCTCAGCTCACCTGTGCCCACCAGTGCAGACTCACCTCACCTCACCTGTGCCCACCATTGCAGCCTCAGCTCACCTGTGCCCACCATTGCAGCCTCAGCTCACCTGTGCACACCATTGCAGCCTCAGCTCACCTGTGCCAACCATTGCAGCCTCAGCTCACTGTGCCCACCATTGCAGACTCAGATCACTGTGCCCACCATTGCAGCCTCAGCTCACTGTGCCCACCATCGCAGCCTCACCTCACCTCACTGTGCCCACCATTGCAGTCTCAGCTCACTGTGCCCACCATTGTAGCCTCAGCTCACTGTGTCCACCATTGCAGCCTCAGCTCACTGTACCCACCATTGCAGCCTCAGCTCACTGTGCCCACCATTGCAGCCTCAGCTCACTGTACCCACCATTGCAGCCTCAGCTCACCTGTGCCCAACATTGCAGCCTCAGCTCACCTGTGCCAACCATTGCAGCCTTTAGCTCACTGTGCCCACCATTGCAGTCTCAGATCACTGTGCCCACCATTGCAGCCTCAGCTCACTGGCCCACCATTGCAGCCTCACCTCACCTCACTGTGCCCACCATTGCAGTCTCAGCTCACTGTGCCCACCATTGTAGCTTCAGCTCACTGTGTCCACCATTGCAGCCTCAGCACATGTACCCACCATTGCAGCCTCAGCTCACTGTGCCCACCATTGCAGCCTCAGCTCACTGTACCCACCATTGCAGCCTCAGCTCACCTGTGCCCACCATTGCAGACTCACCTCACCTCACCTGTGCCCACCATTGCAGCCTCAGCTCACTGTGCCCACCATTGCAGCCTCGCCTCACTGTACCCACCATTGCAGCCTCAGATCACCTGTGCCCACCATTGCAGACTCACCTCACCCGTGCCCACCATTGCAGCCTCAGCTCACCTGTGCCCACCATTGCAGCCTCAACTCACCTGTGCCCACCATTGCAGCCTCAGCTTACTGTGCCCACCATTGCAGTCTCAGATCACTGTGCCCACCATTGCAGCCTCAGCTCACTGTGCCCACTGTTGCAGCCTCACCTCACCTCACTGTGCCCACCATTGCAGTCTCAGATCACTGTGCCCACCATTGCAGTCTCAGCTCACTGTGCCCACCATTGTAGCCTCAGCTCACTGTGCCCACCATTGTAGCCTCAGCTCACTGTGCCCACCATTGCAGCCTCAGCTCACCTGTGCCCACCATTGCAGACTCACCTCACCTCACCTGTGCCCACCATTGCAGCCTCAGCTCACCTGTGCCCACCATTGCAGCCTCAGCTCACCTGTGCCCACCAATGCAGCCTCAGCTCAACTGTGCTCACCATTGCAGTCTCAGATCACTGTGCCCACCATTGCAGCCTCAGCTCACTGTGCCCACCATTGCAGCCTCACCTCACCTCACTGTGCCCACCATTGCAGTCTCAGCTCACTGTGCCCACCATTGTAGCCTCAGCTCACTGTGCCCACCATTGCAGCCTCTGCTCACTGTACCCACCATTGCAGCCTCAGCTCACCTGTGCCCACCATTGCAGACTCACCTCACCTCACCTGTGCCCACCATTGCAGCCTCAGCTCACCTGTGCCCACCATTGCAGCCTCAGCTCACTGTGCCCACCATTGCAGTCTCAGATCACTGTGCCCACCATTGCAGCCTCAGCTCACTGTGCCCACCATTACAGTCTCAGATCACTGTGCCCACCATTGCAGCCTCAGCTCACTGTGCCCACCATTGCAGTCTCAGATCACTGTGCCCACCATTGCAGCCTCAGCTCACTGTGCCCACCATTGCAGCCTCAACTCACCTCACTGTGCCCACCATTGCAGTCTCAGCTCACTGTGCTTACCATTGTAGCCTCAGCTCACCTGTGCCCACCATTGCAGTCTCACCTCACCTCATCTGGGCCCACCATTGCAGCCTCAGCTCACTGTGCCCACCATTGCAGCCTCGCCTCACCTGTGCCCACCATTGCAGTCTCAGCTCACTGTGCCCACCATTGCAGCCTCAGCTCACCTGTGTCCACCATTCCAGTCTCAGCTCACTGTGCCTACCATTGCAGTCTCGCCTCACCTCACCTGTGCCCACCATTACAGCCTCAGCTCACCTGTGCCCACCATTGCAGCCTCAGCTCACTGTGCCCACCATTGCAGTCTCAGATCACTGTGCCCACCATTGCAGCCTCAGCTCACTGTGCCTACCATTGCAGCCTCAGCTCACTGTACCCACCATTGCAGCCTCAGCTCACCTGTGCCCACCAATGCAGACTCACCTCACCTCACCTGTGCCCACCATTGTAGCCTCAGCTCACCTGTGCCCACCATTGCAGCCTCAGCTCACCTGTGCCAACCATTGCAGCCTCAGCTCACCTGTGCCAACCATTGCAGCCTCAGCTCACTGTGCCCACCATTGCAGTCTCAGATCACTGTGCCCACCATTGCAGCCTCAGCTCACTGTGCCCACCATTGCAGCCTCACCTCACCTCACTGTGCCCACCATTGCAGTCTCAGCTCACTGTGCCCACCATTGTAGCCACAGCTCACTGTGTCCACCATTGCAGCCTCAGCTCATCTGTGCCCACCACTGCAGTCTCACCTTACCTCATCTGGGCCCACCATTGCAGCCTCAGCTCACCATGCCCACCATTGCAGCCTCGCCTCACCTCACCTGTGCCCACCATTGCAGTCTTAGCTCACTGTGCCCACCATTGCAGCCTCAGCTCACTGTGCCCACCAATGCAGCCTGGCCTCACCTGTGCCCACCATTGCAGTCTCAGCTCACTGTGCCCACGGTTGCAGTCTCAGCTCACTGTGCCCACCATTGCAGCCTCGTCTGTGCCCACCATTGCAGTCTCTGCTCACTGTGCCCACCATTGGAACCTCACCTCACCTATGCCATCATTGCAGCCTCAGCTCACTATGTCCACCATTGCAGCCTCACCTCACCTGTGCCCACCATTGCAGTCTCAGCTCACCTGTGCAGAGGATCATCATGGGGATGAGGAAAGCCGCCGGATCACAGAGCGATAGCCTGCTGTTACAGTTTACATTGCAATTACCTCCGCTTGTGATTACACACAGCCCCGCCCTCCTGACCCCGCACCTGTGATAGACACTGTGATAGACAGAACATGTCCCAGAATTGTACTGACGTTCTGTCTATCACAGGTGCCGGATGAGGAGGGCGGGGCTGTGTGTAATCACGAGCGGAGGCAATTGCAATGTAAACTGTAACAGCAGGCAATCGCTCTGTGATCCATGTTCTCTTCCCCCAGGGCGATCAATGGTAGAACGGCTTCCTTTCAACCCCGCATGCCGGCGGTACTCGCCCCCACTCCCTGACAGCCAAGCTCCACAATTTTCCGCTCGCAAAATGCGAGTAGGTGAGTGGAAAATTTGAGGGCTGATATATAGCATTAAGTGAAAAGTCACTGGATGAGTAGTATTTAATTCAAACTGGTCATACAGGGATGGACTGGTGATTGAGCATATTAGATATGCGTGCATCAGCTACGGTGTCCCTTGACTAAGTATTCTATCTCAAGCAGTGCACACTTATGGTAAGTTCACTAGGTATCAACAGGAGGTGGAGGGGAAGGATGGGGGGAGAAAGGATGTTGTTTGCCTGAAGGCTCTCACCACTCCAGGATGATGGCTAAGATGGCCATGATACGTGAAGTCCATTCCCCTCCAGAGTCAGCCTGTAGATAGATGCTGAATCAGCATATGGATGGTCGCTTATAGGGTCCGTTAGCGTGTTGCAACGGCAGTCTTGTATAGAGTGTCTATGCTCTAGGCATCCGGTCAGGTGTCAAGTTTGCTGGCTATGGTGGCCCGTAGGTAAATTGTGAAGCAGGCTTATCCGGTCAGTCCTTTTGGAGATGGCGGTGTGGGATTAACTCGCACTGTTGCTGGAACCCATGGTGGAGCGTGGGGCAGAGTTGGTGCTGCCTATGTCAATGCATTTTGCACACATGATCGTTGTAAATGGTGTGAACAGACTTAAAAATATCACTTGGTAGGGGAGGTGCAGCAACCTCAGGCATCTAGATCCAGCTTGATATGTTCCGCGACTAAGCGCTTCTTCAGGAGCTTATAGCAATGTTCAAATAGATAAAAGTAATGGGTCAGTACATACCCATAATGATGTCAAACCAAATATAATATGCTCAACAACCAGTCCATCCCTATATGAACAGTTTGAATCACATACTACTCATCCAATGACTTTTCACTTTATGTTATATATCCGCGGGTGGAAAGGCAGCCTCTGGAAACCATCAAAAGTCAGCAGATCCACAGGTATCCCGTCAAATCGACAAATCGGTAATTAGTAATTATACATGTTGACCTCAGCAACTTGTGGAAAGTGGATACTATGTTTGCTTTTAATTATTCAATTTGGCATGTGATTTAGCCAAATCTGGTCAGTTAGTTTGCCATTCTGCCAAACTGCGAACAGTCTTTCAACCCAAACCCAAAGCTCATCCTTAGTTACATTCAGTTACTAAAGAGAACCCCCCCCCCTTTAAATATTTAGAATATTGCTGTGAATAGGCAGTTTAAGAAAAGTATAGACTTTATACCAAAACTAACCTTTCATTTTACACAATTCCTTTATTTAACATTCTTTGCTAGAGAGTAGTGTTTATTTTGCAAAACACAGGATTTTTTTTTATTCAAAAATAAGCACAATGAGGAACCAGGGTAAATGTCTTCTTTTTTTGTCAAAAAAGAGTTGTTTCTTGGGTTTCTCAAAGCTTTTCAGAAGGAAGAAAGTCAGTCAAACTGTCAAAGATAAAGCTCATTATGAAAAATGTACAGCGACCCATTAATCATTCTGCTTAACATCTTAAGAGAAGGAAACCTACATATCTATGTGGGAACATGGTAGATAAACTCTTCAAGGGCCTGCAAAATTAGCTGAGGATGGTCTGAGGACGGGAGAATGTCACTTCAAGAACTAGCAATTAAAACGGGAAGTAGACGCAGCAAATTGATATTTTCTGGCATATTAGCAATTACAGCTCTGTGCAAGGAATAATGTGTGACATGTAATTGGGATTGTTGAAGTAAAAGCGACTGTCTTCATTTGGTTGGCCACTTAAAAGACTCATATTATCTTTTTGTATTTAACTGCTGCACATTTGGAAAAGCAAAAACATTAAATACACAGTTACTTGTTAGTATCCTGTATGAAGAGTGATTTTTATAACTATAAAATGCTTGCATAGCAACTATTACTTTAATAATCACCTTCAGTACAGCCAGGCTGATTCTTTTAGTTTCTTTTAGTTTTATAGCCCACACTGTCTTTTATTCTACTGAATTAACCTTCTTGGCTATAGTACATTTGTGCTATAGGTCTGACCAGGTCTCTTTAACTATTTTGCTCACATACCCATATACCCAATATGGACCAGAGCAATTTTTACATTTTCACTATAGAACTGTTTATTTGGCAATTACTTTATCATTGCTTAAGATACTAAATTAATACATAATTTGTTTTTTTGAGAGGGAAAAATTAGACTTACTTTTGGCAGATGTTATTTTGAAAAACATGATTTTAATTTCTGTGGAATCTATAGACAAAAGGGCATATAAAAGAAAAAAAATGCATTATTTTTTATTTTGACCAGTGTTCATTTAAAAAAGTAGTTTTACTGTAAATAAAAAGTACACATTTTATTCTATAATTTGTCCTGTTTAAATGACAAAATATAATGTTCCTGATACTAAGCATGGTAAAGTTTTTTTTTTTCTTTTTAGCATTTTCTCATTATGTGTTGTGTCACTAAAGAAAGATATACATGGTAACAAGTAGAAATACAAGTAAATTAGCAGAAAAATAATAGTTAATGGGAGAAAGGGGGAGGGGGTAGGAGTTAATTAGGTCTGATTGGAGTTAACTAATGGGTAATAAAGGCTGTCATTTTGACAGCCGGTAATTGTCAATAATTGCCAGTAGAAGCGGCAGGGGGAAAGAAGGTGGAAGTAAGAGATGCATCTTAAAAATGTTGTTCATTACTGCAGTTGCAATTCTACCATGTAAATAACTATTAAATAGCACTATGCTAAGCAAAGGTGGATGTACTCATAGAATGAGACAATTAACCTAGACCTGCATCCAAAAGTTTTCTGTGCTCATGAGATGTCACTGCTTTCATCCTGTTTTTCCAAATGCATTTCTTCATCATGATCCAAAATTCTGGGTACACATTTTTTAATGACTCATAACTTCCATACCTGGCATTATACAGTTAGAAAAGTAACACACAAGATTGGTTGCATGGAGAGATTTTTTTTTTAAAAGAGCAAAAAAAAAAAGGCACCCCAACTCTAAAAAATCTTGAGATAGGGGAGAGCTTGTATGTAGTTACATATAGTATTTGTAATAAAAAAATTACTTTGAATATAAATGTAGGTTTAAAGCATTTGCTAAGATTTGCCTTGCCTATGGAAATAAGGTTAGCATGCCATGACAAACCCACACATTTCATTGGGAAGGGGTTGTATTTTAACCCTAAACAGCATATAGTCAGATGCCTGAAATGTAATTATTGTCCATATTCTTTGAGTTCAGAAGCTGACTGTGGATATCCCCTCCAGTTTCCTTTTCTAGTCTCTAGGGCAAAGGAGTAATGAGGTAATGTCTGTTTTATCACTTTTATTTTCCTTGTCAAAAGAAGTTTATTGAGTATACAATGTTATAAAGATACATAAAGTAAGTTTACAAGGATCTATAAAGTAAGCTCATTGTTTTACAGTAGGGTTTATATTGGTAAATATCATGAAATTTCAAATATTAAACATTGGGTTCACGTAAACCTAAATTAAAGATATATATAATTTCCTTAGTTACTTTTGTAGGTATTTAAATGATTTATACCTACTATACATATTGTTTACAAGTAGAGTGTATATAGGTCAAATAAATTCTGATAATGAGCTTTAATCGTAAGGTGGAGAAAAGGAAAGAGAAAGAAGAAAAAGGGTAGAAAGGTAGAGGTATGGTCCACAAGGTTGTCCCGCTCGTCAGTTTATTATTCTTTTTAGTTCTCTTTGAAGCCTTAGAATGGGTGTCTCTGTAAGTCATTTAATCCGTTACCATGGCAACAGGACAGAGTCATTGAAGTTTGACAGGAACTGTTGTTTTATCCAAGGATGCCAAAGTTTTTCAAATTTTGGAATTTGATTTTGATCGATGGCTACCATCTTAGCATGGGACATTGTATTATTCATTCTGTGAATTGTTTCTGCTAGTACCAATGTAGGAGATTTCCATGCCTTGGCCACTGTTTGTTTTGCAGCCGTTATTAGTTGGATCATAAGTTTGAATTGAGAGAGTGTTAACCATTCCGGTTTTAGATTAAGTAAAGTTAAATATGGATCTGGTTGTATTATTTTTTTAAATATTTTAGATGCAATCACGAAGACTTCCTTCCAGAAGGTTTGGATTACTGGGCACGTCCACCATATGTGTAAATATGTGCCTATTTCTGGGCATCCTCGAAAACAAAGAGCTGAGGTATTAGGTGAATATTTTGCCACTCTAGCGGGTACAAGGTACCAGCGAGTTAGGACTTTATAATTTGTCTCCAGTGCTAAGATGTTGGGTGAAGATGACTTAGATGTGAGCCATATGTTAGACCAGTCCGTGTCTTCTAAAGTTCGTCCCAGGTCCCCCTCCCACCTCTGAACGTAAGAGGGTCTATTAAGATTTACTACTCCATAGAATTGATTGTAAAGTGATGAAATTGTACCTTTAGCAAATGGATCTTTTGTACAGATTGATTCAAAAATGGATAATTGGGATAATGGTGTATCCCCCTTTAGGAATGGTGTATAGAAATTTTTGATTTGGAGATATCTAAATATCTCAGAGTTTGGTAGATCATATTTTTCTGTAAGCGATGGGAATGAAAGGAATGATTTAGATGCTATGAAGTCATTTAGTGTCTGAATGCCTAATGTTGTCCAAGCTTTAAAAGAATTTGGGTAGATCCATGCCGGATAAAAGGCCGGATTTCTGATAAAAGAAAGGAGAGGATTGTGTGGAGATTGTAACTGATATTTGGTTTTTAGCTTATCCCAGAGAGATAAGAAGTGTTTAGTTATGGGATTATGAATTTTAAAGCGGTCTTTAGGATCAAGCCATAATAAATTTAATATTAATAGAGGGTCATTTTCTGAAGCCTCTATAAATACCCATAATGGGATTTCCTGTTTTGCATGGTATTTGGACAGACTGGCCAAATGTGCTGCTCTGTAGTAGTTAGTAAAATTAGGGTATTCCAGGCCTCCTTTATTTTTGGGAAGATGTAGTGTGTGTATAGGTATATGTGGTTTAGAAGAGCCCCATATAAACGAAGTTGCTCTTTTTTGTACTATTCTCAAAAAATAGGAAGGAATTGGAATAGGGAGGACTCTGA
The DNA here is from genome assembly GCF_042186555.1 of Aquarana catesbeiana. NCBI lineage: Eukaryota > Metazoa > Chordata > Amphibia > Anura > Ranidae > Aquarana > Aquarana catesbeiana. The sequence continues at coordinate 477,047,473 of NC_133325.1, forward strand.
ATAGATAAAGCAATTTGGGTAGAATAGTCATTTTGATTGCATTAATCTTCCCTATCCAGGATAAAGGAAGTTGCGACCATTGTTTTATTAGATTTGTGATCTGTCTTAATACAGGAGGATAATTGGTTGAGAATAAGTCAGAATGAGATGCTGTTAAATGAATTCCAAGATATGGGATTGATTTTTCTGCCCATGTGAATGGGAGTGCAGCCCTAGCCGGGATCAATTCCATGTTTGTGAGTGAAATATTAAGCACTAGGCATTTCTTAGGATTAATCATAAGGCCGGATAGGGCTGCAAATCCATCAAGAGCTGGTATTAAGTTAGGACCAGAGACCTGTGGTGATGATAGAAAAAGTAATATATCGTCTGCAAATATACATAATTTGTGTGTAATACCTCCTACTTCAATGCCAGTTATAGTTTGGTTTGTTCTGATGTATTGGGCCATGGGTTCGAGTATAAGGGCAAATAATGAGGGAGATAATGGGCAACCCTGTCGGGTACCTCTTTCGATATTAAAGGCTTCAGATTTGTATCCAGCATATTTTATATAGGCTTTGGGTTTATTATATAATGCTTTGATCCATGTTAAAAAGTGGGGTCCAAAACCCCATTTTTGTAATGAATATTGCATATATTGCCAGGATACTGTGTCAAATGCCCTCTTAATATCGAGAGATAGAAAACATAAAGGGATTTTCCGTTTTTTAGCAATATGTGCCAATAACACTGCCCTGCGTATATTATCGCCTGCCTGTCTATTTGGCATGAAGCCTACTTGATCTCTATGTATTAATTTTCCTATAATGCTATTGAGGCGTTTTGCTATTATTTTTGCTAATAATTTAATATCGAGGTTTAACAGAGAGATAGGCCGATAATTCACACAGGAAGTATCATCAGAAAGGTGTTTTGGGATCATACAAACAATTGCCATTAGTGTTTCTTGCCGAAAAGAATGTCCATCTAGAAGTTTGTTAAAAGTTTCAGTGAGAATGGGAGAGAGTATTTCTGAGAATGTTTTATAGTATAAAGCCGAGTAGCCGTCTGGGCCTGGTCTTTTGTTAAGTTTTAGGTCTTTTATGGCGTTAGCAACTTCATCTATAGTTATAGGCTCATCCAAACTGCTTTTTTGATTCTGAGATAACTCAGGTAAGGTTATTTTTGAGAAGAAGGATTCAGCCTCTGTAGGATTAAATTCATTGTTTGTCTTGTATAAAGTTGCGAGATGTGAGTGAAATTTATGGACTATTTTAACTGGATTACAAGTGTAAACATTTTTTGATAATTTCAAACGTATTGGTTTGAAAGCTTTGTTAGTTGAATTTAATAACCGAGGCAAATATGTACCTGGTTTGTTTGTATTCATGTAGAAATTGTGTTTGGAGCGTTTGAGGGATTTATCAACTGACTCAGTGAGAAATAGATCGTATTCCAATCTAGATTTTTCCAGATGAGATTTTGTACTATGAGATGGATTATCTTGAAATGATATGTAGGCTGCATTAAAATTGAGTTCCAGTTTTTTTGCTAGATTTTTGCGTTCCCGTTTAAATAGTGCCATTTGTCTTTGTATTGTACCAGGCAAGACAGGCTTATGAGCTTCCCACAGTGTTATTGGGGAGATGTCTGTTGTATTATTAATTGATATGTATTCCTTTAAAGCTTGTTCAATGGCCATCTGATGTAGTGGGTGTTTGAGCATTATGTCCGGTAAGTACCACGTTGGGTCATGCGCTTTTGGTATGGCTGAGGCTATAGTAGTGTATACTGCATTATGGTCAGACCACGGAATCGGAATTATATCTGATGCAATAATTTCTGGTATCATTCCTATTGTTAGAAAAATATGATCTATTCTGGTGAAGGTTTGATGAGGGTGCGAGAAATAAGTGAATTTCTTTTTCATTGGGTTACTTTCTCTCCACGAATCTACCAGATTGTATTTGGAAAGAAGTTGAGAAAAAGGTAATCTAGAGGTTATTTTGGATGGTGTAAAAGGTGATTTATCTAGAAATGGGAGGAGGACCTGGTTCGAATCCCCACACATTATCACTGTTCCTATTTTGTGTGTATTAATCACTTGTAATATATGTGAGAGGAATGGTGTAGGTTGTTTGTTAGGAGCGCAGTAGGAAATCACAGTGATTGCTGTATCCATTATATAACCCATGAGTATCAGGTATCTACCTTCTGGGTCTTTAATTTCTGATGATAAGGTGAATGGTGTGGATCGGTAAAATGCAATTAGAGTTCCCCTTTTCTTGGTACAGGCAGAAGCCGTGTAAATTTGTTGATAAAAAGGAGAAATATATTTTGGAGTAGAATCTTTAGTGAAGTGTGTTTCTTGGAGGCATACTATGTGAGCCTTCTTGTTATGGAAAGTACGGAAGGCTTTGGTCCTTTTTTGAGGGACATTTATTCCCTGAACATTCAGGGAAAGTATATTCAGTGGTGCCATGGCAATAGATCAAATAGTTTTGACTTACTTTTTGTTATGCAGAGCTGACTGCGCAGATCAACCTGTGTGGACTGAAGAGATGTATAGATAGAAAAGAAACCAGTGAATTCTGGAGTAAAGAGTAAACAAAAAACATATGAGATTAGATGATACATTGTATAAATTATTTTTTGCAAGTAATCACAATTTACCCGTGAAAGAGAATAAATATCTCTCTCAGGGGAATAAGTGCCTTCGTCACACTCCCACATAATATGGTTGGGAGAATGAGGAGGGCTAATGGGGGTACACGGATCTTCTGCTTACAGGAGAGAAGTGCTATGTCAAAAGACATCAAAATGATGTTTCATTAATTGGAGTGCAGAATATAGTTTTTGTTGAAATTATTTATTCCAGGGTGGTTGTATATGGTTAGTCTTGCCCTAGGCTAAATAATTCAGTTAGAAAGGTACTGTTAATAACTTTGGTATTGATGAAGATAGTTTGAATTATTTTGGGATTTTAACCCTTTTAGAGTAAACAATTACATATTTTATTCATATGTAACTGTTTAGATATGTTAACTCATAAAATTGAGGTTGTATTGCTTCAGATTAGAATAAACAAAAACATAATTCTAGGAACTAGTTAGGTAATAATATATTTGTTTTAAGAAAAGAAAGAAAAAGCTTCCATTACTTCTGGATTATTGAACATATTTGTCCTAAAAAGTAATAAATCTATTGTTATTACCTGATAATATATAACTGAACAAGAATTTCCTTATTTCACTTATATATTCTAAGGCTATATGAATCAGAAGTAATAAGAAATATAACTGGAATGTAACATGATCCCACACAGTGTGTGACTATCAGAATGCAGTTACATTCAGTTATAAATACAGGTTTTTTATAGAGAACCATCTCTTAGTATAATAAATGAAGAGATATCAGGAATTAGGATGTCAGTCCATTGAATCTTCTTGGTCCATGGATGATGTGGCATAACGGCCTCTTTTGTGAGAATGATGATTCCCATTTTGTTCTGAAATTTTCTGGGTGCTGCCTGAAGGTGAAGATGATGCCATTCTTCTGCGTGTGGGAGTGTTGCTGCTTGTGGGTTCTGTCAGATTTAATTTTAAAAGGGTTTGTTGTAGTTCATCTGCTGATCTGCTTCTGTAAATTGTACCTTGGTGGTTAAATCTGACTGAAAAGGGGAAGCCCCATTGATACATAATGTTGTGGAGTTGCAGTTCCATTAGTTGGGGTTTCATGGATCGTCTTTTAGTAATAGTAAGTTGGGATAGGTCAGCAAAAATTTGATAATTGTGTCCTTGAAAATTAAGTTCCTTTTTTTCTCTTGCAGCAATTAGTATTTGTTCTTTCGTTCTGTAATAATGAAATTTTGTGATTATATCACGTGGGGGTCCATCTTTCTTTTTGGCTGTGAGGGCTCTGTGTACTCTGTCCAGTTCTAAACGTTCAATAGGGATATCTGGCTTTAGTTCTTGTAATAGAGCAGTAATAGTAGATTGCAGGTCTGTCACAGTTTCAGGTATTCCCCTTATGCGCAAGTTTGAACGTCTGGCTCTATTTTCGTAATCTTCGAGCTTAGTTTGAAGTATTAAATTCTCTTTTTTTAATTGTTCCAATTCTGTTATATTTTCTTGGGTTGTAATTTCAATTTCATCCATTTTTATTTCTAAGGCTGCGGTGCGGTTTCCCAGCTCTCTTATTTCTTTGGTTAGGCTTTTTGTTATTTGGTCTGAGGTTTGTTTTAAAGCCTTATGAAGCATCTTTTCAAATTGTAATAATATTACTGGGGATGCTGAGGAGGCTTGTGGAGAAGTTTGTGAGAGGATTTGTTCTGTATCTGACTCAAATGGAGAGTCTTGCTGTGACATTTTCTGTCTGTGAGAGCGCCCTGGTGCTGTATCTTGTGAGGTGACTGGAGCTGCTTTAGTTGCAGTGAGTGCCTGTGAGCTCTTTGTGAGGTGATTTTTATTTCTGCCACGGTTTCCTCCCAGTACCATATTTCCTGCCCAAACTTTCACTGTTTGTTCCCTGGGGCAAAAAGGTTCAAACGGATACCTTTTGAGCCTGCAGGCTCCGCTTTGTCCTTCTCTTCTCTCCTCAGCGGTGTGGAGCTCTAACAATGCATGTCTGCTCCGCTAGGCTCCGCCTCCTGCCCCCCCTTATCACTTTTATTTTAAACACCTGCTCTGAATGTATGTTGTAAATTCCATTTTTTTCTATATCTACCCCTATCTGTGACAGGGAAGCTAAAGCTCTACCTGACAGCACAAAATGACAATACAAAATATTATTATGCAATATTTAATACATTTCTAACTAAAATAAAAAGGATTTTATTTTTATGTCCTAATATAGAAAGAAAATATTCACAAAACCACTATTCATTTTCTTTCATCAAAATCAAACATCAGAATTATGCTGAACACTGTTATTCATTGAACTGATCAGTTAGAACAAATTCTGGTGCCTTTCACCAATAACCTTTAACGTAAGATGTTATTAGGAGTCATTAAGGGAACCAAACACATACAGTCAAAGCATCTACAGCACTATCCTCTTATTTTAGCTGCTAAATCCTAATCCCAATACTCTCCACATTTCTTTATTACACAAAGCTTCTTAGACTGATCAATTTGCTTTCATTTAGCTTCCCCAACTAAATTCATTCTATTCCAAAAGTCTGTAAAAGAGGAAGAACATCACGATAGAAAGTCTGAAAAGGGAAATAAAAATTTCTAACGGCTATTAAAGATGATCACAAAAATACCTAAGCATAAATTATTGGCAATTATGATTACTCCTTCAAGAAAAATAAAAGTCTGTAAAAAGATTTACATCAGGGGTATGCAACAGAAACAATCCTCCCTAGCCTTGGGACTGAGCATGGCTGTTCTCACTTTAAGCAGTATTGTCACAGTGTTTCCTAGATTCTTATTCTGTTCTCTAATTTAAATGTACTTATTTCATTTTTTCTTAGATAACAGCTGATGCCATCAGTTCCCCTAGCTAGCACTGATTAAGCTAGCACATATCAGACCCCATTAGCCTTAAAAAACTTTGGCACCTGTCTTGCAATAATACATCTCCCAACCTTTATTCTGTACATCCTCACACCAAATGCAAGGAGTTAACAAAACTTGTTCCTGATCCAGTCTTTTGCTTTATATGATACCATGATACTTATTGTCCTGCTTCCCTATTGTTAACCAGCTTATGTTCTTGGCTCATCTTTCTTCCATTCTTGTCTTGTATCTTGTTATCAGTCTTCTGCGGACGATACTGGTCTGCTTCCTCCCCTCATTCATGCCTGCTAATTTGGTACTGCAATTTGTAACTTCTGCTGCTTACATTGGCCTGATCCATTACTAAGCTGTGATATTTCTTCCTCTGGATTTGGCCTACTGTCCTCTCTCTGAACTGCTCATGATGCAAATCTGGGACCATGAGCTGGGAGTTTCCATAACCAATTCTTATTACTATATCAGTGGCTGTGGTGAAAACAGAGCACTCTATATCTATTGAAAGATAGGGAACTCTTTCCATTGACTGACCCTTTTGTTGATTGTGTAGTGGTGCCCCCGTAGGAGCTGCTGAGTGTTGTGGTCCACCTGTCACTCTGCCCAGCCAGGCGTTCACTCCGCAGTCACTCTCATGCAGAAAACAGCCCATGTGCTTGTTTTTTGTTTGTTTTATTGAGGGAATTTAACTTGGATGGGGTAAGGGAAATATGCGATGCCCGGTGAATTGTATATCAGTCAATTAGTAAATTGATATAAAATCCGCCAATTGATTGATATACAATCTACCAATTGATTGATATTCAATCAATTGGGACAACTACAGTTGTGCTCATAAGTTTACACATCCTGGCAGAATTTATGATCTATTGGCTATTTTTCAGTGATAATGAATGATAACACAAAAACATTTCTTTCACACATGGTTAGTGTTTGGCTGAAGCGATGCATCATCAATCAACTGTGTTTACTCTTTTTAAATCATAATAACAACAGAAACTACCCAAATGACCCTGATCAAAAGTTTACATACCCTGGTGTTTTTGACCTGAAAACATCTATACAAGTTGACACAAAGGGGTTTGAATGGCTATTAAAGGTAACCATCCTCATCTGTGATCTGTTTGCTTGTAATTAGTGTGTGTGTGTGTATAAAAAGTCAATGAGTTTCTGGATTCCTGACAGATCCTTGCTTCTTTCATACAGTGCTGCACTGACGTTTCTGTATTCTGAGTCATGGGGAACGCAAAAGAATTGTCAAAGGATCTGTGGGAAAAGGTAGTTGAACTGTATACAACAGGAAATGGATATAAAAAGATATCCAAGGAATTGAGACTGCCAATCAGCAGTGTTCAAACTCTAATCAAGAAGTGGAAAATGAGGGGTTATGTTGAAACCAAACCACGGTCAGGTAGACCAACTAAATTTTCAGCTACAACTGCCAGGAAAATTGCTCGGGATGCAAAGAAAAACCCACAAATAACTTCAGGTGAAATACAGGACTCTCTGAAAACATATGGAAAGAAAGAAAAAAGATGGGCTGCATGGTCGAGTCGCCAGAAAAAAGCCATTACTATGCAAATGCTGCAAAGTATCCCACTTATAATACACAAACAGCACAGAGACAAGCCTCAAACCTTCTGACACAAAGTCATTTGGAGTGATGAGACCAAAATTTAGCTATTTGGCTACAATCATAAATGCTACATTTGGAGAGGACTCAACAAGGCCTATGATAAAAGGTACACCATGCTTACAGTTAAACACGGAAGTGGATCGCTGATGCTTTGGGGATGTGTGAGCTACAAAGGCAAAGAAAATTTGGTCAAAATTGATCCCAAGATGAATGCAGTATGTTATCAAAAAATACTGGAGGAACATTTGCATTAATCAGCCAGGAAGCTGCGCATGGGACGTACTTGGACATTCCAACATGATAATGATCCAAAACACAAGGCCAAGTCGACATGTCATTGGCTACAGCAGAATAAAGTGAAGGTTCTGGAGTGGCCATCTCAGTCTCCTGACCTCAATATCATTGAGACACTCTGGGGAGATCTCAAAGGTGCAGTTAATGCAAGACAGACCAATAATTTACATGAACTGGAGGCTTTTTGCCAAAAGGAATGGGCAGCTTTACCATCTGAGAAGATAAAGAGCCTCATCCACAAATATCACAAAAAGACTTTAAGCTGTCATTGATTTTTAAGGGGGCAATACACGGTATTAAGAACTGGGTATGTAAACTTTTGATCAGGGTCATTTGGGTAGTTTCTGTTGCCATTATGATTTAAAAAGAGTAAACACAGTTGATTGATAATAATTGGTTTCAGCCAAACACTAACCATGAGTGAAAGAAAAGTTTTTGTGTTATCATTCATGTTCTCTGAACAATGGCCAAGAAATCATAAATTCTGCCAGGGTATGTAAACTTATGAGCACAACTGTATATACACTTCTCTGTACAAGTTACCATTTCAGTCTCGTTCAGCACTTTCCTTGCTTGCAGACTATTCCTTTTCCTTCATACAAAAGTTTTTGCCAACTGTTTGGATAAGACTAGTTCAGGTCCGCATCCCTAATATGAAGTGTAAAAACCAGGTTCCTCAAAAGGTGGGACTTTAATGAACCATGAACAGTATGAATAATGTGATATTTATAAATGAAATTACAAATTTATTGTTGTCACAAAAAATTGAACAATACAAAAATCTTATAAGGGTGAACATATGATGAAATAAACAAACAGGAAAGACAGCTGGAAAAGCCCAAATTGCATGTCGAGGAGACAGAGGAAACCCAACGCGTTTCAACGAGTGAGGTAGAAGTCTTCTTCAGGTAAAATGGGCTGAGGATTTACAGATGTATACATGCAATCTACAATATCATAATATCACATAGTTCATAAGCTGATCATATTTCAAGGCATTTGCAGACAAGAGAAAAGACGTTAAGATAAGTATAGATACTGATCTCATGTTTTATGTATTTCAATTAGGAGAGATTATAACTCGACAAGTGAAAGGAAACTGAAACACTAATACAGCATCATGAGGCCAGAGCATGATGAGTATGGACCGTGTCCAACAGACCCCTGTATCTGAATGAGCCTGCCCAAAAGGGGGCAGGAGCGGTGCAGAGGGACAAGCCACAGAGAATCTAGATACATGGAAGAAGAAGTATATAATTAATTAATGGATTATAATATACAGGGCATAGAATAATACACACGAGTGAACGCTCTGTGAAGTTATCCAAATATGCAATGATAAGCATACCTATAGCTTTGAGGTTTATGGAACCAGTCATACAATACCATGCAATTAGTTCTATAGAGGTGCTTTTCCAGAAACCTAATCCAACTCATAATGGCTACTATGATTGAAACAGGGCTGTACCACAGACATGGCCATGAGAGAGTGCCATGCTAAAAATCTATTTAACAGGTCTTTATGAAATGTCTGAACGGTCAACAACCAGACCTAAAGTCAGATATGGTAAAAATGGATATTACAAAGGGGAAGATATCCCATAAGTGCAAAAGACATTGGGTACCAACAGGCCCCACATGTCAATAAAGTATATCCTACCTTATAGGTTTCATCAGTGCAGCAGTTCCTTATGTTTCCAGAGGATGCAAGGAGCATAGCAGGCCTGTGTGCTTTTATCTAGTAGCCATAATGGAAAGGGGGTGTGGTCAGTGATGTTATCCTGTGGCAGTCCCTCAGTCCTGCTCCTGGAATCGTCCCCTTGAGCCAATAGTGCACCGTGCCACGCCGCCAACACAGGTGTACCTGATCGCGGTGAGGCTGGGCCTCGGCATCGCCTGCAAATGACATCATTGTGAGCGACCCCCGCAAATGACATCATCGCGAATGAGCGCCGGACCCCTCCACATGACGGCGAGTTGCATCATCCACCCACTGACGCACATGGGGCACGCAGGCGCACAGGGAATCCCCGAGCACCAGAACCCAGATAGGGCACCATCACCGCACCACGAGGGGGCGGACCACACGGCCTGGGTGCACCAGATGGGAGAGCACATAACAGAACACAGGGGGAAGGCACACAATTGTGCTATGGAAAAAACACGAGGCTGCGAAGGTTGCAGACCGGCCATCAAGAATACAGAGCAAACAAAACTTACAAAAAAAAATATGCACGGAATGTTGTGAAAAAACACAAGAATCCCAGCAGTAGATGCCCGGAAAACAAAGTTCAAATAAAGAAAAAAAAGAGAAACAAGGGGGGAAAAAGGGGGAGGACTGGGATAGAAAAGGAAGAAGAAAAAATATAAGTAAAGAATTATCATGAAGTGATGACTCAGACATGAGGTCAGTATATTAACCCTATAAAAGCAGTGTTTTATATATATATATATATATATATATATATATATATATATATATATATATATATATATATATATATATATATATATATATATATATATATATATATAGGCATGATAGTTATATACTAAGCATCACCACTATGAAATAAACTCACAAACCCATAACGTATAAAACAGCAGTATAGTGCAAAACAGATATTAAAATTGATATGGAGAGCTAGCGATGGAAATGTTGGTAGGTGGGACAGGAAGGGTTTGGCTGCAAAGGGTGGGTAGGAACCGCGCTGTAACCAAATTGTGTATGGATCTCTGAAGGCTGTCTGTAGCATGTATTTTCTGAGTTACAACTTCCTTGACCTGAGTTGTAACTCAGAAAATAAATGCTACAAACAGTCTGTGCCTGAGCATCCATCCTGGGAATCAGACTTTTTTATCTATGATAGTACCACAGAGGTACAAAAGCCCTTAATGGTAGGATGGATATTTGCCGCAAGCTAACTCAGAGGTTGCCAGATCCATCATCCACATCTTACTGATCTTTCGGATGGAGCTACCCTGATGTGCTTGGCTGCCTGGTTATTCTGGTCATCCTCTCTCCATACTGTTGATCCTAATAGGACACCATTGCGATTGTGTGCCTGATTATATATAAGCTGTTTCCCAGCTTGTTGCTGGTAAGCATTCAATTTATCTGGTGGCGGATTTTTTCTCACGTGGTGTTATTGGAAGGATTTGCCCATTTCATTGCATTTTATGGGACTTTTTTTGAAAATTCACTTTTGGACTTTATTATTTTATTGACTTAATATTTTCTATACACAGTTATGTTTGTGTTTTTTCTTTTTATTATTATCTATTATATATTATATTATTATATTATCTATTATCTATTATTTATGTGATCCTTCAGAGATCCATACACAATTTGGTTACAGCGCGGTTCCTACCCACCCACTATTCTATTTGATTGTGTATATCCCACAATTTAGAACTGCTGCTAATTTATGTATTTTTTATTTTTGTGTTAGCGCGGTAATATTTTTTTCTTTTTATGGTTGGCTGCAAAGGGGACTAATCATTCTCTGGTCCCCCCAAGACGAATCCCTCCAAAAAGGGCTTGTAGGATATTGTCTCATTCAGGCCAGGAAACGTGGTAGCATTTAGTCTGAAGTAGACATGTGCATTAGTTTTCTTCCAAATGCATTTTCGTCCGAATTTCGGGTATTTTTGTTATTGTTTTAACAAACGATAACGAACGTGCAGAATCCAAAAACCGAAAGATCCGACATAAACAAATGCTTTATTTTCATTTTCGTTGCGACAACAGTTCGATATAGATAGGAGATTCGACATGACGCTGACAATAGCGATCTGTGTCCATCGAACCTGTGGTTGAACGTGCCTAACCTTAGCTCTATTAGTCCAAGATTATTCTACATAGAGAGAAAAGATTCGACATAGAGAGAAAAGATTCAACAATATAGAGAAAATAGAAAAAAAGGTCAATTGTGTCTAACCTAACTCTATTAGTCCAAGATTATTCGACATAGAGAGAAAAGATTCGACATGAAGATTTGACTAAGCAGTCGCCGCGAGCGGACATTTATGGTCAAATGCTCCGCCCATAGGCTATAGAAGAATTCTAATGTTGGTTGACTAGTAATAATAATGAATAAATATAATTATTACTAGTGTCATACGACATTAGAATTCTACTATAGCTTGTAGGCAGAACATTCAACCGGAAATGTACGATTGCGGATTCATACAGTTTAGCTGCTCCGTCAAATCTTCTTAAAACATTCGACAGACACCATAAGCCTTCAATGACAGATTCAATCTTAATTATTTCGGATTTTCGGCCGAATGCATTTTTTAATGAATCAAAATAAATAAAAATGAATTTCGGGAGTAACTAAATAAATGTATTTTTCAGACAAAAACTAAATTCCGTGTGCACATGTCTAGTCTGAAGATCCAACGTTGTTCCCACTGTAGCAGTGTAGCAGGGTGCCTTTGACCAATCATGGCTCATGGGGACTAAGTCCACGCCCCACACTATATAAGGCTGCTTACACGGCGGCCGTGTGTAGTGTTGTTGGTGTGGACAGAGAGATAGCTTGATTTAAATTAAGCAGACAGGTTATATATATATATATATATATATATATATATATATATATATATATATATATATATATACTCTGCATCCAGTGTAACCTATATCTACAGTGAATTTCATGGTGTACTGTTTCTATTACACTTATGGTGGTGTATCTAATACAGTGTGTATCTAATACACACTGTATTAGATACACTTATGGTGGTGTATCTAATACAGTGTGTACAGTGTCTACTACACTTCTGGTAGTGTACACAGTATAAAATACAGTGCAGCCATTGTACAGTTTCTAATACAGTGCAGGCGGTGTACACAGTATCTAATGCAGTGTGTGCAGTTTCTACTACACTTCTGGTGGTGTACACAGTACACAATACAGTGCAGCCGTAGTACAGTTGCTAATACAGTGCAGGCGGTGTACACAGTATCTAATACAGTATACAGTAAATGGACTTGACCTGACACACACACTATATAAAACACATGGTGGCCTCCATCCCTGATTTGGTAGGTAAAGGAAGAGATTGTGGGACTTTAAATGAGGGAACGCCATGTCAGGAGAAAATAACAACATAGAATTGGAGTTACAGTACATGATTTATTTATTACAATCTAGAATACATATCAGATATTTTGTATCAAATAGATAGATAGTCACAAGGCTTACACTAAATATGCTGCTCATTAGGGATGAGCCCCATGTACGTTCGACTCGAACATCAGGTGTTCGCCTGTTCGCCGAACAGTGAACAATTTGGGGTGTTCGCGGCAAATTCAAAAGCTGCGGAACACCCTTTAAAGGTCTATGGGAGAAATCAAAAGTGCTAATTTTAAAGCCTTATATGCTTGGTATTGCGGATCGGTGGCGGCGTGCCTTTTTTTTTTTCGGTCCAACGGCGGAGCAAGAGAAGAAGATGAATGGACTTCGTGGGACATTTTTATTTTTTTATTTTTTGTGTTTTTTTAACATTTTGACACTTTTTTTGTGAAATGGTAGGGGTACAATGTATCCGTTACCATTTCAAAAAGGGGGGGGCGGGATCTGGGGGTCCCCTTGTTAAAGGGGGCTTCCATATTCCGATAAGCCCCCCGCCCGCAGACCCCCACAACCACCGGGCAAGGGTTGTGGGGATGAGGCCCTTGTCCCTATCAACATGGGACAAGGTGCTTTGGGGGGCTACCCCAAAGCACCCTCCCCATGTTGAGGGCATGTGTCCTGGTATGGTTCAGTAAGGGGGGCGCTCTCTCGCCCCCCCTCTTTTCCTGCGGCCTGCCAGGTTGTGTGCTCAGATAAGGGTCTGGTATGGATTTTTGGGGGGACCCCAGGCCAGTTTTTTTTTTATTTTGCCACGGGGTTCCCCTTAAAATCCATACCAGACCTGAAGGGTCTGGTATGGATTATGAGGGGGACCCCTACACCATTTAAAAAAAAAAATGGTGCAGGGTTCCCCTTAATATCCATACCAGACCTGAAGGGCCTGTTATGGAATTTGGGGGGGCCCCCACACAATTTTTTAAAAAATTTTGGTTCATGGTTCCCCTTAATATTCATACCAGACCCTAAAGGGCCTGGCATGAATTTTTGGGGGGACCCCATGCGTTTTTTTTCAATTACTTTTATCTGTATTTCCGAGACCTGACAATTCATTATAGCCGCAAGTAGTTCTAAATGAATTTTTTTACTTTAGAAATGTCATTTTGTGCAGGGACTATTCTAAACATGGGAAAAATGCACCACTTTACAGGCATACTATAGACAACCCCCAGGTACGAAATTTAAAGGAATATTTCACTTTTATTGTTTCACTTTAAGCATTACTAAAATCACTGCTCCCGAAAAAACGTCCGTTTTTAAAACTTTTTTTGCGTTGATACATGTCCCCTGGGGCAGGACCCAGGTCCCCAAACACTTTTTATGACAATACCATGCATATAAGCCTTTAAAATTAGCACTTTTGATTTCTCCCATAGACAATTCATTATAGCCGCGAGTAGTTTTAAATTATTTTTTTTTTCCTTTAGAAATGTCATTTTGTGCAGGGACTGTTCTAAACACGGGAAAAATGCGCCACTTTACAGGCATACTACAGACACCCCCCAGGTACGAAATTTAAAGGAATATTTCACTTTTATTGTTTTATTAAAAACACTGCTCCTGAAAAAACATCAATTTTTGAAACTTTTTTTGCATTGATACATGTCCCCTGGGGCAGGACCCAGGTTCCCGAATACTTTTTATGAAAATAACTTGCATATTAGCCCTTAAAATTAGCACTTTTGATTTCTCACGTTCGTGTCCCATAGACTTTAACGCTGTTTGCGTGTTCAAACAAATTTTTTGCCAGTTCGCATGTTCTGCTGCGAACCGAACCGGGGGGTGTTCGGCTCATCCCTACTGCTCATAGCATGCAATACAGATAGAAAATAGACATGGCAAATATACATGGTATAATAAATCGACTGAAAAACATATGTAATAGAGACAAGTAACTGTTGGCATCTAGTGGCACTCAGCGCGATTCCTGGCATTACAGCCATTTATCAGGAGTGTTGTGAAGTAATATACTGGAAAATGAACAGGGGTTAATGATAATGCCCTTAGAATAAGGGAGGACAGAGGGATTATATCCCAACAAGGTGGAGACAGATTGGGATACTTACTACACAGCCTCAAGGCCAGGTCCGGTATCCGCCAAGGAAGATGGGGTAACAGGCATGATGTCTCCCCTGGGATTGAGACAGGGAACCCTCCAAGGACGAAGAACAGCACCTGGAGCACAAAACAGTGGTCACAGCATGATCCAGTAGACTATGTGTGCACGAAAAGTGCATAGTGTTACTAGAAAAAAATGTGTCAAAAAAGGATTAATTAAATGTCTAAAAGTGTAAAGATAATGTGACAAAATGTCTATGTGTTCCCACAAGGGGTCTACATAAGTGGGTGTATGTGAGATAAAACCAAGTAGAGGGAAGAAAAAACATACCAAAAGAGGATGACTGATCTCCCAGCGAAGAGGGTAACCTGTGTGTGGGATCAGTGTGTGCTTCCTTGTGATTGAGTCAAGCAAATTAACCATCGGCTGCTCCACGGCTACTATATACTCCCATTCCCAGGGAAGGGCCCCGTCAACGTCATGCCTGTTTGGCCAATCTGCACAAGAGAGTTGGGAAGGGGATTCCCAGCTGCATGTGGAGGAGCCATCAGCAGTGGGTCTCCCACCCATCTCGTGCGTGGAAAGGATGGAAAAAAGACGTTAAATCAACATCGATGCCACCGCTGTTTGCAGCGTCGAAGCATGACGCCGATGAGCAGGAACACAAGCCCCACCTCCAACAAAGGGTGGGGGAGTGGGCTGCTACACATCGCCACCCCAGAGACAGAGAAAACACCCGACCCCTCTCAAACCCAAGCTGAACCGGACAAGGGGTTGGGAAGTGGTCTGGAAAGGATAATGGGTCGAAGATAAAACATAGGGAAATAATGGCATCTATTGGAAATAGGGAATGAATCTAATAACAAATTGCTGAACACTGTTATGGCCAAGTATAAGGACAATGAACAGAAGTTGATAAAGTATGTTAGGTGTGATAGGTCATTGTAAATGGGTATCTTCCACTCAAATATTTGGTATACAGTAAATGGACGATATCTAATACAGTGTAGTGTGGTATTCCAAAACAAAATATATATCATGTAGCGTCTGTAGGCAGATGCTCACAGGCCACTAAAAAGAGGGCAAGCAGCCTCTGTGTCTACAGGTAACAGTGCTGGTCATGGACATGGTGCATCCTCTGGTGCACCATGTCCACCATGGTGCACGCCTGTCCTTTTTTTCTGCTGCTGCCCTTGTTATTGAGCCAGAACATGCAGAAGAGTTTGTGGAATGGATAACAAAGCCATGGTGCACGCTTGTCCTTTTTTTCTGCTGCTGGCCTTGTTATTGAGCCAGAACATGCAGAAGAGTTTGTGGAATGGATAACAAAGCCATCCTCATCCTCCTCATCCTCTGTCACCCAGGCTTAGAGTAGTTTTCCTTCCAACACAACTACCAAAATGGTCTATTCCACCTTCTCCTTGTCCACAGTAACTCCTTCTGTAGCCCCACCATCATGCATGGAGGAGTCCCCAGAATTATTCAACCACAGTGTTGGGTACATGCTGCTGGAGGATGTGCAGCGATTTGAAGGCTCCAATGTTGGTTCCCAGGTTGAGGAAGGGAGTAACGTGAGCCTAGAGAAAAGGGGTTCCCAAGAAGGACAAGAAACTGGTAGTCATGTTCCCCCAGCTGCAGCATACTGCCAAGTTAGCTCCAGTGATGAGGAGGGAGGGAATGATGAGGTCACTGACTGTACTTGGGTGCCTGAGAGAAGAGTGGAGGAGGAGGCACAACTCCAACGAGGCAGGATGTCCTCTAGGGGGCAGCTTAAGGGCAGCCACCCTATTGCATCACACCCCAGAGCTCCACAGGTGCAGCACGCTGCTGACTTCCCACTGACTTCTAAAAGTTCCTTGGTGTGGGCCTTTTTCGACATGTGTGCAGCAGATCACACCTTTGCTGTTTGCAACCTATGTCTGAAGCGGATCAAGCGTGGCCAGAACAGCAGCCACTTGGGCACCACATGCTTAACCAGACATATGGCGACCTGCCATGCAGTCCATTGGAAACAGCACTTGAAAGACCCACATCAAAGAAAAAGGCGGACTTTTCCTTGCTCCTCATCTGGGATCTCCAACCCTACTATACCTCCAGTCCTCTCAAAAACCTGCACTGAGAGGAATGAAGGTATAGTAATAGGTGTCCCCAAGTACTTGCAGCCAATCTGCTGGCGGTACAGCACCATCTGATTTTAGCAGGCAAGTTTCCCTACCCCAGTTGCTGAACTGTAAAAAGAAATTTGGTCCCAGCCATCCACATGCTCAGCATCTAAATGCTAGCTTGGCCAAATTGCTAGCACTGCAACTGCTGCTTTTTCAGCTGGTAGACTCTGCCCCTTTCGTGAATTTTGTCAGTAGTAAAGTGCATATTACCACTGACTCATGGTCCAGCAGGCATGGGCAGGGACATTACCTTTCCTTCATGGCGCACTGGGTAACTCTGCTGGTAGCTGGGAAGGATGCAGGACAGGGTTCAGTGTTGTTGGAGCTTGTTCCACCACCACACCCTCTCCTCTTCTTCTTCCTCTATGGCCTCTTGTGCAGATTTATCCTTTGAACCAGCGGTGCTCCGTAAGCATTCAGGGGGCTACGCAAGCTGTCAGGCTAAAAGATGCCATGCGGTGCTTGAGTTGGTCTGCCTAGGGGACAGGAGCCACACTGGGGCAGAGATTATGTCAGCTTTGTAGGAGGTGGTTGACGCCACGCCAGCTTCAGCCAGGAATGGATGTATGCGACAATGGCACCAACCTTCTCCCCGCCCTCCAACAGGGACAATTGACCCATTTTCCACATGGCACATGTCCTGAATTTGGTGGCGCAGAGGTTCTTGAGCAGGTACCCAGGCTTACAGGATCTCCTGAGGCAGGCCAGAAAAGTCTGTGGTCATTTCTGCCGGTCATACAATGCCAGTGCTCTGCTGGCTGACATTCAAAGGGAATGCAACCTGCCCACCAACCGCCTCTTTTGTGACATGCCCACCAGGTGGAACTCAACATTGGCAATGCTGCAGTGACTGCACACACAGCAGAGGGCCATCAATGAGTACTTGTGCGAGCATGGCACCAGGACAGGGTCAGGGGAGCTTGGCTTCATTTCGCCGCGCTAGTGGCTACTGATCAAGGATGCATGCACTGTCCTGTCACCATTTGAGAAAACCACAAGGATGGTGAGCAGTGACAATGCATGCATCAGTGACACTGTCCCTCTAGTCTTCCTGTTGGAGCAAACGCTTTGTGGAATCATGGACAGGGCACTTGAGGCAGAACAGCGGGAAGAAGAGGAGGACTTCATTACCTCTCAAGGCCCCCTTTATCCAGATAGCATTCCTGCGGGCCTGACAAACACACAAGAAGAAGAGGAGGAGGATTGTGTCAGCATGGATGTAAAGGATAACACTCAGCAGCAGTCTTCAAGGTAAGGTTTTCAGTCCCCAGAAATCAAAGTAGTTGTACGTGGCTGGGAGGAGGTAGTTACAGATCATGTGCTCCTTAGTGACCCAGACTCAGAATTAAAATGCCTCTGCAAACTTACGCTGAATGGCCTCCCTGATTCTGCAAAGCCTGTGAAAGCACTCTAGGATTCATGGTATCAAGGAGAAGGACCATTACTGGCTGGCAACCCTTCTTGGTCCACATTACAAGGGTAAGGTTGCAGAACTCATCCTGTCTTCGCAGAGATAGCAGAGGATGAAACATCTTTAGGAGGCCTTCAAGAAAGGTTTGTTGCATTTCCAGACCCTGGGAGGTTACAGTTTCCTGGTGCTGGACAACATGTTGCTGAGGTTTCATTCAGTCAGAGGAAGAGCGGTGGAGAAGGTGGCCGGCTGACCGATGCCTTTAAACAATTTTTCAGTCCTCAGCGCCAAGGTCTGATCAGTTCAAGCAACCATCGCCAGGGTTTGCATTACATGGTGCAGGAATATCTAGGGGCAAGAGCAGACTTGGAGACCTTTCCAACAGAGCATCCACTGGGTTACTGGGTCTTGAGGATGGACCACTGGCCAGAACTAGCTCAATATGCAATTGAGCTACTGGCCTGTCCTGCATCCAGCATGCTTTCTAAACGCACATTCAATGCTGCTGGAGGCTTTGTAATCGATCACAGAGTGCGCCTGTCCACAGACTCCGTTGATAGGCTCACATTCATAAAAATTAATCAGTCTTGGATCAGCAGCTATCAAGCACCTGATGCTGATGAAGCTAACTGAATTTGCTAATGATGTGGTATCCCTTGAAGACTGCCAATACTGACTATCCTATTCCTCCTCAATCTTGATGATGCTAGCTTCCAACAATATTTTTGGTTTAGGGCACCACCACCACCACCCCAGGCCCAATTTTTCTGCCCCTGTTTATCAGGGGCATGGAATTACAATTTTTGATCTAATATTTCTTAGCAGGGCTCGTTCCTGAGCCCAACAAGAGTATCTGTAAGGGGTTACAGTGTTGTGGCACCACCACCACCCAAGGCCCAACTTTTCTGCCCCTGTTTCACAGGGGCATGTAATTACAATTTTTTAATATAATATTTCAATGCAGGGCCCGTTCCTGCGCCCAACAAGAGTATCTGTGAGGGGTTACAGTGTTGTGGCACCACCACCACCACCCAAGACCCAATTTTTCTGCCCCTTTTTAACAAGGGCATGTAATTACAATTTTTGATATCATATTTCAATGCAGAGCCATTTCTGCACCCAACAAGAGTATCTGTGAGGAGTTACAGTATTATTGCACCACCGCCACCCAAGGCCCAATTTTTCTGCCCCTGTTTAACTGGTGCATGTAATTACAATTTTTGATCTAATATTTCACAGCAGGGCCCGTTCCTGCACCCAACAAGAGTATATGTGAGGGGTTGCAGTGTTGTGGCACCACCACCACCATTCAAGGTCCAATTTGTCTGCCCCCAATTAACAGGGGCATGTTATTACAATTTTTGATATAATATCTCAACGCAGGGCCCATTTCTGCACCCAACAAGAGTATATTTGAGGGGTTACAGTGTTGTTGCACCACCACCACCCAAGGCCCAATTTTCCTGCCACTGTTTAACAGGGGCATGTAATTACAATTTTTGATATAATATTTCAACGCAGGGCCCATTCCTGCGCCCAACAAGAGTATCTGTGAGGAGTTACAGTGTTGTTGCACCACCACCCAAGGCCCAATTTTTCTTCCCCTGTTTAACAGGTGCATGTAATTACAATTTTTGACCTAATATTTCACAGCAGGGCCCATTCCTGCACCCAACAAGAGTATCTGTGAGGGGTTGCAGTGTTGTGGCACCACCACCACCCCCAAGGCCCAATTTGTCTGCCCCTGTTTAACAGGGGCATGTAATTACAATTTTTGATACAATATTTCAATGCAGGACACGTTCCTGCACCCAACAAGAGTATCTGTGAGGGGTTACAATGTTGTGGCACCACCTCCACCACCTAAGGCCTAATTTGTCTGCCCCTGTTTAATAGGAGCATGTAATTAAAATTTTTGATATAATATTTCAATGCAGGGTTCATTCCTGCGCCCAACAAGAGTATCTGTGAGGGGTTACAGTGTTGTTGCACCACCACCACCACCCATGGCCCAATTTTTCTGCCCCTTTTTAACTGGGGCATGTAATTACAATTCTTGATATAATATTTCAATGCAGGGCCCGTTCCTGCACCCAACAAGAGTATCTGTGAGGGGTTACAGTGTTGTGGCACCACCACCACCACCCAAGACCCAATTTTTCTGCCCCTTTTTAACTGAGGCATGTAATTACAATTTGTGAAATAATATTTCAATGCAGGGCCAGTTCCTGCGCCCAACAAGAGTATCTGTGAGGGGTTACAGTGTTGTTGCACCACCACCACCCAAGGCCCAATTTTTCTGCCCCTGTTTAACAGGTGCATGTAATTACAATTTTTGATCTAATATTTTACAGCAGGGCCCGTTCCTGTGCCTGACAAGAGTATCTGTGAGGGGTTGCAGTGTTGTGGCACCACCACCACCACCAAAGACCCAATTTGTCTTCCCCTGTTTAACAGATGCATGTAATTACAATTCTTGATCTAATATTTCACAGCAGGGCCCGTTTCTGCGCCCACCCAGAGTAACTGTGAGGACTTACAGTGTTGTGGTACCAGCACCACCACCACCAAAGGCCCAATTTTTCTGCCCCTGTTTAACAGATGCTTGTGTTTACAATTTTTGATCTAATATTTCACAGCAGGGCCCATTCCTGCACCCAACAAGAGTATCTGTGAGGGGTTGCAGTATTGTGGCACCACCACCACCCCCAAGGCCCAATTTGTCTGCCCCTTTTTAACTGTGAGGACTTACAGTGTTGTGGCACCAGCACCACCAAATGCCCAATTTTTCTGCCCCTGTTTAACAGATGCTTGTGTTTACAATTTTTGATCTAATATTTCACAGCAGGGCCCGTTCCTGCACCCAACAAGAGTATCTGTGAGGGGTTGCAGTGTTGTGGCACCATCACCACCACCCAAGGCCCAATTTGTCTGCCCCTGTTTAACAGGAGCATGTCATTACAATTTTTGATGTAATATTTCAATGCAGGACCCATTCCTGTGCCTAACAAGAGTATCTGTGAGGGGTTACAATGTTGTGGCACCACCACCACCACCACCTAAGGTCTAATTTGTCTGCCCCTGTTTAACAGGGGCATGTACTTACAATTTTTGATATCATATTTCAATGCAGGGCCCGTTCCTGTGCCCAACAAGAGTATCTGTGAGGGGTTACAGTGTTGTAGCACCACCACCACCACCCAAGGCCCAATTTTTCTGCCCCTTTTTAACAGGGGCATGTAATAACAATTCTTGATATAATATTTCACAGCAGGGCCCGTTCCTGCGCCCACCAAGAGTAACTGTGAGAGCTTATAGTGTTGTGGTACCACCACCACCAAAGGCCCAATTTTTCTGCCCCTGTTTAACAGGGGCATGTAATTACAATTTTTGATATAGTATTTCACAGCAGGGCCGGTTACTGTGCCCACCAAGAGTAACTGTGAGGGCTTACAGTGCTCTGGTACCACCAACACCTAAGGCCCAATTTTCTGCAGAGTATATAGGACAGGCCATATAGTATATATACTGCTGTTCAGAGTATATAGTGCCTGGGGGCCTGGGAGACCCCCACGCCATTTTATTATAAATTTGGGTTCCCCTTAATATCCATACCAGACCCAAAGGGCCTGGTAATGGACTGTGGGGGGAACCCATGCCGTTTTTTCAATGATCTTCATCTATATTGCTGGGACCCGACAATACATTACAGCCACGAGTAGTTTTGAATGACTTTTTTTCCTTTAGAAATGTCATTTAGTTAGTATTGTTGTAAACACTGGAAAAATGCTCTACTTTACAGGCATATTAAGGACACCCCCAGGCATGATATTTAAAGATATATTTTATTTTTATTGCTTTACTTTAAGCATTATTAAAATCACTGCTCCCGAAAAAATGGCCATTTTTAAAACTTTTTTTGCATTGATACATGTCCCCTGGGGCAAGACCTGGGTCTTCAAAAACTTTTTATGGTAATAACTTGCAAATAAGCCTTTAAAATTAGAATTTTTCAAGTTCTTGTCCCATAGACTTTAATGGTGTTTGCGTGTTCAAACTAATTTTTTGCCTGTTCGCATGTTCTGGTGCAAACCGAACCGGGGGGGGGCAGTATTTGTTGATTATTTGTTTAAAATGTTCCTGTTGATTAGAGAAACAGGTAATGGTTCTTAGTTGGTTCCTATCAGGTTTCTGAGTTTTGGTTTTATATAGCAGTTCTTGCCTAGTTTTGATAGTGGCTTTTTTGAAAGCTTGCTTAAGGCACTTATGTGAGTACCCACGAGCTAAAAGTCTCAACCTAAGCTTGTCTGCTTCTTTTTTAAATGTTCTATCATTTGAGCAATTTCGTCTAATACAAAGGTACTGGCCAAAAGGAATAGATTTGACCAGATTTCTAGAGTGGAAGCTGGTGGCATGTAGAATGCCATTACCGGCAGTGGGTTTATGGTAGAGGCTACGTGACAGAGGGCCCTCCTTGTCTTTTTGGATATGTACATCTAGAAACTCAATTTTATCTGGATCACAGAACATGGTGAAACTGGGGTTAAAGGTGTTGGTGTTAAGCCGCTGCACAAAAGTATGTAGCAACTCATCGGAGCCACTCCAAACCATGAAAATATCATCGATGTAAGGAAACCAAAGGAGCTATATAAGGCTTTGACATCGATGGCTGCAAGGATCGCATTGCTTGGAACCTGCAGACCATCAATGTTTTGGAGAAGATGAATATATAGCTTATATAGCTTGGGATACTCAGAACATGAGGGCATAAATAGCCATCACTAAGTTTACTCAGGTTCTCATTTAAAGAACCATTACCTGATATAATAAGCTGGTCCAATGGATGATACCCTGACATGCCACATGTGGCATGTCATTTTTTTGGGGGGGGGAGCGGAAACCCTCTTTTTAGAGGGTTCCAGCTCCCACTTCCTCCTGGTGCACCTGCGGCACCAGAAGGAAGATCACCTCTCCCCCCTCCCTCGCGGCAATCATCTGGGACAGGTCATAGGTCCCAAATGATTCCCCAGCCAGTCACAGCGAGCAGCGCGGTTCGCGCATGCACTGTGCATGCCCATCTGTGAAGCCACAGACTGGCGCCCACAGTGACAATGCTGGCACTGCAGAGAGGAGGGGGAGATGAGCGGGGCTTCGTTCCCCCGCATCATTGGATCCTGGGACAGGTAAGTGTCCGATTATTAAAAGCCAGCAGCTGCAGTAGTTGTAGCTGCTGACTTTTATTTATTCTTTTTTATTGGAACTCCGCTTTAACATGATTCTCGATTCCATTGCTAATTAATTTATAGGGAGCCTCAAGTGTCATTTTGGCCAAGGTAATGAAAAAGGTGTTATTGAATTAAAATGAACCAATTGAGCTTTTTAATTTCATTATAAAAATTCCTTCAGGTTTTCCTTTACTGGCAATTTTTAATTAGAAATAATAATATATAAAAAAAAAGTTAAATTGCAATAGACCTGAGAAAAATATATGGCTGAAATTTTAATTCCATGGAATGGAAATTTTGTTAATTAATGAGTGGTTCTCATGCATGAAAGCAAGACACCACCAAGAGGATTCATTATGATGAAGCTAAAATGATGAACTTTTAAAAAACTGTGTAACTGGGATAATAGAATGACAATAATGTAGATTTTTATACTGAAGTCTGAGTAGTACAACAACAATGCTATAGCAAAATTCTGTACTTATATTTGAAAGGAAATTTTATTGAAATATTATTGTGCATTTAGGCCTCTCTTTGTAAAATCGCTCTTAAAATGTAAACAGTCCAAGTATAAAACAAAACTGTAGTGCTCAAGCATTCTAAACTATTTCATGAATTAAAATGAAATTTCAATTGCTTAGTATTACTAATCAGTAATATATGAATCTGGCTGGGTTCAATTTGCCTGCAATTTTAATCATTTAGTGCAAAAACAATCTGTCTATATTAATATTTATTTAATTTCATGATTATTAATAAAAATAATTTTGATGTGTCTAGGTACACCACTGGTGTAGGTAGTGCTGAGACTTGATTTGAATAACTTCACCAAACCACGTGTGAATTTTAATTATGAAATGTTTCACAACTGTTATCTGCAGATACAGTGGTCAGTGAGAGCTGGCACTTTCACACTGAGGTGGTGAGGGTGGTAGCGGTAAAGCACCGCTAGGTTTAGTGGCACTTTACCGCTGTTTAAGCGGAGCTTTGCCACCACTAGTGGTGAGCTGTTAACTCCCTGAACAGGTTAAAAAGGGATTAAAAGTGCCTGCAAAGTGCCGCTGCCAAAGCACTTTGCAGGCGCTTCGGCAGCGCTGCCTATTCGTTTCAATGGGCAGTGTGTTAGGAGTGGTGTATAAACCGCTCCTAAACCGCCCTAAAGATACTGCTTGCAGGACTTTTTTTAACATCCCGCAAGCGCTCTGCTCCAGTGCTCCAGTGTGAATGCACTCGGGCTTTTACACTGGAGAGACAGGAGAGGCATTTTACAGGCGCTTTGCAGGTGCTATTTTTTGCGCAAAGGCCTGTAAAGCGACTCAGTGTGAAAGTGGCCTAAAGCACAGTTCCAGGAACATTAACTTTTACAGTTTTTACCTTTTATATTTTTTTCTTACTTTATTATCTGTATGTAAAGCTTGCCATACATTGTTAAAATTGTGAGGAAGCAAATGAAATTCTAAGCCACAAAAGAGAGAATAGGATTCCCACTTGAAATGCATTTCTTACAATACAATTCACATGTTTTACTCTAGGAAAATAGACTTGTGGTTTATAACCACTAAAAATGTTATTCTTTTCATGCTTTTTTAAAGTGTATTTTGTTAACCTGAAAGCAGTTATTATCACGAAAACTGATAAAAAGTTTAAATTGCTTTTATCTGCGACCGCAAGAAATCAATGCCTGAATGTTGAAGTGAACATCTGTTGACTTTGCTTTTTATGAAGGCGCAAGCTCAGTGGTTATATTCCTGATTTAAAGTCGAATTCCAGGGCTATTACTAAGCTTAAACTGGTTCCACTACCCTTCTAAATCCTACAATAACTACCTTGTAGGAAGAAGATGCTTATACTTACCTATTCTCAGGGCTTGGTCATGTTATCAAATTCCAACAGCAGGAGAGAGGAGGGAAAGCCAACAACGGCTGATAGCAAGTCTTTGTGACATCACTGCCCAGACATTGCATCCATTGTCATTGCTCCCTTCTCTCCCCTGACCAGCTGCTGGTGAAATCATGTGACTGTCATGGAGCACTCTGAGAGTAGATAAGTATAAGCATCTTCCTTTAACAGAGAAGTTATTAAAGGAGTTAGAAGGGGGATGGGAGCAGATTTAAGTTTAGTTAGTAATAGCTTGGAATTCCACTTTAAGCTTGGGTTATCTAGCATGTTAATGACATGAAACAAGTGTAACAAGTCCGCTGCTCTCTACTGGCTGTATTTGTAAATAGTTGTTGCTCTTTACAGGGAGATATTTATGTACATCACTTCCTGTCTCTGTGTGGCTGGGTTAGAACCCCCAGACGAAAGAACTGGAGAGAAAGAGAAAGGAGCTGAGACCATATGCCCCATAGAAGAGCTGTTGCTAGCCCAGGACAGAAGAAGGGGTTATTAGGCAAGTGTTCCTATGTTAACAGTTTACTATTGTTGCCCATAGCTTCTGGGTGGATAAGTAGTATATATCTAAGACTAGTGACAGAAGTACCTGTATATCTGCCCCCTTGTTATTTCTCTTGCACTATAACAAATACCTGAGACTGTGATACAGTATGAGTATGTAGTGGTCACCTGCTGTTTGTTAGTAGGTGAACTTGCTTATTGCAATAACATTTACAGGTATATGCAGCTCCCAATATTTTAGCTAACCCTGTCCCTTCTGGTCTTGGATTCTATAGCTAGTTTTGGCTCAGAGCTTAGTAACCTGCATAGGATAAGCCCGGGTTAGGCCTCTGATGGTCCACAGGTAGTTAGAGGTCTGGTTGAATCATTACTAGGAACTAAGAAACAGAGTAGATAAGCTGACCCTGAATTCCAGTGTCACACCATAGTTTCTGCTGAGAAGCTACATTCCAGGCCAGTTGGACAAAGGTTGGAGGATTATACTCATCAACACCAACACAGATGACGCATCATAATCATCCTCAGGGGTCCCTGCAATTGGACATTGTATCATTCATCTGGAGCAGGGATGGGATGAAAAACCCCACGTTCACTTCTCAACATCTCAAACAGGGAGAAAGTTCTAGCGAAAATGCAAACTCTAATTAAGTCTATGGGACATGAACATGAAAAATCAAAAGTCCTAATTTTAAAGGCTTATATGCAAGTTATTGCCATAAAAGGTTTATGGGGACCTTGGTACTGCCCCAAGGGGCATGTATCAATGCATTTAAAAAAACAAAAAAAAACAATCGTTTTTAAAGGAGCAGTGATTTTAATGATGCTTAAAGTGAAACAATAAAAATGAAAAATTCCTTTAACCCTTTCACTGCCAAGTCCTTACACCGTATGGACCTACAGAAGTGCCCGCAGATAGGCCAAGTCAGTACGGCGTATGGACCTCCTTTCTCCCTCTCCTATAAGTATATGGTCACTTCAATGACCATAAGCTTATATTAGAATTGTTCAGCAGACCCTGCCTCCCCAGGATGAAGCCTACCTGATCCTTGTGGATATATCCCCCTATACATTCCGAAAGTCTATTGGCCATGATTTTGGTTAAAATCTTGAGATCATTGTTGATCAATGAAATGGGTCTGTAGTTGCTCACTTCAGAGCTATCTTTGTTTGGTTTGGGAATAACAGACACATAAGCTAGGTTGGCGGTGCTATCTAGGGAGGAACTACCGCGGAGGGGAATTGTAGAATCTCATAAAATTGTGAGCTAGCGTGGTTGAAAAGGTTTTATAAAAACAGGTGGAAAAACCACCTGGTCCAGGGGCTGACCCCCTTCTTAAAGGTTTTTAATTACTCCAAAAAACTTCTATTTCAGTAATTGGGTTATCAAGCAACATGATGTGTTCCCGTGTCAGTGTGGGGAGGGGGATTTCATCTAGAAAGTCCGTGAGGCTTTGGGGACTGGGTGTCACTTTTGATTTGTATAAGTCTGCGTAGAAGTCACGGAAAGCTGACATAATCTGATTTCGGATTTTGCGTGAGTGATCCTGTAGAGTCACGTATCTTGGGGAAGGAAAATATACAGGTTTTGGGCGTCAGTTTTGAGGCCAAACCAGACCCCATCTTATCTTTGTGAAGATAGAAGCGGGCATTGGACCATCTAAGGCTCTTTTCAGCTTGGGTTGTAAGCGCTAAGTTTAGGGCAACTCTACCTGATTCCAACAGGTTCCACGATGCAGTCGTGGTTGTTACATCTGTGTGTTTTGGAGAGTTTCTGAAAATCCTGCTCTAGTTTGTCTAAGTCTGCCCTTCACTCCCTTTTTAGTTTCGGTGGATATTTGGATTATCTTACCTTGTAAGACCGCTTTATGTGCAGCCCAGAGCATTGCTGGGGAGACTTCACCATTGTCGTTGACCTTAAAGTACTCTTTAATTTCATTGTCCAGTATGGTGCATTGGACCGGATCGCTAAGAAGTGATTCA
Source organism: Aquarana catesbeiana (assembly GCF_042186555.1). Classification (NCBI taxonomy): domain Eukaryota; kingdom Metazoa; phylum Chordata; class Amphibia; order Anura; family Ranidae; genus Aquarana; species Aquarana catesbeiana. The sequence goes on from NC_133325.1 coordinate 477,075,282, forward strand.
TTCAATCGCCAACGGAAAGTACCATCCTTTTCAGATGGAATAGTTGCTTGAGGAATAGAGGATGCTGCCACGAATATGTGATAAATCCTTGCCAGGGTTTGGTGGGGTGCCGAATAGTGGGTATAGTCCTTCTTAGTTGGGTTAGGCACTTTCCAAATATCCACCAAGCCATGGGTATGGAGGGTTTTGGCTATATGTAGGCTTTGTTTTGTGGGCCTGAGCATTCTAGAATGACCTCTACCTGACTGATCTAGCATTTGGTCCAAGGCTATGTTAGAATCTCCCCCCATGACTAGTGTCCCCACGAAGTGAGGGGCAAGAACTTTTAGCATAGGGGTGAAAAATCTGGCCTGATTGTGATTTGGTGTATAATATGAGATGAATGTATACAGGGTCCCATTCACAGAGCCAGAGACGAGGATGTATCTGCCCTCCGGGTCCTGAATGACTTCCTTGAGAGAAGGTGACTGCTTTAGACAGGAAGATACCCACCCCTTTAGTTTTATCTTCCGTGTTTGGTAGGAAGAACCGCGGGAACCTAGTGTGGACAAATGAGGGGCTGTATGATCGGGGAAAGTGGGTCTCCTGGAGGAGAAGCACCTCCATCTGCATAGATGAGGCATTTTGGAAATATTTTCTAAGTTTCAGTGGGGAGTTCAGTCCCTGTACATTATGGGAAGCTACTCAAATGGATGCTAATTTCCCATCATGTGGTGCCATGGATCAGAGGGGAGATTGGATGCTTTCTGAGTGGAGACCTACCTTCCACCACATAATTCCAGACGGAAACCTTCGTAGACCCAGTAAGGAGGGTACACTTCTATAAAGGTACTTGTGTACTAATCCTCTCTGATGCTTGTAAAATAGAGGGTTAAAGTAAAGGGAGGGCGAGATGACAAAGAAAAAGGATAAAGAGAGGTTAAGAGTAAAGTGGCGAGAGGGGCCGAGATGGCCATGATGGATCCCTATCATGGACCTCCTCAGTGCCCATAAGAGGGGAGCAGAGTCGACCACTCTGCCTCTTGACAAATATTTACCACTGCGATCTCCAGTGAGGCAGATCAACAACCACCGTCGCGCAGAGTACCTGCCTGCATGCGAGGGCAAAGGGAGGTGCACTATGGCCACTCTGGCCCCGCCTACCACCTATGTAGTTTTAGTGGGAGAAAAGGGCCCATTAGTTTATAACATTTTCAGCTGTTGCATTGAATAGGTCCACCCCCTCTCCCTTCTCCCAGATGACGCTCCGGTCCTGGGGCACCCACAAGGGCAGACCCACCCCTGATAGGGGCAATGTCCACCCCCCGAGCCCCCCAGGAGCGGAGCGCCCACAAACAAAAACAAGACGATTAAGCGCAACTAAATATTAGAATAAACTATAAGCTTAAACCGTAGCAATCAGAACTAATGAAAAGTGTTAAGTTGAACCTTGAAATAAAGGACATCAACGCCAATAGAGCTGCATTCGTCTCATCTATGCTTACTTCAGAATATGCACTGTACATACAGCGGATCACACCTTCCAAGGGAATGTGATACAGATTACAGAGTGGTTCAGACTTTTATAGAAACTCCTAGCATTACATTCTATGTTGGGCAAAAGCCCAAAATTATACATCACATGTACGCAATTTACTAAGTATTTCAACACAGCTTTTGGCCAGCTTTTGGGTCATCTTGACCTGACTATTTTTAAATGACGAGTTATTTTGACAAAAAAGGAAGAATATTATTTGGGAAAGGTTAATTTGACTTTTAGACAGGGACTTTCTATGTCAACATCTTCCCATATCACATCCTTTCTGAGAATTGTGTCATGTCATTGGCAGAACATTTAATTGTCAGCTGGTCAGCCACTTGTGTTGCAATACCAAAAGAATTCAGAAACATCTTAGAGAAAAACAAGAATAATAAGAAATATCAGAAATACAAATTCATGTTGAAGAGGAACTCTGGATACATAAAAAGATATGGCTCATATATTTCATATCTTCACAAAAGCAAGTAGAATAAATGAAAGTAACCAAGAAATGTGAATAACGTGATGGCCGGGGCGGCCAAGGGGGTAGCGGAAAGGGCCTCATCCCGGACCACCCACCCAAACCTCCCCCCCCGGACCACCATGCAAGGGCTCTAAAGTTCTGTCCCAATGCATGTAGAAAGTTTTTTGGCCTTCAGGTGAATCCCCAGTAGGTGTCAGGATAAACTCGGGAAGGCAATGTCCATTTGATCAGGAGAGATTCGTTAGGTTTCCTAATGGACAGCCCGACTCAGGTCAAAGGAGATTTTATGTCCCTCTTTGGAAGAAGCACTCCAGTTGTGCATGTGTGAAGTGACCGAGAGGGGAACCTCCCAAGAGAACCGGAATAATGTATGAGATGTGCAGATCCCTGCTGTTCATGAGGGATGAGATTCTTTTGAGCGCTTGGAATGCTGCTTCTTCCAGACTGGGGCGATCGGGCTCTCTGGAGATGAGCCTTTAGCGGATCCTGTGTTCTTTTGGCTGGCAGAGGATGTAGAGTCCAGTGAAATGAGACCCAGGTGCACCAACAGGCGCTTCCCTTCGTGGATAGAGGCAAATCCGTATGTTTTTTCCTTGTAGGAGAATGACAAGCGAAAGGGGAAGGACCACCGATATTTAATTATTTTTTGAGACAAGATTTGCAAAAGTGGTTTCAGTGCTCTCCTGCATTGTATAGTGAGAGGAGAGAGGTCTGCAAAAATTTGGACAGGGTGTCCCTGGATGCTTAGCTGCTCCACATTCCTGGTCAGGTGCATGACCTCTTCCTTAACCCCATAGAACTGTGATTTAACTATCACGTCTCTGGGCAGTCCATCTGAGCGAGGGGGTGGAGAGCTCTGTGAGCCCTGTCTAGCTCCAGACGGTGGTCCTTGATGTTTGGGAAAAGTCCTTTGATAAAAGATTTGACTGCTAGGTGGGTGTCCTTGACTACTTCCGAGAGCCCTCTAATGCGGAAATTATAACACCTGGAGCGATTCTCCAGGTCATCAATTTAGAGATAGTGGTGTCTAATTGGTCCTGTAAATCCTGGATATGGGCTGTATTCTGGTTAGCTCTGGAAATTGTTTGTTCCACTTTTTGTTCAGCTGCCTCAATGCTGGTGCCCAAATTTTGTAGAAATTATTTGGGCAGCCGTTTGGACAACATCTTAGAGAAGGCATCCATTAATGTTATCAAATCCAGAGGGCCTGAGGGAGACTGTGGGCTGAGCATTGTTTGTTATTGATATGTCAGGGGCAGGCCGCATATCCTTTCATGGGGTGGCTATGAGCTCATCCAGGGTCCTTTCCAAAAACTATTCTGTGAATGCCGGGGATAGGATAGTGGGGTATAGGTTACTCACTGTGACAGACTTAGGGCCCTGCATCTGAATCGCCAGTGCAGCTGAGTCTGTGCCCGCGTCCATTTCATCCTCCCCTACTCCTCATTGTGCAGCGCTCTAGGTGCCATCTTGGGATTCCCCTCAGCCGACAGGCCGAATTCAGGTAGCCGGGAGAGGTCTCTCCTCACTGTGTCTGAGGAAATGGGGGTATTCCCAGTGGGCTCCGGTATCGGATGAGGCCTGTGGGAGGTGCAGGTGCCGCTGCTATTGATTGCTGTGTGGCCGGGGAGACCGGAGCGGGACGGATCTCCAAGATCAGACGTCCACCACGGACGTTCTGCACATGCGCATCTATGTGTGCACTTTGGATAGTGACATCACTATAGGAACATTTATTTTTGCACTGAAGACTTATTACATTATTTGCAATATATTGTATACGCGTATATTTATTTATTTATTTTAGTTCATGCACTTTAATGTATTTATTGTATTGAGGAAGCGCCACATTATTTGCTTTATATATTCTCCCTGCACAGAGTTCCGTGATCTGTCAGGGTGGGGATCGCGGAGGGGGGGAGCGTCGTTTTACATTGCTACTTTGATGCTAAATATCGTTGTTATGGCCACAGCTAGCTGCCACAACCCTGGCATTTTTAAAATCGGCAGGCGGCTGGCTTTCAAATAAAAGTGGTCTCGGTGGCGGATTCACCGCAAGATCACTTTTATCGGTGGTGGGAGAGGGCCCCCGCCCTGCCACCACGCTCTGGTCATCTCCGCCGCTTACCGGGGCTGTCAGTAGCGGTGGAGATGATCACGTCTGCTCCCCTGTGAGGTTGGATGCCAAGTGAGGGAAAGATGGCCCTCACTCATCTCCATAGCATTGGATGGCAAAAGACATGTATTTTTTTTTTTTTGCATCCTACTGTAAATATGAGATCTGAGGTCTTTTTGACCCGGGATTTCTAATTTAAAGTGGTTGTAAACCCTTACAATCCACTTTTTACTACTGGTAAGCCTATAATAAGGCTTACCTGTAGCTACCCAGATATCTCCCGAAACCAGCACGGTTTAGGAGATATCCCCTGTATCAGCATGTGCCAACGTTATCGGCACATGCGCACTGAAGCAATGGCATGTTCGTGCCGTTGCTTTAGTTAGTGCGCGCAAGCGTGACGTCATTGTGGCTCCGGCCAATCGCAGCCCCAGAGCCCGCGATACCCAGGTGTAACTCAAGGAGCAATGTTGCCGGCTGGAGCTGTGTACTAGGACTGCTGCGGGGGCCTCGATCTAAGGTGAGTATTTCATAATGAGCTAGCTGATTATGCCTTTATCTTGCAGGTTTTTGGTTTCTTTTGTTTTTTTTGTGGGTGTACAACCACTTTAACAGGTTTAACAGTAAGGCAGTGTATTTCTTTCCAGTAGGGTTGTAATAATGGCATTTCCACTATATGTGGAATAGGGAGCCTCAGGCCTTATTGCATCTCCAGCATAGTGGAGTACTGTTGTCTTATTTTTTTAAATTAAAAAAGTGTATTTTTTCCCCAATAATTGTGCTTGTAAGACCGCTGCTCAAATACGGTGTGACATAAAGTATTGCAACGACCGCCATTTTATTCTATAGGGTGTCTGAAAAAGTATATATATAATATTTGGGGGTTCAAAGTAATTTTCTAGCAATAAAAAATGATTTTAACTTGTATACACAGAGTCTGAAAAATAGGCCCGGTCCCTAACCACTTCAGCCCCGGAAGGATTTGCCCCCTTCCTGACCAGGCCATTTTTGCGATACGGCACTGTGTTGCTTTAACTGACAATTGCGCAGTCATGCAACGTTGTAGCCAAACAAAATTTATGTCCTTTTTTCCCCACAAATAGCTCTTTCTTTTAGTGGCATTTGATCACCTCTGCGTTTTTTTTTTTTTTTTTTGCGCTATAAACAAAAAAAGTGACAATCACTGTGCCCATCTGAAGCTGTACCTTTGCTAACAAAAACAGTGGGCGTCTCCCGCTGTGCCATGCAGTCTGTTTGGCGGCCATTCATTGTAACAAAGCCCCGCCTCTTCCTGGTCCGTGATAGATGGAACACTGATACAATGCTGGGAAACTGTATCAGTGTTCTGTCTATCACGGACGAGGAGGAGGCGGGACTTTGTTACAATGGACGGCCGCCGAACAGACTGCATGACACAGCGGGAGACACTGGCTGTTTTAGTTATCAAAGGTACAGCTGCAGATGGGCACAGTGAGGCTGCAGATGGGCACAGTGAGGCTGCAGATGGGCACAATGAGGCTGCAGTTGGACACAGTGAGGCTGCAAATGGGCACAGTGAGGCCTGCAAATGGGCACAGTGAGGTTGTAAATGGGCACTGTAAGGCTGCAGATTAGCACAGGGAGGCTTCAGATGGGTACAGTGAGGCTGCAGATGGGCACAATGAGGCTGCAGATGGTCCCTGATGATACAGGTGGACACACTGAGGCTGCATATGGGCACAATGAGGCTGCAAATGGGCACAGTGAGGCTGCAAATGGGCACAGTGAGGCTGCAGATGGGCATTGTTTACCCAGTAGCTGCTTGAGTCAATACGTTTTCCCAGTTTTTTGTGGCAAAATTAGGTGCCTTGGCTAATATTCAGGTCAGCCTATACTTGAGTATATACGGTATCTTTATAGCAATTTCTCCCTATTGTTTCACATTTCTTTTAGCAAATCTGACCCATTAGGTAGGGGACTAAGAATCAGAATGCTAGCCCTGTAGCCTTATCCAAAAGATGAACTCCAGGCAGACAGAAATTAATGCAGCTATATATTTATCAATATTTATCTTGCATTCCTGGAATTCAAACTGGGAAAGGGAGAAGCAGCACGGTGAGTCAGTCAGTTGTGTTGCAGTGTTTACAGTATGTGCTAATAAGGTACATGCTGCCAATAGAGCAGAGCTGTCATATAGATGAGCTCATCAGTCTTCTGCTTTCTTTTCACTGTCCAGTAACAGGCCAGGGGAGGGACAAGACCTGTATGTGTTACGTGCAGCAAAAAAAAAATATATATATATATATTAATTGTAAACCTTTTACCAATACAATATTGTGGAATAAAAATAAATAATTAAATAAATGGATAAAAATACAACTCAGTTGGTAGGTAAAACGAGTCCCATATATAAATTTAATCTGTATATTTAGTGATTTAAAAATGTACTGAGCAATACTTTCTACTTTCATTACTACAGACCTAAAATAAAACAAAATCCCCCTATATTTAGCATTTTGATGTTGGCAACAAAGCTAAGTCAACTGAAAGTTGCTGTTTGAAGAGATTGAATTAAAGGTTTATTGTTTTGTGCAAATGGATAAAAATTAACTGAAGCATTTGATGGCAAAGGATTCTCACGGATCACATAATTCACCACCCAGGCAATCTGTTCAGTGCTCTATTTGGAGAGATTCTCTGAATATTTCTTGGCAAGGTTCTGGAGCAATTGATTTACAATTAAATTAGATACAAATGTATGTAGATAAACATAGAACACATATCTGCAGTATGTGAAAACAATATTGAATAGCACTTGCACTGTCAGGGTCCTTGGTTTAGTTACATCAGGGACATTACTTACAAGCTCTCCTTGTACTTAGCAAAAATGTTTTTCTTATAATCCCAAAAAATAGAATCTTTATTTAGCTTCTAACCAAATGACTTTATATGACTGTTGTAGGGATAGTAGACTGTAAGCTTTTTTGGAGCAGGGGCAGATGTAAATGGTTCTACGTACACCTGTAAAATACAATGTTTTATGAATTTGCCATATAAATGTTGGAAATAAAATCAACTCCAGTTTACTTTGGTACATTCAAATTGTAAGATACAATAATGCTGTAATATCAAAAAAAGCAATTTCTCTATGCATACAAACTTCACAAATAGGTAATGCACAGTCTAACTTTAAGGTGAAAACTATATATACCATAAGGATATTTTTATTGTCATTCCAAAATCATGTTATACATGGAAGGAATGAAATAAGGTACTCAGGACTCAATAAACAATAATAAAATCAAGGCAAAAAAGTAAATAAAATAGATAAAAAAATGTGTGATGATGACAAATTATAATCTTAAACTACCTGTTCTGCTTTTAGAAGGAAATTAATTATGTTTGATCTCTCTACAATATTAAATGTGGCCACTAGATGGAGCCCAAAATAAATGTACTGATTTACAGAAGGTAGAGACTGTTCATCTTTAATAAGAGCTCCCATCATCCCTCAATCTGAGAAAAGGAAACAGATGCATCCTGGGAGCTCAGACTCCATCTTATGAACTGAGGGAGAGGAAACCAGCCATCATACCTGCAGCACAGTTTGCGGACTAAACTTACATCCCCTACAGGCAGCATCACTGGTGAGCAAGTCTATCCACGGTCTAGTTATTTCATTGTGTTTTTGTATATTTAATACATTGATTATATGCATTTTGCATCTGTTTTTCCCGATAGTTTCACCCACCAAGTTTTTGTCAATAAAGCATCAAGATTACATTCAGGCTTGTTGAAGAATAGGAGGGTTTAGCTGCATGTTGAGTTACACAAAAGGAAATGTGTAGCAAGTGGACATGTGCGGTTCCTTTAGTTTCAAATGAATATTCTGACAAATTCCTCGTTATTCAGAGATTCGGATATATCCAAATTATGGTTCAAGATCTAATGCTGCATAACTTCCCACCTAAAGGAAAGGGGATAAATAGCCTGTGAGCAGGATAGGAATAGTAACTCATAATATTGAGGACCATCTTTCTACACTTGCTGAGCTTCTGCTCATTTACTAAGCTCTGGGGCAACTGCACCTGCACTTTGTAAAGTGCACATTCTATTTGCCTTTAGTAATTCAACCTCACTGTTTCTTCTTACTGTTGTAGCCTTTTATGCCAGCCTGCTGCCTCTGGCCTTTGCAGTATGTCCACAGAAGCTGCAGTCTGCTAAGTGCTGCTGTAAGTTCCAATAAAAAATGAGGCACTGCCCATATCATCTACACCATGGCCTGCCAAGATAGTATGTGGAGCAAACCCATTCATCTTTAATTGTGTACCTGTTCTAGGTGGACTAGCATAAAATGGAGAGCTTATTCTTGAACTCCAGTCCAACCAGAAAACTGACCTAGGACTGGAGGCTTTATCTCACTCAGAGAGCTTTACAAAGCTCCCAGGCTCTGGGACCCAGGCCAGACTTATTAAAGTGATTGCAAATCTTGTTTTTTTTTTAAATTAAAATAACAAACATATTATACTTACCTGCTCTGTGCAATGGTTTTCCACAGAGCAGCCTTGATCCTCCTCTTCTGGGGTGCCCAAGATGAGGAGTGAGAGAGCCAGGAGTGAGAGAGCTCTTGTGTACATCACTGGATTGAGAGCGGGCTCAGGTATATATTGGGTGGGGACCTGTGAGGGAAACTGCAACCAGAAGGTTTTTTACCTTACCGCATAGACTGCAGTAAGGAAAAAAAAAACATTTTGCCTTTACAACCACTTTAAGATTTGAAAAAAACAACAGAGTTTGCTTTATCCATAGCAGACAAATACCCCAGAGCCCCTCATCATGTGTAGATGAGAAACCTAGGTGACATATGTACACCATCTACAACTTTACCAGCAATTGCCTCACAACATAGTTGTGTATATGTATGGCTTAATGTGTGGCCCAATATATGTAGTGCGTAGCAGTGGCTCGAGTAGTTGTGAGGTTCTCTGTGCCCCCACCCCCCACTGCTGGAGCCACCAGCTGTGTGACAAGCAGGCTGTGTGTGTGCCAGTGTCCACCCTCCTTGCTCACCTCATCCCCTACCAAGACACTATATATCATGAAAGGAGCACTGGGCTGTGTGTGTGGAGCCAGCTTCTCTCCCTTCTCTCACTGCAGCTGACAGGAGTGGATTCCCCATTTCTGCTGCACCCCCCTCCATCTGGCAGAGGGCTTAAGCTAATCAGGGATCAGGAGAGCTTCAACCAAGCAGTGGACTTGCTATGCAGAAGCCATTGATCATGGGTACTATAGTTCTTAAAGGGGTGCTGCACCATACATGTCAGTGAAGGCTGATGGGCTGTACACTTCTCTACCCACAAATCCCTGGACTCAAGGGAGGAGAGGGGGACTTTTTCCCAGGCAAATCTGGGGTCTTTTCTAGAGAGAGGTCGAGCTGAATGGACATTTGCTGAGTCTGTACAGAGACCAGGTGCTCTTGCTGTTTTCATGGTAGCCTGATCTGCAGTGGGATCTCTTGCTGTGCTTTGGTACCAGAGCTGGGAGACCCGCTGCCATGAGTGCCTATACCAGAGCAAAGAGACTGAGCCGCTGGGACCTGACTTCAGAGAACCACCAAGCATACGGACCCAGACCTGTCACTTACCTGGAGTGGTGAGCTGAACTACACATCTTAAACTCTTGTCACACTCTGTTACCACAATAGAGACAATAGGAATGCACATTCCAACCCCCCGCTATTGGGACTCTACCATAGTGTGTACAGCGGGACCTTTATTTTCCTGAGTTAGTTGATGCCACTACCTGAACTTTAGTTAAATTAGTTATAGTTTAAAGTGATTGTAAATTCTCGTTTTTTTTGTTTATTTTTATTACAAACATGTTATACTTACCTGCTCTGTGCAGTGGTTTTGCACAGGACAGCCTGGATCCTCCTCTTCTCGGGTCCTTCATCACTGCTCCTGGCCCCTCCCTCCTGTAGAGTCCCCCCACAGTGAGCAACTTACTGTGAGGGCACCCGAGCATTGCCATAATACATCTAATCAATAATACATCTACCACCAAGTTGCTTGCGGCCTAATTTCTGTGCATCATTATAGAGTGGTAGCTTACTAATGCTTAAAGTGGTTGTAAACCCACTTTTTGAACTTCTACCTATAGGTAAGCCTAGAATACAGCTTAACTATAGGTAGTGGAAATATCTCCTAAACGTGCGTTGAAGATATTTCACTTGTAGTCTGCTGAAAATTCCAATGGCGCATGAGCGGGAAGAAACGAAACTAAGTGCCGTTTCTTCCCTAGCCTGTGCTGTTAATCGCGGCTCCCGTGCGCATGCGCGGTAGTGACGTGAAGCGGCTCCGGCGAATCACAGAGCCGGAGTTCGCGGCCCAGAAGGAAGAGGGGCCAGAAGATGGACGCTGCCTACACAGGGGACATCGCTGGATTCTTTTGCAGGTAAGTGGCACATATTGGGCTAGTATGCGATGCATACTAGCCCATTATGCTTTTCATTTGCAGGCTTCCTCTTTTAGTCACACGTGTGAACGGCCTCTATCCTATAACCAGGTGTATCAGTAGGGACCGGGCTTTTTGGGAATCATGGCAGAACAGAGAACCCATTATCACCAGTGGCTCCTGCGGGGGTAAGCACTACAGGTGTATCGTGTAATGGAGAGTTCCTAAATTATACAGCTTGTTGTAACATTGAATATTTGCCAAGTATCCACTGGTGGGAGAATATAAAATTACTTCTTAATGATTTGAATTGCAATGATTATTTGTAAAAGCTGTAAACTCTTATTCGGAGCTGAACTGTACAAGCAAATGTGTACCTGAGCCTGAAAGAGTTATCCCAAGGGGCAAACACATCACTGTCTGAGAAGCTGTGCTGTAGTGTACATATTTGTGTATGGTACCTTGTCTGCTGTGGCTCCCTGTATGTGTCTATTTTCATATTTCTTGACCCATGCTACATGTTCTGCTTACTATGATTAGTTATTTTTATTTTGACAAGCGGTGAGACAGAACATGGGGTTTTGATTGACGGCGGATAACAAAGCTTGAGGAGAGGTATGTTAGTGAGCGCTTTTGTGCTCTAATATAATAATGTAGTATTTAGTTTTGAATCTGTCATGGAACATTTGCACACTGCGACATAATTTATATGCAGTAACTGTTTCAAAAATTATTTTGATGGAAATACTTTCCAAATAGCTTACAATTTTACAGGCATTGTATTACAACTTTCTTAACATAAGTGATGACCTAGAGCATTACTTGTTAAATGCAAAAAAATAAATATAAACACATAATTGTGTAATATGCAGCTTAATACAGCAGTCCCACAAGGTAAAAAGTGTTGTAAAATCTAAATACATGACTTCCTGCTGACAAGTAAACCGGAATAGGATAGGATTAATGTAAACCTAAATGGTTTTAAACAAAATCCCAGTCTCAATCTTTTAGTGCAAACAGTGTCTACCTCGTTAACCGAAACCCTCTACTACCATTTGTCGATTCTTATGTTTAAATATAACAATAGATATGAGGCACATACAAATTCAAAACATTTAATACATGCTGTTATGAGTGGGAAGGATAAAGGCCCTTGGACCGTAACAATGGATGTCACTTAGAAATTAAAAAATGATTGGTTTCAACATTACAGCATCGAGCAGTAAACAATGAAATCACCGCAGAGTGGAAAGGCTGATTTAACAGATACTCTAGGCGCTTTGTCTTATGAATTTTTAGCTCTAGAGTGTGTTTTGTTGTTTAGAGATTAGGGCCTTGAATGAAATGGAGAAAAGCCTTTTTTGGAAAGAAAAAAAAAAAACTGAAGCGGTTCTTTGTCAGCTCGCCAAATGCCAATATCAAAACTTAGCTGAGACACCCATCACGTTCTCCCCCCTGCCCCCCAGTTAATCTTCAAGCAAACACAAAACTACTGTTGCCTTGTTACATGGATCTTATTGTTAGTGGTGTTGATTTTGTGCCTTATTGTATTGTATTTGCTTTGAATTTCACTAGGTTATCTTGAGGGAAGATTTTACATGGGGTTACTGGAGCAGCAAGTGCATGTTTATTTGTAACACACAATATTCCACAAGATAAGGCATGGATGAATAATTCATAGCTGTATCAAGACAATAACTTGTATGCTACAGCAAGTGAAGCGTATCTTCCTCAGGTACAAGGAAAGACTATGGGGCTGACCTAGAAATCTGTGTGAGTTTATGAGCTAGGAAACTTAAAGCAGACCTCTAGCTTAAATTGCAAGATGAAAAAGATTAGTCCATTAAAAGATAAAATAACCAAACCAGATTTTGCTTCAGTATTCACCTTCAATACAGAGATTCCCCACAGTATTTTCTTGTCCTGCTGTATGTTCTCAATTTGATGATCCTGGACCTGCCCTAGCCTGGACAGTGAACGGAGAAGCAGTACAATGATTACCTAATTTCTCTGTCACTCTGCTCTTTCTTCCTATCAGCATGTTGCTTTTTAACACATAAACTGATTGGCTTCTTGTGTTGCTTCTTCCTCTCACACTTCATCTCTTCTGTACAGGGACCTCAAGGTCAAATTCACATAATTACACAGCTGCAATAATTTGTCTTTTATATCTGCTAAAATTTCAGCTTTGAAAAAAAGGGAGATAATGCAACAGTTTGGCAAATCTCAGAAATAGACAGGTACATGGAGGTATCTACTGAGACAGCAAAGATCTATTTTAGAAGTACAGACATATAATGATTTTAAAATATGTATCTTCCACAGACATGAATTCCTAGCCAGTGACAAATAGCTGGAACTGCTGATTGAGCAAGCCTGGTTTGAGCAACTGCAGGCCTCTAATGGGTGCTGGGCCTGCATCCATTTAGCCGTGATTTCCTATTGAAAGTATCTTACCAAAAATTACATTTTTGTTGCAGGGGATGCCGGAAATCTGACTTGTATTTTAGTGCAGACTTCTGGAAAAATTGGTGAGCCAATCACACAAGCACAAATTACAGAGGCTGCACATAAAAAAGGAAAGGTAAGTTTTTAATGACATTCAATTACAATATGACTTTTGTCTCAATTGTATACGCTATATTATTTTGTCTTTATTTGATATCTTTTTTCTATACGAAAGTGGAGTTACCATTTAGATCAGGAAATCATTTCCAAGGAGGAAAAGCTGGTTGACAGATAAGACTGTACATATCTGTTATCCCAAAATAAAAAAAAAGAAAAAAAGAAAACTATTTTGTATATACTTGCAGCAGGGCATACACATTGTAGTATACTCTCATTTTTGGCATCGCTAAAATGCCTATAATTAAGCTGAGTGTCAGAACACTGTAACTACAGCATGCATTAAACATTTTATTCTTTATAATCCTATTCATCTTATTTGCAAAAATTATTTATTTTTTTATTTTAAAAATCTGCTACTTTCTAGTCCAACCCAAGTTTGGTGCAAACTTTGTTTGTATTTCTACTGCTACTATATATGATAGCTTCCTTCTAATCAATGATGTTGGCCATTATCCCTGTCCCTTTGTGTGCATCTCATGAGCTATCATTAGAGGCTTGATGGGTTGGCAGGAATTGTATGTATTTTTTTCATTTGGCAATCGGTGATCAGTGTGAATTATCCTTTGTGACTGATGTTGAATTTACAATGCTATTTTTCAATTATATATATTTTTTAATTATTTGTTTTTTTTTTGTTTTTTTTTTTGGGGGGGGGGTTTAATTAATACGTTTATGTGTGTTTATTTACTATTGTCCTTTTTTTTAAATAAATATTGATATTAAGAACCCTTTACACATTACAAAATAAGGGAGAAGATATCTGCAGAGGGATCTTATCCTAAAGATGGCTTCCGGGTTCCTATATGTCCCTCCATACCCACTAGGCCAGGGTTGTGGGGGAGAGGCACTTGTTCTAATCAAAATCCGCACTTCCACATATTGAGAACATATTGGCCTGGCATGGGTCAGAAGCCACACTGCCCCTCACATTTTTTCCTGGCCTGCCAGGCTCCATACTCAGATTAGGGTCTGGTATAGATTTTTAAGGGAACCCAACTCCTTTGGGAAACTCTGCACCAATTTTAGAATCTGTACCAGATCAGAAAGGTATTGTAGTGATTTTAGAGGGGACCCAATGCCATTTGTTTTGTAGCGACCCCTCTAAAAACAATACCAGATCTAAAGGGCATGGTATAAATTGTGAAGGGGTCCTACACTTTCTTACAAAAAAAGTGACAGAAAAAAAATGCCAGTAATTTACATAAACAAACGCAAAATATATACCAGACCCTTATCCTCCTTGATCAAAGTCTGGTATGTAATTTGTGGGCATCCTCGTGCTGTTTTTCACTAAAGGAAGCTTGTAGGAAAATGTAAATTACTGTAAATGGCATTGTCTTTTTTTCCTTGTGAATGTAACCATTTATAGGTTTCTTTAAAGGAATAGTGCATTTCTTTTTGCATTAGTTCCCCCACGGTAGTGTCCAACTCTACATGCGCTTTTTGCAAATCCCTTGCCTATTACCCTTGACAATTAGGATAATTGGTTTTACAGATTCAGCTCTTATTGACTTAAAAAGGTTCATAGTCAGCATCTGATCTTGTGAAATATTTGCCAGGTGCAAACATCTATAAGCAATCTAGAAGACTTAAAATAAAGGAAGACACAACCACAAACAAACTTACCATAGAAACACTTATTTTGTTTACTACATCACCGTACATTAGTACAGCTATTTACTGTACATTAATAAAAAATGTAAACCTTATATAATATTATTAATGCTGTATAATCAACACTTTCAACATACCCCCCCCCCCCCCCCAAAAAAAAAATATACTTGCAAAACGAAGCTTCAAGTTGTCTTCTGAGCTTTTAGTCACAAGAAACTGTCATACCTAAGATAATTCAATCTCCTGGGGTGGCATAATTACACCACATTCAATTAGTTTAGCAGAAAGTAGTATGTTAAACTAGTGAAAAGTACTGTAATTATAGAAAAAAGCAATGACCTTTCACTAGCTGGAGTAGAGAACAAAAGTATAACTAAACAGAATGTCATAAGACACTAGTAAAATAGAGTATACTGAGCCCACTGAAAATACCGGGCAACTGTAGCACAAGAGTACAGTTTCTCACAAAAGTGAGTACACCCCTCACATTTTTGTAAATATTATATCTTTTCATGTGACAATGCTGAAGAAATGACACTTTGGTACAATGTAAAGTAGTGAGTATACAGCTTGTATAACAGTGTAAATATGCTGTCCCCTCAAAATAACTCAACACACTAATAATGTCTAAACCGCTGGCAACAAAAGTGAGTACACCCCTAAGTGAAACTGTCCAAATTGGTCCCAAAGTGTCAATATTTTGTGTGGCCACCATTTTTTCCAGCACTGCCTTAACCCTCTTGGGCATGGAGTTCACCAGAGTTTCAAAGGTTGCCACTGGAGCGCTCTTCCACTCCTCCATGATGACATCACAGAGCTGGTGGATGTTAGAGACCTTGCGCTCCTCCACCTTCTGTTTGAGGATGCCCGACAGATGCTCAATAGGGTTTAGGTCTGGAGACAGGCTTGGCCAGTCCATCACCTTTACCCTTAGCTTCTTTAGCAAGGCAGTAGTTGTCTCGGAGGTGTGTTTGGGGTAGTTTAGATTAGTTTATAATTTTAATAGTAGGTTTATTTTAACAGTAAGAGACAGAATAACAACAAAAATATCCAGAAAAATGCATTTAAAAAAGTTATAGATTAATTTGCATTTTAATGAGTGAAATAAGTATTTAACCCCTTCGCAGAACATGACTTAGTACTTGGTGGTAAAACCCTTGTTGGCAATCACAGAGGTCTGACTTTTTTTGTAGTTGGCCCTCAGGTTTGCACACATCTCAGGAGGGATTATGCCCCACTCCTCTTTGCAGATCCTCTCCAAGTCATTAAGGTTTTGAGGCTAAAATTTGGTAACTCGAACCTTCAGCTCCCTCCACATATTTTCTATGGGATTAAGGTCTGGAGACTGACTAAGTCACTCCAGAACCTTAATGTGCTTCTTCTTGAGCCACTCCTTTGTTGCCTTGACTGTGTGTTTTTGGTCATTGTCATGCTGGAATACCCATCCACGACCCATTTCCAATGCCCTGGTTGAGGGAAGAAGGATTTCACCCAAGATTTGATGGTACATGGCCCCGTTAATCGTCCCTTTGATGTGGTGAGGTTGTCCTGTCCCCTTAGCAGAAAAACAACCCAAAGCATAATGTTTCCACCTCCATATTTGACGGTGGGGATGTTGTTCTTAGGATCAAAGGCAGCATTCCTCCTCCTCCAAACACGGCGAGTTGAGTTGATGCCAAAGAGCACGATTTTGGTCTCATCTGACCACAACACTTTTACCCAGTTCTCCTCTGAATCATTCAGATGTTCATTAGCAAACTTCAGGCAGGTCTGTACATGTACTTTCCTGAGCAGGGGGACCTTGCGGGCGCAGCAGAATTTCAGTCCTTCATGGCGTAGTGTATTACCAATTGTTTTCTTGGTGACTATGGTCCCAGCTGCCTTGAGATCATTGACAAGATTCTCCCGTGTAGTTCTGGGATGATTCCTCCCTGTTCTCATGATCATTGAAACTCTATGAGGTGAGACCTTGCATGGAGCCCCAGACTGAGGTAGATTGACAGTTATTTTGCTTTTCTTCCATTTGCGAATAATCACACCAACTGTTGTCACCCTCTCACCAAGCTGCTTGGCGATGGTCTTGTAGCCCATTCCAGCCTTGTGAAGGTCTACAATCTTGTCCCTGACATTCTTGGACAGCTCTTTGGTCTTGGCCATGGTGGAGGGATTGGTATCTGATTGATTGCTTCTTTAAGAGAGTGCTCCTAATCTCAGCTCATTACCTGTACAGAAGACACCTGAGAGCCAGAAATCTTGCTGATCGACAGGGGATCAAATACATATTTCACTCATTAAAATGCAAATCAATTTATAACTTTTTTGAAATGCGTTTTTTCTGGATATTTTTGTAATTATTCTGTCTCACTGTTAAAATAAACCTACCGTTAAAATTATAGACTGATCATTTCTTTGTCAGTGGGCAAATGTACAAAATCAGCAGGGGCTCAAATACATTTTTCCCTCACTGTATGTGCCTGTGTACTTGTGTATGCATCCTTCCCAACAGTCCTTCATTGTGTTGTTCTCTGCCAACCACCAAGGGGGAACTAGTGTTAACCCACACACTATACTAGATGTTATTAGTCTTCCCAACCCTCTATTGGGCACTATTGTTCCTCCCACCCCTGTCTGATACAATTGCATCTTTTTTTTTTCCCCCTTTGACCCCTGACATCAGGGCATTCTTCCTCCTATTGACACTGACACTTGGCATTTTTTTCCTCCCACTGACCACAGCACTGGCCATTTTTTCCTCCCACAGATCCTAGTACATTTATTTACTTCTCAGTGATCATTGATTCACATTAACCTCTCTATAAACCCTAACACTGACCACATGCCATTGCTGCCTATACAGTATGTAGGCTTAAGCTGGCCATACACTGATCGAAATCCATCAGGCTCAGTAAGGACAGCTGATATTCGATTACTAGGTGCCACTCCTTGCTTGTTTGATTTACTTTTTTTGAAGGGACATGTTGGAAATGTTTCCTCAATCAGCGGCTGACCAGTGTATTCTGACATCTGCGGTTGCAGCTGTCAGAATACAATGTCTCGACAGGGGAGATTCCTTCATTCTTCTTATTTTTGTATGGCCAGCTTTAGACTCTATTTAGCCATGCTCTTTTAAACCACACCCAATGTTCAGCATACTTTATCACACTTTTCTTTCCAATGGCATGCTCCACAGAAGTCTTCTCCTTCTCTAGGTGTCGCTCTTTCTCAAGGTTCAAAGTTGAGAGGTATATGTGCTTGTTTACACATGTACATGTTATAGGTTACAAGGATGGCCCTCTTTAGAATCCATTTGATCTCAAGTAGACATTATATTAAGAGCCTCTATATTAATAGTTTGACCCCTACTTTCCAGTTGTAGCATTTGAACCATCAATATATGATTGTGCAATCCAAAAGGTAACAGAATTTGCTCAGGCTGTCCAGTGTTTCTTTGCAATGAAAGCGTGTATAAGAATATCTGTGATAACAGCTAGGGCAGTTACTCATCTATTAAACTACAAAGCACACAGAAGTGGGAGGACAGGAAAAACGCTTCCAGTTACAGAAAAAGGTATGTTAAAGAATGTCTTTGTGAAATGCATCTAAAATCATAACACATGGCAGTAGAGGGCTATAAATGGAAAAACAAGGTATAAGAATTTAATTGGGTTTTAAATTCCACTGTGTCTAATGCTTACACTAAGTACTTTTGATTGCTAATCTAATCTCTATTTATTGAAATCTTCAATCTGTTGCAGTTTTCTTCTAATGGAAATTTGCCCAGCAATATGAAGCTGAGCCTGCCCTGTATTTATCTTTAGGAGTCATGGTCAACTCATTGGGCATCAGTTTGAAAGAATAGCACCCATGTAAAATATGTGCTCTGGTTTTACTTGTTATTTCTTGCGTGTCTCAACTAAACACTAGTAGCTAAATCCAATAACAAAATTGGGGCAAGCAGACATGAGAGCTACAGAGAAGGGTCAGAAAACCCATTAAGTAACATAGTCTAATCTTGACTTTGTCCCACAGTTCTCAGCTAACACATTGCTTTAAAAGTAGGCTTCATATTGAATTGGCATTTTGAAACTCAAATATATACAGCAGCCCTCAAATTTCCACTCGCCTGTTCACATTTGATGAGTGGAAATTAGCTGGGGGGGGTGATTGTGGAGCAGGGGTGGACTGGGCAACAGTTTTCTGGCTTTTTTACAGGGCATCAGTGTGGCCCAAGGAGCAATTGTCTCCTGCCCCCCCCCCCCGGGCTGGAATGATTCTGCCAGAAACGATCAGCCAGGGAACTGTCAGGAGGAGAGCCAGCCAGATCACATAGAGCGGGGATCTCCCGCTGTGACATGGCTTGGATATGAAACGCTGGCTGCTGTCAAACAAATTCCCACCTCCTGGACCAGCTCCTATGAGAGGCAGCACACTGGTCCAATGCCAGTCCAAGAGACAGGACTTTGTTTGACAGCGGCTGGCGTTTTATCTCCAAGCTGTGTTACAGCGGGAGATCCCCGCTCTGTGTAATTTGGCTGGCAATCCTGCTGATTCCGTCCTGTAATTCCTGCTGCAATTTCTGCTGCATTGATGGGCACTGATGAGGCTGCATTCATGGCACTGATAGGCTGCACTAATGGCCACTGATAGGCTGCATTGTTGGTTACTGATGAGGCTGCACTTATGGGCACTGATAGGCCCATTGAAGCTTTGCCCAATCAGGGCACAGTGAATAGCTGGTTGTTAAGGCGCGGGAAGGGAAACTGGCTGTGGCATCCTTAACAATGGATGAGTCATTAGCTGGCAATGGGCTTCCCTACTGGCAGCTGAATGAAAAAAAAACATTGCCAGCAATGCATTTTTCTTTAAATAGTATGGGGCCCCCCGCAATCCTTTGGGTCTGGCATGGATTTTCAGGAGGACCCCACACAAAATTTAAAATAAAAATGGCATGGGGTCCCCAACAAAATCCATACCAGACCCTTTTCCGAGCATGCAGACTCGAGGACAGATGTTAGGTGGGTGTGGGATAGGCTTTCCTGAATAAGTGAGTTTTCAGGGATCTCCTAAATGTGGACAGGTTAGGGGCTGATCGGATATACTGGGGCAGGGAGCTCCAGAGGATAGGAGAGGCTCTGGAGAAGTCCTAAAGGGAAGCATGAGAGGAGGTAACAAGGGAGCTACAGAGCAGGAGGTCCTGGGAGGAGCGGAGGGGATGATTTGGGCGATATCTGCAGATGAGGTTGGTGATATGGCTGGGGGCGATGTTGTGGATGGCCTTGTATGTTGTGGTTAGCATTTTTACATTTATACGGTGGGGTAAGGGAAGCCAGTGAAGGGATTGGTAGAGAGGGGCAGCAGTCACGGATCGATTAGTGAGGTGTATTAGTCAAGCAGCAGGATTCATAGTAGACTGAAAGGGGGATAGCCTGCGTAAGGGTAGGCCATTAAGGATAGAGTTGCAGTAGGTGAAGGTGGGAAATAATCAAGGAGTGAATAAGTTACTTTGTGGTGTCATTAGTCAGGAAGGGTTGAATTCTGGAGATGTTGCGGAAGTTAAGGCAGCAGGATTTAGCCAGTGATTGGATGTGGGGGTTGAAGAAGAGGTCAGAGTCAAGGATTACACCCAGCACCCTGGCATGTGTGGAGGGATCAATGGTTGGGCTGTTGCTCTTAATGGTAAAGTCATGGGGGGGGACTGGAAAGGAGGTAATATAACAAGCTCAGTTTTAGAAAGATTGAGTTTGAGAAAGTGATGTGACATCCATACCGAGATGTCATTCAGTAAGTTTGAGATCCGTGAGGAGATTGAGGGGGTGAGTTGAGGAGTGGAGACATAGATCTGGGTGTCATCGGTGTAGAGGTGGTATTGGAAGCCATGAGAGGTTATCAACTTGCCCAGGGAAGAAGTATAGAGGGAGAATAGGAGGGGGCCAAGGACGGAGCCTTGGGGTACCCTAACAGAGAGAGGAAGAGGAGCCGAGGAGATGTTCTAAGTGACACTGAAAGTGCGCTGAGATAGATAGGAGGAGAACCAGGATAAAGCATAATCACAGAGGCCAAGGGAGTGTAGTTTCCTGAGGAGGAGCAGGTGGTCAACTGTGTCGAAGGCAGCAGAGAGGTCTAAGGGTATGAGTATGGAGTAATGGTCATTGGTTTTAGCAGTTAGTAGGTCATTGGTGAGTTTTAGTAGGGCAGTTTCAGTGGAATGTTGTGGACAGAAGCTGGACTGTAGGGGGTCGAGAAAGATGTTGTGACCCATTCGGTCATGGACAAGACGTTCGATGAGCTTGGAGGAAAATGGGAGCAGGGAGATGGGTCTTAAGTTATTCAAACAGGTAGGGTCTAGTGAGCGTTTTTTAAGTATGGGGGTAACCAGTGCATGTTTGAGCGGGGAAGGAAAGGTGCCGGAGGAGAGGGAGAGGTTGAAGATGTGGGTTAGGGAGTTTAGGATAAAGTGGGAAGGTGGTTGCAGTAATTGTGAGGGGACAGGGCCCAGGGGACAGGTGGTGAGGTGGGCTATGGAGAGGAGTTTATCAGCTTTATCTGTGGTAACTGGACAGAAGGAGGAGAGTATTGAGTGTGGTGTTGGACCTGATGTGTTGGGTAGGAGAGGAAGTTGAATGCTGGATATCTCCTTGCGAATTGTGTTGATTTTGCTTTTGAAATGGTTGGCAATCTGTTGAGCGGTAAGCAAGTTGGTGGGTGGGAGCAGTGGGTGGGTGAAGTAAGAAATTAAGGGTAGAAAAGCGTTGACGAGGTTTGAATGAGAGGTTTTTTGATGAGAGTGTTGTAGTAGGTTTGTTTAGCAGTGTGGAGGCAAGAGTTGTATTTGAGAATGGCAGATTTGTAGAGGGTAAAGTCTTGCAGGGACTTAGATTTACACCATGCTCGCTCAAGAGCACGGCTGCATCTCTTGAGACTTCTGGTGTCGTTGTTTGCCAGGGTTGTGGCAGATAGGGTCTTGTTCTGCATGTAGAAAGAGGAGCAAGTACGTCTATGGAGGATGACAGCTTGTTGTTGTAGATGGAAGTGGTAGGTCTGAGCAGGACAGGGGGGCAATTTAGTAGCAAAATGAAGAAGGGAAGGGTTGAGGTTGCAAAGGTTTTTGCGGGTAGTGGTTTGTGGGTTGGCAGCATGGGAGGTAGGAGACAAGGAGAGTGTAAAACGGATAAGGTTGTGATCAGAGAGAGGAAAGGGGGTGTTAGAGAAATTGCAGGGAGTGCAGCGATGGGAGAATCCGAGGTCGAGAATATTGTCGTTGGAGTGAGTGGTGGTTTGTGTCCATTGTGTTAGGTTAAAAGAGGAGGTTAAGTTGAGCAGTTGAGAAGTGGTTGCAGTATTAATATTGATTGGAATGTTAAAGTCACCTAGGATGATGGCAGGTCAGAAGGTAGCCATGCAGAGAAGTATCCAGAAAGTGTGACACTGGTCCAGGAGGCCGATAAATGATTGCGACTCTCAGGCAAGCTGGAGCGAAAAGACGAATGCAGTGTACTTCGAAAGAGCAGGGGGAAATAGAGGGAGGTGTGGGAAGAACCTGGAAGGTGCATTGTGGGGAAAGGAGAAGTCCAACGCCACCTCCTTTTCGTCCACTGGGTCTGGTGGAGTGAGTCCAGAGGAGGCCACTGTGGCACAGGGCAGCTGGAGAGGTAGTGTCAAATTCCTGGAGCCAGGTTTCGGTTATAGCAAATAGATTAAGAGATTTGGAGAGGAAAAGGTCATTGACATAAGCTAGTTTGTTGAAGACCGAGCGGGCATTCCAGAGGACGTATTAAAGAGGGGGGCTGACTTGTAGAATCAGGAGAATTGGGATGAGAAGGTGGGAGTTAAGACTACTGTTGGAGGAGGTAGACAGCCAATTTTGGGGGTGGGCAAAAAAGGATAAATGGCGCTAGAACATACAAACATGCGTATAAAGAGTCCAAAGTAAATGTGAAAAAACATCCAGGGTGTGATAGTCAATAAAATTATATATATATAGAAAAATTGTATGTATATATATATATATATAAAAAAAGTCACTGAAATTAAAGATCTGATAAAAAGCACCAGCGGCAGCTCACTTGAGAGTGGAAGCAGGCAACTCTGAAAAAACAATGTAAAAAACAGCAAGAAGCACCAATCTAAGTGCAGTATCATGAAACTTTAATGAGATAATTATAAACGGACAAACAGCCAAATGGCTACTCACAAAGATGAAATAGGTTAAGGCAAGGACAAGTAATGGGTCCAGGGACGTCCTCCTCAGATGTGGGCAAAGTGCATGGTGCAGGTTCTCCTGGAAGCGCTGTCCACGTTAGGATGTGCAAGTAGTCACCGGGGTCATCTCTGGGTGCTGGGCTGCAAAACGATGGAGGTGTCCGCAAAGACAACCAGCGTCTAAGTGGACATGGAGAGCCAGAGCCGTCGCAGTAGACAGGAACCGGAAGACAAGCGTGGAACGCAAGGCACTTAGTCCAGGAACCAACAAAGCGGAAGTGACGTATGGACGTGTTGGATCCAACACGTCCATACGTCACTTCCGCTTTGTTGGTTCCTGGACTAAGTGCCTTGCGTTCCACGCTTGTCTTCCGGTTCCTGTCTACTGAGACGGCTCTGGCTCTCCGTGTCCACTTAGACGCTGGTTGTCTTTGCGGACACCTCCATCGTTTTGCAGCCCAGCACCCAGCGATGACCCCGGTGACTACTTGCACATCCTAACGTGGACAGCGCTTCCAGGAGAACCTGCACCATGCACTTTGCCCACATCTGAGGAGGACGTCCCTGGACCCATTACTTGTCCTTGCCTTAACCTATTTCATCTTTGTGAGTAGCCATTTGGCTGTTTGTCCGTTTATAATTATCTCATTAAAGTTTCATGATACTGCACTTAGATTGGCGCTTCTTGCTGTTTTTTACATAATTTTGGGGGTGGGAGTTGGGTGTGGGAGGGCCGGGTTTGGTGCGATGTCCCCAGACATTAGGAGTAGTAGGAGGGTGAGGTGGAAGTGGTGATACTGTGTGGGTTTAGAATGAGCAGGAAGTGATAAATGCAGTAATATTGAGTGGGCAGAAGAGAGGGAGATATGTACAGGTTGGGGGCTGGAGGAGGGGTGGTAAAGAAATGAGAGTTTGAGGAGAGAGGACGTTATAGCAAAGATTAGTGTGAGCATGTTGGAGGGTGGGGAGATGGGATAGAAGGAAGGCTGAGGAATATTAGAGGATGAAGAGAAACTTTGTGTAAAATAGATGTGGAACACTAATGTTTGTACTTACTTTTATGTAGCAGTGCCTTAGTCAAAGTGCCAGTGTACA
This sequence comes from Aquarana catesbeiana, assembly GCF_042186555.1. Lineage (NCBI taxonomy): Eukaryota > Metazoa > Chordata > Amphibia > Anura > Ranidae > Aquarana > Aquarana catesbeiana. Next base: position 477,099,369 of record NC_133325.1, read on the forward strand.
AGTGCCAAACACTTGTCGGCAGAGTGACACTTTGCGCAAGAAGTGACCAGCCCAAACCCTCGCCAGCCGTCCCAAGCAATGAACTACATTTATACAGGGATGGTGTGGGGGGAAGATTCACAATTTTTTAATTAGGAGCTGATAAAACCAGGCTCGTGGGTGGGTGGGGTTTACAACTGGCCTGGACAGCATGCAATGCAAGAGGGGGCAACAGGATAAAGTTCAAGATAAGATAAAGTTAAATGTTAAATGTTTGATCCAACAATGTTTTGTCCAAGGCAGCGTAATACATGCGTAATACATATATGATGGATACCTGTATTCCTTTCAAACATCCAAACGAATTGATTAAATGAAAGAAGCTCATTAAAAAAAATGCACATGACTAGTTGTTTGAAGTGGAAACATGTTCATTTTCCTCCACTTCATTTCACGCTGTAGTAACTCAGGACCTATGCGTTATAGGCTGTAGGCACTCTTTCTTGAGTTTAGTCATTATAAATTCACTGATTATTTATTAAGGCTTATGCAGTAAACATGGGAAGAGCTTAGAATAGTTCTTCAATAATTGAAGCAATACTTGGAAATAGACCTGATATCACAAGATGTTGCAAGACAGGCTGTTACACTTTAGCCGCTATCTTAATACATTAGCTCCAAATGAAAGTGACTATTTCTGTATTTGTGAACTCATTTGACATAAAATCAACAACAATGACTGATTTATTTGTCTTCTTTTTTACATTTTGCAACCTTAAAATACAGTCAATGCCCAATTGTATATAGGAAAAAAATGGTCTGAAAGAAAACCTGAAAGGGTAGTCACTCAAGATTCAAGCAGTAAGTAGAAACAAGGCTTTATTAAACAATTTATCAAATACAAAAAAAGATAAAAAAAACTCAATCAAGTCTGTAATTAAAATGACAATGTTGTCAAAAGCAAAAGTAGCAACTGCTCATACCGCACACACCGACAAGTCACAGTGAAAGTAGGCCTCCTTTCAAAAGAGAACAGGGACAGACAGTTGTCATCACGCAGATATACCTGCAGTATACCTGCAGTATGTGATCCTATCATTTAGCCCCAAACCTCAATGAAATACAGGGGCTGATGAGGTCCTCTCTTTAAATGACTAGCAACTCCATCACATCAGGAGAATTAGGTGAAGATCATAGTCACTTATAGCACTAGTACACTCGGAACAATTGTATCCTGATAAGTGTAAGTCCCACTACCCAGCCAAGGACCATAACATGGGCTAGAGCTCGGCGTGGCATGGCACGTGAGGCAGGTGTAAACAATAGGGATTAAAGACAATAATGCAGCGTACACACGAGCGGACTTTACGGCAGACTTTGCCCGGCGGATGGGATTTCGTCGGACAATTTGATCGTGTGTGGGCTCCAGCGGACTTTGTTTTCTCAATAGTTGGACGGACTAATGCCGCGTACACATGAGCGGACTTTACGGCAGACTTTGCCCAGCGGACTTTTCGACGGACTTTACGACAGACTTTCTGAATAAACGGACTTGCCTACACACAATCAACCAAAGTACATTGAATTTGTACATGATGACGTACGACCGGACTAAAATAAGGAAGTTCATAGCCAGTAGCCAACAGCTGCCCTAGCATGGCTTTTTGTCCGTCGAACTAGCATACAGACGAGCGGACATTTCGACCGGACTTGAGTCCGTCGGATAGATTTAAAACATGTTTCAAATCTAAGTCTGTCCAACTTTTGAGCAAACAAAGTCCGCTGGAGCCCACACACAATCGAATTGCCTGACGAAATCCCATCCGCCGGGCAAAGTCTGCTGTAAAGTCCGCTCGTGTATACGCAGCATCAGATTTGAAACATGTTTTAAATCAATCCGTCGAACTCAAGTCCGGTCGAAAAGTCCGCTCGTCTGTATGCTAGGACAAAAAGCCATGCTAAGGCAGCTATTGGCTACTGGCTATGAACTTCCTTGTTTTAGTCCAGTCGTACGTCATCACGTACGAATTCGACGGACTTTGGTGGATTGTGTGTAGGCAAGTCTGTTCATTCAGAAAGTCCGTCATAAAGTCTGCCGAAAAGTCCGCCGGGCAAAGTCTGCCGTAAAGTCCGCTCGTGTGTACGCGGCATTAGTGGTATTGTAAAGCTGCATTGTAGCCCACTAGGGTAGTGTGGTTAAACATACACAGTCAAACTGCCAGTAACCCAGCTATTGAGGCTCACCAATCCACCGTGGTCTGTGACAGATCTGCTGCTATTTAGTCCAAAGGATCCAGGACAGTTCTCCGGTCAGCAGGTGGTGCTTGACCTCAATCGCCCTTGCCAGCCATAGATCTCAAGCCTCAAGAGCCGTAGGTGTGCATGCTCACAGCAGCCAGCATGCGTGATGATGTCATGTGCGTGATGACATCACGCTGATGTGTTTCGCCTGCCAATAGAATCAGGCTTCTTCAGGACAGGGGGGCTTGTTACATTGCCTTAATTCTCCTGGCTGAGGCATAAGATCACAAATTGGCCAGAAGATGTCACTTTTCTCATGAGACTTTCATCACTAGTAGGATACTAAGTGTTTTAACCGATTTTTAAGCTGACAAAGATGGCAGTAAGAATATACATTTACTTACTGGGGTCACAGTACTTTAAAAAACACAGGGGAACGGAATAGAAGGGGAAGAGGGGGAGGGGGTAAAGGAAAGGGAGAAGGAAGGAGGAAAGGGAAGGGAAACAATATGCTAATGCCGAACTGTAGTCCTGTAAGGCCCAGCTCTGGTCAATTGACTTAACCCTCCCAAAGAATTCTTCTTTAGATGCAAAAAAAATGTTTTACTTACTTTGCTCTCTGTACTTTCTCTTTACTGTCACATAAAACTTCAACTAGTGATGTTGACACCTCGAGAATGTAGTCCAGGGGATTTGTTGGGTGGGGTAGTGGTCCCAGTTGGCCTTGTTGATGTCTGGATGATAATGGACGATGATGGATGCCATATAGGCTAAATAGAGCCTGACAATGTAGCATAGGAGGGAATAGGTAGCCTTCTTGAAGGTGACATGTTGAAGTTACATGTTAAAAGGTTATCCTGGAGCTTTTCAATATCTGTAGAATATGTGGATGCTGGATAGCCATAGCAAGGGAAAAACAATGTAAGTGAGAACATTCTGCAGAAACAAATTAACAGGATGCACAAAAATCAGAGGTCTAACTCACAACAGAAACAGCATCATCACTGAGCTGTTTAATCTACAGACTTAACATTACCTACAGTATAACTGCAAGTGTAGACATATTATAGTACTCTCTTTAACCACTTGCCTACCAAGCACTAACACCCCCTTCCTGCCCAAGCCATTTCAGCACTGTCACAATTTGAATGACAATTGCGCGGTCATGCTACACTGTACCGAAACACATTTTCTATCATTTTCCTCACACAAATAGAGCTTTCTTTTTGTGGTATTTAATCACTGCTGGTTCTTTTCATTTTTTACAAAAAAAAAGACCAAAAATTTTGAAAAAAAAATGTTTTTCACTTTTTTCTGTCAGTAAATTTTGTAACTAAGTAACTTTTCGCCTTCACTAATGTGCACTCATGTGATGAGCACTAATAGGCTTAACTGGTGGGCATTGATGAGGTGGCATTTATGGGCACTGATGAGGTGGCACTGATGAGGAGGCACTAATATGCCGCATTTATGGGCACTGATAGGTGGCACTGATATGTGGCACTGATGAGCACTGTTAGGTGGCACTGGTGGGCACTGATAGGCAGCACTGGTGGGCACTAATAGGCGGCACTAGTGAGCACTGATAGGCGGCACTGGTTGGCACTGATAGGCTTAACTGGTGGGCATTGATGAGGTGGCACTTATGGGCACTGATGAGGCAGCACTTATGGGCACTAATGAGGTGGCACTGATGAGGAGGCACTAATATGCCGCATTTATGGGCACTGATAGGTGGCACTGATATGTGGCACTGATGAGCACTGTTAGGCAGCACTGATGGGCACTGTTAGGTGGCACTGGTGGGCACTGATAGGTGGCACTGGTGGGCACTAATAGGTGGCACTAGTGAGCACTGGTAGGCGGCACTGGTGGGCACTGATAGGCGGCACGGATAGGCGGTACTGATGGGCACTGATGGAAATTGATGGGTGGCACTGATGGGCGACACTGATGGGCATTGATTGACAGCAGTGATGGGCATTGATGGGCAGCACTGATAGGTGGCACTGATTGCCAGCACTGACTGACCATCACTAATGGGCACTGATTGGTGGCACCTGTGGGCAGTGGTGGTAACTGATTGCTGCTACTGGTGGGGACTGATCGCTGTCATTGGTGGGCATTGGTAGGCACTGTATGGTGACACTATTTTTCACTATTGTAATCTGGGCACTGATGATCAGTGCCCTGATTACATTCCTAAATGTTTCCCTGTGTGGAGGAGCCACTGATCGGCTCTCCTCACCACACACTCTGTCAGTGTGAGGCGAGGAGCTCCGATTACCAGCACTTCCTTGTTTACATGTGACTGGCTGTGATTGGACACATGTGTAAAGAACCGCGGACGCGTCTCTTTCCACAGATCGGGGTCGCGCCGTGTCCTAGCAACATGGCGCAGCCGCGAGAGCAGCCGTTCTGGGACGCCGTCATGTGATGGCATCCCAGAACAAGAGCCGCACCGCCCCACCATCATCTGACAGTGGGCGGGCGACAACCAGTTAATCAAAGGCATGCAACAGTAAATTCCTTATAATTCTGCCATTGTCAAAATATTGGACCACAGTAGCTCAAAATGTGGTCAGGAAACAATTTCCAGGTAGTTTACACCAACAGGCCCAGAAATAATTGAGCAAATCAGTCACAGAGTTATTGTCTAGTTAACCAATACATGCTTACGGTGCTAAATTTGACCTGAACATCTAGGTTCAGTGACCTCTGATTATTGCTTCATAATATAAATGACACAAGGTTTTATATAAGGTTTTTATATATTTTATATTTTAGAAAAATCAATACTGTTTGTGAGATAAGAAGTTGTTGCATGCCTCGATTAGACTATAGAAAGGAATGGTTTCCTCATGGGGTTTTGTATTGCAGCAAAAATTTCAAAAGTAGACAATCTAATGTGTCAATATTAATACACATTGTTGTTTGACTCTTTAACGTGTCCACAATGTATTTTTCTTTAAAGTTCTTTTACTCTTTCCCCCAGAAGAAGACCTCTACTGATAATGGTCAAAACGCATCAGTGTTTTTTCAGTATGAATACATATACCTATATCATGATATATATCATGATATGTTTTTCATGTACTTTTAACGGCTGTATTATGATGCATTTGCATCCACAGAGCTCATGTTTTAACACAATTCATGCTTTTGTATGTTATTACTTTTTTAAAAAAAAAATTATATTTTTCTAAATTACTTTTGAAATTTTTGCTGCAACACAAAACCCCATGGGGAAACCATTCATATTATATATATATATATATATATATATATATATATATATATATATATATATATATACATACATATATATATAATTTATATGTTTTATATATTTATATATAGGTTTTTATAAGGTGCACACCAAGGTTCATTTTTTGGACCATTACATTTTAGCTTGCAAGTTGACTTAAATGCTCTGCTCACTGGGCAGCTACATGCAAAAATAGGATTTTTTTAAAAACAGCCTACCTGTAAAATCCTTTTCTTGGGATTACATCACAGGACACAGAGCTCTATTCATTACATCATGGATTAGATAGCCACCTTTGAAGTGTTTTGGACACTTGAGTGTTGGACACTGGCAACTCTAATTGTAAGGATAGTTCCTCCCCTATATAACCCATCCCATATGGAGAGTACCTCAGTTTTGTAGCAAAGCAATAAGTATCCCGATGCATATATATATTCATAAATCCCGAGGAGGGAGCTCTGTGTCCCGTGATGTAATGCCAAGAAAGGGATTTTACAGGTAAGCTGTTTTAAAAAATCCTATTTTCTTGTTCATACATCACGGGACACAGAGCTCTATTCATTACATCATGGGATGTCCCAGAGCAATGCCCAAATTGAGGGGAGGGAGACACAGATCAGAAAAAAGGACGTGAGGACCTACACTGCTGCCTGCAGTACACTGCGCCCGATGGCAGTATCCTCATGCGCTCTTGCATCCACCAGATAAAATCTAGTGAATTTATGGATCGAATACCAAGTTGCAGCCTTGGAGATCTGAGCCAAGGAGGCCTGGTGATGCACTGCCCATGAAGCACTTACTGCTCTAGTCAAGTGCGCCTTGACATGAAAAGGAGGAATCTTCTTTTCCAAACCATAGGCCTGAACAATAACTTGTCGAATCCACCTAGCTATAGTGGACTTCGATGCTACCTGGCCCTTTCTGGGACTGTTTGGCAGTACAAACAGTCTATATTTTGACTGCTCTAACAACATCTAGAGAGTGTAACAACATTTCCTCCGCGGACTGCGGATCTGGAAAAAAAGGATGATAGGACCACATCTCGGTTTAGGTGGAACCCTGATACTACCTTGGGTAAGAAAGCCGGGTGAGGATGCAACACCATCCTGTCTTTGTGAATAATTACGTATGGCTCTTTACATAAAAGAGCCGCTAACTCCGATACCCTCCTGGCAGAGGATATGGCAACAAGAAAAAACAACTTCTTGGTCAAAAGACATAAATAAATAAAGAAAGAAGCATGACATAATGATTCAAAAGGCTGTTTTTGCAAAACAGACAGAACCAAATTCAAATGCCATGGGCACACGGGCGGCCTGACTGGTGGATTTAAACGCAGTGCCACTGAATAAAGGCCCGGACTAGAGAATGAAAGGCAAGCGTTTTTTGAAAACATACAGACAAAGCCGAGATCTGACCCTTGATAGTGCTCAAGGCCAGCTTCATCTCTACCCCTAATTGAAGAAAAGCAAGAATTCTATCAATAGCATACCTTCTAGGATGCCATCCTTTGGACTCACACCAGGAGACATATGCCTTCCAGATTCTATAATAGATGAGCCTGGAGGCTGGCTTCCTGGCATTAACCAGAGTGGTTAGGACTGGACCCAAGAGCCCCCATTTTTTTAGGACGTGGGTCTCAACAGCCAAACCATCAAATTCAGACTTTATAAGGAAGGATGGAATACTGGCCCTTGCGAGAGCAGGTCTGGTCGCAGTGAGAGCACCCATGGCCTTCCTCACGATCTCTGCATACCAGGACCTCCTGGACCATGCCGGAGCTACTAGGATTACTGATTTCCCTTCTGACTTCATCCTGCGAAGTAACCGAGCAAGAAGCGGAACTGGAGGGAATGCATAGATCAGAGAAAACTGATCCCACGGAACTATCAAGGCATCTGAACCTTGTGCTAGCCGGTCCTTTGTTCTTGATACAAAGACATCCAGTTTGTTGTTGAACCTGGAGGCTAGTAGGTCTACATCCGGGGTACCTCATCTCTGGCATATTGCCTGAAATATGGCGGGGTGTAATGACCATTCTCCTGGGTCCAGCTGCTGGCGGCTTAAAAAGTCTGCTTTCCAATTTTCCACACCTGGAATAAAGACTGCTGACAGACAAGGAACATGTTTCTCTGCCCAAGTGAGAATATGATTCACCTCCCTCTGGGCACTCAGACTCCCGGTGCCCCCTTGGTGATTGATATAGGCCACTGCTGTGGCATTGTCGGAAAGAACTCGGACAGGACAACCTTTTAGCCTGCCTTTCCAGGTCTTCAGGGTTAAATGGATTGCCCGAAGTTCCAGAATGTTGATTGGTAAGGACTCTTAGGTTCTGGACCATTTGCCTTGGATCGAAGCTTCTTCCAGAACTGCTCCCCAGCCTGAGAGGCTGGCATCTGTAGTTACGACTTTCCAAAGAATTGGAACAAAGGACTTTCCCTTCTGTAGATTCTTGTCTAGTAACCACCAATTGAGGCTCTGGTGCACTGATGGTAACAGGTGCATTGGAAGATCCAAGGCTTGAACTCTTTTGTTCCAGGCAGACAGAATGCTGTTCTGTAAAGGCCTTGAGTGGAACTGGGCGTAAGGAACAGCCTCGAATGAGGCTACCATCTTCCCCAATAATCTCATACAGAGACGAATGGAAGGATTCTTCCTGTCCTTGACTAGTTGGATCAAATCCTTTAAGGCTTTGGCTTTTGCCTTGGGCAAGAATACCCTGCTTTGGAGTGTGTCTATGACCATGCCCAAGTATTCCAGCCTTCTTAGGGGCTATAATGGTGATTTTTCCAGGTTGAGGACCCAGCCTAGATACTCCAAGTATCTTGAAAGAAATTTGAACAAACATTTATGTGTATTCTCACAGGGTAACACTGTGAATACACAGGTATTAGTGTGCCAACATCCCTATAATGGGTATCTAGGAACAAGAAGCTAAGAAGGTGGACTTTAAAGGCACACAGGTAGACCCTATAAAAAATAATTATATTTTGTTTAGTTTTTGTAGAAAATTATTAAAAGAAGGGAACATTGTTACATATAGATATATATAAAATCACTAGAATAGATATTGTAAAGCCCACAAACAGACTCTAACACACTGGTTCTCAACTCCTGTCCTCAGGACCCACTAACAGGCCAGGTTTGCAAGATAACTGAAATACGTCACAGGTGATATAATTTTCTGCTTAGTGATTGCAGTATTCTAGTCTGCATCTCACTAAGGTAATACCTAAAATCTGACCTGTTGGTGGGTCCCGAGGATAGGAGTTGAGAACCATTGCTCTAACACCACTTAACAATGTAAAAAATCACAATGATGCATCAAAGAGGACACTGATTGAGATTCCCATAATAGTATCCAGATAGGGATGTAAACATTGAATGATGTGAGTCAGAATGTGAATCCAGGCACAAAATAATTGCTATCTCGCTCTACATGTTGCGCGTAGGGATACGCTTCTTCAGGAGCATAGAAATAGATAAGATACTTTATGTACATATAACTGGTATCAAACTTATAGAAGAAACCAGTCCCGGAAAAGTTTCATATAATCACAGACCGCAAAGGTGATGGCGTACTAGTTTGCTGGTGGAGGATACCCATTTGTCTTGAATCTCTTTCTGCCAAACACCCGCAAAACCCAGAAGCCTTCCCCCCACTCGGCTGAGCGGGGGAGCCCCTTCATAAGGAGGCTTTGGGATTCTGCTTAGCAGACCTTTGACCCCAAGGCCTCTTTTGCTCATGGGCTTGGCCTTGGACCTTTCCTCTTGTACTGGACTGGGAAGGCTGTTGCCACTGCCTAGGTGCTCTGGGGTGGGGAAAGAGAACTTTTAAAAGAAGGAAGTTTATCTTTCTTTTTCACTGGCAATAAGGTGGTCTTGCCACTAGAAATCTTCTGGATGTGTTTATCCAGATCATCCCCAAACAAGCGTTCCCCAAGAAACGGGAACCCAGCTAAATATCTTTTGCATGAGGCTTCAGCTGCCCAATGTTTAAGCCAAAGGGACCTATACATGTGTACCAGCAGGAGTGTAAGGTGGGATGCTCGGGGCGGAGCCGGCGCGCAGCATGTGAGGACGGCAGGGAAGGAGCTCTCTCTGCAGATTTTGGATCCTGACCTAATCCAGTGAGCTAACAGTCTGAATTTTGACCTGGACTGCTGGGGCATGAGTGGAGGATCCTCGAAAGAGCCTCTGGTGATGGTGAAATATGGGCCACCCTGGCCAAAAACGCCAGGAGAGAGGTTGGCTTGTTATGCCTGGGGATCTCAAGATGGCGCCGCCACGCCAGAGGGAAAGGAGGAGGAGGAGGAATGGCCACCGCTCCAGAGGCATGAGGACACAGATAGACAGCTGCCTGCTACCCCTGATCGGGTGAGTCCCAGAGTGCAGAGAGATCACACTATACGCAGGGGGAGATCACTGGACAGGGGAGATGAGCACACATCATGAAGCTGACAGGGTCCTAGAAGAGGATGAGGAGCCGTCCCTCAAGCAAATTATGGCTGCCATACAGGGGTGCCAAAACAAGCTGCTAGATCATTTTGGGGAGCTGAAGGTAGAATTCTCCTTTATGAAGCATGATATGCAGAAGCTTTGAAAAAAAGGCACAGGCTACTGATCACCGCATTGCTGCTTTGGAGGACACTGTCAGACCTATGAGCACAGACACCCAAGTGATTAAAAAACCCCTCTCTGAACACACTCACAAAATGGCCGACATGGAAGACCGCATGCGAAGGAATAATATAAGGCTGGTGGGGTTCCCTGAAGGAGTGGAGGATAACCATCCTGAGGAGTTCTTGGAGGAGGGGCTGAAAGTACATGTGACCCCTGGAACTTTTACTGGTATGTTTGCTATAGAGAGGGCACACCGAGCCCCAGGTAAAGCCCCACCGAAGGAAGCAATCCCCAGACCCATGATAGCAGAGATCTTGCACTTCAGGGACAGAGAGAATATCCTGAAAGGGGCCAGGACAGGGCCTGAACTGAAGTTTAATAATTACTGGATATCTATTTATCCAGATTTTTCAACCACCACGCAAAAACAGAGGGCTTCCTTCTACCTGATAAAGAAACGGCTTAGAGAATTGAACTTGATCTACAGTATGTTATACCCAGCAAAATTGCGCATTTTGGATAATGGCAAGGCACATTTCTTTACCAACCCCACGGAGGCTTCTGAATGGCTGGATGCTAGAGGGCGACCGAAAGGAGGGAGCTCCCCGAGACCCCCTTAGCTACGTATCTAACTATGGCAAAGGTCCTGGAGGTTGAAAGTTGTACAAGGAAGAACTCTGAAATACTGATGGGCCATTTTTTTATCGTTTTTTTTTCCCTTGATGTATTTCCCTAATCTCAGGATGAACTGACTAGTGACATGAGGGGTGGCCTTACTCAACTGGCAGTCCAGGGAACTACAGTATCTTGTTTTCTGGATGGTTTATGACCATTTTTTCTGTTTAATTGCTCAATCACACCTATAGCATTGATGGAATCTGCAGGTGATTCTCCTTCTGGGATGTGTTTTTTTTTTTTTGTGAAGACTGAAACAGGACGAAGAGAGAGCGAAGGCTAAAAGTTTTTTTTTCTCTCCTCTTAAAAGTTTTTTTTTTCTTTTGGTTGTTTTTTTCTTCAAGGTTGAACTTACTCTTCACAGTGTTGGAGCCTGTGTGACTTTTTTAAGTCTCACATCCGTTATACCTTTTTTTGGGACTAAGGTTTGGGGAATGAAGTGCCTGGCAAGTTGGGGTCGGGTGCGGGGTGGGGGGAGGGGGCAAGAGGGGGAAGAAACTGGGATAATTGTCATTATGTTCTCTGTATGCTCTTGATCTCAAGTATGTTTAAAAATATATGTCATCTACCTTCTGTGCTGTTGCCCTGCAGGGCAGGGAGGGGGAGTGGTGGAGCCCTAGAAGATACCCTATCCCATGATCGGGGGGGGAGGGAGAGGAGAAGCTCTTGTTCTATTTACTATGGCTGTGAACCTTAGAGTAGTCTCTTGGAACATTCGAGGCCTTAACTCTAAATTTAAACGATCATTGGTGTTTGATTACCTCCAAAAATATAAACCGCATTTGATTTTGTTGCAGGAGGCACACCTGCAGGGCTCCAGGACTCTCTCTCTAAAAAGGGCACACATTGCGGGGGTGTACCATGCCAGCTACTTCTCATATGCTAGGGGAGTTTCCACTTTAGTAGCAAAATCTTTGCCCATTTGTATTCATGCAATTAAAACTGATACAAAGGTTAGATATGTTGTTCTAGTGAAAAAAGTCCATAATATATTTCTGACATTTGTGAATGTATATGTACCACCTCCCTTCTCCTTGTCTCATTTGAATGACATGCTACACGCGGTCTATGAGATAGTGGAGGGGAGGATTTTCATTTTAGGAGACCTGAACGCGGTGGCGGATCCGACACTGGATAGGTTGGAGGCACCACCGGGGACTCCAGTACCACTGGCAAAATGGCTGTCAGCTAATGGCTTCTGTGATGCATGGCATGTGAGACATCCAGAGCATAGGGAATATTCTTGTTACTCTGAGACGCATAAGACGCTGTCCAGAATAGATACAGTGTTGGTTGAACCTGAGGGGCTGCAAATGGTGGGCGAGATGAGATACCCAGAGTGCACTGAGATCACTCACATATGCTCTTATATATCACATTGGGACAGAGACAAGGGATCCCACACTGGCAGATGGAGGCTAGCTGGTTGCAGGAAGAATATGTTAAAATAAAATGTACAGAGGCTATCCAGCTGTTCTAGAAGGAAAACCAGGACACTGGATCTGACCTACTTAAGTGGGAGGCATTCAAAGCTACCCTACAAGGGGTATTTATAGCGGAGGTGAGTGGCTTCAAGAAGCAACTGGCCTCCTCAATACTGGACAGGGAACGAGAGGTATCACTAGCAGAAGCAGAATACATTAGGCGACCGACTAAGGAAGGACTACGCACTCTTCAGGATAAGACGCAGGCATATAAGGAGATACTGACCGACCAGACTACCAAGCTCAGACTTGCGCAGTGTAGACGCATTTTTGAGTTCGGAGACAAAAATAGTAGACTGTTAGCATACTTGGCAAAACCAGACTATGTTCTCACCTGTATAATGAGTATATATGACCAGAGTGGGGTTGAGGTGAGCAGTTCCGAGGGCATACTGAGGGTCTTTACCCACTTTTATAAAGAACTTTATAAGTCATGCGTCCCTCCCGGGGGTAGTACACTGAAAAATTATCTGGATGACATTGATCTCCCTCGGCTAACAAGCGAGGATTGTAATACCCTAGAAGCAGACATAACTGTGGTGGAGGTTGAGGGAGCGATATCTTCCTTTGCTCCTAGGAAATCTCCGGGCCTGGATGGTATGCCCTCGGAATGGTATACTACTTTTGGTGATGGACTAGCTCCCCGAATCTTATGTGTGTTTACGGCTGCTAGGCGGGAGGGAAGACTACCCCCCTCTATGCGGGAGGCCCTAGTGGTCTTAATACATAAAGGGGGAAAAGATCCTAAAGAATGTGAGTCCTATAGGCCTATTTCATTGATGAATGTCGACACCAAAATTTTTGCAAAAGTGTTGGCAGGGAGACTATTTGTTAACCTGAAAACTGAGCATGACAATTCTGGGGAGAGAGTAGTGGCCTCTTTGTACACCAAGAAGGCCTTTAAATCAGTGGAGTGGGATTACCTGTTTGGGCTTCTGGAGGTAATGGTATTTGGACCCACATTCATCTCATGGGTGAAGCTGTTATACACAAAACCATTAATTAGGGTGAGAGTAAATGGAATTATATCTGAACCCTTCCCTGTCCTCTGGGGGACCAGACAGGGATGCCCGTTGTCCCCTCTTTTGTTTGCCTTGGCCATAGAGCCCCTGGCAGCAAAACTGAGAGACAATCCTTGTATGACCGGACTTAGGGTGGGAGGGATCGAGGAACGAGTCTCCCTTTATGACATGACATGCTCCTATACCTACAGGATCCAGGTGCTTCGCTGTCCACGGCTTTTCAATTGATACAGGAGTTTGGAGACTATTCTGGATTCCGTGGTCCAAATCACCCCTATTGACAGCACAGTACCGGTCCCAGTGGATTGCCCTATTCAACTGTCCCAGTCATTTAAATACCTGGGGGTGGTGATTCAACTCCCCATTTCTGGGTATCTGGACCTCAATCTGAGACCAGTCATGGGGGCTCTTCGGGAGAGGGTACAGCATTGGAGAAACATGCCGTTGACAATGATGGATCGCATAAACCAAAAATGATTAAAATGATCTTTCTTCCAAAGTTGTTGTACATTCTCTCAAACTCGCCTGTGTATGTCTCGGTGAAACTGTTCAGACACATAGATTCTATTGTGGTGGAGTTCTTGTGGGGATCTAAGGCCCCCAGAATATCTCTGGCAGTCCTGAAGTTACCGATAGCACGGGGGGGGGGTCTGGATATGCCAGATATGAGATCCTATTTTTTTGCATCTCAACTGACATTTTTGCACTGGCGATGCTTCCCTCAGATACCTAATGCCACAACTCTATTAGAGGCGGCGGTGGCCACATCTCAGGAAACACTACTGAATATGCTGTTTAGAAAGGAGATACCGGGGAGAAAGGTGGGGTCTGTTATGGCGTTACCAGGAAGGGTGTTTCACCTATGTGCGCAGAGAATAATGGATGACCCTTTATGGATGTCACCTAATTGTTCTTTGTGGAGCAATAAATCCCTAAGAGAGTTCTACAAAATAGAGGATGGGTATAGATGGGCCAAATATGGGGTAAAATATCTTCACCAGATATACCAAGATGGTAAGCTGTCCTCCTTTACACGTCTGCGGGAACAGTTTGGCATACCTAGAACCTGGCAATTTAGATATGCTCAACTGCAACATGCAGCGACAGCCCAGTTTGGGAGGGGGGAGGTGAAAGTGCAAAACATGACTTTGGAAAAGGTCCTGATTGACCCGGAACCAACTAAACGTATTTCCAGGTACTATAGGGGGATAGGACTGGGAGGCCCCGACCTGACTGCTAGGACTAGAAATAGATGAATAGCGATTATACCAGAACTGACTGAGGAAATGTGGCAGGAGATGCTCGATACATACCTTGTCTCGGTTATTTCTTCCATGGATAGAATGATACAGCTTCGATATTTACATCAGGTGTACTACACTCCAACCAGGCTATTCAAAATGCATAGAAGAGACACTGCAGAGTGCCATAAATGCAAGGGAAATGAGGGAACTTTCTTTCACATGATATGGGACTGTCCTAAGATAAGGCCACTATGGTCTCAGGTGACTGAGTTCATGTCCGACCACTTTGACCTTCCAAATATATGCTCTCCCTTAAGATGTCTGTTGGGTGTCTTTGACCAAGAAGAGATGAATGTGTATACAAAATTGTTTCTCAGACTTTTGTACTTCAGAATGCGAAAATTGATCTTTGGGAATGTGGATGAAAATAATAAATGCAGATATACCCTTGTATAGGATGACATATGAGGCGAGGGGGGCCCCCAAGAAATTTAGGAAGGTATAGTTTAGGTGGACTGACTCCAAAAACACATTAGCAGATGAGGGGGAAGGAGGCAATGGGGATGGACGAATGTAGGCAAAGATGAACATGAACAGTACTGTGATAAATGAGAGGATACATACATTATTCTGGACAGATTAACACTGAAGGGGGGAGGGAGGGGATGGGGAGGGAATTCATCTGTTTATATGATTGAAACTATGTTTCTATGGTTAATGTTGATGGTTCCAACATTATACTTAATTTTTTCCTTTGGTAAATTTTTTCATATAATAAAAAAAAAAAAAGAGCAAAAACTCAGGTTGGAGAAATTAAAGGAGAGTCTAACAGAACCCGGAAGAACTATTAGTAACAAATGTTGATGTTATTCACGTGCGGAGACAATCTGATGTCATTAATGTAATGTATGCCAACCTAATACTTGAAGTATGAGATGTAACATGTCAATATGCTCAATAAAAAACTTTGTTTAAAAAAAAGGTGGGATGCTTGTTGGACCGAGTCCATAATAGCATCTATTGCAAAACATAAGGTCCTCGGAAGAGCTGCATAGTCCTGAACTTGCTCAACAGGAAGAAAATTAACTACCTGCTTCACATGCTCCTTCAAATATTGGCACATACCAACTGCTGCAACCACAGGTTGGACCACAGTGCCAGCCATGGAAAAAGAGGATTTAAGTAATGATTCCAGCTTTTTATCAGTTGGATCTTTAAACACCTGAACATTGCACACAGGACAAGTTAGGCATTTGTTCACACAAGAAATAGCTGCATCTATTGCTGGCACACTCCATTTCTTGGTGAATTTTTCCTCCATAGGGTAGAGCAGGGAGAATTTCCTAGGAGGATAAAATGATTTATCCTGGTGAGCCCAACCATCATACAATAGTTTTTCCATTAATGGATGGATGGGAAAGGAAAAAGCAGCCTGAGGAGACTTCTGAGATCCCAGGGATGAAACGGGGACACAGCTGGTTCACTACAGGGCAAATTGTATGTGGTACTCACCACCTCTGTATAATATTGTACCTGTAGCCTGAGAGCCTGTGAGGTAGAAGAGAGCTTCTCCTCATCGCCTGATTCGTCTGACTGCTGTGATCCTTGTCCCCCGACAATGTTGTATCATCATCAGACTGCTGATCATCTGATAGTGTCACGTACCTGGTAGGAGTCTGAAATGACGAGGTCAGCTTCTCTTGTATCTCCAATCCAAGCCCCACTGGAGATGGAACAGATGGTGGCAAGGATCAGGAGGAACACAAGTGCCTGTGAATGCTGCGTGCAGAACTTGCCGGAAGTGTTGCAGACTGGGAAGTGCAGGCAGGGTTTCTGGTGAGGAGCTGGAACCAGCAAAGCTGAGAGGATGGACGGCCAGCACAGGTACTCGGAAACAGCGTGGAGCCAAACAGGAGACAGGAGCAAGGTCATCAGGTAAGCCAGGTTCAGTAACGGGCAGGCAGCGAGGTACCAAGGTATAAACAGGAGCAAGGTCAAACAGGAGGCCAGGATCAGGAACCGGTAATCAGAGTAATCAGAGTCCAGAAACAGGGTCAGGAAGGCCAGGGTTTCAGCAACAGGAAGTCAAGTCAAACAAACAGGGTTTCAGAATCTCAGGACACAGCTGAAGATCAAGCAGCACCTGTCAGAAATCAGAGCAACCCTTAAATAGGCTGTCAGGCACCAATTGAGGCCAGATGTGTGTTCCTGTGCAAGGAAATCTGCCGATGCCCGTGAATGCGCGCATGCACACGTGTGCGTGCCGGGCGCATACTGACAGTTCTCTTACATTGCCCCCCCCCCTTAAGGGCAGCCTCCGGCTGCCCTTCAAGTGTCTTTTCTCTGGGTGGCATTGAAAAAAGGCTTGCACTAGTTTGGGAGCATGCACATCTGAAGCTGGTTCCCAGGAATTTTCTTCCGACCCATAGCCTTTCCATTTAATGAGGAACTGTGTTTGGTTATGCCTTCTTCTACAGTCCAACACGGCTTCCACCTCAAATTCCTCATTCCCTTCGATGAGCAGCGGAGGAGGAATTTCAGAAACCCGATCTGGAAATGGATTTGGTACAGCTGGTTTCAACAAAGAGACATGGAATACAGGGTGGATCTTTAGTTTCTTGGGTAACACCAACTCGAATGCTACTGCATTAATTTTCCTCTTGACTGCTGTGATCCTTGTCCCCCGACAATGTTGTATCATCATCAGACTGCTGATCATCTGATAGTGTCACGTACCTGGTAGGAGTCTGAAAAGACGAGGTCAGCTTCTCTTGTATCTCCAATCCAAGCCCCACTGGAGATGGAACAGATGGTGGCAAGGATCAGGAGGAACACAAGTGCCTGTGAATGCTGCGTGCAGAACTTGCCGGAAGTGTTGCAGACTGGGAAGTGCAGGCAGGGTTTCTGGTGAGGAGCTGGAACCAGCAAAGCTGAGAGGATGGACGGCCAGCACAGGTACTCGGAAACAGCGTGGAGCCAAACAGGAGACAGAAGCGAGGTCATCAGGTAAGCCGGGTTCAGTAACGGGCGGGCAGCAAGGTACCAAGGTATAAAGAGGAGCAAGGTCAAACAGGAGGCCAGGATCAGGAACCGGTAATCAGAGTAATCAGAGTCCAGAAACAGGGTCAGGAAGGCCAGGGTTTCAGCAACAGGAAGTCAAGTCAAACAAACAGGGTTTCATAATCTCAGGACACAGCTGAAGATCAAGCAGCACCTGTCAGAAATCAGAGCAACCCTTAAATAGGCTGTCAGGCGCCAATTGTGGCCAGATGTGTGTCCCTGTGCCAGGAAATCTGCCGATGCCCGTGAATGCGCGCATGCGCACGTGTGCGTGCCGGGCGCATCCTGACAGTTCTCTTACAGATAGGGAACCCAGAGCAGAGGAAGGAGACCTACCCAGTTTTCTGCTATCTGCTAAGAATGCTATGATAAAACCAGTAATCCTTTGTTCCAAACCACCCAATGCTGCCTCCATAGCATCTTCAGTGACATATGCAGGGCTGCAATATTGGGAAGGACAGCAATGCCTGACAGCGGTGATGGCTCACCCTGCATGGCTGCCTCCAGTCTCTCAGGGGGGGATGTTACCCTGCAAGCACGTCTAGAGTCCCCCGACCTCGACTGTGATTTCTTGGTGCTTTTTACCTGCCCCTGAAATCCTTTTGCGGGGAGACATAGTCCTAAGCTAACAAAGAGAGGTACTAAAATCTATTGCATACACTGTTGTGCCTAGCTTACAATAATAATGTTTGCTTAGACTGCACAACCTGATGCTGAGTAGGTGTGCCTGTATCCGAACCACATGAGATGTTTACCTGCCCCAGCTCTGTGTCCTGCCGCTTACAGACCCCTGGCGACCTGGGCTCTTTAAAACAAGCGTATCCCGCATGCACAGTGAATCGCCGTGCATGCCGCATGTGCATGGCACTCACAACCATGCTCCTTCTCTGCTGTTTTTGTCGTAAATTCGTGCCCCTAGGGCCAATATGGTGGCGGCCAGGGGCGAGGGGGGGAGAGAAGACCGGAGGCTACTCTGGGACCCCAAGACTACGTGGGATCCCCTATCATTTAAGTTGCAGAGCCTGCAGCGGAGGAGGTGAGCGACTGACAGAGCGGCTTCACTGAGCCGTTTTTCCTGGAATGCTTCCATGTAACACCAGGTATGCCTCTTACTCCATCTAGTGGCAGAAAACAGGTAAGACATGCAACAACTCAAAGAAGCTAATCCTTAAGGTATTTACCTAGAATTGCTTCACTTACCTTATCCCTGCCGCAGGGTACTGCTGAAAACAGCCAGACCCAACCTTCACCCATCACGGCGGGTAGTGTTGTGCCAACCTTCAGGGTTCCTACTTACAGGAGCCTCTTACTTTGACCTGTAGAAGACTCTGCCAGAAAAACTTTGCACATTTTTAATATATATGCTCAAAAGTCCTCAGAGAGAGACATTACAGGCAAAACCTTGTTTCTTCTTCTACGAACGCCGGGTACCATCCATCTTAGGCGATATAAATTGGCCCGAGGTATGGATCTGGTTGTGTAGCTCCTAGAACCCCACAGGGACCTTCAAACAGAGCTTTCTTCTAAGCACATCTTGCATCGTGACCAAACACATTAGACACTGGTGAAAAAACTGAGATACTCTCCATATGGGAGGGGTTATATAGGGGAGAAACTCTCCTTACAATTAGGGTTGCCAATGTCCAACACCTGAAGGTGGCTATCTAACCCATGATGTAATAAATAGAGCTCAGTGTCCCGTGATGTATGAACAAGAAATGAGGTTGAATGTTAGTTAGTGTAAAGTGCTGCCCTTGGGGTCAAAAAACATAGGTATATGATACAATCTAGGGGATTGAACCTGGGTAATCCAATGACAGAAAAGGTTGGTTCTGGGTGCCCTGGTAGATTTAGTACAGCAATGAAATTCCAATATAATTTTGCCACTTTAAAAAGGTCTTAACCTAAATATGCAGTTCAGTTTTGTGCACCAGTTCACAATAAAATGCTGTAGAACAGAATGAAAAGAAGGTTGACTATGTTAATAATGGAAATAGAGGATCTTAGCTATGGCAAAAAATAACCAAATGTCAATTTAGTAAACTCAGTGAAAAGTTGTTTACAAAAGCATTCTTTGCAACTAGAGGAAAAAGTTTTAATCTCCATATACAGAAAGAGTTCTTTATGGTAACAGATGTGAAATTGTAGAATAGGCTTTCACAGGGATTGGCTCTAGCTGACTCAGTAAATTGCTGAAAAAGGACTTGATGTAAGAAAAATTACTCCAGTAGAGATACAGACAGTACGAGTGGAAATATCCCCAGAGACAGCAATACACATCTAAAAATGTTTTAACCCTTGACCACCAGTTACATTTTAACACTATATGGAACCATGTAAAAAATCCTATTATTGCACCCAAAAGTCAAGAAGTATGGTACATCCTAATTACATCCTGAGTTTTAGGGCATGTCCATTAGAATTAGAAAGGCCTCCTACATGGAGATCTGTTTAAAAGCTACTTTTTCTCATTCCCCAAGGGGTCCTGGGGCACTTCCACTGTCACAGTAAGCAGACACAGGGCAGTAATCCAACGATGTGACTTACGAGAAGTCACACTAATAAGTCGCCCCCCACTAAGTCAAACAATTGGTCGGGAAGCGGGCCACACCTGTGGTGAGAATTCAGAAACAGACTAAGTTATATGCCTATAATATGTAGAAAAGAATTAGAGGATTATTGATCAAATAAATAATCAGTGCACCAGCTAAGGGGCATAAGAATCCATGCATACCATATATGCAAATGGAGGCCTCCGAATGTTCCAAGGGTATGTATGTAAAAAATTATAAAAATAGGTAAAGTGGGGGAACTACTTAAATGAAGCGGTTATATAGAGGGTTACGATAGTAAACACCAGCTCAATCTAAACCAATGTGTGAAGATAGTAGTGAATGGTGTGTGATAGAGAAGGAGAAGGAGAAGAAAAAGAAAAAGAAAGAATTAGTGATGAAAAAACAACAAAGTGGGAGGATATGTGGACATGCAAAATGAGGTAAAAGTGAGGGAAAGTGGTGCAATGTGCAAAGACCGTGTGAGATAAGTGATAAGCATAGGTGAAGGACATTGACACCAGTGAACAATAAAATAAGGTGAAGTGCCCAAAGGGAAGCCAAAACATATAAGAAACAAGGTGAACCCAAAAATTACCTTAAAGGGTATTAAGGCATATATGAGACTGCACTATGTTACCCTATGTTTTTTTTATCACTTAAATAATAAGTCTGATAACCCAGTAAAAAGGATAAAAATAACATACACTATACGCCAGTTACTTTCAGTGTTTATTGCTATCTTAAGGTTTTTCTATTATGTTCCATTCTATTTTAACAAAAAAAAGTTAATTTGTCACTGTAATAAAATATATTTTGCTAAAGTTCCTTTTGATAATACATAGATCCAATTAGATACTTACTGATTTTTCTGTATAATCAACTTCTCAAATGCCATTTGTAGACGTTTATCAGCATGATGCTTTTCATATGGGCTGCTAAAAGCACATTAGGTCATTTCACAGACTATGATACTTGTTATTGTAGAGGATTAGGATGTTTTACAGAGCTCACCTGTCACAAGCTGAGATTGGGCTTCAACAAGAAATATGCTTCTTTTATTTTTCTTTTATATAGTCTTTGTTTCTTGAATACTTTAGTACAGCCTTGAAAATAAACTTTTCTGGTAAATAAAAAGTTATTGTGGTAGTTATAAAATCCAGCAAACTTTTTCTGATTGCCAGTAGAAACAGGGCCATGTTCACTTTCCATATAACCATGTGGTCATTGGCTTGGCATTACAACGCAAGGTCAACAGAGTCAGTATCATTTACTCCAGGTCAGTTCGCATTGGTAATTCCTAGTGTTTGGAGTATGTTCTGTAGTGCTATCCCCGAATGAGACACTGGTTAAGATGGGTTCTCTGTTCTTTGTCTTGACCACCTCAAGGGCCTCAGTCTCTCTGGAGACACCGGGTTTACCATGAAAGCAAGTAAACACAGTGAAATATGGCAAATAATTGATATCACTTAATAATAGTGCTTTCTTGAAAGCAGACACCAAAAGCTGTTAGCAAGAGTAAACTTAATGTACTAATGCTCAGTAATGCTGATAACCAAGAAAGTACAAACAAGCTGGCAATTGTGGTAACACAGTTCAGCATACAGAATGACTAACAGTGAGGGCTAAGCATAAATGGCATGGAACACACAGATCAGAATAAACAGTAGCAGTGACACCTAAAATTCAACAGTGAGCAGTAATACAACTTGATCTAACAATATAGGAGCTATTGTATACTGCCAGTGTGCACTAATGGTAGTTATGCTAGGCTTTAACTGAGGCACTATCAGAATAGAGCAACATAAGCAGTGAAGAGGAATGAGGGAAACTTGCAAGATGGACAGATAGGGGCACTCCTTAAAGTTGATCTACTGCTGGCTAATGTTGGGGCCCTTTAAATGAGTGTTGGTGCACTTATGATAGTTCTGTAGCCTCCCTGGCGGTTTTCCCGAGTGTGGCTCGGGGTTAAAATTCAGTACCATTAGCGGTAACCCCGAGCCACACTCGGGATCGCATTGCAGGATCCTGGGGCGGCGTTACTTACCTTGTCCCCGGGATCCTGCGATGTCCCCCGCAGTGTCCGAGGGCTCCATCCTCCTCCGAAGCCTCTCCGTGCCAGGCTCCGTTCCCTGCGAGCGGCGCGACGCACGGGGGCGGAGCCTGGCGGCAAATTCAAAAAACTGTCAAAATCATAACACATACAGTACTGGAATCTTACAGATTCCAGTACTGTATGAAATGATTTCACATCCCTTTTGTCCCCAGTGCTCTGGCCCATGCCCTGCATGCAGTTTTACATGATATACACTGTTCTTTCTGCCTGGAAACTGGAGATTGTCCATAGCAACCAAAAAGTGTCCCTTTACGTCAAAAGTGGCTTTAGACCAGCTAGAAAACAGCGATAGTAAATTAGAACACTTGCAGAATTGAGCGATAGTGAATTGTGGGGAAATTTATTTTATTACAATTTTTTAAAATTTTTTTAAATTATTTATTTTTATTTATTATATTATAATTTATGTTTTTGTGTTTCAAACTTTATCATACCCGGGATATCTACTAGACTCTGGTTTGGACAGATTTAAGTGTGTTATTGTTAAGATTTATAGACCTACAATATAAAACGCCAAATTTCCATGCAAAATAATGGTACCGCTTTCAGCACCTAAAATCCGAAATAATCATACCGCCAGGGAGGTTAAACCTGTATGCAGTAAGGTGGCAATACAGTTTAGTGCAAGGTGGAATAGAAGTGGGCCACAGATAGTAATGATGCAGTTCAACAGCTCCTCAGAATTGGCATTGGTGCGGTAGGAACTTAAAGGTAATGCGATAAAGATTTGCTATAAGGAGTGCCGATTGGGTGGTCTAATTGTCCTCCTTTCAGCTGCTTGACTATTGCTAAAAGTACAAAGTGGGCCAGCAGCTCTCTCACCAACTCCTGAAAGTGGCAATATGCTCTTGCAGTCAAAGGGGCCCCTTCGGTCCTGTTGTTCGATTCTACTTGAAACACTGTTATACAAACCTATACATTTGCATACTTTTTAAAGGCAATCTGGCACACAATGGCAGTGTTTTTTGACCGCTTAAGGACTGGCCGCTGCAGTTATACTGCTGCAGGTTGGCCCCCCTCCGCGAATCGCCGTAATTGTACAGCGGCTCATGCAGGTGCAGTTGCGGGCACGCTCTTGCGCCTGCTGCATGCTGCGGGAGCGTTCCCACGGGTGGCAGCCCATGATCACCTAATACAGAGGCAGAATGGAGATCTGCTTTTGTAAACAAGGCGGATCCCCATTCTGACAGGGGACATTTCAGAGATCTACTGTTCCCAGTAATCGGGAACAGTGATCTCTGGCATGTCCCAGGCAGCCTATCCCCCCTACAGTTAGAACACACCTAGGGATCGCAGTTAACCCCTTGATAGCCCCTAGTGTTAACCCCTTCCCTGCAAGTGTAATTTTTACATTGATCAGTGCATTTATTTATTACCAAAAATATGTAGAAGAGTATATGTAGCAGCCTAAACTGATGAATAAATTTGTTTTTTTTGTTTTTATTTTGGATATGTATTATAGCAGAAAGTAAAAAAAAAATTTTTTTCAAAATAGCCGTTTTTTGTTTGTTTATAGCGCAAATAATTAAAACCACAGAGGTGATCAAATACCACCAAAAGAATGCTCTATTTGTGGGAAAAAAGGGACGTCAATTTTATTTGAGTATAGCGTTGCGCGTCTGCACAATTGTCAGTTAAAGCGACGCAATGCCGTATCGCAAAAAATGGCCTACTCATTAAGGGGGACAAATCCTTCCAATCCTTAAGTGGTTAAATGATGTGCCATTAACAAAGCTCTATCCCTTTCACTTATGTTTTTGCATATGTCATGTAGCTTATGCATATATTCCCTAATTTTGTAGTGCTTTATTCTAAACAATACCATATGGTTTAAAAAAAACTAACATTATTTTTATTTAGGCATCTAATATACATGAATTATGAAGAGCTAACTTTTTAGACTGGTGTGCTACATTTACTTAACCGCTTGCCGACCAGCCGCCGTCATTATATTGCGGCAGGTCGGCACGATCCCGCGAACCGTCATAGCTATACGTAGGCTCGCGGGATCGGGATAGTAGGCCTCCGGCAGCGCGCACACCCGCTGCACAGCGGGGTGCCGATGCTCGTGGCCGACGGTCGCGATGACCGCCGGCCAAAAGCGATCGCGAGCATGAGGGACAGAACACAAAAGTGTGTGTGTAGACACACAAATCCGTGTTTTGTTCTGAGATCAGTGACAGATCGTGTGTTCCTATTAGCTGGGAACCACGATCTGTCACTTCCTCTAGTTAGTCCCCTCCCCCTTCAGTTAGAATCACCTCCCAGGTAATACAGATAACCCCTTGATTGTCCCCTAGTGTTAACCTCTTTACTGCCAGTGACATTTTTACAGTAACTAATGCATTTTTGTAGCACTGATTGCTGTATAATTGCCAATGGTCCCAAAAATGTGTCAAAATTGTCCGTAAGTGTCCGCCATAATGTTGCAGTCATGATAAAAATCGCAGATCGCTGCCATTACTAGTAAAAAAAATAAAATAATAAAAATGCTATAAATCTATCCCCCGTAGACGCTATAACTTTTGCGCAAACCAATCAATATACGCTTATTGCAATTTTTTTTACCAAAAATATGTAGAAGAATACATATCGGCCTAAACTGAGAGAAATATTGCTTTTTTAAAAAAAATGGAGGTATTTATTATAGCAAAAAGTACAAAATATTGTGTTTTTTCAAAATTGTCACTCTTTTTTTGTTTATAGCGCAGAAAATAAAAACTGCAGAGGCGATCAAATACCACCAAAAGAAAGCTCTATTTGTGGGAAAAAAAGGATGTCAATTTTGTTTGGGTATAGCATTACGCGACCGCACAATTGTCAGTTAAAGCGATGCAGTGTCGAATCGCAAAAAATGGCCTGGTCATTCAGCAGCCAAATGTTCCGGGGTTGAAGTGGTTAAAAAGGCAAAAGAACCTTAAACCAGAACTTTACTCTCTCAATCAATATTAACTATTTTTAATCCTTATGCTGCTTGCATTGGTAAATACTGTAGATAGTAAAGTATATCATATTTACTTGTCTTAAACATTTTTTTTTACATTTCTACAGTTTCATCCTGGTTTCTAGACCTAGGCAAATGATTCCATACATTTCAGGAGTATTCAGGAGGGGAGTTTTTCTCAACAAAGCACACCCTCCTGCCTGCATGCCTAAACTAAGGGCAGATGGATTCCAGGAAGTAAATACAACTTGAATCATCTGCCCTTGCTCAAGATAGCCATAGTCAAAAATTTCTAGGGGGGGCTTTTCAAAGTTATTTCTCAACAAAATAAGGCATGGATGGACTGGTTTGCTTTGAATATTAAAAATTAATCAAATATTCACAGTTTTCTTCTCTATATAATATTCCCCAGTACTACCAATTTCGCTACCTTCAATTGGCACATGCCTTTGCTGCGCAATTTCCTAACTCCACATGTACCATAGTTCAGTCCGGTCTGGAGAGAACCCTTAGAACCAACTGTAACGAAAAACCAACCTCACATTTATATGCCCATTTGGTCCTTATATCCTTGCCTTCCCTAGATAAACTTTGGGCTCGCTGGCAACGTGATATACCTACTCTAGACAATGATGATTGGGATGACGTATGGGATTTTCCTTTTCGATCCTTAGTATCTATAAGAGATAGGTTAGTACAATTTAAAATAGTACACAGAGTTTATTACACTCCCTATAGGCTTCACACTATGAATCCAGCATGTTCTGCTGACTGCTGGAGATGTGGTATTTCACCTGGTGACTTCACACATATTTTTTGGCATTGCCCCATAATTCAGAACTACTGGAAGGAGGTACTTGATTTGACAAAAAGAGCCGCATCAACTACATTACCACAAGTAATGGAGGTTTGTCTTCTTGGTCTGATTGAAACTTTGATACCAACTATAGCAAAACGCACACTGGTGGGATTACTTCTTTTTTACGCCCAAAAGCAAATAGCCATGCACTGGAAGAAACCAAACCCTCCCTCTCTGACACAATGGAAACGTTTGGTTAATGGCAACCTTCCTCTTTATAAAGATACATACATAAATAGGGGGTGTCCAATGAAATACGAAAAGGTTTGGAAAAAGTGGTTAGCCAATCCAGATACGGCATAGCTGGAATAGAGAAGTATAGTGATAATGAGATTTAAGTTAACAGTTGAACAAAAGAGGGCATCCAATCATATGGAACTGTGAGTTGGGAATGGGACGTTGCACTTATCTGCTGATTACTGATGTTTCACGTATCGAATATCCATGGATATATACTGTTACATTAAGATTGAAATGTAATACGATTGTATCTTAGCACTTGTGTTGTATGTGTTTGTCTGTGTTGAAACACAATAAAAAAAAAATTCAAAAAAAAATAAAAAATTAATCAAATATCATTTTTGGTTTGTGGTGCTCAGAATCACAGATGCAGCTTAGTTCCACTTTAATAAGTAGCCCCTGAGATACACATACCACTAGCTAAAAACTATATAGTATGTTGTGCTGTACAATATTATATCTATTTACAGGGCAATATTTAAAAGAAAACAAAAATACTTTCTGTGCCCTAGGTTTTCTAGGTCATACTGCAGACGTGTGGGTACTACTGATACAAGTATTAGAAAAGCAATCAGTATTGCCAAAGCATGGAAATATTTTTTTTATTGACATTTCATTTAAAATATCTGATCAGCAATGATGATGCAGGCATACTACCTACAGTATGTGCACAAAGGAATCAATGTGGCAAATATACGTTTTATATGCATGCAAAAAGGGAGCCTGTTTAGATTGAATTATATGAATTTTAATTTATTTCCAAGCTTCTTTTTGATTTTGTCACATACCTGGTAGTGGAGCCTCACGAGGAAGACCTCTCTTACACCTTTGGCTCAGGGCACCTGATAGAGTGGAGAGGAGGCACAAAAGTGCAGAGTGGCATGAGTCCCTGTTGATCTTGCTAGCAATGGAACTGAGCAGGCTGTTCAAGCTGGAGCAGAAGGAATCCTACAGTGGACCACACTGGAATGGACTGAATGGGCGACACAGGTAGTAGCAGGCTGGAACAGGTAGGTACTGACTGGCAGCAGACAAGTGATGAGCAGGCACTGGCTTGTAGCAGTCAGGTGGTGAGCAGGCTCTGGCTGGTAGTAGGCAGGTGACAAGCAGGTGCTGGCTGGTCAGCAGGCAGCCAATGAGCAGGTATTGGATGGTAGCAGGTAGGTAGGCAGGACAGTCAGTATCATATCAGCAGTATAGTGGCAACAGGAACAGGTAGACTCAAAGATCAGAAAGCAAGCCATAGTCAGTGCAGGCAGAGTGCAAGGGATGGTCAAGAGCAGGCGTGTCGGTAACCGGTACTAGATGTAAGTAACAGATCAAAAATTACACTGGAAACGCTGAAAACAAGTGCAAGGTAAACCGGATTCCCAGCACCAGAAAACCAGTGATGGCTCATGCTCATTTTCCTGTGCGTGCCCATTGCTAAAATGCTCATA
This sequence comes from Aquarana catesbeiana, assembly GCF_042186555.1. Classification (NCBI taxonomy): domain Eukaryota; kingdom Metazoa; phylum Chordata; class Amphibia; order Anura; family Ranidae; genus Aquarana; species Aquarana catesbeiana. Next base: position 477,127,115 of record NC_133325.1, read on the forward strand.
TTTCTAAGCAAAGAGACAATGTTAGATGTAATATTCCAGTTAGTCATGCTTACGCTCATGCTCATTTTCCTGTGCGTGCCCATTGCTAAAATGCTCATATTTCTAAGCAAAGAGACAATGTTAGATGTAATATTCCAGTTAGTCATGCTTACGCTCATGCACACACATGTACAGGAGCATGTGCGCATGCCAGTTAGCATAGGCACATGGCGCCCAGTGGCCTATTTAAACTGGTCTGACCCGACTTTCACCTGGACTTCGCCTTTGCTCTGGCCTTAACCTTGTCCATCTGATCACTCTGATTTCGAGCTGTTTACTGGACTTGTCTTTGCCTGCTGATTCTGTCCCTCATTGTCTGGCTGTCACTGATCACCACTTACCATCTCCTGCTCTGGTGCCAAGCTGCTCCAGTATCCTGTCCTAAGGACTGCAACCCCCAGCTTCATCCACCTAAAGAGTGGACTTTTCCAGCCAGCTAATCCGGAACTCATGCCCCTCCGTGTCCTCATACTCTCTGTCTCCACCTTCAGGAGTGTTGGGCAGGAGGTGCAAGAGGGGCTTCCACAACATTTCAGTTGTCACCAGAATCAACACGGAACCTGAGCACAGGCTTGACATGACAGATGCGCGTGTAGAGGCACGCGGTTGTACACATGGATGCATGCATACAATGAGCATGTGCACCTTTTCTATGTGAATGACTGTGTGTCAGCCTGTATCTGTGCACAGAGATTCATCTTGAGGAGATATCTTGCCTGCTGTCATACCCTTCCTGGCAAATTTACTGGCTAGTGAGTCGTTGACCCAGAGAAGGTATGCAAGTCAGGTGATTCCTGGCTGCATGCTTGTTCCAGTAAAAGATTCAATAAGCAGAAAAGCAAGAATAAGGTTAAACGTTCTGGAACTTGCATATATATATATATATATATACATATATACATACACAAATATGCCATTAGGCTATTTTCTACCCAGGTTGAATGTTATTTATTAATACAGAATAAAGTGAATCAGTGAAATACTAATTTATGGCCACTAGAGGAAGCTGAGTCATGGACAATGAACACTTATTTACTATAATTGGCAGACCCATCTAGTGGCCATTTTGCTATATTTACCTGATTTACTTTATTCTGTATGATTGAATAACATTTGACTTGGAGAGAAAATAGCCTTATAACATTCAATATCCCCTCTATTCACACTGAACGAATGTGCATGCTGTTTCATAGGATGATGTTTTCTGCAAGTTTTTAAATAAACATATAAATGTACATAAACCCTGGTTTATAAATAAATAAATGTCTCTTGTTTGGTCTGATAATAATGCAATTAAAAGAGTTTTGTTATATCTTTTGGAAAAGAGCAAAGTAATACTGTTGTTGCTGCTGAATATCCAGTGAGCTGAAAAATTTGTATGTTCTGGTTGGTTGCTGTATTTTACATGTTGCTTGTTACTAAAAGAAAAAAAAAGAAAGAAAAGAAAATGTAAAAGTATTCCTATGCAGAGAAATCAAGCAACTTGATTTGAGTTTTTAAACAGCTCAATGTCCTACTGGGACATTTACCACATAATAGCTTGGAAATAAAACTAAATAAAATGATCATTTAGAAAGGCATAGTGCAACGTGAATAAATCCAATACTGATTTTGGAATCATTAATATATACAATTTTTTATTGCATCTAAACTAATCTTCTACAGCTAACATTATTTCTGAAAATCTCCTCCATGCTGCTGCATGTAAATGGTGTGAAATTGTAAGTGTTACAAGCATCCTGGCCACAGCTAACTCAGCCATCCCTGCTCATTACAACACTGTAAACCGTCCTTCTGCCATCTGCTCTGTTCTCTAATTACACATCCAAAAAGAATCATAATTCACTATTGTATTGTAACACATCGAGAGAATGTGGACAGAAACACATACATGTGTGCTGTATTCCTTGCAGCAAGCATCTGGTTTGTTTTCGCCCAGCTTGTAATGGTATTAAAAAAGCGTAGGCACAGCTATGGCATTGTGATTATAGGCTGGCAGGGTTGGGGGGACATCAGGAATGACTGGGAGGTCTGCCCTAAGGCAGACAACAAAAGAACGTGCAGAATGTGTCCAGAATAAGCTTGCACCTGTAAAGTCATTACGCAGACTTCTCCGCGGTAGATGCTGTTAAAATAAATTGGTTGTTTTCATTTCACTCATCTGAATTCATGTTTATGAGATACCTGACTTTATTGGACTAATGAGGGTAGAACCATAATTTTTTAGAATAGGATGCATAATTTACCTGCACATTCTGTGCCGGATTGTTTCTACTCAAAACATTTAGCAATTTTTTTTTCAATTATAAATATTACTATGTCATCTCAGCAGTGTAAACATTTCAATAGGACCTGAACAAGATCCAGTTTTACTAAGAGGTTTAATTATGTAGTAAAACACTAGGTGGGCCATTGGTACCATACGATAATGTAAGAATCTCATCCTAAATTAGCCACTTGCTTAGGATGGATATACAACAAGACATTTGACATTTCTGAGTGCTTCTTCAGCCTGTATGGATATAAACTAGTCAGGATTGTTTTAAGTTAGACTGTGTACGGAAGCCTTGAAAGTTTATTGAACACATTGGATAAGGTAAAATTGAGAATAAAATGAAGTAATCAAACTACATGTACAATGTAATAAAACATGAGTTGAGTATGTTGGTGGGTGTAACAAGTTGGGTACAAGCGAAGTGTATGCCCAAAGCCCACTAGGGATGCTCCAACAAAAGGGGAAATAGATGGTGCAGTCCTTAAAGTGACACTAAACAATATCTCAATTCTCCAAAAATAATCAATACACATCCACTACTTAATGGTATAGTTTTTATGAAATGTTCTTGTTGTGCTTTTCTGCCTTCTTAAAATGCCCTCTGTGAGCTCCTGAACCTCTGCTTTCACCTCCCACTTCCATTTGTTTTTGAACAAGCAGGACATTTTAGTTGAGGTCATGTGCGCTGCTCTATGAACATTACAATCCCATATTCCAAAGTCCCTAGTCCATCTTGGGAGCAGTGGTGGCTGGTGTTTTTTTTGTTTGGGGGGCGGCACACAACCCCCCCCCCCGCGGTACCTCAAACAACCCCCCCGTTGTCTGCCGGTCCAGCGGAATTTACCTCATCAGTGGCGGGATCAGCGGGCACACAGCATCAGGGATCAGTGGGCACACAGCAGCAGGGATTGTTGGGGCACATCGGGCAGGGGATCATGCTGCGGAGGGCATCTGGCAGCGTCTCCTGTGTCCTCTTCTCTTCTGAGATCACGGCGGCTTCCGCCATGCATCTCATCCCCTCCTCCTAGGCCTTCAGCCAATAGGGAAACAGGTATCAGACCCGTGCTTCCTGATTGGCAAGAGGCGATTCAGTGTTAGAAAAGCAAACATTCATTTGCCTTTCTAACACACCTATTTGGGCTCTGAGCGCAATAGTCCACCCTATTTTGAAGCCTATTAGAGCCTATGCCACTGTAATTCATGCGCCCGGTGTCCTGAAAGGGGCCGGAAGCATGAATAGGGGGTGGCTGTGCGGCGGCCATGGATAGATTCATGCTATGCTATGGATAGATTCATGCTATGCTATGCATGAATCTATCCATTAACCATATAGGGGGCGGCGCGGATAGAGTGGGCAGCAACCAATGCGCCCTTAATGGATGGGCCGCCCCTAGCACATACTGCCCCCAGTACATACTGCCCCTAGCACATGCTGTCACCAGTACATACTGCCCCCTGTACGTACTGCCCCCTGTACATACTGCCCCCTGTACGTACTGCCCCCAGTACATACTACCCCCTGTACATACTGCCCCCACCCCATACTGCCCCAGTACATACTGCCCCCACCTCATACTGTTCCTAGTAAATACTGCCCCACCACATACTGCCCCACCACAAACTGCCTCCACCAAATACTGCCCCCAGTACATACTGCCCCCACCGCATACTGTCCCCAGTACATACCGCCCCCTAGTACATACTGCCCCCAGTACATATTGCCCCAACCACATACTGCCCCCAGTACAGACTGCCCCGCCACATACTGCCCCCACCACATTCTTCCCCTTGTAAATACTGCCCCTAGCACATACTGCCCCCAGTACATACTGCCCCACCACATACTGCCCCCAGTACATAATGCCCCACTGCATACTGCCCCCAGTACATACTGCCTCTAGCAGATACTGCCCCCAGTACATACTGCCCCGCCACATACTGCCCCCACCACATTCTTCCCCCAGTAAATACTGCCCCTAGCACATACTGCCCCAGTACATACTGCCCCACCACATACTGCCCCAGTACATAATGCCCCACTGCATACTGCCCCCAGTACATACTGCCCCTAGCACATACTGCCCCCAGTACATACTGCCCCACCACATACTGCCCCCTAGTACATACTGCCCCTAGCACATACTGTTCCCAGTACATACTGCCCCCACCACATACTTCCCCCACCACATACTGCCCCTAGCACATACTGCCCTCAGCACATACTGCCCCTAGCACATACTGTCGCCAGTACATACTGCCCCCACCCCAAACTGTCCCAGTACATACTGCCCCCTGTACATACTGCCCCCACCCCATACTGCCCCACCCCATACTGCCCCCACCACATACTGTCCCCAGTACATACTGCCCCCACCACATACTGCCCCCACCGCATACTGCCCCAGTACATACTGCCCCCACCACATACTGCCCCCACCGCATACTGCCCCAGTACATACTGCCCCCTAGTACATACTGCCCCTAGCACATGCTGTCACCAGTACATACTGCCCCCTGTACGTACTGCCCCCTGTACGTACTGTCCCCAGTCCATACTGCCCCCACCAACTACTGTCCTCACTAACATAGCTAAAACTGGCAAGGAGGTGGGAAAATATCCCTGCGGGGGGTAGTGCAAGTAGCTGGTCTTGCCTAGGGTGCAAAATAGTCTAGCACCGGCCCTGGCTCCAATGCATACATTTCAAATAAAAACTTATATGACGTACTGTATATTTAGTTGGCATTAATAACACAGACACTACAAAAACACCTGTCCAGCTTCCATGCAGTAGGTTCATCCAGGGGTGGTCTATTAACCAAGATGCAATGAGCATTTACAAAAAAAGGAGTAATGCAGATTATTTTAGAACTTTCCCCTCCATATCCAGTATTAAGATAGGGATAAGATAATCTGCCTGGTTTCTATTCAACAATGGCTCAGCAAATCCTTTGTGAAGATTGGCAAACTCGAAGAGACAAAGCCATTGAAGTCTGTAGGGAAGAATCTTGTTAGTAAATCCTTAGTAATTTTTTAGGGATTATAGGCAAGCTATTGTCAAAAAAGCATGGGAAACTGGGTAATGCCGTGGTGGCATGTACCATGCCAAGGTGGGTAAAGAATTTTCATGAGGTTTCAAATGAGACATGGAAATAATATATATATATTTTTTTATCTACAGATTTGGGGGATGCCTTAAAGTGGTTGTAAAGGCTGAAGATTTTTTTTAACCTCCATGCATTCTGTACATGAAAGTAAAAAAAACTTCTGTATGCAGCAGCCCCCCAAGCCCCCTCTAATACCTACCTGAGACTCATCCCGATCCAGAAATGTGCACCAGAGCCTCAGCTCCCCTGGGTCTCTCCCTCCTCATTGGCTGAGGAAAGAGCAGGAGCCGGGCCAAGCCGTGCTCCATGTGTGAATGGACACACGGAGCAGCGGCTCGGGAGCCATTGCACAGAGCAGGTATGTATGACATGTTTGTTTAAAAAAAAAAACAAACAAAATAAAAACAAACCTTTATTATCACTTTAAGGCTTTATGTGGTGTTACAGAAAAGTATGAGTTTGCAGCAAGAGTGACACTGGCATCTTGGTTTTAGCTCTATTTTTTTTTTTTCTGTTGAAAGTAGCTTGACTTATATACAGCAATGGTACCCCAATCTGACTCATTGTCATATAAAGTAAGTTTTTGCTGTGACACATGCAAACGGCAAATAGAAATAGACCAGTGTTTTGCTGAGGTTGTCCATGTTCTTATTGGTGCAAAACATCTTGCTGTTGGCCAATTTCTATAAAGCTCTCATTCATAATCACAGGCAGCAGATGATACAGCAGGTAAAAATGACCAGTTTTAATGAGCAAGACTGGGAAGAAATGTTCTAGATGCACAGAGCACAGACAGGTGTTTTACACTACTAGAGTACTATAATACTCTTATGCTATGGCTACACATAGCCATTTTGTACAATGAGGGACTAGCTTAAAGTTCACCTTTGTTCACCTTATTTTTTTTTAAATTCCATTTCCCCTATGTACCAGTATAGCATTAACCACTTGCTGACCGCCACACGCCGATTTACATTGGCAGAATGGCACAGGCAGGCAAAAGGGCATACCTGTACGTCCCTTAAAATTTTCCGCCTAGCAGGCACACGCGTCCGCCGCATGCCCGCGGGTCCCGCAAACTCTTTTGTTTGCCAGCGGCCCGCGATTGAGGCAAGGAGAAGTAGAACAGGGAGATGCTTATGCAAACAAGGAATTTCCCTGTTCTGCCTAGCAACATGACAGGGATCTACTCTGTGATCAGGAGCAGTGATCTCTGTCATTTTCTAGTGAGCCCACCCCCCCTACAGTTAGAACACACTGAGGGAACACATTTAACCCCTTGATCGCCCCCTAGTGTTTAACCCCTTCCCTGCCAGTGTCATTTACACAGTAATCAGTGCATTTTTATAGCACTGATCGCTGTATAAATGTCAATGGTACAAAAATAGTGTTAAAGGTGTCCGATCTGTCCGCCATAATGTCACAGTCCTGATAAAAATCACAGATCGCCGTCATTACTACTACTAAAAAAAAATAATAATAATAAAAATGCCATAAATATATCCTCTATTTTGTAGACGCTATAACTTTTGCGCAAACCAATCAATATACACTTATTGCAATATTTTTACCAAGACTATGTAGAAGAATACATATCGGCCTAAACTGTGGAAGAAAATTTTTTTTTATATATTTTTTGGGGATATTTTTTATTATAGCAAAAAGTAAAAAATATTGCTTTTTTTTAAATTGTCCATCTTCTTTTGTTTATAGCGCAAAAAATAAAAACCGCAGAGGTGATCAAATACCACCAAAAGAAAACTCTATTTGTAGGAAAAAAGGAACAACAATTTTGTTTGGGTACAATGTCTCACAATTGTCAGCTAAAGTGACGCAGTGCTGCGCAAAAGATGCTCTGGTCAGGAAGAAGGGGGTAAATCCTTCCGGGGCTGAAGTGGTTAATGTTCTTCTTTTGCAAAAATTAAACAGCTTCTCATTTATTCTACACACGCTTACCTTATTGACTTCATGGATGTTTTAAAACACGTATCCATTACTTCTACTACTAGTGTGCCCTGGGTTATGTAAAGCTCAACATACACTATACAATATGATTGTACAATCTCCTTTAGATCTACCATCAACTATGTAGTGCAAGGGCCTGTCTGATGGGATACAGAGTGAATGGATAGATAGGCGGGTACTCCTAATTCTGTTAAACAGAAACAAAATTGTACAGAGATTGTTCAATCAGATTGCATAGTGCATGGCCATTTTTATACAAGTACATAAGTCACATCTCTGTGTAGTGGGACTCACATTCCCAAATGCGTTTTTTTTTTCTATTTCTTTTTGCGGGGGGGGGGGGGGTGGAGGGATGAGCATTTTGGAGCATTTTCACTCATCACGCATAAGGCAGGCTATCCATCTGAATGGGCTGCCCTACATGCAACAATTGCCCCAAAGAAGCTTCAGAATTTTTTTTTAGAGCAGAGCTTGGTGCATTTTTTACTGTGAATTTTGGTGCAGTGCATTTCTGAAATGTAAGGAAACACACATATGTGAATAGAGCCTCATTGTTCTTGTGTTAACGCACCAATTTTACTTTCAGGACCCATTCACATCTAGCATTTTGTGGCTCATTTTTCCCATGACACACATAGGGCAGCCTGTTGATTTGAATGGGATAGGCTACATGTAGCTCATGGGACTACGTGTTGTGGGTTGCATGTTTTTTACTGTGTGTTTTGCAGCATTTGCCACTCGTTTTTTCACATGGCAAAATGTTTGCTTCTGTATGTTTGGTGTGCCATTAACAATTAATGGCACTGAAAAAGCAACTACTAATTTTAGGTGTATAAAGGTGGCCATACACTATACATTCTGATTGTAAAATCTCCTTTAGATTTACCAAATTTATATAATAGGAGGAATCTATCTAGCCAATCACTCTGTATCCAATCAGGCAGGCCCTTGCACTACATAGTTGATGGCAGATCTAAAGGGGATTGTACAATCAGATATAGTGTATGGTGAACTTTATAGAACCCAAGGCACACTCCTCCTGTTTTTCATCTCATCTCTCATTTCCTGCACACTTCAAAATGCCAAATGAAGGATCTATGCAAGATTAAAGTTAAGGTAGGAAAAAAAATCTACGCCTATTGTGTATTTAGTGAGAAGGGTGGTCACTGATTGATTGCATTTCATTTAAAAAACAGGCACTTGGAAATGGTTGGGTAGGTAGGAGGGTGGATGATGCAGGGTGTATGCTAATGAGGTCCGCTGGTCAACTCCTTCCTGTGTCTTAACCATTAGTGTGTCCAGGAAGTAAGGCAGAAGTAATGGATACGCGTTTTGAAACATTCATGAAGACAATGAGGTAAGTGTGTGTAGAATAAATGGAAAGCTGTTTTATTTTTGCAAAAGAAGTACATTAATGTTATATTGGTACAGAAAAAAAAAGGTGAACAAAGGTGAACTTTTAAACAAAAATCTCATTTTTGCCTTTTTTAAACCTGCTGACCATAGCTTCAAGGTGTTGCAGTGCATTCAGGTGTAACAAAAATCTGCTGAATTTGCCCAAACATTTTTTGGGGGCAGTACATTTTTGAAACAATAAGGTTCACTGCATATTTATGATTGCAGAGAATCTAAAACTCATCCCTGATTAGGAAAAATCACTGCAGCCATACAAAAAAATACCACTCACCCATTATAATATCTACTTCAGTTTCAGTTGACAGAACTGTCAGAATTTCAGTAACACATTTGAAACAAATATGGTCAAAAAGCCAGAGCTTCCTTTAAGAAAAGGAATTATAAATGGAAAAAAAACATTTCCACTGATAAATTACCTGCAGTGAGATTTATACTGAATACATGCTTCATATATTTCACTGTGTGCCTTGTTTAATAAAGCCCATCTTATTGTATTTAATATAGAACTTCCACCTTCCACAGGTATTTTAGCAGAAATAAATCTTAACTATAGCATTTTGTAAAATTACAGTATGTATATTACTGCACATAAGCACATTTGTTTGCAAAATGTTTATAAGCTAGCCAGCAGGAAAAAATATTGCAAAACTTCCAAGTGAAAATAGCAAGGCTAAAACTATATTTATCAAACTGGCACAAGCTGGCATGGAAGTATTTTTTCTAAACACTAATTACATTGTTTTTTACATTCTAATTATATTATGATATATATATGCTGGGTCTAAACTGGTAAAATACAATTGGTGTCCACAGCAGCTAACTTGGTCACTAAGCTCAATATTTGAAACATGGCAATACACAGTAAATAAAACAAGTTATTTTAAATAAAGCTTTAACTTTTTACAATATGCAAGAAGCAGAAAAGGCATAGTCTGGTCAAACTTTAATGTGAAATACCTTCCTGCGGATTTTATGCTGAATGCACCAGGGCAACTAGGGATGGGCCGAATGGACCCCTGTTCAGTTCACACAAGAACTTTCAATCACCGCAAAAGTTTAGACCCGAATAATGAACCCCATTAAAGTCAATGGGACTCGAATGTCAAAAGTGCCCATTTTGAAGGCTTATATGCAAGTAATTGGACATACAATGGTTATAGGGGTCCAGGTCCTGCCCTGGGGGACATGAATCAATAAAAGAAATGTTTGTGAAAAACGTCATTTTTAATTGTGCAGTGATTTATTGATTTTTTAAAGTGAAAGCATAAAAATGAAAAAAATCCTTCCATGATGGTGCCTGGGGGGCCCCCTTAGTCTATCTGTAAAGTGCCAGATCTGCACCATGTCTAGAATCTGCTGCAGCAATAATTGCATTTTTAAAGCCAAAAAAAAGACATTTTCCCTGCAAGCTGCCTTTATTTTGCTCAGCAACAGCTGGGGAGCCAGTGTGTATGATGAGGCCACAATGTAGTGCACTGGAAACAAGATTAGAGATTTTTTGGATACATTCTGGTGTCACTTTAACTTTGGATAGAAGTAATGGGTGATTAAAAATTGGTCTTTGGGTGTCGGGGGGAGCCTTCCCAGCGTAACCCTATAGAGATACTCTTGATGAAAGCAAGAATTGGCCTTGCTGTAAAAAATTGCAATGCGATGCACCTGTCAAACAGGTGCAGAAAAATTACTCTTTGGGTGTCGGGGCGCCTTCCCACCATAACCCTATAGAGGTGCTCTTTATGAAGGCATCTGTATTCACTCTGGTGAAGTCTTCTCTTGATTGTTGACTTTAACACACATACACTCACCTCCTGGAGAATGTTCTTGATCTGGCCAACTGTTGTGAAGGGTGTTTTCTTCACCAGGGAAAGAATTCTTTGGTCATCCACCACAGTTGTTTTCCATGGTCTTCCGGGTCTTTTGATGTTGCCGAGCTCACCGGTGCATTCTTTCTTTTTAAGGATGTTTCAAACAGTTGATTTGGCCACACCCAATGTTTTTGCTATCTCTCTGATGGGTTTGTTTTGTTTTTTCAGCCTAATGATGGCTTGCTTCACTGATAGTGACAGCTCTTTGGAACTCATATTGAGAGTTGACAGCAACAGATTCCAAATGCAAATAGCACACTTGAAATGAACTCTGGACCTTTTATCTGCACCTTGTAAATGGGATAATGAGGGAATAACACACAATCTGGCCATAGAACAGCTGAGCAGCCAATTGTCCCATTACTTTTGGTCCCTTAAAAAGATGGAGGCACATATACAAACTGTTGTAATTCCTACACCATTCACCTGATTTGGATGTAAATACCCTCAAATTAAAGCTGAAAGTCTGCAGTTAAAGTACATCTTGCTCGTTTAATTTCAAATCTATTGTGGTGGTGTATAGAGCCAAAAAGATTAGAATTGTGTCGATGTCCCAATATTTATGGACCTGACTGTACTTTTAAAAAAGACAGTGCATACGTGCAGACTCTTATAGAGACTATACTATGCAGCCACATGCTAACCTAGTTAGATTAAAGGTAGGGTCTCCACCAAAATCTATACTAAACCCTTATATGAACATGCACTTGGCAAGCCAGGAAAGGGGAAGATGAGCATGTGCACTTAACCACTTCAGCCCCGGAAGATTTTACCCCCTTCCTGACCAGAGCACTTTTTACAATTTGGCACTGTGTAGCTTTAACTGACAATTCCGTGGTCGTTCGACGCTGTACCCAAACAAAATTTGAGTTTTTTTTTTCCCCACAAATAGAGCTTTCTTTTGGTGGTATTTGATCACCTCTGTGTTTTTTGTTTTTTATAAACAAAAAAAGAGCAACAATTTTGAAAAAAAAACTATATTTTTTACTATTTTCTATAATAAATATCTCCAAAAATTTTTTTACAATACAAATTTCTTCATTAGTTTAGACCAATATATATTCTTCTACATATTTTTGGTAAAAAAAATAGCAATAAGCTTGATTGGTTTGCGCAAAAGTTATAGCATCTCCAAACTATGGGAAAGATCTATGGCATTTTTATGGCATTTTAATTATTTTTGTTTTTTACTAGCAATGGCAGTGATCTGCGATTTTTAGCGGCACTGCGACTTTGCGACGGACAGATCGGAAACTTTTGACACTTTTTTGGGACCATTGGCATTTATACAGCGATCAGTGCTATAAAAATGCACTGATTACTATGTAAATGTCACTGGCAGGGAAGGGCTTAACACTAGGGGGCGTTCAAGTTGTTAATTGTGTATTCCCTCAGTGTGTTCTAACTGTATAGGGAAAGGATTGACTAGGAGAGGAGCCATATCGTTTTTCCTACTTAGAAGAAACAAACGATATTGCTCTGCTCCTGTGACAGCACAGGGATTTGTGTGTTTACACACACAAATCCCCGTGCTGGCGCTCGTGCACGTGATCGCGCATGCCCGGTGGCCATAGTGCCCACCGGCCACTCGCATCGTTTTCCCTGTTGTGCGGCAGTGCACGCACCCTCTGGTGGCCGAAAAAGGGTAGAATGTACCCGTACGGAATTTAGCCCAGGAGAGCCATTGTGCCGCAGTATATCTGCATGACATGGTTGGGAACCAATTAATGAATTATAAGGCTGCATGCTTTCGACATGGGGAAAGTACCTTTTCAGGGAAGACACCCTGGCAAAACACCTTGTTTCCATGTTTCTGATGACTCTTCCCCAAAACCCTGGCACAGTGGATGTGGGAGTCTGTGAATGGGCAGATTACTGGATTCTGGAAGCCCAATCAAAAAACAAGGGGCTATCAGACATCACCCTCTACCTACGTGAATGGGTAATGGGTACGTAATACTAAGTAAGACAGAGTGGTGGAGTCAATAATAGTTAGAATTCAGAAGTCAGTAGAGATTAATGCAGAGTGTAGGGGTCAGTGCCATAGCACAAATTTCCCCCTAAACTTGTGAACCAGATCTCAGATGCAATAGTGACTGGCAGAGTCCTTCCAGGTCTCCGCTCAGCTGTGTTATGTGACATGTCATTGCTGCAAGGGTAGCTGTTATTAGCCCAACTCTATTGACATGCTTTTAATACTATATCTTCCAGGAACCCTTTCCTTACACAGAGTGTGTGGGCAGGCTCTGTTGAAAAAAAAATAATATATGCATGTAGAGGGAAATAGAAAGGGATGGGGGAATGGGTAGAGTTTCAGTCATTCAGAGTCCTTCAGGAGACCATGCTCAAAATGCTGGTCAACTCAAAGAGGAAATTAGGAGCACTATTGATTTCTGGCAGATCAGCAAGATTTTTTTTTGGTACTTGCAAAATTTTAAAGGGACACAAAGTTGTTAAATATGTATATATTACAGAGATGTACTAAATGTTTTTTTTCACCTGGTGTACAGAGCCAAGTGTTTTCCAAATAGCTAACATTTCAGGTGGTTACTATTTTTTTCACACTTTGCTCATCTTTCTTAGACCAATAAGCCTATTTAGGAGAATGATATTGAACAACTCATTTAATTTTAGTACACCTGCAGCTGGATAAATGAATATAAAAAGATTTTTTTCTCTGTGTCTATAGGGAAATTGATCATGTAGCTTCATATATCACAAACCAGCAATTAATTTAGGAACTACCGTTACAGATTTAGAACATTGTTAGACAGAAAAGGCAAGGTACAACAAATGTTTATTACTATTTCCCAAATCAACCAAACATCAGCTCTATATGTACAGTGGGGCAAAAAAGTATTTAGTCAGCCACCAATTGTGCAAGTTCTCCCACATAAAAAGATGAGAGAGGACTGTAATTGTCATCATAGGTATACCTCAACTATGAGAGACAAAATGTGGAAACAAATCCAGACAATCACATTGTCTGATTTTTGAAAGAATTTATTTGCAAATTATGGTGGAAAATAAGTATTTGGTCACCTACAAACAAGCAAGATTTCTGGCTCTCACAGACCTGTATCTTCTTCTTTAAGAGGCTCCCCTGTCATCCACTCATTACCTGTATTAATGACACCTGTTTGAACTTGTTATCAATATAAAAGACACCTGTCCACAACCTCAAACAGTCACACTCCAAACTCCACTATGGTGAAGACCAAAGAGCTGTCGAAGGACACCAGAAACAAAATTGTAGACCTGCACCAGGCTGGGAAGACTGAATCTGCAATCGGCAAGCAGATTGGTGTGAAGAAATTAACTGTGGGAGCAATAATTAGAAAATGGAAGACATACAAGACCACTGATAATCTCCCTCGATCTGGGGCTCCACACAAGATCTCACCCCGTGGGGTCAAAATGATCACAAGAACGGTGAGCAAAAATCCCAGAACCACATGGGGGACCTAATGAATGACCTGCAGAGAGCTGGGACCAACGTAACAAAGGCTACCATCAGTAACACACTACGCCGCCAGGGACTCAGATCCTGCAGTGCCAGACGTGTCCCCCTGTTTAAGCCAGTACATGTCCAGGCGCATCTGAGGTTTGCTAGAGAGCATTTGGATGATCCAGAAGAGGATTGGGAAAATGTCATATGGTCAGATGAAACCAAAGTAGAACTATTTGGTAGAAACACAACTCGTCGGGTTTGGAGGAGAGAGAATGCTGAGTTGCAACCAAAGAACACCATACCTACTGTAAAGCATGGGGGTGGCAACATCATGCTTTGGGGCTGTTTCTCTGCAAAGGGAACAGGACGACTGATCTGTGTACATGAAAGAATGAATGGGGCCATGTATGGTGAGACTTTGAGTGCAAAACCTCCTCCCATCAGCAAGGGCATTGAAGATGAAATGTGGCTGGGTCTTTCAGCATGACAATGATCCCAAACACACCGCCCGGACAACAAAGGAGTGGCTTCGTAAGAAGCATTTCAAGGTCCTGGAGTGGCCTAGCCAGTCTCCAGATCTCAACCCCATAGAAAACATTTCGAGGGAGTTGAAAGTCCATGTTGCCCAGCGACAGCCCCAAAACATCACTGCTCTAGAGGAGATCTGCATGGAGGAATAGGCCAACATACCAGCAACAGTGTGTGACAACCTTAAGAAGATGTATAGAAAATGTTTGACCTCTGTCATTGCCAACAAAGGATATATAACAAAGTATTGAGATGAACTTTTGATATTGACCAAATACTTCCACCATAATTTGCAAATAAATTCTTTCAAAAATCAGACAATGTGATTGTCTGGATTTGTTTCCACATTTTGTCTCTCATAATTGAGGTATACCTATGATGACAATTACAGGCCTCTCTCATCTTTTTAAGTGGGGGAACTTGCACAATTGGTGGCTGACTAAATACATTTTTGCCCCACTGTATATATAACTGGATATCTAATTAACCTCATATGTTATATATTGTTCCTTAATTTAATTGTTCACATTGCAGTTCAACAGTACTGTAGGAACTGACAATGTGAAGAATTCATAAAAACATTTACCAGCCATAGTGTAACTATGGGCACAATTCAACATTAAATACAAAGTACAGTATGTCACTAGCATTAATACAGCAAAATAAAAAATGCCCCCACCTGCGCCCTCTCTGTCTTCTGCAGTGCTATAAACTGCGCCTGTCGCACCAGTCTTTGGGTGTTGGGATAACATGCACAAGAGTGATTTCATCCCCTGCTGGCCAATGAAGAGGCCCGAAGACCAGTACTCAGAATAAAATGTTAGCTCTGGCGAGGAAAAGTTGAACAGGTAACTATCCACCCTTTAATTTGGCTTTAAATTATGGCAGTGCTATTCCTTCTGCTGTAAAATAGTACAGTAGTAATATCCCTTACATGGGCCTTAAGTATAAGAAAAAAAAAAAATAAAGCCTAACTCCAGCTAACACTTTTCAGTAGTGTTGTAAGGTTTGCTCCAGCCTCTGTAACTGGACAGCTTGTCCTGCATGTAAATGTGGGAAAAAATATAAATAAAGGTATGTGAAACATAAAAATAATAATTTATATACTGAATACTATCTTTACAGGCATTAACTAGTGATGAACATAGCTTCTCAGGGAGTTTTGGGGCAATATTGCAAACTTTGTGAAAGTTCAGATGCAAAATCAATGAGAGCCGAATCTTAGAAATCAGTAATGGCCATTTTCTGGGCTAAAGGGCATAAGGAACTGGGCACTACCCTGGGGGATATGTACCAATGAAAAAAAAGCATTAAAAAATTATCATTAAGCAGGGAGAGGGTCTTTTCAGGTGGTTTATATGTCAACATTAAAACCCTTTCGCTGCCAGGTCCATATGTCGTACAGACCCGAAGCGGAGGGGGGGGTTCACACACACAATCCATTGGCTGCAGCCAGTGGGATTTCATGTAAAACTGACAAGCATTCGAGTGGCTGCACTGCCACCCAATTGCTTCCATGCACCCCCGGTATGGGCGCCCCCCTGCACATACGTCCGCCATGTTTTCTAGGCTCTGCTTGCTCATCTTTGGGCCCCAGATGGACATGGTGGGTGCCAGTGGGTGGAGGGGAGGGAGACACTATACTCCCCTTCTTGCTGTGACTCAGAAAGCGACATGGATTATGTCACTTACAGGTCACCCTGTCATTTTCCCCGACTAGCATAGCTGTGAGGGAATGTATTGCAATGCATCTAACATGAATCTAAAACAAATTTGAATCTGTAGCAGTAGGAGCTTGGTAGTCGCTGATGCAGGACTGGCTCACTTTCTCAAAGATCAGCCTGTCTACTGTCTGCATACAGACAGACTAATAAAGCCCCCACAGTGCTAAGGCCCCCATCTCATGGGTGATTTCCTACTCACCGGATTCCATTCACAAGAATCAGTGGATGGATTCTTACAGCTGGAATCATGTGTGCAGGTGAAAGGTGTATACAAATAGCAGCAGCCCCTCAGCCTGTACAAATTAATGACGGTTGAGAGCAGCCTTTGCTGTTTACATTTAGCCACAGACCAAGTGGTTACCTGTGGTTAGGAGTGGATGTCTGTGTCTGTAAGCAGTCAGATGCCTCAAAAATGTACCTCTCTCTTGCTTACCACCTACATTACGTATATCTGGCACCCAGGTACAGTTGAAGACCTCATCATCATTTCCCACTTATTTTTCAATGAAGACAACATGCCAGTAAGCTGCAGCTGCAGTAACATCACTGTTAAATGGTTCTCCAATTCTAAAACCTCCCTTTTTTTTAGCTTTAAAATAAAAAATACATGAATAAAAATAAAATAAAAAATAACAAAAAAGAAATACCCCCCCCCCCACGGAGAATACGGATGGGCTTACACTCCACTCTCCCTAGCTCACAAATTGCAATTCACTTCAGAGAATCAGTGGGAATATACATCAGTAATGAATATAACAGTGTATTTACCACACTATATAGCTCTGTGGTAGCAAATTGCATTGCAAACCTCTCTCTCCCTGCAATACCCTCAGCTGTCCCTCTCTCCCACTAAACTCCACCACACTGACAAATAGCTGCCTTGGAAGCAACCTTGTATTCTTGTGCTGGGATTTGAAAAAAATATATAATTGGCAAAAATCTTACAAATGACATGACCAGAGGTTGGGTGAAAGAGATTATTCAATAAAGGCTTTTTCTAAAGCATTTTGGGACCTTTTGTTGGTCAATTCCCAATAAACATCCCAAAAGTTTGGATTTAGTCAGTTCAGTTCAGTTGAACCTGGCCTTGGACTGAAAACTGAGTTTATCCCTAGTTTTAGCCACATACAAATACCAAAATACAATATTTTTCCCTTTAGTGGACCTTTAACTGAGTTTCATTTTTATTATAGGATCTGCTCTGCTGTAAACATTAGCTATTAGTTGTCACATAGTCAAGAGTAGGGATGAGCTTCAAGTTCGCATTGAACTCATGTTCGACTCAAACATCGGCTGTTCGCCAGTTCGCCGAACAGCGAACAATTTGGGGTGTTCGCAGCAAATTCGAAAGCCGCGGAACACCCTTTAAAAGTCTATGGGAGAAATCAAAAGTGCTAATTTTAAAGGCTTATATGCATGGTATTGTCATAAGAAGTGTTTGGGAACCTGGGTCCTGCCCCAGGGGACATGTATCAATGCAAAAAGAAGTTTCAAAAACAGCCATTTTTTTCGGGAGCAGTGATTTTAATAATGCTTAAAGTGAAACAATAAAAGTGTAATATTCCTTTAAATTTGGTACCTGGGGGGTGTCTATAGTATGCCTGTAAAGGGGCGCATATTTCCCGTGTTTAGAGCAGTCTGACAGCAAAATGACATTTCAAAGAAAAAAAAGTAATTTAAAACTACTCGAGGCTATAATGAATTGTCACTCCGACAATACATATAAAAGTTAATTGATAAAAATGGCATGGGATTTTCCCACAGGGGAACCCCGAACCAAAATAAAAAAAATGCGTGGGGGTCCCCCTAAATCCCATACCAGTCTGGTATGGATATTAAGGGGAACCCCACCCCAAATTTTTTTTAAAGAGACGGTTTTTGACAAGTCCTT
Organism: Aquarana catesbeiana; assembly: GCF_042186555.1. NCBI lineage: Eukaryota > Metazoa > Chordata > Amphibia > Anura > Ranidae > Aquarana > Aquarana catesbeiana. The sequence continues at coordinate 477,145,374 of NC_133325.1, forward strand.
TATTAATGTCTTCTTCTTTCGGCTTCTTCTTCCATCTTCTTTCTTCTGGTGTTCTTTAGGTGTTCTTCTTCTTCCTCCATCTTCTTCTTCATCTTCTTCTTCTCCAGCTTCTTCTTCTGCCGCTCTTCTCGTCCCACATCTTCCTCCAGGCTTCTTCTACGCTCCGTCCACATGATCTGCCTCAGTGGGAGTCTTCTGCCATGTAACGCTTCGCTTCTTTTGACATTTCTTATATAATGGTCAACGGGTGGCCCCGCCCTCCTCTAACGCACAGGGAATTCACGGGAGTTCCCTGTGGCTTTCCCCGTGTTGTCCGGGTGGCCCCGCCCTCCATTATATAAGAAATGTCAGAAGAAGCGAAGCGTCACATGGCAGAAGACTCCCACTAAGTCGGATCGTGCGGATGGAGAGGAGAAGAAGCCTGGAGAAAGATGCGGGATGAGAAGAGCAGCGGAAAAAGAAGATGGAGAAGAAGAAGATGAAGAAGAAGATGGAGGAAGAAGAACACCGAAAGAACACCAGAAGAAAGAGGATGGAAGAAGAAGCCGAAAGAAGAAGAAATTAATACTTATAATACTTGTCAAAAACCGTCTCTTGTATTTTTTAACCTTTTTGACACTTTTTTTTTAAATGGTAGGGGTACATTTGTACCCCATTATCAATTCACACAAGGGGGATGGCCGGGATCTGGGGGTCCTCTTGTTAAAGGGGGCTTCCAGATTCCGATAAGCCCCCCACCCACAGACCCCCACAACCACCGGGCAAGGGTTGTGGGGATGAGGCCCTTCTCCCCATAAACATGGGGACAAGGTGCTTTGGGGGGCTACCTCAAAGCACCCTCCCAATGTTGAGGGCATGTGGCCTGGTACTATTCAGGAGGGGGGCCGCTCTCTTGTCCCCCCTCTTTTCCTGTGGCCTGCCAGGTTGCGTGCTCGGATAAGGGTCTGGTATGGATTTTTGGGGGACCCCACGCCATTTTTAAAAAAAAATTTGGTGTGGGGTTTCCCTTAAAATCCATACCAGACCTGAAGGGCCTGGTATGGAATTTAGGGGGACCTCCACGCCATTTCTTTTTTTAATTTTGGCTCTGGGTTCCCCTTAATGTCCATACCAGACCCCACGCATTTTTTTTTTTTTTTAATTTTGGTTCGGGGTTCCCCTGTGGGGAAATCCCATGCCGTTTTTATCAATGAACTCTTATGTGTATTGTCTGACCGACAATTCATTATAGCCGCTAGTAGTTTTAAATGACTTTTTTTTCCTTTGAAATGTCATTTTGCTGTCAGACTGTTCTAAACATGAAACATGCGCCTCTTTACAGGCATACTATAGACACCCCCCCAGGTACGAAATTTAAAGGAATATTAAACTTTTATTGTTCACTTTAAGCATTATTAAAATCACTGCTCCCGAAAAAACGGCCATTTTTAAAACTTTTTTTTTTTGCATTGATACATGTCGCCTAGGGCAGGACCCAGGTCCACAAACACTTTTTATAACAATAACTTGCATATAAGCCTTTAAAATGATCACTTTTGATTATTCATGTTCGTGTCCCATAGACTTTAACGGTGTTCGTGTGGTCGAACAAATTTTTTGCCTGTTTGCATGTTCTGATGCGAACCGGGGGGGTGTTCGGCTCATCCCTAGTGAAGAGACTGTGCAGAGGTGTAACTAGAAACCTCAGGGCCCCAGTGCAAGAAATCATGAAGCCCCCGAAGTGCAGCCTGTGTCACCAATGCAGCCTGTGTCACCAGTGCAGTCTGTATCACCAGTGCAGCCTGTGTCACGAGTGCAGCTTGTATCCCCAGTGCAGCCTGTGTCACCAATGCAACCTGTGTCCCCAGTGCAACCTGTGGCCCCAGTGCAGCCTGTGTCACCAGTGCAGCCTGTATCACCAGTGCAGCCTGTGTCCCCAATGCAAACTGTGTCACCAGTGCAACCTGTGTCACTAATGTAGCCTACCTGTGCAGGGGAAGAGAGGAGAGCTGCCGCCTGGTTGATCAGAGCACTAGGGAACATAACTCGAGGGAGGTTGCTACAGTGTTACTTGAGGGGGGTGGCTGCGGTGGTATTTAATGGGGGTTGTAATGGTGGTACTTGAGGGGGGGTGGTGGCGGTGGTACTGGAGCCACCACCACCTTTGCCTCTTACTGATCCCATCCCCCCACCACTGATCTCATCCCTAGGCGGGCGGTCAGTGGGCCCCCTGCAGTGGCAGAGAACTACAGGGCCCAGTCGCACTTGCGACTGTTGCAACCCTGATAATTCTGCTACTGAGACTGTGCAATATGAATGCAGTGATCTTTTAGGAGACGTGTTTTTTTTTTGCATAAATTTCAAACTATTGCATGTAATTTTATCATAAAAGTAAGTGTTTCCATTTCAATGCATATAATCACCTCCACAGCAGAAGAGGACTTTGGTAGTACAGGAAAGGAGATAACAGCTCTTTTATATTTAGTAGTTCCTAGCATGTCCAGACATTACCAGCATTTTCTCTCTTAAGCTAGGATTCTCTTGTTGCTATTGTGTTGGGATTAAAGGACATTGCGGGTAAATATGCCATAAAATCAACACAGCAGACCTGCCAATTTTTTATTGACACTGCAATATTTCATTGTTTATTCAGAGCAGACATGGAATTTCAAAGTGGTTGATTGATTGGCACACAACACACTGTCTTTTTAACCCTGAAAGTCATGATCACTTTGTGCATCCAACATGACTGTCACTTTTCTTATTTGATGGACAAATTCTTATTTTATAAAGGTTAGTCACAGGTATACATAAAGAGAAAAGCGTAATATTTGCATTTTAAACACTTTAAGCTGTTTGGATAAGAAACAATTATACAGACTTTTTAAATTATGTAATTAACCTATTTTTGGCAAGTGCTTAATTTGTAGAACAATAATGGACAAACTTACCGTTGCATGTTTTATTGTTGTTTATTTTCCCCTAACATATTTAATAGCTTATAGACTTATCACGATTAACAGTCTCCAAGAACAATGTTCATGTGACAGACCTAGCTGGAGAGAGACTTTTGGAGGGGACTGAATGCTAGCCTCTTGCGGATCGATCGTGGGCCCTGGCATTTGGGGGAACGGTGCTCTTTGCAGGGGCACGTTACAGTTCATAAGTCACCTAAGGCATTCTGGGCTCCATGATCAAATGTCATATGAAAAGAAGGTGCTTTTGTTTTCCACACAGACATATTCCAGCTGTTACCTTTCTAGTGCGGGTTTAACATTAAATTATTCAGTTTTTTTTTTTTTTTTAGTATAATTCTTTATTCAAAAGTTTTCAGTTATAACAAAACATACTCAATAAAAAGAAAGGAAATAATCCTATATTATAATAAAAATAAAACAAGACCAACAGTGCTGAACAAATATAAATGATAAACCAACAGCGACACTTATTAAATTCATAAAATAAAGATAAGGGTTAATGCGAATTATGAATTGAACAAGAAAATCGAAAGACGTATAACCTCGTAAAAAAAGAAAGATACATAGGTAGTAACAGACCTGGTAGACTCCTGGCAAAGGTATTAAGTAAAAAGAAAAATAACAAATACATTGACAAGATAAAGACCAGAACAAACGAGATCAGTTATAAAGATGTAGATATTGCAAAGACGTTTCAAGAATTTTACGGGGAGCTATACTCCATAGATAAAAACAACACGACTAAGGAGAGGGAACAAAAACAAGAGAAAATTAAAAACTACTTAAAGGAGGTTGGAATGGCCAAAATAACTGAAAGGGAGCGAACCTCCTTGGAGGCCCCCATTACGGAGACTGAAGTGAGAAAGGCGATCAGGGAGACACAAGTAGGTAAGAGCCCAGGCCCGGATGGGCTGACAGTGCTCTATTATAAAAAATATCAAGACTACCTAACACCAAAATTGTGCTCCTATATGAATGACATAGGGGGTAAAGGGGAAATGAGTAGAGAAGCATTGACAGCTAATATAGCAATTATTCACAAAGAAGGCAAAGATGCTACATTATGCTCTAGCTACAGGCCTATCTCCCTATTAAATGTGGATACAAAATTATTCGCAAAAGTGATTGCGGAAAGAGTGAAGCAAATAATAAAAAGGATCATCCACCCGGACCAGGTCGGGTTTATATCGGGTAGGCAGGGACGAGATAACAGTATCAAAACCCTCCTGATAGCCCAGGAAATTAAAAAGAGTGGAGTCCCAGGTCTACTTCTTTCAATAGACACAGAAAAAGCGTTTGATATAGTAGACTGGGACTTCATGATGAGCACGCTCGAAGAAGTTGGTTTTGGTGAGAGGATCTGCAAATGGATAAGGGCTTTACACTCTAGGCCATCAGCGAGAGTGAAGATAAATCGGACCCTATCTGAGCCTTTTGATATGTATAACGGCACAAGACAGGGGTGCCCAATCTCCCCTATGCTTTTCTTACTGTCGTTGGAACCCCTCCTCTCGAAGATTAGACAGAACATGGATATCAGTGGGGTAGTGATAGGTAACGCTGAATACAAACTTGCTGCCTTCGCAGGCGACATCTTGCTTTATATAACACGCCCAAGGATCTCCCTTCCAAATATCATGGCCACCCTAACAGAATATGGGAAATTATCTAATTTTAAAGTAAATCCAACTAAATCTGAAGCATTAGATATAAACTTTAGTAAGGCGAGGGACCATTCATATCAAAAACACTTCCCCTTTGTGTGGGGAAGAAAGGAATTGAACTATTTAGGAGTTAAAATTACTACATCAACGGAAACGTTACATCAAGCGAATTTTATACCGCTCTTGAACGAGGTAAAGTCAGAACTAAATAGAATACATCTGGGACGGGGGCGTGTCCGGACGTCGAGGTGGGTGGACGTGCTGCAGAGGAGCTCCGCCGAACCCTCTGCAATCTAGTGCCATCCGGAGCTCATACAGCACATAATCCTTCCCCAGGTGTGTCCCACGATTGCCGGGTGCTAGCTGCACTGCTCCCGGGGTCAATTGACCAGTTCAGCCGGCGGATTGAGTGGATCTCGGGCCGCAGCCAGCCCTGTACTAGACGCCGGCCGCCATCTTGCGGCCTACAAGACAGCCGGCATCCCCGGACTCGCGTACCGCGAACGGTGGTGCGGAGGGCGATTGGCCGGCCTGTAACCAGGACTGCTGACTCAGGAGCTGACCGGACTGAGAGGGGACCCAGGACCCTGTAGAAGCATCCGAGGAAATAGCCCCAGGACACCCGCGGCCTACAGCAGATCAGAGGCCTGTGAGGCCTCCAGCACTACCGGACTATAGTACCGCAATCGGGGGTACAGGAGACACCCAGCTCACGGCCATATACAGTGGACACCCCTCTACTGACCTCAGAGACTCAAGTACAGGTGTTTTTTGTTTTTTGGGGACATCCAGCACCGGCCGCCACCTTGCGGCCTAACAGTGAAGAGGGGCCCACACTTTAAAGTACTGAGTCATAATTAAACTGTGCTCTCCTCCTTGTACGCACCCAGCACTGAGAATTTACATCCGCGCTGACAGGAGGACATTGCTGCTCGCTCGGGCCTGTCCCTTCCCCTCCCCGTCCCCCTCATTTTTGTGGAGGCTGGGGGGTTTTAATAGAGAGCAATCGACCATGGATGGCTGAAGCCGCACACCCCTGAGTCCCGTGCCATCCCGACAGCTACAGGCTATCCCCGTAATACAGCACACCTGCGTTTTACATGGCGACAGCTAGCTCACACTCCTCGGAGCTTACAGACCCTCAACAAGGCACCATACAGAGGTATCTACTTAGAACAGCGCCGACTGATCCCCAGACCCCCAAAGACAAGATGGCGCCCGGCCGCAACCCGGGGAAGACCAAGCCACCCACCGCCACTCCCGCAGCAGCCTCCATAACAGAAGACGCGAATGAAAAACTCTAAGAATCCAGAGGAGAGACATCAGCCTCCTCTACAAGGTCAGTCACATCGCAAGACACAGACACCGGGGAATTCCAGACAACCCCTCATCCCTTGTCGGGAGTACCCATTAGAACGGAAGCTACAGCCCTCCTCTCTGCCTTCAGAACTGATTTCGAATCATGGGCAAGCAAGATGGAGGATTCCCTACAAGTAGAGCTAAACGCTCTGAGACAAAAAGTTACGGCTAATGAGGAAGCGGTATTGGTCTTAACCACTGCTCAAGATGACCATGAGGCATGTATAACAGCTCTTGAATCTGCATCCGCGGCACATATCCGTCGCCTACGCCACCAGCAGCCCCGCATAGAAGACAGCGAAAACCGCAGTCGCAGAAACAATATTAGACTGCAAGGTCTACCTGAGGCAACATCGGGAGCAGAACTGAAACCCATTGTCATATCCATCCTCAACAAAGTGCTGGGAAGAGAGGCAGCAACACCAATTGAACTGGATCGTGTTCACAGGGTGGGTGGGCCAGGGGGGGCCCGAGATGGTTGCCCCCGCGATGTCCTATGTCGGGTCCACTATTACACCTTAAAAGAGGAGATCATGCGAAAAACATGGAACGTGGGCCCAGTGGACTTCTTTGGAGCCTCTATTCACCTATACCCTGACTTGTCTCGCAATACGCTATACATGCGTCGAGTGGTGCGCCCTCTACTGGACCTTATACGGCAAGCCGGTGCCTCCTATACATGGGATCACCCCTTCAGCATCAAGGTAACACGTGGAGACAGCAGGTTCACGCTCTCCAATCCAGATCAACTACCTGACTTTTTCCTATTCATTGAGCAAGAGCCGGTAGACGTCTTGAACTGGCTGGACCCTCCAGATGACGGAGCGAGACAGTTGGGACTTGGTCCACTCCCACAGCGCCGCAGACGACCTAGGTCTAGGTCAGTCTCTTCTGGCCCAGGGATGAGACGACCCACCTCTCCAGAAGATTAAACCAGAAATTGGTAGGAGACGGACAGCTGGGGTTGTTATGCAAAGCTACCCCTATTTTCGAGTTATACTTTTTTACCAAAAAGCCCAAGACTCCCGGAAAACCTGGTAAAAGACGTAGTGAAAACAGGGGTCGGACCTATTGGCTCTTTTCCTGCTCTTTGCCAATTAATTATATGGCTGGGGTTCGGGAGAGAACATAGCCTATGGTCACCTTGGGACTCTCACTATGAAGGGCGTCAGGTACTGCTACAATACACCAACGTTTTTTTTTTTTATAAAATGTTCTGCTTTGTGTCAGATTGTTCCCTCTCACCCCCTTCCTCTGTGGGGTGCGATGGGGGGTGTGCGGCGGGGGAGGAGGATGCTACTCCGGGGGGAGGTTTGGCCTCCGGTCTTAATTAATCTCCGCCTTAGGAGAATGTAAGTTTAAAAGACGCCACGCAGGGTGCCCCCTCGGGTGGATCCCCTGCTCCTCCTGTTCCCCCCTATGCGCATACTATAGTTTTGACTAAATGATTTCTCTACAAGTGGGAGCCAATGTAATTGCAATTTATTTTCTATATAACCCCAGGTTAACTACTTATACCCACTGTTTATATTTAGTTGATTGTTCTCATCTGTTCTCGTTAAGCTGCCTTATGCTTCACATACGTTTTCCATGTTTCGTGTCCTACACACACTATTTACATGCCTGATTCGCTGTCGGGATCACGGCTCAGGTTCACCCATTTCGACCTTCCCCCCACAGTAGGACAGGTACTGTTGTGCCTAAAGCGTGATATCTCACGCAGTGTTTTGCGTTAGCAAACACATTAGTTTACCGGACGCATTTTTTAGGTGTCCTTTCATTTACACCTTACTTCTTCCATTATCCTCATAACCTTCTCTTTTCTCACTTTCCTTTCTTTTCCTTTTCTCTTCTTTTTCTCTCACTACCGTATTCCACCCCTTCTCCCCACCCTACCCCAAACTGTTCTACGTACTTTTTTTCTATATCCTTTCTTTTCTATACGACTTCTAGCACTCCAGCATGGCTCACACGGTAACCTCATGCCCCTAATTGAAACTTTGTTCATACAATGTAAACGGACTGAACATCGCCTCGAAACGTGGGCAAATACTATATCAGATGCACAAAAGACGAGTCAATGTGCTTTTGTTGCAGGAGACCCACTTCCATTCTGAATCCACCCCTTCCTGCTCCAGTAGATACTTTAATAGATGCATCCACAGTACCAATCCAGCACAAAAATCTAAGGAAGTATCTATTGCGTTTCATAAAACACTCCTTATTGAATTGCTCGATCATATGGCAGACCCACAGGGCAGGTACGTTTTTGTGAAAATCTCTCTGTGGGTGACTAAATTTACAATAGCTAATCTATACTTACCTAATACGCACCAAGTCCCATCGGCCTTGCAGTATTTAAAGATCTTGGCAGGTTTTGCAGAGGGTAAGCTCATACTCGGGGGGGGGCTTCAATACTCCTCTGGATCTACTCTTGGATTCATCGACATCCCGTTCCTCCATATCCTTTCCTAGAATACGGCCCTAAAACGTGCCATCTACAATATGCATCTTGTAGACATATGGCGGATACTGTACCCAGAATCACGAAACTACACACACTTTTCCAACGTTCACCGATCATACAGTCGTTTAGATTATTTCTTAGTCGACCACGGCTGCTTAGACTGGTCCCCAAATTGTGAAATAGACCCTATGGTTTGGTCCGACCACTCCCCTATATTCCTGACACTTACAGTCCCCTCTACCCCAATAAAAGAATGGACATGGAGGTTAAATGACTCGCTTCTGACTGAGCCAGGGTTCAATAATCGGATAGCGGAGACTATTTCAAACTTTTTTACAGACCACGCCTCTGATGACACCTCACCACCCATTCAATGGGAGGCATTAAAGGCGGTTTTACGGGGCAGTTTTATTCAAATGGGTGCCCGCATGAAAAAAGAACGCTCGGCTGCGATAGCCACGGCGGTACACAAACTCAGGACACTAGAGACTACACATAAATGCTCCCCGACTGTGGAGGTGCTTGCGGAGGTTTCTTCTGCTCGCTCTCAGCTTAGGGAATTATATGAGGCTTCCGCCCATACCTTTGCAAACAAACTAGCTTTTCACCAATACAAATTCCGGGATAAATGTGGTAGATCACTAGCTCACACCCTACATACCAAACAACCTAACACCTTTATACCCCACATACAGGACAATTCTGGGAAAACTGTCTCCTCACCTTCTGAGATGGGACAAGTTTTCCGGGACTTCTATCAATCCCTCTATAACATACCTACAACAAGCCCCACTGAGCCCCCCTACACAAGCCTCATATATCGCACAAAATGCATTGCCTACTCTTGACGACAAAACAATAGAGGACCTTGAAGCTCCGATGTCGGAAGACGAGGTTGTCCGCGCCATTGCATCTACCCCATCTGGCAAAAGTCCGGGCCCTGATGGCTTCACCCCGAAATTTTATAAACAATTTGCTCCCCTTCTCACTCCCTTCTTAACAAAAGTGTTTAACTCAATCTCTGAGCGATCAGTATTCCCGCCGCAAACTCTAGAGGCACATTTCACCCTCATCCCAAAACCCAACAATGACCTGACTATATGTGCTAATTACCGACCCACTTCGCTGATAGGGGTAGATTTGAAAGTGTATGCGAAGGTGCTAGCAAATAGACTACAACCGTTGTTACCCCGATTAATACACTTAGATCAAGTAGGCTTTGTGAGTGGACGAGAGGCACGCGATAACACCCTGAAAACCCTTCTCATTGCGGACTATGCTTGAGCCCACAATGTCCCATTATGTCTTCTCACGGTAGACGCGGAAAAGGCCTTCGACCGCGTTGACTGGCAATTTCTTCGCCTATCACTGCAACAACTGGGTCTAGGCCAAAACATGCTCTCCAGAATAATGTCCCTCTATACCTCTCCCTCCGCTAGGATTAGACTAAACGGATCTCTAGCGCCAAAATTCACTATTCGCAATGGAACGCGACAGGGGTGCCCCTTGTCCCCCATTCTCTATGTTCTTGTTATGGAACACCTAGCCTTCGCCCTTAGAAACAACCCGGCTGTCCACGGTGTTAGTATAGGCCCCATACATACTAAACTTGCCTTATTTGCAGATGACTTGCTCATATTTGTGACCCAACCGCAAGTCTCCTTACCCTCCATTATGCAGGAGTTTCAGAGATATGGAGATGTTAGTAACTTTAAAGTTAATCATAGTAAGTCAGAAATACTCAATATTTCACTCCCAGAGGCAGCTCTCCAACAGCTCGCGTCTACCTTCCCTTTTAAGACAAACTCCACATCTATTCAAATTCATATCCCAACAGACACTTCCCAATTATTCACCAGCAACTTTACCCCTCTACTTCTTAGAACACAAGCTGATCTGACCACATACGCATCTAAACAGCTCTCTTGGTTGGGAAGGGTGAATGTTTTAAAGATGGATGTCCTCCCTCGATTCCTCTATCTTTTCCAAACCATTCCTATTTACATTTCCACCCCGTTTTTCAAAAGGCTTCGCCAGATTTTTTCTAAATTCATATGGCAAGGAAACCGCCCCAGGATAAAGTATGACACAATGATTCTTCCGAAGGCCCGGGGGGGGGCGGGGGTCCCGGATGCCTCTTCCTACCATAAGGCAGCGGTACTCACACGTATTGTGGATTGGTTTCACCACCCTTTCTCCAAGCTCTGGGTTCAATTGGAGAAACATCTCAATGGGGCTGATCTTTGCGCCCTGCCGTGGATACCTACAGCTCGGCGGAAGGATAGTACCCTCTCTACTGCCCTTACTCGTCAGACTCTTCAGATATGGGACCGACTGCTATTAACGAAGTAAATTATCTAAACCTCGAGGCCCAATGACTCCTCTCTTTGGGACTCCGGCTTTCCCTCCGGCGGAGAATAAGGAGAGATTTGGACCCTGGAATAGGGATAGTCATCGATGTTTAGCACAGGTATTACGCGCTGACCCATCTTTGAGACCAGACATACCCCCCCAGACGGGTCCGGAGCCCCCAATCATGTGGTTACAAAGGAGTCAATTAATGTCATATATATGCACTTTCTCCCCCATTTCAGAAATCCTGGATGACCTGACAGACTTTGACGAGCTGCTCTTACAACCAGACCCGCCAACACATGTAGTATCACTGTTATATTCCCTTCTATTGAACATATCTAACCCTGACTATCCAACGTACACGCAGAAATGGGAAACAGATCTACAGCATTCCATCTCCCCTGCTGATTGGCAAAAAAGCTTTATCTTAACGCATAGGATCTCTTTGGCAACTAAGACTCAAGAAAAAGCGTTTAAGCTATTAACAAGGTGGTACAGATGCCCGGTGACTATTCAACGGTTTAACCCTTCTCTATCAGGTACTTGTTGGAGATGCCTGTCCTCTAGTGGGACAATGCTCCACATCTGGTGGGCATGCCCTCCAATTCGGAAACTTTGGCAAAAGATCTTTGATCTATACAGCAGGCTGATGGCGACCTCAATTAAGCCCACACCAGAGATAGCCCTACTATCTATGCTTCCGGGCCCACTCAAGCTGATTAAAAAAGACATACTGCGCCACTTCTTGGCCGCAGTCAGGACAGTAATCCCCAGACATTGGAGAACAATGGATGTGCCTTCCTTGGGTGATTGGACTGTTGAAGTGGATCGGATAAGAGATCTGGAGCGTCTGCTGGCGCAGGAAGCAGGAAGGGAGGAACAGTTCTCCACCACCTGGACCTCATGGTCGATGTTTCGTTATTCCGATGACTTCCCCATATGGGTCAGGGATGCCCCATCTTTACCCACCGATTAGCCATGCTGGGGTGCTTCCCACTTCTGTTGTCACCCCTTATCTATCTACATGCTATCATTCTTACCCCTCTCTCTCTGTTTCCTTTTCTTTATGTACTGAACCAGTCACTCAAATATATAAACAAAGATCATATACCCAGAATTGCTCAACAACATGAATATTTATAATAAGTGATTGAATGATCCCTACGGCGTTCCAGTCTGATTAGGAGGAACCTCCAGATAACACAAACACGCGAAACCACAAAAGTGGATATAGGATGGTTCCCCCACACATGTTATTCTATTTTTACATTAAAATCCTCTACATACAATATGACAATATAGTATTTCTCCAGAAGCTGTATGATAAAGCATATATTCATGTGCGTGTATAGTAAAGGGTTCCCTTATTGTTTTGTATATAATTTATACAATATTATACTGTAAAGTACTTTATCTTTCTGTTCTACCCTTATATTGAAATAAACTAAGATTGAACAGAATACATCTGGGACAATTATCTTGGGTGGGAAGAATAAATATTTTCAAAATGGTTTTACTGCCAAAAATAACATATAAAATGCAAATTCTCCCAATCACGCTGCCACATACATACCTTAGAAGATTACACTCAATGTTTTTAAGATTTATCTGGAGAGGGAAGACACCTCGATTAAAATACACTCAATTGATAAATACTAAAAGTAAAGGGGGATGGGGAGCACCAGACGTACGGAAATATTATGAAGCTATTGCATTAGCTAGAGTTGTAGATTGGGTTAAAAATAAAGAAAAACACTGGGTAGTAATAGAAAATAAAATTAGCAATACTAAATTATATAAAATAATATGGATTTCACCTCAATTGAGAAAATATAGCACCGAAACTCATGATATCACCAGACATGCATTTAAGACATGGGACACACTGCACAAAAGGGAGCATTGGGAGTTCAATTCACCTTTAACCCTTTCATGACTAAGCCTATTTTTGAAATTTGGTGTTTACAAGTTAAAATCCATATTTTTTGCTAGAAAATTACTTAGAACCCCCAAACATTATATATATTTTTTTAGCAGAGAATCTAGAGAATAAAATGACGATTGTTGCAATATTTTTTATCACACGGTATTTGTGCAGCGGTGTTTAAAACGCAAATTTTTGGAAAAGTGACACTTTCATGAATTTTTAAAAATCCAAACAGTAAAGTTACCCCAATTTTTTTGTATAATGTGAAAGATGATGTTACGCCGAGTAAATAGATACCAAACATGTCACCCTTTATAATTGCACGCACTCGTGGAATGGCGACGAACTACGGTACCTTTGAATTTCCATAGGCGACGCTTTAAACATTTCTTTACGGTTACCAGGTTTGAGCTACAGAGGAGGTCTAGGGCTAGAATTATTGCTCTTGCTCTGACGATCGCAGCGATACCTCACATGTGTGGTTTGAACACCGTTTACATATGCGGGCGCGACTTCCGTATGCGTTTTCTTCGCTGCGCGAGCTCGCGGGGACAGGGGCACTTTAAAAAATTTTTTTTTTTTTTTTATTTATTTTATTTATTTTTGTACTTTATAAATTGTGTTTAAATTTTTTTTTTTTTTTTTTACTTTTATTGCTGTCACAAGCAATGTAAACATCCCTTGTGACAGTAATATGTGGTGACAGGTACTCTTTATGGAGGGATCGGGGGTCTAAAAGACCCCCGATCCCTCCTTTACACTTCAAAGTATTCAGATCGCCGAAAACGGCGATTCTGAATACTGTGTACTTTTTTAAATTCGGCGCCATTGGCAGCCGAGTAAACGGGAAGTGACGTCATGACGTCGCTTCCGCGTTTACAGCAAGAAGGCTGGAACGAAGCCGCTCGCAGCTTCGTTCCAGTCCGCCCCCAGCCGCCGAAGGCAGCGGAATGGACACCAGGCCTCCCGATCGCACGGGAGGCCCGGTAACAGCGGCGGGAGGCAGCGGGAGGGGGGGGTGTCCCCTCCCGCTCCTCCGGTATAACAACCGAGTGGCTTTTAGCCGCATAGGTTGTTATACTCGGGTAGCCGATTGCCCGCTGGAAACAACGGTACCGGGATGATGCCTGCAGCTGCGGGCATCATCCCGGTATAACCCCGGAAAGCCGAGTACGCATATATGCGTGTAATGCCACTCAAAGATGTAGACCATTTTGCACCAGGGAAAGAGGAGTGGTTTGGCAAATGGTTACTAGAAGAAAATATTCAACTAAAAGATGTAATGTGCCAGGGCAGAATATGCTCACTCCAAGAGCTTCAGGATAAGAGAAACATGATAGCTATTAACCCTTGGCGCTACAACCAACTAAAGCACTTTGTAGATTCCTTACCGCGACCAATTAGATCATTGGATAATTTACTGCCTCTAGAGAAAATCTGCATGGACAAAGATGGGAAGGGTGGTTTTTCTCGGATTTATAAAGTCTTAGTTGAATTGGGAAGGCCAGACACCCCGGCCTTTATAGGGAAATGGGAAAAGGAGCTAGGGAGAACACTTTCAGCTCCAGAAGTCTCATTGATATTGAAGAGAGTCCCGGCCACATCGGTTAACAGTAAATTGTTAGAACTAAACTTTAAGTGTTTGACTAGAATGTATCTGACTCCGGATCGGGTTCATAAAGTTCAAAGGGAAAAGCCGCAGTATTGTTGGAGGGGCTGTACAGAACTAGGGACAATGGCCCACATTTGGTGGCTTTGTCCGGAAATAAGAATATTTTGGGGCGAAGTAAGAAAATATATCAAAGAGATCACAAGTTTCAACATATCCAACGACCCTTGGATATGCTTATTTCACTTGAGCGATATGCCCACTAAAACATATCTTAGAACACTTTTGCCACATCTTATTGATGTGGCCAAAAGCCTAATCCCTAAGCATTGGCAAAAGAAAGAATGACCCACGATGAGGGAATGGTTTAATAAAAATAACGAGATACATTGTCTAGAGTATTTAAGGTTTAGTGAAGGGATAAAAATGGGGGCCTATGAAATAAAGTGGAGAGAATGGGAAAAATTCAAAGAATCCTCAAAAGCAGTCGAGATGTGGATCACTTAATTAGAGTGGGGGTTTTCGCTCTAGTGCAAGATACAGGGGTAAATCCAAAGTAGGGGTAGTTAGGAAGAGATAATGGGAGGCTAGAGGAGAAGAATGAGGGGAGATGGGTGGGGTACGGTCTCGGGGGAGGGGGGGAGGGGGGGAAGAGTTTTTCAGGAGGGAAGTAATCGCAACTTGTTGAGCAAATACCTTTTGTAATATGATGATTTAGTCTATTAAACAGATCTATAGCCACTATGATGTGATGATAAGATGAGAACATTTTGAATTTTAAATAATTGAAAAATGTATTCCCGGGGAAAACTTTCTCGCTGATGTGGCAAAAAAAAAAAAAAAAAATGCGAATTATGAATTAATACGCCACCTTAATGAAAATTCATTAATCTATGGTATATTACATTTGTATCACTGCTTAAAATCTTCCTTTGTTATACCTTGCCTTATGTACTTTAGGATAAAAGAAACCTTTCTCCTGACCCCGACACTTGGGGTCAGGAGACATAATCTACTGGAAAGAGAGCTACAAAACAAACAAACAGATAATAAAAAAAAAAGAAGAAGAAAAAAGAAGAAAAAAACAAACAAAACAACTAACTATCTCAGACTCAAAACCTGCAAACTTTCAACACCCTACCCCCCCAAAGTTACCCCATCAAACCCGGCCTGCAAAAAGACCCCTTTCACACTGGGGCACTTTGCAGGCGCTACAGCGCTAAAAATAGCGCCTGCAAAGCGCCCTGAAACAGCCGCTGCAGTCTCTCCAATGTGAAAGCCCCGAAGGCTTTCACACTGGAGCAGGTGCACTGGCAGGAGGCTGAAAAAAGTCCTGCAAGCAGCATCTTTGGAGCGATGAAGGAGCGGCGTATACACCGCTCCTTCACCACTCCTGCCCATTGAAATCAATGGGGCAGCGCAGTTATACCGCACTTTGCAGGCGGTTTTAACCCTTTTTTGGCTGCTAGCGAAGGTTAAACCACCTCGCTATCAGCCGAATAGCGCCGCTAAAACGACGGTAAAGTGGCGCTAAAAATAGCGCTGTTTTACCGCCGGCGCCTGCACTGCCCCAATGTGAATGAGGCCTTAGAGATCTTCATTCCTGATCTAAACGTGAAAGTAATCAACATACTGGGGTGTACAAGCAAAGGTCGTCCATGGCTGCCAGGTGTCCCTACATTCCTTCCCTCTACTAGGGATGAGCCGAACACCCTTCCGTTTGGTTCGCACCAGAACATACCAAACAGGCAAAAAATTTGGCAGAACACATGAACACTGTTAAAGTCTATGGGACACGAACATGAATAATCAAAATGTTTTTTCGGGAGCAGTGATTTTTTTTTTTAATGCTTAAAGTGAAACAATAAAAATTAAATATTCCTTTAAATATCGTGCCTGGGGGTGTCTATAGTATGCCTGTAAAGTGGCGCATTTTTCCTGTGTTTAGAACAGTACCACAGCAAAATGACATTTCTAAAGGAAAAATTGTCATTTAAAACTGATCGCAGCTGTAATGAATTGTCGGGTCTCGGCAATATGGATAAAAGTCAATGAAAAAAAGTGCATGGGATCCCCCCAGTCCATTACCAGGCTCTTTGGGTCTGGCATGAATATAATGGTATAGGTAAAATGGTATAAATGGTATAGGGGCCCCCCAAAATCCATACCAGACCATTCAGGTCTGGTATGGATTTTTTTTTTTGGAATTTTCTTATTGACATTTTTATTGAAAAAAAATAAAATAACAAGCAACATTACATTGCGAAGAGATGGTGGACATATAATAACATATATCTGTTTCAGAGACCTAGGGAAAACACTTAATACTTCTATGAAAACAAGGCTGTGTATCTTACAACTTCAACAGAAGAATATCACAGTGGCTTCTGTGTAGTTGAGTTAGCGAATAGCGCTATATAGGTAGCAGCCATTTCTTAGATCCCTGAGGCTCCAGCCTGTTTTTATCCTGGTAACCTGTCAGGATGTCATCTTTAGTAGGTCTCTGAATATCTGCAACTTTTCTGTAGGTAGACGCATAATGTTGCACTAAGAAACATTGCAAAGTTGTAGTTATAAGGAAAGAAGGATAGTCTGAAATGAGAAAGGGAAAGAAAAAAAAGGAAAAGATATGAAAAAGGTTAGCCAGCCTCTTGAGATCCCCCCACACCCCCATTCAAATTCCCTATATTATCTAAAAATGCCAATATAGGATGCCCAAGGTTCCCAAGTTGCTTCAAGCTTAGCAGTTGAGTCCATCAAAGAACTGACCATTTTTTCCTGTGTCATCACCCAAGAAATGTTTCTTTTGGCTGCTGCAACGAAAACCTTTGGTTGGTGGTCTGGATTTATCCAGCCCCTGATCTAGGGCCATGTTAGAATCTCCTGTGTATATGACCATTCCTTCCACTAAGGAGTCTAGTGTTTTAAACAAGTTCTGGAAAAAGTCTGTTTGTCCCTGATTGGGTGCATAGTATGAGATAAAGGAGTAAATCTGAGCGTCAATTGTCTCCTTCACCAGTAAAAACCTGCCTTCTGGGTGTTCAAGTTGCGGAGTGAATTTACAGTTATTTGAAAACAGGATGGCTACCCCCCTAGTTTTATCCTCGGCATTCGCTAGGAAGAACATTGGAAATTTGGCGTGCAAAAAGGAGGGGTTATACTGCCTTGGGAAGTGTGTCTCCTGAAGGAGTACTACGTCTATTTTTTATGAGTGTAGCGCTTGTAAAATTTTTCATCTTTTCACTGGTGAGTTCATCCCCATTGTATTGTGGGAAGCAACACGCAGTGGAGGAGTGGGTATGGTGTTGTTAGCCATTGAGCAGAGGGGTTACAGTCTCACCTGATTCGCTGTCACTTACCTTAAGGAGTAATTCTGGAGCTGTTTGGAAGCCATCTTGCGAACGTGTGGCGGTTCTGTGAAGGATGAGGAGTGTGTGGGGATCCGAGGGCCTGTCAGAGTAATCACGAGAGGAGCAGAAACAAGAAAAAAGAAAGAAAGAAAGGTTAGAGTTGAGCTCTCTAGGAGCTCCATCGGGCAGGAGAGTAAAACCATCTCACTGCCTCTAATACCAACAGTCGTCTCAACTTCAAGTGAAGTTGAGAGCCTACCAAGCGTGCATGGCATAACCATATGGTAGGGGGGTGCAAAGGCCAGCCATCCCGGCTGAGGCCCACTTAAACATATGAACAGAAATTGCAATGGTGTTAACTGCCTGTGACTAGCTTAAAACAATATAAGCCATTTCAAACAGCCTTTTTCTGGAACACTAGTAGGAGGGGAGAGGGAAGCAAAGGGAAGGGGGGGGTGTGGGATAGGGGATGGGAGGGGGGATAGGGAGGGCGTTGGGGGTAAGGGGTGGGAGAGGGATTGGAGGGCATCTTCATTGTTCCAGTGAAGGAAGAGTTCTCATTGTAGAGTGACATGGACCTCAGAAATATCAGTTCTTCCTTGTCACTATCATTTTGGTTCAGTAAAAATAGCCTAGCACATGGATAAGGATTGTGTTTCTCAGGGGTCTGTCATAATAGAGGGGGGTAGCAGGAAATTGTCCCCGGTACAAACGTGGTAGCCAGAAAAATTAAACTTTATAAACACACTTAACAACAACTAATTGAAAAAACGCAGGATTGATGGACTCTTCTCTAAGGAGCAAAAGCTGGAGAAGTCCAGAAAGGAGGAAATGTTCGTTCCGATCCCATAAGTTTCAAGAAGGCCTGCCTTCTTTAGGTTTCTTGAAGCTGTTCTTGTTCCACATTGGGGAAATGGGACTAAATTGGCAGCCTAATCTTTGCTAGGGGGGCCTAATGCTCTGTGTGCGCGATCTAGCTCCAGTTTATGAGGAGGAATGTTGGGGATAAGGTCCCTGATAAAGTCCTGTACTGCCAGTGTAATGTCAGTGATGGTCCCCAGCAGCCCCCATAAATGAAAGTTGTACCTTCGCGATCTGTTCTCGAGATCATCGATTCCAGATAAAGCTGTGTCCAATTGATCGTGTAGAACATGAATTTGATCTTAGTTCTGATTGGTCCTAGCTACTGTGGAATCTATTTTAAGCTCCATTGCTTCCATTCAGTCTCCTAAGTTCTGGAGATCAGCCTTAATGTCCCCAGTGATCTTAGCCGCTGTAGTGGACAGTCCCCTATTCAACAGTTCCGAAAGTTTATGGAACAGATCAGCAGTGTTGATCAGTGTGTCTGAGCTGGATTGCCCTGGCTGTTGTGAGGTAGCTGGGTAGGCCTCAACATATCCCATGGGGGAGAGCATGTAATCCTCCAGAGTGTGCCCTATAAGTGACTCCGTGGAGGCTGGTGAGAGAGCCTCTGTATGGGGGTTACCCACTGTTGCTGATCCCGGAGGCTGAGGTATTTCTTCCTCCATGTCAGCATACGGCTGCCATCTTGGATACGAGCGGGTCCCGTTTTGTGTAAAATCTCGGCCGCAGGTTTCTCCTGGCCGGAGATGCTGCAGTGAGGCCGTTGTAATATTCAGGAGCCTCAGGCAAAGCTGTGGTGCGCCGTTCAGCCGGAATGGTGCGGAGCTCCAGGCTTACACGGCCATCTTGGAGCCTCCATGCATGAGCACACCCTGGTATGGATTTTAAGGGGAACCCTGCGCCAAAATAAAAAAAAAATTGCATGGGGTCCCCCCAAATTCCATATCAGACCCTTATCTGAGCACTCAACCTGGCAGGCTGCAGAAAAAGAGGGGAGATGAGAGAGCGCCCCCCCCCCTCTCCTGAACTGTACCAGGCCACATGTCCTCAACATGGGGAGGGTGCTTTGGGGTAGTTGATGGGGACAAGGGCCTCATCCCCACAAACCTTGCACGGTGAGGTCCCCGGGTGACCCCGCCCTCTGATGTCACGGGGACTTCCCCACGGCTTCACCGTGGTGTCAAAGGGGGGACAGGGTCACCTGTTTACATAACCGGGTGGCCCCACCACCCTCTGACGCTACGGTAAAGCTATGGGAAAGTCCCTGTGGTGTCAGAGGGGGCGGGGTCACCTGGGGATGTCACCGGGTGGCCCTGCCCTCAGTTATATAAGAACTGTCAAAGGTGATGAAGCGTCACACGTTGGGAGCCTCCCATGGAGGCAGATCAGTGGCAGATTTTTTTTTTTTTGGTCCGTCATGGCGTGAAGAAGAAGATGAATGCACATCGTGGGACATTTTTATTTTTTTATTTTTTAATAAAGGACTTGTCCCCAAGCTGTGTCTTGTCGTTTTTAACATTTTGACACTTTTCTTGTGAAATGATAGGGGTACATTTGTACCCATTACCATTTCACACGGGGGGGGCCGGATCTGGGGGTCCCCTTGTTAAAGCCCCCCGCCCACAGACCCCCACAACCACCAGGCAAGGGTTGTGGGGATGAGGTCCTTTGGCTACCCCAAAGCACCCTCCCCATGTTGAGGGCATGCGGCGCTCCCTCGTCCCCCCTCTTTTCCTGCGGCCTGCCAGATTGTGTGCTCGGGTAAGGGTCTGGTATGGATTTTGGGCGGGACCCCTACACCATTTTTTTTTTATTTGGCGCAGGGTTCCCCTTAATTTCCATATCAGACCCGAAGGGCCTGGTATGGATTTTAGGGGACCCCCACGCAATTTTTTATTTTTGGTTCAGGGTTCCCATTAATATTCATACCAGACCCAAAGGGCCTGGTAATGGATTGGGGGGATCCCATGCTCTTTTTTTCAATGAGTTTTATCTATATTGCCGAGACCCAACAATTCATTACAGCCGCTATCAGTTTTAGATGACAATTTTGCTTTAGAAATGTAATTTTGCTGTGGTACTGTTCTAAACACGGGAAAAATGCACCACTTTACAGGCATACTATAGACACCCCCAGGCACAATAAATAAAGGAATATTTCATTTTTATTGTTTCATTTTAAGCATTAAAAAAAATCACTGCTCCCAAAAAACGGCCGTTTTAAAAAAAATTTTTGCATTGATACATGTCCCCTGGGGGAGGACCCGGGTCCCCAAACAATTTTTATGACAATAACTTGCATATAAGCCTTTAAAATGAGCAATTTTTCATGTTAGTGTCCCATAGACTTTAATGGTGTTCCAGGGGCTTTCAAATTTGCCCTGAACACCGCATATTGTTCGGTGTTCGCAAAGTTCGGCCCGAACTTATGCTCGGGCAGAAGCGTTCGCCCATCCATACTCTCTACCATAGAAAGACGCTGTCATATATTCCATTGTCCTAATTTCATCTATTCTAGAGAACCAATGTTTCAAAGAAGGTGTAATAGTAGACTTCCACAAATCTGGGATACATGCCCGGGCAGCATTTACATATGCGCTACCAGCGACTTTTTATAGTGATGTAGGGGCAACTCATTTAGGTGCAGGAGATATCCCAGAGGGTCCAAACCAAGGTCAACTAATGTCAATTGTTTAATCATGTTCCCCACTTCCTTCCAAAATGATGTAATTAAAGGGCACAGCCAGAAAATGTGTAGTAGTGTCCCTATCTCTTTATTGCAATGCCAGCATAGCTTAATGGTTTGCGGATAAAGTTTATTAAGTAGGATCGGAACCCTATACCACCTGACTAATAACTAATATCCCTGTTCTTGAAAGTGGCTTGCTATGGAAGATTTGTGAGCCAGTAAAATGATCCAGTTACGATCTTTTAAAAAAAATTTGAAGGTCCACCTCCCAGCGACGTATATACGAAGTAATATGACCTTCTGGAGGCTCAATAATCTGTTTATACAGAAGTGACAGCATGTGTGTTACATGTTTCCCCTCCGCACATAGGCACTCAAAGGATGTCAGTGGCCTAGCATATAATTCCGCATCCGATATAGACTTTAAATAATGTGACAATTGAAAGGCAGACCAAAAGCTCAGGGGGGCTGTGAAAGGGTAGAAAGATCTTAAATAGACATCCAGCCCTGTGGGGTAGCAAAATGCATGCATCTAGTTATACCTAGTCCTATCAACCCCCGGAGCTGTTTATTGCCAAGTCCAGGAGTTAGGTCTGGATTCTGAATCACCAGAGTTAATGGTGATGGATAGGGAGAGAGGCCTTTTGATGAAAGTGTGTGGATGGGAACTGTAATAGTAGCCCCAATTGTAGGATGCCTCTTCAATTCCTAATAATGTTTATGAGCGACCCAATGGAGCGCTGACAAAGCGATCAATGAGGCTTGTTGTTCCACTTGCACCCAAAGTTTAGTCTGCAGGGTGGTGCACCATGACACCAATCTAGACAGATGTAGAGCTTGATAATATGAGGTCAAGCAAACCCAGAGATTTAGGCAAGACTAACAACGAGTAGTGAAGTCTGGTGACTTTGTTGCTCCAGAGAAATTTAGTTAACAATGTCCGACATGAGAGAAAAAAAAGCTTGAGGTAATTTAATGGGTATTGCTTGCATTAAATATAAAATCTGTGGGAGCAATGTCATCTTAAATACATTACACCTCCCAAACCGAGTAAGGGTAAGGGTCTGCCATAATTGAAAATGTGATCGCATTTTCAATAATAATGGGCAAAAGTTTATCTGATATAGTAAGGCTGTATCCGGGGTCAGTTTATCCCCCAGGTATTTCAAAAAAGCCTGAACCCATTTGAACTTGTAAATGCCTTGTAGCTGAGAAATACACTCTGTAGGGAGAAGAATACTCATCGCTTTGCATTTAGCATCGTTTATAGAAAAATTAGAAAGATCCTCATACTGAGCTAAACATTGGAGTAGGTATCATAATGAAACGTCGGTAAGAAAAAATAAGAGGTTGTCCGCATACGCAGCAATTTTATGCTCCATATTTAAAACCTGAAGTCCACTAATCAAGGGGTCTGATCTAACTTTGCAGAGAAAAGGTTCTAGGGTTAGCACAAACATTAATGGAGAAAGGGGGCAGCCCTGTCTCATCCCATTAGACAGAGAGAAATACTCTGATCGAGCCCTGTTAACCAACACAGCCGCTGTAGGACCAGTGTATAATGCCTGAATCCGTGACTGCATTTGTTCCCCCAGGCTAATATGTCTGAGGGGGGATCGTAAAAATTGACAATCCACCCAGTCGAAGGCCTTTTCAGCATCTGTTAATAAAAGCAGAAAGGGTCGACTCTCCGAATGTGCAGTGTGGATCAAATCTATTACCCTTATAGTATTATCCCTGGCCTCTCTCTGAGGGATAAAGCCTGCCTGGTCTGCATGGACAAGGTGAGAGAAATGTGGCAATAACCTATTCGCTAAGATTTTTTAAAAATAATTTTAAATCAGCATTTAAAAGTGCTATAGGCCAATAGTTCCCACATTGAATGTGATCTTTATCCTGCTTAGGGATCACAATAATGTGGGCCCTCAAAGCATCCTCTGTTAGCTTACAATTAGCTGAAATAGAGTTGTAGGGGCATCAAAAAGTATGGAGAAAGAACATCCTGAAAAGTTTTGTAGTAAGTAAGATTTAGCCCATCTGGGCCAGGGGTATTCCCTGATTTAGAGAGTTCTATCACCGAGGCCAGTTCTTTATTTGTTATAGGGGCTTCCATTCCCGCAATTACCTCTAACGGAAGTGAGGGCATACCCAATGATGTCAAAAAGGAAGATATCAGGTCTGCTCGAGTAGAACATTGCTGGGTTTGAGTGTTATGAAGATTTTAAAGCCTCCAATAGAATTTTTGAAATTCCTGAGCTATAGATACAGCTTCTAATTATTCAGTTATGATATTTATACATTAGGTATTCTGTAATTGGCAGTAATGGTAACCAAACAAGCTCAAATACAAACAAAATAATCAAGAGGTTTCTTTCAAAAAATTAAATATTAAATATATGGTTCTAAAACCAATGAGAACCTACTTAATAAACTTCATAGAAAAAGTATTGAGGACCTCAACATCTATGATTATATACACTGACTATAGGGACATGGAGGGATTCTTTCTCAGCCCCCTCATGCAGACTTCTCTGTTTTTTTTTTCCTTAAACATTGTTCCTTTGTAGTTATGTCATATTTGTGACACATTTTAAGTCAAATAAGTCAAACCAATGATACCTTTTACTTCCCATTGTCCTATTATGTAAAGCAGTAAGTTGGATACCATTGATGGGTGACATGTAGGGATGAGCCGAACACCCCCCTGTTCGGTTCGCACCAGAACATGCGAACATGAAAAAAGTTTGTTCGAACACGCAAACACCGTTAAAGTCTATGGGACACGAACATGAATAATCAAAAGTGCTAATTTTAAAGGCTTATATGCAAGTTATTGTCATAAAACGTGTTTGGGGACCTGGGTCCTGCCCCAGGGGACATGGATCAAAAAAGTCTTTTTCGGAAGCAGTGATTTTAATAATGCTTAAAATCAAGCAATAAAAGTGTAATATCCCTTTAAATTTCATACCTGGGGGGTGTCTATAGTATGCCTGTAAAGGGACGCATGTTTCCCATGTTTAGAACAGTCTGACAGCAAAAAGGAAAAAAAGTCATTTAAAACTACTTGCGGCTATTGCATTGCCGGTCCGACAATACACATAGAAGTTCATTGATAAAAATGTCATGGGAATTCCCCACAGGGGAACCCCGAACCAAAATTTAAAAAAAAAATGACGTGGGGG
This sequence comes from Aquarana catesbeiana, assembly GCF_042186555.1. Lineage (NCBI taxonomy): Eukaryota > Metazoa > Chordata > Amphibia > Anura > Ranidae > Aquarana > Aquarana catesbeiana. The sequence continues at coordinate 477,169,797 of NC_133325.1, forward strand.
TCCCCCTAAATTCCATACCAGGCCCTTCAGGTCTGGTATGGATATTAAGGGGAACCCTGGCCAAAATTGGATTTTTGGGGGAACCCCCACGTTATTTTTTTAAAAAATTTTGGCCGGTGTTCCCCCAAAAATCCATACCAGACCCTTATCCGAGCACGCAACCTGGCAGGCCGCAGGAAAAGAGGGGGGGACGAGAGAGCGCCCCCCTCCTAAACCGTACAAGGCCACATGCCCTCAACATTGGGAGGGTGCTTTGGGGTAGCCCCCCAAAACACCTTGTCCCCATGTTGATGAAGACAAAGGCCTCATCCCCACAACCCTGGCCGGTGATTGTGGGGGTCTGTGGGCAGGGGGCTTATCGGAATCTGGAAGCCCCCTTTAACAAGGGGACCCCCAGATCCCGGCCCCCCCTGTGTGAAATGGTAAGGGGGTACAAAAGTACCCCTACCATTTCACTAAAAAACTGTCAGTAATGTTAAAAATGCTTCTTCTTTCTTCTTTCTTCTATCTTCCTTCATCTTCTTCTTCTGGTTCTTCTGGTTCTTCTGGTTCTTCCTCCGGTGTTCTCGTTCAGCATCTCCTCCGCAGCGTCTTCTTCCCTTCTTCTCCTCGGGCCGCTCCGAATCCATGGCATGGAAGGAGGCTCCCGCTCTTCTCTTCATCTTCTTCTCTTCTTAATCTTCTTTTCTTCTTCTCTTCTTCATCTTCTTCTCTTCTTCATCTTCTTCCCCCGGGCCGCTCCGCATCCATGCTGGCATGGAGGGAGGCTCCCGCTGTGTGACGCGTCTCCTCTTCTGACCGTTCTTAAATAACTGGGGGCGGGGCCACCCAGTGACCCCGCCCCCTCTGACGCACGGTGACTTGATGGGACTTCCCTGTGATGTCACGGGGAATGCCACAGGGAAGTCCCTTCATGTCCCGTGCGTCAGAGGGGGTGGGGTCACCGGGTGGCCCCGCCCCCATTGTTTAAGAACCGTCAGAAGAGGAGATGCGTCACACAGTGGGAGCCTCCCACCATGCCAGCATGGATGCGGAGTGGCCCGAGGAGAAGAAGGGAAGAAGACGCCGCGGAGGAGATGCTGAACGAGAACACTGGAGGAAGAACCAGAAGAACCAGAACAACCAGAAGAACCAGAAGAAGAAGAAGAAGATGAAGGAAGATAGAAGAAAGAAGAAAGAAGAAGCATTTAAATAAAGGAATTGTCAAAAACTGTCTCTTGTCATTTTTAACATATTTGACAGTTTTTTAGTGAAATGGTAGGGGTACTTTACCATTTCACACAGGGGGGAGGGCCGGGATCTGGGGGTCCCCTTGTTAAAGGGGGCTTCCAGATTCCGATAAGCCCCCCACCCGCAGACCCCCACAACCACCGGCCAGGGTTGTGGGGATGAAGCCCTTGTCCTCATCAACATGGGGACAAGGTGTTTTGGGGGCTACCCCAAAGCACCCTCCAAATGTTGAGGGCATGTGGCCTGGTACGGTTCAGGAGGGGGGGGCGCTCTCTCATCCCCCCCTCTTTTCCTGCGGCCTGCCAGGTTGCATGCTTGGATAAGGGTCTGGTATGGATTTTTGGGGGGACCCCACACCGTTTTTTTTTTAAATTTTGGCGCGGGGTTCCCCATAATATCCATACCAGACCTGAAGGGTCTGGTATGGAATTTATGGGGAACCCCCACGTCATTTTTTTTTTTCATTTTGGCTGGGGTTCCTCTTAATATCCATACCAGACCTGAAGGGCCTGGTATGGAATTTAGGGGGAACCCCCACGTCATTTTTTTTTTAAATTTTGGCCAGGGTTCCCCTTAATATCCATACCAGACCTGATGGGCCTGGTATGGAATTTAGGGGGACCCCCTACGTCATTTTTTTTTAAAATTTTGGTTCACTGTGGGGAATTCCCATGCCATTTTTATCAATGAACTTCTATGTGTATTGTCGGACCGGCAATGCAATAGCCGCGAGTAGTTTTAAATTACTTTTTTTCCTTTGAAATGTCATTTTGCTGTCAGACTGTTCTAAACACGGGAAACATGCGCCCCTTTACAGGCATACTATAGACACCCCACAGGTACAAAATTTAAAGGGATATTACACTTTTATTGTTTGACTTTAAGCATTATTAAAATCACTGCTCCCGAAAAAACGGACGTTTTTAAAACTTTTTTTGCATTGATCCATGTCCCCTGGGGCAGGACCCAGATCCCCAAACACTTTTTATGACAATAACTTGCATATAAGCCTTTAAAATTAGCACTTTTGATTTCTCCCATAGACTTTTAAAGGTGTTCCGCGGCATTCGAATTTGCCGCGAACACCCCAAATTGTTCACTGTTCTGCGAACTTGCGAACAGCCGATGTTCGAGTCGAACATGAGTTCGACTCGAACTCAAAGCTCATCCTTAGTGACATGTGGTCATGAAGGAAGATCTTTCCAAGAATAAGGGAGATCCTGCTTTCAAAATAGGAGTTACTAGGAACTGAATGTAGATGTGAACTTTTTTATCTATGCTGTATAGGGTACAGGCCAGCAGAGGAGTGTGTTGCATAAGTCCTGAGCATGGAAGGACTCATGGAAGGACTCAAACCTTTGTGGTGATAAGAAGTCCTGACCCCCAAACCCCTAAAAAGTTAAATGGCAGGATTCTCATAAGCAAAAACAGACAAAATTAATACAAAAGCCAAAAAGGCAGCACACAAACTACATTGACACACACAGCAGGAATGAATTAGCAGGAACCTTTCTTTTCATCTAAATCATTACATAGCAGGTGTAACTCTAATATGTGAGATTTAGAAGCAATCATCAAACCACACCCCTCCCCCCCACAAAAAACAGAAAAACCATATCTATTTGTAACCCAATATACACACTTCAGACAAAGATTCTGGCCTCTCTCAGGCCAAACACCCACCACACATGCAAGCCTTTAAATATCCTAGCTAGGATTGCTCATCCACCCAGTAAAGGATACACCCACCAGTGCAATTGTTTCTGTCTCTTGAGGTAAGCCTCAAATGCTCACACCTGTTCATTGGACATGTGCATTTGTTTTCGTCCGAATGCATTTTCGTCCGAATTTTGGGTATTTTCGTTATCTTTTTAACAAATGATAACGAACGTGCAGAGTCCGAAAACCTAAAGATCTGACATAAACAAATGCTTTATTTTCATTTTCGTTGTGACAACAGTTCGATATAGATAGGAGATTCGACATGACGCTGACAATAGCGATATGTGTCCATCGAACCTGTGGTCGAATGTGTCTAACCTTAGTCCAAGATTATTCTACATAGAGAGAAAAGATTTGACATTATAGAGACAATAGCAAAAAAGGTTGAATGTGCCTAACCTAACTCTATTAGTCCAAGATTATTCGACATAGAGAGGAAAGATTCGACATGAAGATTCGACGAAGCAGTCGCTGCGAGCAGACATTTATGGTCAAATGCTCCGCCCATAGGCTATAGAAGAATTCTAATGTTGGTTGACTAGTAATAATAATTAATAAATATAATTATTACTAGTGTCATACAACATTAGAATTCTACTATAGCTTGTAGGCAGAACATTCAAAGGAAAATGTACGATTGCGGCGTCATACAGTTTAGCTTCTCCGTCGAATCTTCTTAGAACATTCGACAGACACCATAAGTCTTCAATGACAGATTCAACCTTAATTATTTCGGATTTTCGGATGAATGCATTTTTTAACGAAACAAAATAAATAAAGGCGAATTTGGGGAGTAACTAAATAAATTAATTTTTCGGACGAAAACATGCCTCAGCAGATATATTTGTGCAGGGAAAACCTACAAATAACAAATGTCGTAGGCTCTGGCCATGATTAGTGATCTCAAAAATCTCAAACTTGTACGTTGTTGGGCACGTGGATGGTCCAAAACAGAAAATGACAACTTTTTGAGGGCTGCCTCACACAAACTGGTGACAAAGCGCATTTGTCATTCATCATAAGCATACAACATTAAAATATGGGGACAGGATACACCAGACTTATACATCCATATCTGGGCCAAAACACCCCAGTTCTAGATTTGGTGCAAACTCACACTTGCTTGATTTATAATGTGATTTATTGGGGTTCCATTATGTGAAACCCATCAAAAATGTCATCACTGGTGAAAAAAAAAATTTTACAGAACAACATAGAAACCTCTAGCCAGGGAGCAGGATTGGGATTCGAACCAAGAACCTCAGTGCTGCTGGCAGAAGTGCTAACCTTGTAGTGTCTGTGTTGCTGCATGTTTGTAGGCTGTATCTCTGTGGTGTCAAACTGTCCTAAGTCCCAAGGGTGCAAGAAGTTAATCAGTGCAGATGTACTGTGGAAGGCCAGAGAGCCATTGAACAACCTGTTTCTGGCATATGTCATCTGTTTTGAGGGCTGGTTATGGCTGATTACTGTCAGCATGCTGAGAGATAAAAAGCTGTCATTTTGTGGCTTTTGGCTTGGTAAGAGGCTGCAATTAGTGCTGGTGGGGAAATGTTAAGGCTGATTAGAGTCCTTACTCATGGAAAACATATGACATGATTTGCAATGGTGATGGAACCCTCCTACACATAAATGCTACATTTAGACACAATTTATGTAAGGCCCTGAGTCAGGAGTTATGTTTAACAACATAGGTAGAACAGACAACTTCTCTACACGAAGTGACATGTTTGAGATGTGAACCAGGAACCCAAGGGCCACTAAGCAGAAGTGCTAACCTGTAAGCCACTGAGCTGCCACATGAGGAACCCTCCTACATATAAATGCACTTAAATACTGCATTTCTTTGGACATATAGGTGGTGGAATTACATTAGTCAGGAGTTCTTCTTGACTTATTTTGTGATATTTGGTGGTTCTTGGTGTGTGAGTATAGAATAGTGATGTTACCCTCTGATTTTTTGGAATGACATTTTTATTTCCGACGTTGGTACACATATCAATTTTTTTGGGCTCAAATTATGATCATTTGTAAATAATAAAAAATAATAAAAAACAAACTCATTTTAAATTTGCATCAGCAATGGTATTATTCGTGATTCATAAAGACACCTGTATGAGTTTGGGTAAAGATTTTTGTAAGATGGAGAGCAACAAGTGAGAGAGACAGAGAAAAAATATATTTTACCAAAACATGAAAACATTACACATTCTAGCATTCTTAAAAAAAAAAAACTTGCATTGGGCTACATAACTCTCATTTTCACTCTCAAAAAACGCTCTTTAACCCAGTGCTCATTTTGGTATTTACTATAACTCTTAGTAAAAAAGCCATGGGAGTTAAAATGAGAGTAGTTTGTATGTCTGAGCATGCTCAGTTGCGCTGGCACCTAGTCAGGGCTGTGTTTTGGCCTAGGCCGACAAGGCCTAGGCCTAGGGCGGCACTTTGCGGGGTCGGCAAAATAGGCCGCCCCCCCGCATGAGAGAAAGCCCCCCCACCCGTCTGACTGATTCCGGTTCCCGCTGCCGCCTCCCGCACACTTGCAGCCCACGGCGGCCAGCTTTCTGTAGCGGCGCCGCTGTGTATGGGCGTGCTTGACAGAGGGTGGGGGCGTGTATCTCACGCCCCCTACTCTCTGACAAGCACGCCCATACACCGCGGCGCCGCTACAGAAAGCCGGCCGCCGTGGGCTGCAAGTGTGCGGGAGGCGGCAGCGGGAGCCGGGAATCAGTCAGACGGGTGGGGGGCGGAGGGGCGGCGTGTGTCACTCGCGCCCCCCATATGCAACAGGTGACAGGTGGAGCCTTAAGCTCCACCTACCCTCCCCTGCACTGCTTTCCTGCAGTGAATCTTCTCCTCGGCCCTGGGGCTGTGACGTCAGGAGGAGAGAGAGGAGCACGAGGGAAATCCCCAGGACAGCAGGTACAGTGATTTAATAAAGTATATCAGTATTATGGGCACTGGCAGAATTTGATGGGCACAGTGGCAGCGTTCGATGGGCACAGTGGCAGCGTTTGAGGGCACAGTGGCTGCGTTTGATGGCACAGTGGCTGCGTTTGATGGGCACAGTGGCTGCGTTTGATGGGCACAGTGGCTGCGTTTGAGGGCACAGTGGCTGCGTTTGATGGCACAGTGGCTGCGTTTGAGGGCACAGTGGCTGCGTTTGATGGGCACAGTGGCTGCGTTTGATGGCACAGTGGCTGCGTTTGATGGCACAGTGGCTGCGTTTGATGGCACAGTGGCTGCGTTTGATGGCACAGTGGCTGCGTTTGATGGGGCACAGTGGCTGCAATTGATGGGCACAGTGGCTGCAATTGATGGGCACAGTAGCTGCAATTGATGGGCACAGTGGCTGCGTTTGAGGGCACAGTGGCTGCGTTTGAGGGCACAGTGGCTGCGTTTGAGGGCACAGTGGCTGCGTTTGAGGGCACAATGGCTGCGTTTGAGGGCACAGTGGCTGCGTTTGATGGGGCACAGTGGCTGCGTTTGATGGGGCACAGTGGCTGCGTTTGATGGGGCACAGTGGCTGCGTTTGATGGGCACAGTGACTGCATTTGATGGGCACAATGGCTATGTTTGATGGCACAGTGGCAGCGTTTGATGGGCACAGTGGCTGCGTTTGAGGGCACAGTGGCTGCATTTGATGGGCACAGTGGCTGCATTTGATGGGCACAGTGGCTGCGTTTGATGGGCACAGTGACTGCGTTTGATGGGCACAGTGACTGCGTTTGATGGGGCACAGTGAGACCCCCCCCCCCCCCCCGTGATAGCATTAAAACTCAGCAGCTAAAAATACTGTAGCTGCTGACTTTTAATATTAGGACACTTACCTGTCCAGGGATCCAGCGATGTCGACACCTCAGCCAGGATGGGGTGGGTCGTATTTAAATTAGGGGGGTGCATGCGTTTAGTCAGGCCTAGGGCAGCACAAAACCTAAATACACCACTGCACCTAGTTGTAAAGAGAAGGGGAATTTATCTCTTCTTATGCCCTGTACACACGATAGGATTTTCCAATAGAAAATGTGTGATAGGACCTTGTTGTCGGAAATTCCGACTGTGTGTAGGCTCCATCACACATTTTCCATAGGAATTTCCGACACACAAAGTTTGAGAGCTTGCTATAAAATTTTCCGACAACAAAATCCGTTGTCGGAAATTCCGATCGTGTGTACACAAATCCAACGCACAAAGTGCCACGCATGCTCAGAATAAATTAAGAGAGGAAAGCTATTGGCTACTGCCCCGTTTATAGTCCTGACATACGTGTTTTACATCACTGCATTCAGAACGATCGGATTTTCCGACAACTTTGTGTGACCGTGTGTATGCAAGACAAGTTTGAGCCAACATCCGTCGGAAAAAATCCATGGATTTTGTTGTCGGAATGTCCAATCAATGTCCGATCGTGTGTACAGGGCATTAGACTTTTCAAGATATTTCAGTGTAGAAATCACTTTTTCACACAGTTTAAAAGCAGATTATCTTTAAACAATATACCACATATTTCAGTACCATTTAGGTAATCATATCATGCTCCAAACATTATTTCCATGTGCAATTCTCTGGGTCCTAACAAGAGTAGGGGTTTGGGCGCTATCTGTTGTATGGGAGCTATTGTGAATTTGATTCTGGGAGGTATTTCTTCCCTAGCGATATAGTGAATTCAGTTTGGGCGTTAATTACCGTGATTGCGGCATTTTATCGCTAATTACCATGATTGCGGTTATTACTACTAATTGGCGCTTAGCACTATAGTACATGACCCCATATGTGATGTTTTATCTTTGACTATTTCATTACTCTTATGAATTTCTGCTTTCTCTTTTTCTGGAATGTCTTTTATATGGTTCATGTATTACTTGTATATGAGATACCATAAAAAAAAGGTTGTATAAAAAGAAAGAAGAAAACTTTGCAAAAGCAGAAAACAGAGTGGGGGAAATTATAGGTTGGCAGTAAGCATGGAAGGTGTGTGCAAAATGTACCTAAGTGCATGAAAGACAGGTCACTACATATATTTGTCTGATATAAGTTAATATTTCTCTTGTGACACATGCATATGATAATACCTTATGGGAACTCTAATGAAAACATGGATGGTTCTAAATATACTGTAAATTGCCATAATGCTAACCACAGTAAAGGAAGCATTGTGTGCCTTGTCAACCTAAAACTCTCTTTGTAAAACAAAAAAAAAATCCATAAGCATTCTTGACTATAAGATCTGAGCTCAAAGCAAGGATTTGGCATGGAATTAAGATGGAAGGATGGAACACAGAAAAGATTTTAAGTCTATATATTGAGCTCCGTATCTGTAAAGCCTAATAGACTAAAAGAAGGATAGAAAAGACAAATCACTGTGTGGTTTTATTATTTGTTTGTTACAGACTTGAAATTAATCTCTTCTAAAGTTTCTGTTTCCACTTTTTAGATTCCCCCAGTTATACTAATTATTTTGTAGCCTGAACATGCAATGCTTACAGAAGTATATTAACCAGTCCTACACAGGGTTGTTTAATGAGTTTTAACTGTGAAAATATTGCATCCTAGGTGTACACAAACATGGCGGTAGTTAAGGCTGTGTATACAGTAAGGAATGAAGGGTATTCTCAAATATTGTGTAGCCCTCTTTTGGGGGTTAGTTATAAGGTAATGGCCCTCCCCACACAGGATATTGTACTAAACCTGTAGGTAAATAAGAGAATCAGGACCTTTGCTAAGTCAAAGAGTGGGTTTGATAATAAAAGTTGGCAGTGCCTCCACCCAGAACAGAGCCTCTGGGAACAAAGGAGATTCCCTTCCTGGGAAATTACCCAGTAATCTAATCAAAATAATTGGGAGCACAGGGGTTACTACAACCAGCATATAATATAGCCATAAAGTTTTAACTGCACACCAGTATCAACATAATAAAAGCCTTATATAAGAATAGATTCATGTTCATGTATGAAGAGGTAATATCAGAAAAGAGACTAACAGGAGTCCTGGTGGAATTGTGCACATATAACCAGATATATATGTTTATTAATTACTTGACCTATGGAAGATTTACCCCCTTCATAACCAGGCCATTTTTTTCGATACTGCACTGCATTATTTTTACTGACAATTGCGCGGTCGTGCAAAGCTATACCTAAATAAAATTTATGTCCCTCTTTTACCCACAAATAGAGCTTTATTTTGGTGCTACATATTTTTAGTAAAAAAAAAAAAATCCCAATAAGCGCATATTGATTGGTTTGGCCAAAAGTTATAGTGTCTACAAACTATGGGATATTTTTATTTTATATTTTATTTGTATTTTTTTTTTTACTAGTAATGGTGGTGATCAGTGACTTATAGCAGGACTGTGATATTGCGGTGGACAGTCGGACACTAACTGACACTTTTGACACCTTTTGGGGACCAGTGACAAAAACAGTACAATATTTTTGTCTGTTGACTGCTCCCCCCTGCTCTTGGGATATGATTGAAGTGCTAGACTGAGGTAACTTGTTTAAGACACCAAGAAAAAAACATTGGGTATTAACAAACCAGCTGCTGGGAACAGTAGAGGTTTGATGGCTGGATGGTAACTATGTCGTAACAGCAGCTAAGACCAACTAGGTGAAAAAATTAATGTCACTTGCAAACAGAAGCAATTGCTGTAACAACTACCTCACACTGAAAAGGTGGGAAGATTTACCCCCCTCATAACCAGGCCATTTTTTTGCGATATGGTACTGCATTATTTTAACAATTGCGCGGTCGTGCAAAGCTGTACCTAAATAAAATTTATGTCCCTCTTTTACCCACAAATAGAGTTTTATTTTGGTGTTATTTGATCATCTCTGTGGTTTTTATTTTTTGCACTATAAACAAAAAAACAACAATTTAAAAAAAAAAAAAAAACAATATTTTTTACTTTCTGCTCCAAAAAATATCCAATAAAAAAAAAATAGAAAAAATCGAATTTCTTCATCAATTTAGGCCAATATGATTGATATATGATTGGTATGATTGAAGTGATAGACTGAGGTAACTTGTTTAAGACACCAAGAAAAAAACATTGGTCCAGCTGCTGGGATCAGTAGAGGTTTGATGGCTGGATGGTAACTATGTCATGACAGCAGCTAAGACCAACTAGGTGAAAAATATGAATGTCACTTGCAAACAGAAGCAATTCCTGTAACAACTACCTCACACTGAAAAGGTGGGAACAGAGTCTGAGTTCATGAGCATGATGCTACAGCTACTGATGCGACACCTGATTTCCTAGCGCATTAACAGTTTTATCAGACTTAACAGGGGGTAAATGATGGTGCTTAAAAGTACCAAAAAAAGGTGACCTCAGATAGTTACCATGATCCTGGACCTGGAGAGCACTGTGCCGCTAAGCACAGTACAGAAAGGTTTGTGAAGTGCCACAAGGAGAGCCCAGTCATTGAAGGTCACATTTCATGTTAGCTTTGCCCTATCTGTGGCATACTTGCAAAATAAGTTTGCAGAAACAAGATCTCACCAGAGGCTGTGCCATGGCTCTGAACCTAGAGAGCATTTGGCAGCTAACTAACTATTGCGCATAAGTCTGAGAAGTACCACAGGAAGAACCAACAGTGCCTGAAGGTCACATATGCCTCGTTTCCACTGAGCGGATTGGTTCAGGTCGGTACAGTTTGGAAGGCCTAGAATGGTCCGGCCTATTCAGGTGAGCATTTCCACTGCAAGTGGGACAGCCAGGGGCCATACGTGGGTTTAGAAAAAATGCCCAGCATGGTGTCACACGTCTGCCAATCAGTGGAATGTATCGTAGCAACCGTACCATTTTCTATGGCCCCACATCTGAAGCAGGACCCAGAATGGTGCGGTTCGGTTCGGTTGTATGGGCCGCTTTCATAATAGAAACACTCAAAATAGCGTACCGTACCGAACCGAACCAAACCAAATCGATCTGCTCAGTGGAAATGAGGCACTACTAGCCATGCAATCTTCAGTCCAGCTGGGTCCCGGTATGGCTTCCAAAGCTATTGCTGAGGAAACACTGATCTGAATAGCTACATACAGTAAATAGCTATATTCAGCAGTATGCATATAAAGTCTTGATTGAAGCAAAAAAGTAATAGAAATAACTATGCCCAGCCTTGTTGACATGATGGGAGTGAGAGGGGTTATACTTGGCTGGTATATGGCTTTATTAGTAGTGTTCTTTACTTTGTCTAGAGAACATTATAACCCAAATGTTTCAGGTTACCTGAATCCTGTGTCACTTAGTGAATGAGAAAGACAAGCAGTTTAACCCAAAATATCTAGCCACAGAATGCCTATATCCAACAGCCTAGCTACAGAAAATAATTAACAATATACCCCCCTGTCCCCCCAAGAAAACAAAACAAATACCTCCTGAAACAAAGGCCCGTTTTATTAAAGGAAGCCTTGAAGCATTAAAATGTTTTCTATGGATGGGACAGCAGTTAGAAACGACTATTGACCTCAAAATAAAATTATTGACAAAAATTCCCTAAATAATAACAATAATAAAGCAGCAAAGGGTTAATTGTCCAAAGAGCTGCCAATCATATTATCACTTTCTGCTCTACCTATGAAAATGTAGATTTTTCCCTATCCTTTCCCTACAGCAGTTTCCATTAAACTGGCATTATGATTGTGTTGCAACCAATCCCCCCCCCCCCCTTACACACTCACACACACACTGACACATCATCATTCATAGTAAAGAGGCTGACTTATCCAAAAGTCCCCTTATTGGCACTCCTAAGCCTGCTGACCATAACACAAAAGCCACACAATACATTATATTTTCAAAATATAATCCCAGGCTAATCTGCACATAAATGCATCAGGAACAGGAATCTTAAACCTGCATGATTCACAATATACTCATGGTAGCAGTGAACCCAAACTTAATCCCTGTTTATGAAAACTTCACTTAGAATTATGCAACATAAATGCCAATTAACATCAGGGACATAAGCTGAGAAGAAAAGTAATAGGAGCATCAGACAGAGAAATAGGAAGGGAGGGGATACCGGGGGGTCAGAGTAGAGAGTGTATAAGTTAGTAGAAACAAGAAAAGAGTAGAGCATCTGATCAAAGGGTATTGAGATTTGTGGTGGAAAGTAGCTATGACAGTAGGGAGTGCTGTGTTTGTGAGACCCCATATTAACGTTTCCAGAAGATGTGTAAACTGTACGAGTGGGGATTATGAACTATTTAGCAATATCACTTATTCATCAGACAAGTTATACCCAGCTCAATTCTCTTAAATCACAAAGTGCCCCTTGTCCTTATATAACAAGCACAGTATATCTGTTACACAAAATAATCGAAAACATGGAAAAAAAAAACCTTCATTAAATTATGGAAAAAAATAAACCCATTTAATGTGATTTACATACATTAATTTATTCCAATAATGAGGGTCTTAGAAAGATTGATTAAACACCACAATGACCTAAATTGTTAAAGCAGACAATGTAAAAAATACACATATTGTATATACTTGTGGAAAACAAACAGTAAATAAAACTGGCCCATTTCTCTCTGTTACACTTGGTGAAATGAAGAAATTCCCAATTAAAAACTAACTATAGGCAATCAGAGTTCTCCCACAGATGATTAGTTAATTAGGTAAACAAACTTAATCCATGTTTATCTAATTAATGACTCAAAGTGTGTGAATCAGTGACTTGTTCTCAGACTAGTTATTTCTCACTGGGAAATTCAAGTTATTTCGAACCAGCTATACAAAATCTCTACTTTTTCCTTACTAAGTGTGCATTCAATAAGGCAGTCAGTGCAAAGAGCAAACCCATAGCGACCAATCAGATGTCTGTTCAGAGAATTTGGGTCACTGATAGATCAATACTATTTGTTTGCTATAAGCTACTACATTTGCTCCTTGACTTAATAAAACTCCAGGCAGATATAAAAGACACAAGATAATACAGCTCAGTAATCAGTAAAGATGAATCTGGGGTATGGCAGCTTTTACATAGTTACTGTACATTTGGTCCAGCTTGGACAGGTGTAAGTATGTATGTTCCATAACTGCGGGATCCCCATGGAAGTTGAAAAGCATTGTAGTAGTTAACCACTTGCTGCCTGCCATATAGCAGAATGACGGCGGCAAAGTGGTTTTAATATCCTGACTGGGTGTCATATGACGTCCGCAGGATATTGAGCCGCTGCGCACCCGCGGGGGCTCGTATCGTGGCGATCGTTGTTGCAGGGTGTCAGTCTGACACCCTGCAACACCCATCTAGGTAAAGAGTCTCTGACGGAGACTCTTTACCACGTGATCAGCCGTGTCCAATCACGGCTGATCACGATGTAAATAGGAAGAGCGAGTAGAGGAGAGCCGATCGGCTGCTCTCCTTACGGGGGGGGTCTGTGCTGATTGTTTATTAGCACAGCCCCCCTCGGATCCCACCCAGGACCACCAGGGAAGCCGCCCAGGACCACCAGGGAAGCTGCCCAGGACCACCAGGGGAAGCCATCCACACTGGACCACCAGGTATGCCCCCTAGACCCCCAGGGAAATACTAATCTGTGCCCAGGCAGCTGCAAATCAATGCCAGGCAGCTGCCAATCAGTGCCCACTCACAATGCCTACCACTGCCAGTGCCACCAGGGATGCCTATCAGTGCCGCGTATCAGTGCCCATCAGTGCCACATATCAGTGCCCAGAAGTGACACCTATCAGTGCCCATCAGTGTCCAGCAGTGCCGTCTATCAGTGCCCATCAGTGCCACCCATAAAAACCCATCTTGGCAGCCTTTCAGTGCCCATCAGTGTCGCCTATCAGGTCCCATCAGCACCCACCAATGCCACCCAGTGCCACCCATCAGTGCCCATCAGTGCCACCTATCAATGCTTCAGTGCTGCATATCAGTGCCAACCATCAGTGCTGCCTACCAGTGCCCATCAGCGCCGCATATCAGTGCCCATCATCAGTGCCCGTCAGTGCCTGCTCATTGGTGCCACCTCATCGGTGCCACCTTATCAGTGCCTGTCAGTGCCGCCTTATCAGTGCCCATCAGTGAAAGAGAAAACATACTTATTTACAAAAAATTTTAACAGAAACAAAAGCAAAACTTTTATTTTTTCAAAATTTTCGGTCTTTTTTTATTTGTTTAGCAAAAAATAAAAACTGCAGAGGTGATCAAATACCACTAAAAGAAAGCTCTATTTGTGGGAACAAAATGATAAAAATTTAGTTTGGGTACAGTGTTGGATGACCGCGCAATTGTCATTCAAACTGCGACAGCGCTGAAAGCTGAAAATTGGTCTGAGCAGGAAGGTGTATAAGTGCCCTGTATTGAAGTGGTTAATGCTACTACAGTGATCTCCACTAGCTACTGGGTCCTATGTTATCAAGCTGCTCTGCTGTACTTGGAACACAGGAGGTTTCTTGCTAAGAAAAGGAACCATTCAAAGAACACTAAATTTTCTCAATAAAAAAATCTTCACTTCATCCAACCAGAGAACACTTTACATTTATGGAATGTGTTCTCTGAATAGTACCCGTAGTACAGCCACTGAGCACAGGACCCAGAAGCAAGTGGCATTCACAGCAGTAGCCGTGCCTGCTACAATAATTTTCAACCAATGTAACTACGTAAAAATTGCCATACCTGGAATTCTATCCATATCTATATATATATATATATATATATATATATATATATATATATATATATATATAGTATATACATTTTTTTATTTCTGTTTATTGAAGTTTTTTTTAAATACAGTTGTATTTACAACTGTATACAGATGATTACAGTAGACATGAATGCACAATAAACAGACATTCCAGCATTAGAGTAGAACATCACTGGAACATCACTAGTAAATGAGCAAGGAACACCATAAAGCAGAGGTTCAAGATCCAGTACATTAATACAAATTTAAAATGTACTCAAGTATTGTTACTCAAATAATGTTTAGGTCAAGCAATTCACCAGAGTAGTGATGGAATTGCCCTGAGGTTATGTGTGGCTGGCCAAACATTATACAATATACTTGTACAATTTTCCTTTGAATTAAAAAAAAAACATGTAATATCAGGTTAAACCTAAACACTTTCAATTTGTATGCAATCAGGCAGGCCTGATTGCAAAAAGGGGGGGGTGGAAGGGGAAAAGGGGGGGTGGAACAAATGGTACTAATTGAGAAGAAAGAGTCGGGGGATCCCATTTTATGGAAATCCCCCCGGCCCTAACCATCAATACCCCTCCCTCCCCCCAAAATCTCCAACCAACAAACTCACTATACAGAATAAAACACTCCCCATTACAAACCATGAAAAAACATAAATACCTAAACATTTCTGTGTTGTGAATTTTTAATTTTATTAATGGGTGGATCTAGGAACATCTGCATACAGCTGCCCCATAGTTCCTCCCAGGTTACCAGGTTCCATCAATCGTATCCTCCTCCACTGTATAGAAAAGGTGGAGGGAACCCCACCCCACCACACTCTTCCTTGCTGACCGTGAAACATATATGTCAAAAATTAAAAATGTCTGACTTATTTATTAGATTAAGGAGTGGGTCCAATGTTAAGCAGAAAAAAGGGTATTACAAAGAAACAACAAGCAACAGAAAAATAAGACGGAGCTGTAACATCTTTGATCTTTGTCATATATAGTGCAGTCAGTGTAGTATATATAATACAGTTCAGAGTATTAAACCCCTTCCTGATTTCCGCACGACAATATACGTTGGCAGAATGGCATGGGTGGGCAAAAGGGTGTACAGTTACGTCCTCTTTAAGATGCAGCATTTAGGGCGCACGTGTGCCTGTGCTCTGTGATCGCAGGTCCCACGAACTTAATGTCCGCTGGGTGCCCGCGGTCATGTCATGGAGCGAAGAACAGGGAGATGCCTTTGTAAACAAGGCATTTCCCTGTTCTGCCTAGTGGTATGACAGAGATCACTGCTCCCTGTCATCGGGAGCAGTGTTCTCTGTCATGTGCATAGTAGCCCATCCCCCCCACAGTTATAATCACTCCTTAGGACACACTTAACCCCTTGGTCGCCCCTAGTTGTTAACCCCTTCCCTGCCAGTGTCATTTACACAGTAATCAGTGCATTTGTATAGCACTGATCGCTGTATAAATCACAATGGTCCCAACTATCCCCTATTTTGTAGCTGCTATAACTTTTGCGCAAACCAATCAATATACGCTTATTGCATTTTTATTTACCAAAAATATGTAGAAGAATACATATCGGCCTAAACTGAGGAAGAAAATAGTTTTTTTTACATATTTTTGGGGGATATTTATTATAGCAAAAAGTAAAAAATATTGCTTTTTTTCAAAATTGTCGCTCTTTTTTTGTTTATAGCTCAAAAAATAAAAACTGTAGAGGTGATCAAATACCACCAAAAGAAAGCTTTATTTGTGGGGAAAAAATTACGTCAATTTTGTTTGGGTGCAACGTCGCACGACCGCGCAATTGTCAGTTAAAATGTCAAATCCTTCCGGGGCTGAAGTGGTTAAGTGCACTCCATATAGTATACATAATCCAGTTCAGAGCATAAAGTGCAATTCGTATATTATATATAATACAGTTCAGAGTACATATTGCAGTCAGTGTAGTATATATATTACAGTTCAGAGTATATAGTGCAGTCTGTGTAGTATATATAATACAGTTCAGAGTATATAGTGCAGACAAGAACCCTGGCTGGTGGTTGTCGGGGTCTGCAGACGGGGTGGCTTATCGGAATTTCAAAGCCCCCTTCAACGAGGGGGCCCCTAGATCCTGGACCCCCCCTATGTGAATGGGTATTGGGTACATTGTTTATTAAAAAAGAAAAAAATAGTGTCCCACGATGTCCATCCATCTTCAATCAGGCCATCCGATGGACCCAAAAAATAGAAAAAATTAAAAGCTTTGCCTCAATGGGAGGCCCTCCAGGCGACTGCTGTCTCTTGGCTTTGACAGCTGTTATATAGGCAAGGGTGGGGCCCCCCGGTGATGTAACCGAGTGACCCCACCCCTTCAGATGTCATGTGATGTCAGAGGGGCGGGGTCATCTGGTTACATCAGCAGGTGGCCCCTCCCTTGCCTAAATAACAGCTGTCAAAGCGAAAAGACAGCAGTTTTTTTCTTTTTTTCAGGTCCATCAGGCGGCGTGATTGAAGATGGATGGACATTGCAGGACACTCTTTTCTCTTTTAATAAAGGAATACCCATTCACATAGGGGGAGGGATCAGGGGGCCCCCTTGTTAAAGGGGGCTTCAAGATTCCAATATGCCCTCTGCCCACAGACCCTGACAACAAAAGGCCAGGGTTGTCGGGAAGAGGCTCTTGCCCCCATCAACATGGGGACAAGTTGCTTTGGGGGACCCCAAAGCACCTTTCCCATGTTGAGGGCATGTGGCCTGGTATGGTTTTTATTTTGGCATGGAGTTCCTCTTAATATCTATACCAGACCCGAAGGACTAGGGGGAGGGACCCTGCACCGTTTTTTTCCTTGATTGTTCATCTATATTGCCGGGAGTCGGCAATACATTACAGTCACAAGCAAGTTTAAATGACATTTTTTCCTTTAGAAATGTCATTATTGCTGCGACACTGTTCTACACATCGCACGGATGCACCACTTTATAGGCAGACTAAGGGGACCCCCCCCCCCAGGCATGATATTTAAAGGAATATTTCATTTTTATTGTTTAACTTTAAGCATTGTTAAAATCACTGCTCCTGAAAAAACGATGTGAATGAGGGGTTAAAAACCCTAGGAGCAGCACAAAGTGGAAGGATAATTAGTACAACTAGAATAGTTAAACAGGTGAAAGTTGGTAAGGAGCAGCACGTTGTAGAAAAGAAAAATGGATAAGTAAAAATCAATACTAAATTGATTAAACCGCGCTCCTTCCCTAATAAAGTGCAAACATGAAAAAGTGGTTTCAACTGAGCACCAACATGATAATATAATAATATGTATATAAAAAGTCCAAACACAAAATAAATTCAGTAATGCAAGTACACTGGTCTACACATCGCACGGATGCACCACTTTACAGGCAGACTAAGGGGACCCTCCCCCAGGCACAATATTTAAAGGAATATTTCATTTTTATTGTTTCACTTTAAGCATTATTAAAATCACTGCTCCTGAAAAAAAGATGTGAATGAGGGGTTAAAAACCCCAGAACCAGCGCAAAGTGGAAGGATAATTAGTGCAACTAGAATAATTAAACAGGTGAAAGTTGGTAAGGAGCGGCACGTTGTAGAAAAGAAAAATGGATAAGTAAAAATCAATGCTAAATTGATGAAACCGCGCTCCTTCCCTAATAAAGTGCAAACATGCAAAAGTGGTTTCAACTGAGCATCAACATGATAATATAATAATATGTGTATAAAAAGTCCAAACACAAAATAAATTCAGTAGTGCAAATAGTGAATATTCAAACAATGTATCAAAGTCTTCAGACAATGTATCAACTTCTTCAGATACACTATTGTACACAATCTTCGTACACAGATTGTGTACTTGCACTACTGAATTTATTTTGTGTTTGGACTTTTTATACACATAGTATTATATTATCATGTTGGTGCTCAGTTGAAACCACTTTTGCATGTTTGCACTTTATAAGGGAAGGAGCGCGGTTTAATCAATATAGTATTGATTTTTACTTATCCTGAAAAAACGATCATTTTAAAAACTTTTTTTTTGCATTGCTATATTTCCCCTGGGGCATTACCCAGGTCCCCATACACCTTTTATGGCAATAACTTGCATATAAGCCTTTAAAATGATCACTTTTGATTTTTCATGCTCATAGGGTTCGCATGTTCGCTAAAACTTTTTGCCTGTTCGCAGTGTTCTGGTGCGAACCGAACCGGGGGGGTGTTCCGCCCATCCCTAGTTGCAGTAGTCATTCTGTTCCCAATTACTGGTTCATTTCCCAGGAAGGGAAGGGAATCCCCCAGAGGCCCTGTCCTGGGTGGAGGCACTGCCACACTGTCAACTTATCAGACCCACTTTATGAATGTTCCCCCTCTTTACCTATAGATTTACTGCAATAGTCTGTTTGGAGAGGGCCATTTCTCATAAACCCTCTTCCCCCCAAAAGATTTATAAACAATCATAAGTTTCTTAGATCCAGCTGAGTGAGCTCTAACTTATGTATTATTTCCCAAAATCACTATTATTTTCGGCCATGTAAGTGTTATTGTCAGTTCTCACTGACTATTCTCCTGCATTTTTAACTGTATTCCCTTGCACATTCTTTTGAAGATCAAGAAGGTAAGTAGTGTTTAGTAAAATTGAAAGGAAGGACCCCCCCATAATGCCCCCAAAATTAAACCCTCATTTTGGTAGAATCAATTGCATATTTTTTTCCCCCACAAAGCTGACCTCCACAGAGATAAATATAAATCATTGCAGAGCAAATTTTGCATTACTTGTCATCACTAGGTATAACTGAATGCAACAAATTTGATGAGGGATGAAATTTAGTAAAGATGGCTAGCAGTGTTAAGTATAGCAGCTTGCTAACATCATGTTGTTTTATGCTTTTTCAATTTACTTTTCATTGTAAGTAAATATTTAATGCAAAACCACATGTCACATGATGTAATTGAATTTTAGATATGCAGGTTATGTATTACAAGGGCAGAAAATTAATCTGCGACTACCCCTCCCTACTAATTAAAATAGCTGCATATTGTATGAAAACATCTTGGGGACACAGAATCATCTTTGATTAGAGAGCTACAATGAATTCTGAAGTAGCTGTAGGGCAGGCTGAGCAGACAAAAAAAAAGGAAACGATTAATTAGATTTAAGAAAGATAACTAAATACTGTTAATTTAGCTAATGTATTAACGTCTCCCTTAATCTTTAAGATCTGTATTCTTCTCAGCATTTGTATTCTTTGTGTTGTGTGTCTGTTGTTCAAATTGAATTGGAGAGTGTTTTGAAAACAAAAGATAATTACATTTTTTTATGAACATGTTAGTGGCAAATTTAGTTATGTGTCTGTGCGTAGAAGTGCGTCTTTTTTTTGTAGCATTAGGCTAATGCATTGCCATGCATCAACTCATGTTTATTTTTTGTGTTGATGTGCATTATTTACGCATGTTGATATACATTTCCAATACATTATTGCATTTATATTTTGGAGTGCACAGGGTTAACAATAATTGACCACGGCTTGTTAATATTTTCTGCCAACATTGCCATTGACTTCTATGGGGTCTGCCAAAGCACTAAAAAAAAGATATGTCTACTTTTTTAAATAAAACATAAAAAATATCAGACAAATATTATAAAGCTGCTAGCACATTTATTGGTCACAAATATAATCAACAGAAAGCATACATTTCAGCATTTTCATAAAAGAAATCCATGTAAATCTAGTCCATTTCCCCTAAGAGGAGTAACAGCATAACATAATAGTCAAGATCTGAGGTATAGAGATGATAAATATAGAGTTCTTTGGCTTTACAGTAGGGATAGGCCAAATGACCCCCTGTTTGGTTCGCACCAGAACTTTCGAACATCACAAAGGTTCGGAACCAAATAACGAACCCTATTGAAGTCTATGGGACCTGAACAGGAAAAAATCAAAAGAGCCAATTTTTAAGGCTTTTATGCAAGTAATTGGGCATACAATGGTTATGGGGGTCTGGGTACTGCCCTTTGGGGACATGTAACAATGAAAAAAAAGTTTGTAAAAATTGTCATTTTTAAATGAGCAGTGATTTATTGATGCTTAAAGTGAAAGAAAGTGAAAGCATAAAAATTAACAATTCCTTTCAATATAGTGCCTGTGGTGTCCCCTTAGTCTACCTGTAAAGTGGCACATCTGTACTGTGTATAGAAGCTGCTGCAGCAATAATTGCATTTAAGAAGCCAAAAAAAATGACATTTGTTCCTGCATGCTTTCTTTATTTTGTAAGCAATGGCTTGGGGAGCCAATCTGCATGATGAGGCCATAATGTAGTGCATTGGGAACAAGATTAGAGATTTTTTGGATAAATTCTGGTGTCTCTTCCACAGACTTTGGATACAAGTAACAGGTGCAGAGAAATTGGGCCTTGGGTGTCGGTGGCGCCTTCACACAGTAACCCTATAGAGGTACCCTTGGCGAAAGCAAGAATTGGCCTTGCTGTCAAAAATTGCAATGATATGCCCTTGTTAAAAAGTTGAGGAAAAATTGGTCTTTGGGTGTCTGTGGCACCTTCACACTGTAACCCTATAGAAATACCCTTGATGAAAGCAAGAATTGGCCTTGCTGTCAAAAATGTAAATAATATGTACCTGTCACACAGGTGCAGAAAAATTGGTCTTTGGGTGTGGGTGGAAGCAATAATTGGCCTTACTGTCAAAAAATGCAATGATATGCACCTGTCAAACAGGCATGGAAACATTGGTCTTTGGGTGTTAATTGTGCCCATGAAACCTACATGCAAAAAATTCTTCCAGATGAAATACACCCACAACTCTAGCAGCCTAGAAGTCCTGCAGAGATTCCACATCCCAAAAACACTTAATCAGCAACATCGGCATCAGGGGCTTCATAGCTGCTGGTAATCCATAAATGTCAGAAGTGAGAAAATGCTGCGCTAAACCCAAAAAGTAAAAACAACAAAAGCAGCTGACAGACAAACAAACCAAGTCCACTAGAAATTCAAAATACATAAAGTGCAGCGCTAGAGATATCTGACATATACTGAATAAACATGTGAAAAGAAAAATAAATACACATCACCATGTCTAACATGTACTCAAAAAACATATGAAAAGAAAAAATATTTCAACATTGAAATGTGAAAAAAATGTGAAAAAAAACAGCAATAGATGTTCAAAGTGTCTAAAGCGAAATATGGAACAGCAAACAATAGGAGTCCATATGCTAAAAAGTGAAGGGGTATCTTCTCCAATAGAAGGGTAGCAGTAGACACCGGATAGTGTGTGAATACACAGTAATGTAGACTATGCGGTTGACTGTCTTGCCCAATGATGCCCCACCATTGCCCTCCACGTGATGGTACAGCGATGGAATGGCCTTACAGCACATTCTGCAAATTCACAGAAGGGGGCAGAATCCACCAGGTGGAAAGGCAGAAGTTGTAGAGCCAGCAGCTTTGACAAGCTTACTTTTAGACGCTGGGCATGTGGGTAGCAGTAGACACCGGATGGCGTGTGAATACTTGAATAAAAGGGCGACAGTAGATACCAAAGGCATACAGATGTTCAATAGGAGTAAATGGATACCCTTACCGGATCTGTAGGACGCACATACCTTATAGCAGTGCGTCAAATAGGCATGGGGAGAATCTCCCATGATGTTCAGCCGGACGGTGTCTTGTGGGCCACGAGCACCGATGGAAGATGGTAGTCCCAGACAGAAGTTGGTCAACTGTCACTCACGTTTTCAGAGTCCTGAGTGGAATGATCCAGAGGTGGTGATTTATTATGGAACCGTGGAAAAAGAAAAAAGGAAGCTCCACATGGTGCAGGTCAAAAATGGGATTTATTGTATAAACACCATACACGGTTAAAAGTGATCACAAGCAGATAAAAAATGGCAATGTGGGAAGCTGAAAATGCTAGCCCTACGCATTTCGACTGAACAGTCTTCAACAGGGGCATAAAGCAGCCTCCCCACATTGCTCTTACTTATAGACTGTACAAAAAATTTAAAATTAACCAGGTCCGCCCCCATCATGGCGGAACTGGAAGTAGGAACTCAATAAAATTAGTAAAATCCTATAAACAACATATACAGTCCTCACCCCAAATCATAAGGGCTGAAGGTAGTGTGACAAACATTAATAACCGATCGTTAAATAATAACAGACATAGCTAGGAGCCTCAGATAACTGTAAGTTTGAAATGTCTCATGGACGGCTTGCGTTCCAAGCCTCGTATCCCAAAAGGAATCCACCAGGAGGAGACGATATGTGATCTCCAATCAGCCGCTGGTGTCTCATCAACTCCCACACAGGAGGCTTGCGTTCCAAGTCACGTGTGCGTCGAGGAGACAATCCAGCGCGGGTGCCAATGTTATCACCACATAAAAGAAAACACCAGGAGGAGACGGTGCATCATCCCCAATCAGCAGCTGGTGTTTAGTCGACTTCCACACAAGAGGCTTGCGTTTCAAGCCTCGTGTGTAGAGGAAACAGTCCAACCCAGATGCCCTTGTCACCTTCACCAGGCTTCTGGTGATTGGTCTCACCATCTGGACTGAACAACCAAACCCCACCCCACTACGTCATGCGCCGATGTAGTAAACACAGCACGGGACATCAAGGGCAATAATGAATCAGACTGTAGTGTGATGTACAGTCTGGGCGTAAGAAAATAAAATGTATCATCAATCAGAGGTAAAATCAAATGTAAAAAATACCTGAATATAATTGCCTGAAATATAGAATAACTATACAACAGAAACCCTAATAGGAAAAGCAAAGTAATATGCGCCCAAGCCCCCATAATGAGTGCAAGTTAACGCCACAGTGCCACCCTAAAGGGGAGACACAACAAAGCCAGGGTGTGGATAGAAATGGTGCCACAGCTCCCAAAGGTGCAACAACATTCGCACCGGATGGCCAGCGGATAAAGCCCACCCCATGTGAGGTCACTCACCCAAAAGAAGGGCACCAGAGACCTTGTCACCCTTAAAAATAATGATGGACTAGAAATCTACAACAACCCAGACCTCAAATTATATGAGGTTAAAAGATAATATCACCCCTCACAAAGAAAAATATGGGATAATGTATTGATATGGACTAATGGAGGTGTGTTCCGGCTCAAGCATACAAGAAGAGGTGCCCCTCACGCCCGGCTGATGAAGCAATTGATATCTACATTCATGCCATAGGGCGAGTAGCACCTCAACTCGTAGATCCAATAAGTCTCAAGCCGCGACACACCCCTGAGGTGAGACTCACCCCTCCAATGCGGAACGAACTTGTCAATAATCAGGAAAGAAGTGCCCATAGGGTCCCTGTCATGACACTACAGGTAATGACGAGGGACGCTATGCTTAATACAGCCCTTTTTAATTTTTGCAATATGTGCATTCACCCTAGTAGAAAAAGCTCTAGTTGTGCGTCCGACATTACACGGGCAAGTAATAAGATAAACGACATGTCAGGTGGCGCACGTGTTGAAGTGTTTCATATTGTAGCCCCTAGAAGTAACTGTAGAATGGAAAGTCACAGTTTTGCGTCTCCCGCATATATTGTGCAAACAAACGTTGTACTTTCTGCAAGGGAAACATCCCTTGCAGTCCTGAAAGAAGGAGACTGAACGAGGGGGATCTATGGAGTTAAAAGCAATTTCACCCCGAACGGAACGTGCTCCACGAAAAATGACACCCTCCAATGTTTGTCAAAGATCTTCTTAATTTCTTTATGTTGTACAGAAAACAAGGTGAAGAAAGACCATTTAAATTGGTTTTCCTCCTGTACTCTAGGGTGGTCAACCAAGAGTGAATTCCTCTCCACCCCTCTGACCTCACTAATGATGGCATCAAGGTCCGAGGGTTTGTATCCCTTCTCCACAAACCTTTCCCTAAGGGTCTGAGATTGGGACTGAAAGTCCTCAATACTACTGCAGTTTCTTTGCAAACGGAGAAACTGCCCCTTAGGAACAGATCTGAGCCATTGATGGTGGTGACAGCTATCTACCGGGATATACCCGTTGCAATCCGTGCATTTAAAAAACGTCCTGAGAAATAGCTGATGGTCTACAACTGAAATCTCTAGGTCTAGAAAATGAATAGTCTCAGAACTAGCCTCAAAACTAAGGGAAATATTTCTGTTATTAGTATTCAAATAGCCCATAAATTCCTCCAAAGGTCTACGGTCACCTTTCCAAAGAAGGAGGATGTCGTCTATATACCTGGCCCACAAAACCAACTGGGGTGGTCTGTGAGCATAGACGACATCCTCCTCCCATAGGGCCATAAAGAGGTTAGCCAAACTGGGGGCATATTTAGCCCTCATGGCAACACCCTTAATTTGGGAGTAAAAGGTTTCTTGGAACCAAAAGTAATTATGTTCTGTGGCGAACTTAAGAAGTTCCATCACATAATTATGATGGATGAGGGGCAGACCCGAATCTCTGGAAAGAAACAGATCAACCGCCGCCAACCCTAGATCCAATGGGATAGACGTATAGAGTGCGGATACATCCGCAGTTGCAAGAAGAAGGCCGTCATGGTACTTCACCCATTCTAATAAATTGATCGCAGCTCGGGTATCCTTAAGGTAGGAAGGCATTTGTTTGACAAGGGGCTGGAGATAGAAATCTATATACCTTCAGATTCTCGAGGTAACAGAGTCTATCCCACTCACGATTGGAAGACCGGGGGGGTTAGTAGAGCTTTTATGTACCTTCGGAAGGTAATAAATAACAGGTATTCGGGGGGCTGCAGGAAACAAGATCCTAAAATGGGGGAATTGGCGCTGTTCAAAAAGGTATTCAGTAAATATTAAATAATAAATATTAGGTTAATCAGTGATATTAAATAAATAAATAAAAATAAATGTGAATCGATAACTAAATAAGTACTCCAAGTGAAAATGTACCAAAATACATTATTATACTATAAAGTACAAAAGTGCTAGAAAATATGTGATCTGAATATATCAGTTAAATACAATTCATAAAGATAAAGGAATAACTAACGGTGATATTGAACACCAAATAACGTATTATAAAAAATCTTTCAATTAAACCCACATTAAACCACTGTGAAAAAATAGCAAAAAAAACAAAAATTGTGATGTGGAAAATGCTGGGTGTAACAAGTAATAATAAAAGTTCTGTGTCCTGAAAAAAGATGAATACAGTCCGTAAAAAACTATAATGTATCAATCCAAAAAAAGGAGAAAGAAAGTTCTTGATATAATGATGTAACAAGTGCTCCCCGTCTTCAACTGCCACCCCAATCGTGCCCTCATTCACCAGAGCGCCTAATCCCTGCAGGGGTAATAGGCATGTAGGCTGAGATCCAGCAGTGATGTTTCTTGGTGATGGATAATCCTCAGCACGGGTGCCATTTCCTTCCCCTTTTCCTATGTACCACGGATGTCCTCTTAATGGTCCCCAATGATAGACATCCCTTACTCAGATCCAGCAGACTCTTTAAATCTGTAGGCTTCCTAGTTATTATTTTAGGTCTCTCTGGAAGGGTGTTATTCAGAGCTGGGTCTTCTTGTAGTATTCTTCAATGTGTCCTAAAAACCTTGGTATCTCTCCAGATGCATTGCTCATACACCCCTCCTGTATACTTGTGTGCCTGTTGTTGGGCTTGCGATTCATCTCTTCCCAGTCCAGTCTTCCCAGACTTTATCTTTATGAATTGTATTTAACTGATATATTCAGATCACATATTTTCTAGCACTTTTGCACTTTATAGTATAAGATTGTATTTTGGTACATTTTCACTTGAAGTACTTATTTAGTTATCGATTCACATTTATTTTTATTTATTTATTTAATATCACTGATTAACCTAATATTTATTATTTAATATTTACTGAATACCTTTTTGAACAGCGCCAATTCCCCCATTTTAGGATCTTGTTTTCTTGAATTTCACTTAGGTGATATTCTTTGTCGGGGGGGGCTGCAGTTCCTCTTTTTTTCTAAGCGCGGAATACTTGATTTTTTATTTTGCAGGAACCAGAAATTCTCTCTCCTTCTGGTTGAGGATATTGAGAGAAAAACTGTCATCGATAAGGGCCAAAAGGGCTCGTTTGTATTCTCCTGTAGGATCCTTAGGAAGAATTCTATATGTAGTTCGATCTTCAAGTAATCTGTTCATTTCCCTAGTGTAGTCTTTTTTTATCTAAGACCACTATCCCCTTGCCTTTGTCGGCGGGGCGGATGATCAGGTCTTTTCTGTCACAGAGAGCATCAATGCTAGCCGTAATGGCGGGATCTTGATGCATTCTCTTGACAGGAATTTTGTCGAGATCATGGAGAACCAGATCCTTAAATACATTGAAAAAATATGAGGTATTGTTCGGGGGATTAATAAGTGATGGGTTGGAGAGGCCAGAGTGTAGGATATCACCCTGTGTGGTACCTCTGGAGTTCAGTGTAGGCATGGATAAAAAATGCCTCTGTATGGGGGGCGTGGCTTGCGCGCCATCGTGATGGCCGCTTAAGCCGTGAGCTCTGACTAAAGACCGGGGAAAGAGCGATCACACAGCGAGACAG
Source organism: Aquarana catesbeiana (assembly GCF_042186555.1). Classification (NCBI taxonomy): domain Eukaryota; kingdom Metazoa; phylum Chordata; class Amphibia; order Anura; family Ranidae; genus Aquarana; species Aquarana catesbeiana. Next base: position 477,196,964 of record NC_133325.1, read on the forward strand.
CGCTACCTAGAACCACCACGGAACTCCAGAACTCGGTAGCATACCACCCGATGCAGTCCCGAAAATGGAAAGAGGACAGATACCCCAAGAAACTTACCGATTTCTTCATCATGCCAGCGCCAGAGGACGGGCAGCGGCAAGATGAAGCCGGCGGCAGATCCCCTCAAGCCTCATCCTCAAACACTGATCTCCCTAATGATGATCTGGGTACATGGGACACTTAGATTGCCCCACTACCGGAAGGGGAATCTACCCGGCGTAGCCCACATCCAACAGCCCTGCGAAAGCGCGGATGAGGATGATCCCGCGATACAGGCCCCAAGCGCTGGGATGGCTGCCACACATCCAGACCAGGTAGGCCCCAATTTAGCATGCTCCATTGCTAACTACCTGACCTCTGGCCTACTGGTCCTTGATACAACCATGAAGGACATGCTACTGTCACTTCAGACATCTCTTATGACAAACATATCCGCCATGATTAACAACTTCTCTGGTCAGCTACAGGGAATGGGGGACAGAGTACAACACATAGAGCAGAAAATGAATGCCTGTACCACGACAGTCAATGAACTGATAGATGCATACAAAGACCAAGCTGACGATACGGATTGGATTAAAGCAAAACACGCAGACCTCGAGGACCACTCGAGGAGGAATAATGTCAAAATAAGGGGGGTTCCTGAGTCTGTTCTCCCAGCCGACCTGCAGACCTATGCGGGTGACATGATAGCTAAACTGCTCCCTGACATATCTCCAATCGAGCGCATCATTGACCGCATCCACCGCATCCCCAAACCTAAACACTTACAGGCATCACTGCCCAGAGATGTCCTGATGAAAATACATTTCTTCCCCACCAAGGAAAGACTGCTGGCAAAAGCCAGGACACTCTCGGCCCTCCCTGCTTCATACAATGAGATTCACCTGTATGCAGACCTATCCAAATACACTCTGAACATGAGGCAACCAATGAAGACTGTTACTAAAGCACTTAACAATCGTAAAATCCCTTATAAATGGCACCACCCGGCTACTATCCTAATTACCAAAAATGGGACGACTACTGTCATTAATAACCCCCAAGATGGATTACGGCTACTTCAAACCTGGGGAATATTTCCTGAGGCCACAGAAGAAGGGCAAATGGACCAAACCAGTCCTCGTCTTTCAGGAACCCAGCGTACAGGTCCTCGAAATTCCAGAAGCAATCATCAACCCTCGCACTAACCTACTATCTCAGCGACATGCATCCCCGGTCCTATGTCCTGCTGATACACATCTATATTGAACACTACCCCTACAACCAGTTAGTAATACCAGTTGCACTTACTGACCTTATTTTCTTTTTTTTTTAGTTCTACTCTTCAGCTGTTTTGCCATTAATAATCTCGCATCCCACGGACGTGGGACACAGTGCCTTCTGTTCACCAGCGTGTGGTGCATCGGCCAGAGAATCAGTAAATAGTTCTACAGAACCCCACTGTACAGTGTTTGTGTTACACTTTGACTGTTTCTTCTTATTTACCAATACAGCTACCATAAGCTTAACCTACTGCGAACTACGCATACCCAAAGTTGCCGGAGAGCCTGGACGACCCTATTCCATTGTTCCCTTCCCGAGGACCGTCATATTCTTCTACCAACAGCGAGTCTTAATATACACCACACTGCACCTACCTCATATCACAATGTCTATCAACGTTCTGACCATTAATGTCAAAGGTCTGAACCATCCGGCTAAAAGAGCCTCATTATGGAAGACCACGCTGTCCCATGGCAGCGATGTTCTCTGCGTCCAAGAAACGCACTTTGCCCAGGATGCTACGCCTATCTGCCAACACAAATCATTTCCACATATCTACAAAGCTTATTTCTCATGGAAACAAAGAGGAATCCTTATTGCTATAAGAGATACTGTATCCTTCCAGCAACATTCCTGCACACTGGACCCAGAAGGAAGATATATCATCATTGTATGCACCATAGACAATGTGGTATATACATTAGTAAATTTGTATGCCCCAAACCGCAGACAAACAAAGTTTCTTAAAGCAACCTTAAAGAAAATAAGATTAGTACAATAGGGACAATTACTTATCTGCCGAGATTTTAACCTTGTCCCTGACAATGAAATGGACTCGTCATCTAGTCCCAAACTCTTTGCTTCCCCACTAACTTCTTTTCTTGCAGATAATGATCTTTATGATGTCTGGAGGTGTTGCCACGCGACTGAGAGAGACTATACGTACCTCTCCCCACGGCACAACACATATTCTCGCATAGATCAATTTCTGTCAGATAAATGGTTACTACAAAATGTACAAGAATCCCAAATCCACACGATCGCTTGGTCAGACCACGCACCTGTCAGCCTCAAATTGATTAACAACAATTCTAAATCTAACTCCTTCATGTGGAGAGTCAACAACTCTATTCTACAACATCCAAAACATGCTCAGTATCTATCTCAAAAACTGACGGAATACTTTCTTACCAACACAGGCTCAGTGGCTGACCCAGCGATCTTGTAGAGTGCCCATAAATCCTTCATGAGAGGATTCTTCATACAAATAGGTGATAAAAAAAAAAAGAGGAGAACACAGCAGATAGAAGAACTAACTAAAAAAATAGCGACAGTTGACCAACAAAATAAATCAAATCCATCACCAATATTGCAATCCCTAATATTTAAATTGCGACACGAGCTTCATCATTGCTACTAACTGCCTACGAATGAAACCTCAGGAAACTGAAAGCTAGATCATATGTCACTAACAACAAAGCAGGGAAAATTATGTCCCAACGTATCAAAGGGCAAAGACTAAAAACCAGAATAGCACATCTATATCACCCTACTACCCAAGACAAACATATCAACCCCCAAGCTATAGCTGACGCTTTCAGCTCCTACTATAGTGATTTGTATAATCTAGAGTCGGACACCCACACCCACCAACCTACCCAAGAGGAAATACAATCCTTCCTCAGCCACCTTAACCTTCCAACACTCACATCGGATCAACTATCGCGCCTCAACACCCCCTTCACATAATTAGGAATCCAAGCAACCATTGAAAAACGTCCTAATTCTGAATCCCCTGGCCCTGATAGATTCACGGGAGAATATTTTAAAATGTTCAACACAATCTTAGCCCCTCACCTGTGCAACTTATTCAACCAGGCAGCATCCCCCTCATCCTTTCCTAAAGAAATGCTTTCTGCTCTGGTGATTACAATTCCCAAACTTGGCAAGGAACCTACCTCCCCCCAAAATTTTTGTCCCATATCTCTGCTGAATGTCGACTTAAAATGATATGCTAAATTGCTAGCGAATAGACTCATCGATATTCTCCCGTCCCTTATACACATTGACCAAACTGGATTTATGAAAGGACGACAGACATCAGATGCCACCAGAAGGTTAATCAATATTATTCACCACACAAGCTCGACTGGAACGCCTTCTCTGCTTCTATCCCTGGATGCAGAGAAGGCATTCGACAGAGTAAACTGGACCTACCTATCCATGGTGCTCCAAAAATTTGGCTTTGTAGGCCACATCCACCAAGCTGTAATGACTCTATACACTAATCCCTCGGCCCAAGTATACACATCCAACCTCCTCTCTGCCCCTTTCCGCATAACAAATGGAACTAGACAGGGATGCCCCTTATTGCCTCTAATTTTTTATCTGATAATGGAACCCCTAGCTGAGCACATTCGTATCAACACTAACATATCAGGAGTAAACATAGAAAACCAAGTCCACAAAATAAGTCTGCGGACGATGTAATTCTAATGATAACCAACTCAACATCCTCTCTAACTGAAGTACAAAGAATACTGACATGGTTTGGAAACATATCCTATTACAAAGCGAATGCAACTAAATCTTACATCCTAGACATTGGTGTAGATGCGGTATCACGTAACCTACTACAACATCAATTTCCTTACATATGGGCAGAATCCAGCATACCATATTTTGGTATTCACCTCACGAGATCTACAAAATCCCTCTTTTCATACAATTACCTTCCCTTGAGAAACAAAATCCAATCTGACCTCCTCCAACTGGGAAAACACATATTTTCTTGGTGGGGCAGACTAGCTGCATTCAGAATGATTCATCTCCCCCAAATCCTATATCTCTTTCGAAATTTACCTATTCCTACACCCACCAGCTACTTCAAATCCTTACAACCCCTTATTATCTAGATTTATTTGGCAGGGGAAAAAATCGAGATGCTCACACTCCCAACTAATAAAACACAGACTACATGGGGGACTTGGATATATAGATTTCCAAGATTACTTCTCAGCATCAATATTGACCCAACTAAAAGAATGGTTCCTCCCAACACCGTCAACTACCTGGGGAGCCATAGAATACACCTACAGTTCCTTTGGCCCAACGAATCTGTGGCTATTCAGCACTCAAATGGGCGCTAAACCCCCCTCTTATCTCCCCCCCACAATGATAATATCCATCAAAACATGGCTTAACCTTCTAAGATGCTCCGACACTAGCGACCCCACAGTTGCTATGAGTGTTCCCATATTTGCCCTAAGCCACACGATAGCACAACTATCCATCAAACAGTGGTAGGTTCGGGGAATTCGTTATATTCATAACCTGTACGAGAACGGCTCCTTAAAATCCTTTTCGACAATCCAAAAAGAGTTCAACATACCGCAAACTGACTTCTATCAATACCTACAAATCCGACACTGCCTACACAATCTACCTAACCCTCTCCAATCTATTCATCCATCAGCATGGGCCTTTCTAACATCCCCTACCTCCCAGAAAAAAAGGTATCACGTTGTTTTACAACATATTCCAACGCAAGCTATCCTTTGTTAAATATCACTCCCACACGAAATGGGAAACAGATCTACACCAATCATTTACACCACTCCAATGGCAAAAAGCATGCAAAATTAATCAGAAATCCTCCAATTGCTCCACTTTGTGGGAAATATCAGCAAAAATCACTCTCTGATGGTATTATACCCCTACAACACTATCCAAATTTAGCCCCCAAATCTCCGATACTTGCTGGAGACAATGCGGCTACAGAGGAGACCTTCTACACACTTTATAGAGTTGCCCTAAACTTCTACCGTACTAGACAAAAATATTCCATGTCCTATCGGACATAGCCCAACTCCACATTCCGATGAACCCAGTACTAGCACTTCTATCCCTGGGAATGGACCAACTTCCTATTAATATACAGACCACACTAACTCACATACTACTAGCAGCCAGGTTATCAATTACTAGAAAATGGAAAAATGTCATTCCCCCTATGATCACTGACGTTTTAGACCTCACTAACCTCCACCTCAAATGGACGCCTCCTCTTTACACTCAACCAGTCGTCGCCCTGGCTCTCATGGTACTCAAATACCAATGTCTTTCCTCCACCCTGAGTGTGACTTCATATCCCCCAATTTATGATAGTGGGACCGGACTCTCTCTTGGATACAGAATGTTCCCAGTGGGGTATCCGGGGAGAGTTCAGCCCTTGATCTACTATTCATTCCAATTGCCGTCCATGGATGGATCCAGGATTCATACTCGAATCCCGTCCTTCATATTGCATGTTTACTCAATGTATTGGTACCTAGTATTGTTTACTGTATATTCTAAGTTTACACACCTCTTAGCACTGTGTTAATGCATTATCAATAACTTTCATGTATTCTCAATGACCTCATTGATCATCATTGTTAACGCTATATATTATTTCTGTTAACCGAACTAAAATATCAATAAAAACTATTGATACAAAAAAAATGCCTCTGTATATTGAGCTTGCGGATGTATTTGTGTACATCCACAAAAGTGGAGAATTTATTTAGTTTCCTAGGGGGGACAAATTTAAGCCCTTTATCTAGGACATATTTCTCTTGGTCAGTAAGAATGGTTTTACTTAAATTAAAAATGCCAGCACCTACTGTGACCTTTTTCTTTTTCCTCCATTGTAACCGCCACCCCCTCTACATCCTCTTTTGTTTTTGGACTTCCGGGTGTTGTGAATGGGTTTGTGAAAACCCGAAGAATGAGAGGAACCGGAATGATTATAATAATATGGTGTTCTATTGTACTCCTCATCACCGCCATAATCATAATAGGAATGATCATAGTGTGTCTCACGTGAACCCTCCTCACAGAGCACAGCATAATGATTATTGGTATGTATGGGGGTACCATAACCATAACCTTCACCTGAATAACCTGATCTACTATCATATTGGGGTTCCAAAGGTCCATCAGCCCCGTAGTAAGGCTCTTTACCCCTACCATTGGGTTGTCTACCCCTAAGAACAGAAGGGTATCTACCACAATGGAAATCGACAGCACGACCCCTAGGAGCAGAAGGGTACCTCCCCACTCAAATCTCTAGGGGGATAATTGGTCTGGGGTATGGCTTTGGGGGCAGAAACACCGGTCGTATGTTCAGTTACTCTTCCCATTCTAGGGGGGGTCATATGTCCATCTCCTATCGGGATTCCGAGGAATCAATTCCAGACTCTCAACAGGTAAACTGGTAGACCCTGGATCAACTCCTTGAGCTAACTTCTTCTGCTAACCGAACACTAAATTATTTTTATAATCTGTAACGTCACGGTTGTACTTATTTTGTTTTTTATTACGTTGGTCCCTCTCCTCTTTTTCTAAAAAGGTCCTTAAAATAGTGGAATGAGAAGTGTTTTCAGGTGACGCATTAGATGGTAAGAGTTTGTCTTTGAGCTCTCTGATTTCCAAGTCAAGTGCAGCCAGTCTGGTCCGCTTTCTCCCAACTAGAAAGACAATCAGCTGGGTGCCTGCCTCATTGAAATAGCGAAACCAGGGTTCAAGGTCAGTGTCACCTTGTTGGGGAGAAACATACCACCGTAAACCTTTCAGGACCATGTTCTCTTTAATGTACTGCTCCAAAAAAGCAATGTCCCACTGTAAATGCAATTCAGTGGTCATTACATTTTTAAGTCTGAGGAATAATCCACTAATTTCAGTGTCAGTGTTATTTAAAACAAAGACCCCATCTGTGTTAAGGGACCTAGTAGTCCTATATTCAAAAACATCCATAATCAAAGTGATGTACCGGGGTAGCTGCGGCAAATAGGAGGTCAGGAAATAGATATAGGAAGTGAGAAAATGCTACGCTAAACCCAAAATGTAAAAAAAACAAAAGCAGCTGACACACAAACAAACCAAGTCAAACATTGAAATGTGAAAAAAATGTGAAAAAAACCAGCAATAGATGATCAAAGTGTCTAAAGTGAAATATGGAACAGCAAATAATAGGAATCCATATGGTAAAAAGTGAAGGGGTATCTTCTCCAATAGGAGGGTAGCAGTAGACACCAGATGGCGTGTGAATACTTGAATAAAAGGGCGACAGTTGACACCAAAGGCATACAGATGTTCAATAGGAGTAAATGGATACCCTTACCAGATCCTTACACATACCTTATAGCAGTGCATCAAATAGGCATGGGGAGACTCTCCCGTGATGTCCAGCCGGACGTTGTCTTGTGGGCCACGAGCACCGATGGAAGATGGTAGCCCCAGACAGAAGTTGGACAACTGTCACTCACGTTTTCGGATTCCAGAGCGGAATGATCCAGAGGTGGCGATTTATAATGGAACCATGGAAAAAGAAAAAAGGAAGCTCCATATGGTGCAGGTCAAAAATGGGATTTATTGTATAACCCCTTCCCGCCGACCGTACCCAGATATGCGTACTCGGCTTTCCAGGGTTATACCGGGATGATGCCTGCAGCTGCAGGCATCATCCCGGTACCGTTGTTTACAGTGGGCGATCGGCTACCTGTGTATAACAACCGATGCGGCTAAAAGCCGCTCGGCTGTTATACCGGAGGAATGGGAGGGGACATCCCCCCCTCCTGCCGCCTCCCGCCGCTGTTACCGGGCCTCCCGTGCGATCGGGAGTCCATTCGGCGGCTGAGGGCGGGCTGGAACGAAGCTGTGAGCGGCTTGTTGTAAACGCGGAAGCGACGTCATGACATCACTTCCCGTTTACTCGGCTGCCAATGGCGCCGAAGTTAAAAAAGTACACAGTATTCAGAATTCGCCATTTTCGGCGATCTGAATACTTTGAAGTGTAAAGGAGGGATGGGGGTTTTTTAGACCCCCCATCCCTCCATAAAGAGTACCTGTCACCACCTATTACTGTCACAAGGGATGTTTACATTGCTTGTGACAGCAATAAAAGTAAAAAAAAAAAAAAATTTTTTAAACACAATTTATAAAGTACAAAAATAAATAAAATAAATAAAAAAAAAAAAAAAATTTTTAAAGTGCCCCTGTCCCCGCAAGCTCACGCAGCGAAGAAAACGCATACGGAAGTCGCGCCCGCATATGTAAACGGTGTTCAAACCACACATGTGAGGTATCGCCGTGATCGTCAGAGCGAGAGCAATAATTCTAGCCCTAGACCTCCTCTGTAGCTCAAGCCTGGTAACCGTAAAAATTTTTTAAAGCGTCGCCTATGGAAATTCATAGGTACCGTAGTTTGTCGCCATTCCACGAGTGCGTGCAATTATAAAGGGTGATATGTTTGGTATCTATTTACTCGGCGTAACATCATCTTTCACATTATACAAAAAAATTGGGGTAACTTTACTGTTTGGATTTTTTAAAATTCATGAAAGTGTCACTTTTCCAAAAATTTGTGTTTAAAACACCGCTGCACAAATACCGTGTGATAAAAAATATTGCAACAATCACCATTTTATTCTCTAGATTCTCTGCTAAAAAAATATATATAATGTTTGGGGGTTCTAAGTAATTTTCTAGCAAAAAATACGGATTTTAACTTGTAAACACCAAATTTCAAAAATAGGCTTAGTCATGAAAGGGATAAACACCATACACAGTTAAAAGTGATCACAAGCAGAAAAAAATGGCAATGTGGGAAGCTGAAAATGCTATTCCTACGTGTTTCGACTGAACAGTCTTCAACAGGGGCATAAAGCAGCCTCCCCACATTGCTCTTACTTATAGACTGTACAAAAAATTTTAAATTAACCAGGTCCACCCCCATCATGGTGGAACCGGAAGTAGGAACTCAATTAAATTAGTAAAATCCTATAAACAACATACACAGTCCTCACCCCAAATCATAAGGGCTGAAGGTAGTGTGACAAACAGTAATAACCAATCGTTAAATAATAACAGACACGGCTAGGAGCCTCAGATAACTGTAAGTTTAAAATGTCTCACGGACGGCTTGCGTTCCAAGCCTCGTATCCTAAAAGGAATCCACCTGGAGGAAATGATACGTGATCTGCAATCAGCCGCTGGTGTCTCTTTAACTCCCACACAGGAGGCTTGCATTCCAAGCCACGTGTGCATCGAGGAGACAATCCAGCGCGGGTGCCAACGTCATCACCACATAAAAGAAAACACCAGGAGGAGAGGGTGCATTATCCCCAATCAGCAGCTGGTGTTTAGTCGACTTCCACACAAGAGGCTTGCGTTTCAAGCCTCGTGTGTAGAGGAAACAGTCCAACCCAGATGCCCTTGTCACCTTCCCCAGGCGTCTGGTGATTGGTCTCACCATCCGGACTGAACAACCAAACCCCATCCCACTACGTCATACGTCGATGTAGTAAACACAGCGTGGGACATCAAGGGCAATAATGAATCAGACTGTAGTGTGATGTACAGTCTGGGCGTAGGAAAACAAAATGTATCATCAATCAGAGGTAAAGTCAAATGTAAAAAATACCTGAATATAATTGCCTGAAATATAGAATAACTATACAACAGAAACCCCAATAGGAACAGCAGAGTAATACGCGCCCAAGCCCCCATAATGAGTGCAAGGCAACGCCACAGTTCTGTCCTAAAGGGGAGACACAACAAAACCAGGGTGTGGATAGAAATGGTGCCACAGCTCTCAAAGGTGCAACAACACTCACACCGGATGGCCAGCGGATAAAGCCAACCCCATGTGAGGTCACTCACCCAAAAGAAGGGCACCAGAGACCTTGTCACCCTCAAAAATAATGATGAACTAAAAATCTACAACAACCCAGACCTCAAATTATATGAGGTTAAAAGATAATATCACCCCTCACAAAGAAAAATATGGGATAATGTATTGATATGGACTAATGGAGGTGTGTTCCGGCTCATGCATACAAGGAGATGTGCCCCTCACACCCGGCTGATGAAGCAATTGATGTCCCAATCTACATTCATGCCATAGGGCGAGTAGCACCTCAACTCGTTGATCCAATAAGTCTCGAGCTGCGACACACCCCTGAGGCGAGACTCACTCTTCCAATGCGGAAGGAACTTGTCAATAATCAGGAAAGAATTATCCTTAGGGTCTCTGTCATGACACTCTAGGTAATGACGAGGGACGCTATGCTTAATACAGCCCTTTTTAATTTTTGCAATATGTTCGTTCACCCTAGTAGAAAAAGCTCTAGTTGTGCGTCCGACATATTGCCTCTTACACGGGCAAGTAATAAGATAAACGACATGTCGGGTGGCGCACGTGGTGAAGTGTTTCATATTGTAGCCCCTAGAAGTAACTGTAGAATGGAAAGTCACAGTTTTGCATCTCCCGCACATATTGTGCAAACAAACGTTGCACTTTTTGCAAGGGAAACATCCCTTGCAGTCCTGAAAGAAGGAGACTGAACGAGGGGATCTATGGTGTTAGGAGCAATTTCGCCCCGAACGGAACGTGCACCACAAAAAATGACACCAGTCTGATCCGGCAGAATGGGACCCAACACATGATCGTTCTTTAGAACCCTCCAATGTTTGTCAAAGATCTTCTTAATTTCTTTATGTTGTACAGAAAATGAGGTGAAGAAAGACCATTTAAATTGGTTTTCCTCCTGTACTCTAGGGTGGTCAACCAAGAGTGAATTCCTCTCCACCCCTCTGACCTCACTAATGATGGCATCAAGGTCCAAGGGTTTGTATCCCTTCTCCACAAACCTTTCCCTAAGGGTCTGAGATTGGGAGTGAAAGTCCTCAATACTACTGCAGTTTCGTCGCAAACAGAGAAACTGTCCCTTAGGAACAGATCTGAGCCATTGATGGTGGTGACAGCTATCTACCAGGATATACCCGTTGCGATCCATGCGTTTAAAAAACATCCTGAGAAATAGCTGATGGTCTACAACTGAAATCTCTAGGTCTAGAAAATGAATAGTCTCAGAACTAGCCTCAAAACTAAGGGAAATATTTCTGTTAATAGTATTCAAATAGCCCATAAATTCCTCCAAAGATCTACGGTCACCTTTCCAAAGAAGGAGGATGTCGTCTATATACCTGGCCCACAAAACCAACTGGGGTGGTCTGTGGGAATAGATGACATCCTCCTCCCATAGGGCCATAAAGAGGTTAGCCAAACTGGGGGCATATTTAGCCCCCATGGCAACACCCTTAATTTGGGAGTAAAAGGTTTCTTGGAACCAAAAGTAATTATGTTCTGTGATGAACTTAAGAAGTTCCATCACATAATTACGATGGATGAGGGGCAGACCCGAATCTCTGAAAAGAAACAGATCAACCGCCGCTAACCCTAGATCCAGTGGGATAGACGTATAGAGTGGAGATACATCCGCAGTTGCAAGAAGAAGGCCGTCATGGTACTCCACCCTTTCTAATAAATTGATCGCAGCTCAGGTATCCTTAAGGTAGGAAGGCATTTGTTTGACAAGGGGCTGGAGATAGAAACCTATATACCTTCCGATTGGATGACCGGGGGGATTAGTAGAGCTTTTATGTACCTTCGGAAGGTAATAAATAACAGGTATTCGGGGGGCTGCAGGAACCAGAAACTCTCTCTCCTTCTGGTTGAGGATATTGAGAGAAAAACTGTCATCGATAAGGGCCAAAAGGGCTCGTTTGTATTCTCCTGTAGGATCCTTAGGAAGAATTCTATATGTAGTTCGATCTTCAAGTAATCTGTTCATTTACCCAATGTAGTCTTTTTTATCTAAGACCACTATCCTGCCACCTTTGTCGGCGGTGCGGATGACCAGGTCTTTGTCACAGAGAGCATCAATGCCAGCCGTAATGGCGGGATCTTGATGCATTCTCTTGAAAGGGATTTTGTCGAGATCATGGAGAACCAGATCCTTAAATACATTGATAGAATGTGAGGTATTGTTCGGGGGATTAAAAAGTGATGGGTTGGAGAGGCCAGAGTGTAGACTATCACCCTGTGTGGTACCTCTAGAGTTCAGTGCAGGCATGGATAAAAAATGCCTCTGTATATTGAGCTTGAAATCCACTCATTTCAGTGTCAGTGTTATTTAAAACAAAGACCCCATCTGTGTTAAGGGACCTAGTAGTCCTATATTCAAAAACATCCATAATCAAAGTGATGTACCGGGGTAGCTGCAGCAAATAGGTGGTCAGGAAATAGATATAGGAAGTGAGAAAATCCTGCGATAAACCCAAAAAGTAAAAACAACAAAAGCAGCTGACACACAAACAAACCAAGTCCACTAGAAGTTCAAAATACATAAAGTGCAGCGCTAGAGATATCTGACGTATACTGAATAAACATGTGAAAAGAAAAATAAATACACATCACCATGTCTAACATGTACTCAAAAAACATATGAAAAGAAAAAATATATCAACATTAAAATGTGAAAAAAATGTAAAAAAAACAGCAATAGATGATCAAAGTGTCTAAAGTGAAATATGGAACAGCAAATAATAGGAGTCCATATGGTAAAAAGTGAAGGGGTATCTTCTCCAATAGGAGGGTAGCAGTAGACACTGGATGGCGTGTGAATACACAGTAATGTAGACTATGCGGTTGACTGTCTTGCCCAATGATGCCACAACATTGCCCTCCACGTGATGGTACAGCGATGGAATGGCCTTACAGCACATTCTGCAAATTCACAGAAGGGGGCAGAATCCACCAGGTGGAAAGGCAGAAGTTGTAGAGCCAGCAGCTTTGACAAGCTTACTTTTAGACGCTGGGCATGTGGGTGGCAGTGATTGTATTTTTTTTTTCGCTGCAACAGATGGGGCAGAGAAATTTGCTGGCTATAGTCTACAGCAAGTCTACTGGCAGATGTGCTGCAAAGACCCGGGACACCCTGTGCTATTCCATCATCCCTCTCAGTGGAGACTGCTGAGAGGTCATGACATATAGTGGGGGCAGACTAAGGTGAGTAAGGAGGATCAACAGAATTGTACCCTTTTTGTGTGGCTTTTGGGGGCTCTTGCCAACAGGCAGTGGTGGGAGGTTAAATGCCTTGTCAAGCATGTGGTATATAAATGGCTGGTGTTTTTGCCACGCTTGATGTCCTTGAGACAAAGTTTGCAACAGTGCGATCGGCTGTACACGTGCTAAAAAAGGCCCAGACAACTTGCAGTAATGCACTGAAATATACTGTGTTAAACGACATGTAACGCACTGAAATATACTGCGTTAAACAGCGTGTAACACAGCTTCAAACTTGCAATAACACACTGAAATATACTGTGTTAAACGGCACGAAAACACATCATCAGTAGGGTAAAACTAACCTGTCTCACGACAGTCTAATCCAACTCACATTCCCTATTAGTGGATGATCAATCCAACGCTTGGTGAATTCTGCTTCACAATGATAGGAAGAGTTAACATCGAAGGATCAAAAAGCAACGATGCTATGAACGATTGGCGGCCACAAGTCAGTTATCCCTGTGGTAACTTTTCTGACACCACCTGCTTAAAACCCAAAAAGTCAGAAAGATCCTGAGGCCCTGCTTTCATGGTCTGTATTCATACTGAAAATCAAGATCAGCACACTAATGCACTGAACTATACTGCAGTAAACCTGCCCTGACAAAATAAACTGACACTAATGTAAAAATGAATGGTCACTACACTCACACTGTACTATCACTAGATTCACACTAAAGTGACACTAAAGTAAAAATTAATGGTCACTCACTCCGACTGAACTATAACTAGATTCACACTAATATAAAGATGAATGGTCACTACACTCACACTGACTGAACTATCACTAGATTCACACTAAACTGATATTCTACACTGACAAAAGAATCACAATAGCACACTATAGCACACTAACTCTCTAGTAGCACTGAACAGAGCCCTGTTCTATCTCTCTCCACGCTGATATCACACAACAAATGGCCGCTATTGAAAGAATACTTTTATAGTGTGGGGCGGGACTGAGTAATGAGCCATGATTGGATAGAGTCATCATGACAGCGTTCACTCATGGCTCTGACGGTGCTCTGTGCCCTGATTGGGAAAAACTTTCATTGTTTTAGCCAATCAGGGATTCCAATGCACTGTGCGTCGGTGCAGTGCATTGTGATCATGGGGCGGGCTGAACAAATGGTTGAATGCCCCTATAATTTGGGTGTCTGTCGAATGGACGAAAAACAGCCAATGTTTGGCCCAAACTCATAGCTGTTTGCCCATCCCTACTTAACAGGGTGAACAGGAACATAGATCTGGATTGGACACAGCCACCTTCACCACCAACACACACAGCCTCTTACCAAAAGTAGTTGGCCCCCTATTACAGAGGGTTAGACATGCACATATATGATCCTAGGCAACTTCCAGGATGGTCCTCTTCCTCTGGTGTATCATCAATATGGTTTCAAATGTTTAATATTTGTTTTATTGAGACACATGTTGTGGACCTGGGTACGCTTATGGGAGACTCATTTTTGACATGGCTTTTGTGATTTGGAACCAGTTCCGGTCACCAATCCTCAGAAAGGATGTGCTGGGGCTGGAGAGAGTCCAGAGAAGGGCAACTATTATTTTGGGGACTGGAGGACCTCAATTATGAGAAACAACTACAAGTGCTAAATGTTTTCTCCTTAGAGAAGAGACACTTGAGGGGAGATATGATAGTGATATACCAATATCTCAATGGTGATCCCAGTGTAAGTATGAAACTTTTCAGTCCCAGAGAGTGTAGGAAGACATGAGGCCACACAATGAAACTGGAAGAGAAGTGGTTTAACCTTAAGCTGCGTAGGGGGGTTTTCACTGTCAGGGCGGGAAGGATGTGGAACTCTCTTCCACGATTGGCGGGAAGTACAGATAGCTTTAAAAGACTCTTGGATGTGCATCTTAGTGAAAATAATACGGGGATATGAGAGATGATTTTTACACAGAACAAAATATTACAGCGCACACATGCAAAAAAGACATTTACCTCCTGCAAGGCTATTTAAAACACCTAGACATTTTCAAAAAACATTATCAAAAAATGTGGGGATTTGGTCACACCATATTGCTATATGGTCCTTACTGGTTAAGCCGACTTACTGCGACAAAGTACCCCATGGTTAGTGGGTCCTACACTATCCATAGACTTGGAGATCCTGCTTCTCTGAACCATGGGAACCATACACTCCTCTATATGGGAGAACTAAAGGTCTCGACCTATGACACAGGTGGACACTGAGAGGCACTAATGAGGGAGTGGGGTGCTCCTGCTCAAAAGGACTTGGTCAGAATCCATACAGTAGAAAAACAAGATATTTGGGGGCACACACACACACACCTACATAGGTTGAACCAGATGGACTGTTGTCTTTATTCAACCTTGCCAATAGGGATGAGCTTCGTGTTCGAGTCGAACCCATGTTCGACTCGAACATCGGCTGTTCGATCGTTCGCCGAATTGCGAACGTTATGGGCCGTTCGCGCTAAATTCGTGTGGCGCGTCACGGCCCATAATTCACTGCGGCATCGCAGTGCATTGCTGGCTGATGATTGGCCAAGCATGCACTATGACCCGCATGCTTGGCCAATCACAGCGCTGTCAGTAGAGAGAGCTGTAATTGGCCAAAGCCAGGGTGGCTTTGGCCAATTACGGCTCAGGGCATTTAGTACACACCCCACACTATATAAGGCCGCCTGCACGGCGGCCCTGTGTAGTGTGTGTTCCGGTGTGCTGAGAGATAGAGAGAGAGAGAGACAGTGTCATTTGATTTGAGTTAGATAGATTAGGCAGAACAGTCAGTCAGTTAGCTGCACTTACAGTGTATTGTGTATATATATGCATCCCAGGTGTTGCATATATATATATACACTGTATTCAGTTTAGCTAGATCCGTTCCTGTTATCTTCTATCTAGACTATTTACATTTAATGCAGTGCGTCCTGCTCACAGTGTTCAGCTAGATCCGTTCCTGTTATCTTCTAGACTATTTACATTTAGTGCAGTGCGTCCTGCTCACAGTGTTCAGCTAGATCCGTTCCTGCTATTTACATTTAGTGCAGTGCGTCCTGCTCACAGTGTTCAGCTAGATCCGTTCCTGTTAAATTCCTACTGACCGGCAGGCTTGTCTGGTTACAGTATATAAAGCTACCTGAAGAAAATTACAGGTGTTCTATTTGATCCTATTAGTACCACGGTCAGGCAGCTAGACTATTTACATTTAGTACAGTGTGTCCTGCTCACAGTGTTCAGCTAGATCCGTTCCTGTTATCTTCCTACTGACAGGCAGGCTTGTCTGGTTACAGTATATAAAGCTACCTGAAGAAAATTACAGGTGTTCTATTTGATCCTATTAGTACCACGGTCAGGCAGCTAGACTATTTACATTTAGTACAGTGCGTCCTGCTCACAGTGTACAGCTAGATCCGTTCCTGTTATCTTCCTACTGACAGGCAGGCTTGTCTGGTTACAGTATATAAAGCTACCTGAAGAAAATTACAGGTGTTCTATTTGATCCTATTAGTACCACGGTCAGGCAGCTAGACTATTTACATTTAGTACAGTGCGTCCTGCTCACAGTGTACAGCTAGATCCGTTCCTGTTATCTTCCTACTGACAGGCAGGCTTGTCTGGTTACAGTATATAAAGCTACCTGAAGAAAATTACAGGTGTTCTATTTGATCCTATTAGTACCACGGTCAGGCAGCTAGACTATTTACATTTAGTACAGTGCGTCCTGCTCACAGTGTTCAGCTAGATCCGTTCCTGTTATCTTCCTACTGACAGGCAGGCTTGTCTGGTTACAGTATATAAAGCTACTTGAAGAAAATTACAGGTGTTCTATCCCAGCTTAGTGCAGCTACAGGCCATTAGTATGTCTGGAAGGCCAAGAAGGAGAGGCAGACAGTCACAAGCCAATAAGAGAGGGCAAGCAGGCTCTGTGTCTAGTGCTGGTCGTGGAGACGGTGCATCCTCATCAGCACGTGGCCATGGGACACGCTTGGCCTTTTTTTCGGCAGCTGGCCATGTTGAGCCGCAACATGCGGAAGACTTGGTCGAGTGGATGACCAAGCCGTCCTCATCCTCCTCATCCTCTCTCACCCATGCCCAGGGTGCTTTGTCTGGCAAAGCAGCGGCCTCTTCCCTCAGCTCAATGTCATCAGTGACTCCTTCCCTAGCTCCACCATGTCCTCATGAGGATTCCCTCGAACTGTTTGACCACAGTGTTGGGTACATGCTCCAGGAGGATGCCCAGCGTTTGGAAGGCTCTGATGACGATACTGAGCTCGATGAAGGCAGTAACATGAGCGCGGACAGAGGGGGTGCCCAAGAAGGACAGCAATCTGGCAGTCATGCTCCCCCTGCTGCAGCATACTGCCAGGTTTGCTCCAGTGATGAGGAGGGAGGGGATGATGAGGTCACTGACTCAACGTGGGTGCCTGATAGGAGAGAGGAGGAGGAGGAGGAGGAGGAGGAGGAGGAGGAGGAGGAGGAGGAGGAGGCGGCAGCACATCACCAACGAGGCAGGATGCCCTCCAGGGGCCAGCCTAAGGGCAGCACATTGACTGCATCACACCCCAAAGCTCCACATGTGCAGGGCGCTGCAGTCTCTGCGCGTTATTCAAAAAGTTCTTTGGTGTGGGCCTTTTTTGAGACGAGTGCATCAGATCGCACCGCTGCTATTTGCAACATATGTCTCAAGCGTATCTCGCGTGGCCAAAATATCTCCCGCTTGGGTACCACATGCTTGACCAGACATATGTTGACCTGCCATGCAGTTCGTTGGCAAGCGTATCTAAAAGACCCACACCAAAGAACAAAGAGGATCTCTCCTTGCTCCTCATCAGCTGAGATTTCCAACCCCACTAGACCTTCAGTCCTCTCTGAGACCTACAGTGAGAGGAATGAAGGTGTAGAATTAGGTGTGTCACAGCCAAGTACTTGTGGGCAATCTGCTTTTGGTACACCGACGTCAGATTGTACCAGGCAAATTTCCCTGCCCCAGCTGCTGCACCGCCGAAAGAAGTTTGCTCCCAGCCATCCACATGCCCAGCGGTTGAATGCTAGCTTGGCAAAATTGCTAGCACTTCAACTGCTGCCTTTTCAGTTGGTAGACTCTGCCCCCTTCCGTGAGTTTGTGGAATGTGCGGTTCCTCAGTGGCAGGTACCCAAACGCCACTTTTTCTCACGGAAGGCGATTCCGGCTCTCTACCGGCATGTGGAAGGCAATGTCCATGCCTCGCTGGACAGGGCGGTCAGCGGTAAGGTGCATATTACCGCTGACTCATGGTCCAGCAGGCATGGACAGGGACGTTACCTAAGTTTCACGGCGCATTGGGTGACTCTGCTGGCAGCTGGGAAGGATGCAGGACAAGGTGCAGTAGTGTTGGAGGTTGTTCCGCCACCACGCCTCCAAAATGCTGATTGTGACACACCTCTCTCCTCCACCCCCTCCTCTTCTTCTTCCTCCATGGCCTCTTCCTCGGAACCAGCGGTGCTCCGTAGGCGTTCAAGGGGCTACGCAAGTACGCAGGCCAAAAGATGCCATGCGGTGCTTGAGCTGGTGTGCTTGGGGGACAGGAGCCACACTGGGGCAGAGGTTCTGTCAGCTCTGCAGGGGCAGGTTCAGAGGTGGTTGACGCCACGCCAACTTAAGGCAGGAATGGTGGTTTGCGACAATGGCACCAACCTCCTCTCTGCCCTCCGACAGGGACAAATGACCCATGTGCCCTGTTTGGCTCACGTCCTTAACTTGGTGGTGCAGCGGTTCTTGGGCAGGTACCCGGGCTTACAGGATGTCCTGAGGCAGGCCAGGAAAGTCTGTGTGCATTTCCGCCGGTCATATAATGCCAGTGCTCGGCTGACGGACCTCCAAAAGGAGTTTAACCTGCCCAAGAACCGCCTAATCTGTGACATGCCCACCAGGTGGAACTCAACGTTGGCCATGCTGCAGCGGCTGCACACGCAGCAGAGGGCCATCAATGAGTACCTGTGCGACTATG
Organism: Aquarana catesbeiana; assembly: GCF_042186555.1. NCBI lineage: Eukaryota > Metazoa > Chordata > Amphibia > Anura > Ranidae > Aquarana > Aquarana catesbeiana. The sequence goes on from NC_133325.1 coordinate 477,216,202, forward strand.
GCACCAGGACAGGGTCAGGGGAGCTTGGTTTTTTTTCCCCACGCCAGTGGGCCATGATCAGGGATGCATGCACTGTCCTGTCACCATTCGAGGAGGCCACGAGGATGGTGAGCAGTGACAGTGCATGCATCAGTGACACTGTCCCCCTTGTCCACCTGTTGGAGCACACGCTGCGTGGAATAATGGACAGGGCACTTGAGGCAGAACAGAGGCAGGAAGAGGAGGACTTCCTTAGCTCTCAAGGCCCCCTTTATCCAGACAGTGTTCCTGCGTGCCCGCCGATCACACAGGAAGAGGACGAGGAGGAAGAGGAGGAGGAGGAAGATTGTGTCAGTATGGAGGTGGAGCCTGGCACTCAGCATCAGCAGCAGTCTTTAAGGGATCAGTCCCAAGAAACACATGGACTTGTACGTGGCTGGGAGGAGGTGGCTGCGGACCATGTCGTTCTTAGTGACCCAGAGGACTCCGGACCGAATGCCTCAGCAAACCTACGCTGCATGGCCTCCCTGATCCTGCAAAGCCTGCGTAAGGATCCTCGTATTCGTGGTATCAAGGAGAAGGACCAATACTGGCTGGCAACCCTCCTTGATCCACGTTACAAGGGTAAGGTTGCGGACCTTATCTTGCCATCGCAGAGGGAGCAGAGGATGAAACATCTTCGGGAGGCCTTGCAGAAAGGTCTGTGCAACGCGTTCCCAGAGACTGGGAGGTTACAAACTCCTGTTTCTGGACAACGTGTTGCTGAGGCTTCGGTCAGTCAAAGAAGGAGCGGTGGAGAAGGTGGCCGTCTGACCGATGCGTTCAGACAATTTTTTGGTCCGCAGCCCCAAGGTATGATCGGTTCCAGCAACCATCGCCAGCGTCTGTTTTACATGGTGCAGGAATACCTAGGGGCAAGATCAGACTTGGACACCTTTCCCACCGAAAATCCTCTGGGTTACTGGGTCTTGAGGATGGATCACTGGCCAGAGCTTGCACAGTATGCAATTGAGCTACTGGCCTGTCCTGCATCCAGCGTTCTTTCGGAACGCACATTCAGTGCTGCTGGAGGCGTGGTAACCGATCACAGGGTGCGTCTGTCCACCGACTCGGTCGATCGGCTGACCTTCATAAAAATGAATGAGTCTTGGATCACCACCAGCTACCAAGCACCTGATGCTGATGTAACCGAATAATTTTTTTTGAAATCTCAGATCCCTTCAAAGACTGCCTATGCTGATGCTGAGTGACTATCCCTGAGTAATTATCCTCTTCCTCCTCAATCATCACGCTGATAGCTTGTAAGAACATTTTTGGTTCTGGGCGCCACCACCAGTGCCTAAGGCACAATTTTTCAGCCCCTGTTTAACAGGGGCGTGTAATTACAATTTTTGATGTAATACTTTGCAGCAGGGCTCGTTCCTGCATTCCAACTAGAGTGTCTGTGAGGGGTTGCAGTGTTGTGGCACCAGCACCAGTGCCTAGGGCCCAATTTTTCTGCCCCTGTCTAACAGGGGCGTGTAATTACAATTTTTGATGCAATACTTTGCAGCAGGGCTCGTTCCTGCGTTCCAACTAGAGTGTCTGTGAGGGGTTGCAGTGTTGTGGCACCAGCACCAGTGCCTAAGGCCCAATTTTTCTGCCCCTGTCTAACAGGGGCGTGTAATTACAATTTTTGATGCAATACTTTGCAGTAGGGCTCGTTCCTGCGTTCCAACTAGAGTGTCTGTGAGGGGTTGCAGTGTTGTGGCACCAGCACCAGTGCCTAAGGCCCAATTTTTCTGCCCCTGTCTAACAGGGGCGTGTAATTACAATTTTTGAAGCAATCATTTGCAGCAGGGCTCGTTCCTGCGTTCCAACTAGAGTGTCTGTGAGGGGTTGCAGTGTTGTGGCACCAGCACCAGTGCCTAAGGCCCAATTTTTCTGCCCCTGTCTAACAGGGGCGTGTAATTACAATTTTTGAAGCAATAATTTGCAGCAGGGCTCGTTCCTGCGTTCCAACTAGAGTGTCTGTGAGGGGTTGCAGTGTTGTGGCACCAGCACCAGTGCCTAAGGCCTAATTTTTCAGCTGCTGTTCAACAGGGGCATGTAATTACAATTCTTGATCTAATATTTCACAGCAGGGCCCTGTGAGGGCTTACAGTGTTGTGGCCACAGCAACACCTAAGGCCCAAATTTCTGCTGAGTATATAGGGCAGGACCCTACTTTCAAACATCTAACTTACAAACGACTCCTACTTGCAAACGGAAGGAGACAACAGGAAGTGAGATGAAATCTACCCCTAGGAAGGGAAATTCTCTCCTGTAAGAGTTAATATGGGAAAACAAGTTCTCCTTTCCACTGATGCTTTCCAATCCTTGTTCCACAAAAAAACCCAAATTTTCAAAAAACATTTTTCATTGGGACAAAAAAGTGAGGTGAAATCTTCTGAAGAGGAGGAAAGACAGCAAAACAAATGTCACAGGGGTGATAACCCTTCCCTATGTTTTCCAAAAAGCTTAGAAAAGATTTTTTGGCTGGAGCTAAACACGTTAAAAATGTTCAAAATTACAAACAGATTCTACTTAACAACAAACCTACAGTCCCTGTCTTGTTTGCACCGCCTGTATACTGCTGTTCAGAGTATATAGGGCCTGGTGGCCCCACACCTTTCCTTATTTTAATTTGGGTGCGGGGTTCCCCTTAATATCCATACAAGACCCAAAGGGACTGGTAATGGACTGGGGGGTACCCATGCCGTTTGTCTCACTGATTTTCATCCATATTGCCATGACCCGACATGACATTAAACCCGCAAGCAGTTTTAAATGAGATTTTTTCCTTTAAAAATGACATTTGGTGCAGGGACTGTTCTAAACATGGGAAACACGCGTCACTTTACAGACATACTATAGACACCCCCCAGGTACGATATTTAAAGGAATATTTCACTTTTTTTTTTTTACTTTAAGCATCATTAAAATCACTGCTCCCGAAAAAACGGCCGTTTTTAAAAGTTTTTTTTGCATTGATACATGTCCCCTGGGGTAGGACCCGGGTCCCCAAACCCTTTTTAGGACAATACCATGCAAATTAGCCTTTAAAATGAGCACTTTTGATTTCGAACGTTCGAGTCCCATAGACGTCAATGGGGTTCTAACGTTCGTGCGAACTTTCGGTCCGTTCGCGGGTTCTGGTGCGAACCGAACCGGGGGGTGTTCGGCTCATCCCTACTTGCCAACTATGTAACTATATAACTATGACACAAGAGGACAGGGACCGTCCTGGAGGTTGCCTAGGATCACATATGTGCATGTCTGACCCTCTGCAATAGGGGGTCAACTACTTTGGGTAAGAGGCTGTGTGTGTTGGTGGTGAAAGTGGCGGTCTCCAATCCAGATCTACGTTCCTGTTCACCCTGTTAAGCTACAATCTTCTTTAAAGCCAAAGGACTCTATATTTATTATCTCAATACCTCAGATCTTGTCAATTATGCTATGCTGTTACTCCTCTTAGGGGAAATGGACTTGATTTACATTTTTACATTGTATTTCTGTTATGAAAAGTGCTGCATTTTATGTTTTCTACTTTTTTAAAAGCAGAGCTTATCTGCTTCCTCCCCCCTCCGATGCCAATTGCCTTTTTTTGGGGGGGGGGCGAGTACCTGGTTTTCACAGGTACCCGTCCCCACTTCCAGGAGACCTGGGTGTGGTGAGACCCCCCCCCTCCTCCGAGGTTCCCCGGAAGTTTGGCCTCCTTCTTCCCCCGCCGATGAACCATTCACAAATCGCAGCACGTTTCGTGTATGCACAGTAGTGAACTGGCGGTGAAGCCGTAAGGTTTCCTTTATAGGCAATAGTGGTGGCAGCACCGAGAGCTGATGGAAACATTGGCTGGGGTGCCGACATCACTGGATTGCAGGACAGGTAAGTGTCCTAATATTAAAAGTCAGCAGCTACAGTATTTGTAGCTGCTGACCTTAAATTTTTTCATGGATGGGGCTAGACCTCCTCTTTAACTGCTTGCCGACCAGCCACCATCATTATACTGTGGCAGGTTGGCACGGTGGCATGAATCGCCTTAGGTGTACGTCCACTGCTTTATGAGCTCTAGAGGGCATGCGCCGGAGCTGATGTGCATGGCCGGTGGCCACTATGTCTGCTGGTGATGTGATGATGAGCAATGAAGCATGTCCAATAAATCTTCAAATCTTATTTTAAATTACTCAAGCGTGAATTGGGCCTCAGGGAGGTGTGAAAAGAGCCTTATAGTAAGGCACCACTTTCTGCACATAAAGCTCTGAGCTGAAAACTACTTGTGCCATTTTCTCCAGTACTGAAAGCTAACATACCATAAATGTATTGCAATTCTTGTACAAACACAGTTGGTTCTTCTTAAAGGAGAGTTCCAGGTCAAATGTATCCTTAACGGACAGTGGATGATAATTTTTTAAGAGCTGTGTCTTGGAAAGGACAGAAGGACAGCACGGACATAAGAGTAGTTAACAAATTGCACATATAACGCCACTCTACTTTCCAGAAATACTTCCTGGACCTCTCCTTAAAGTCATATCAAGCCAACGCCTGTCTTTTAATTTATGTATTATACAGTATATGTTATGTTATAAGGTTAGAGATAAAGATAGAATAGCAACATCAAACATAACAGGGGTATGTTACCTCCACTATTAATTTCACTTCCTCTTTATACAGTCCAATTATGCAATTTAAAAAAATGTTTAATATTCACCAACTTGGCATAGTGCATCTGATATTGCTCGTAATGATTCAGTACAAATTACTACATTTCTCTTGCAACATGGCATATTCTTCTGCATAAGTCATGATACAATTAACCCCTTGTTGGCAGAGGCTTGTAATGGAGAAATCTCTCCCCAGGCACTCTTCTGTGACCCAATGATTGTCATATTGTATCTCTCATAGATAAATTACAAGTCATGTTGCCTTTCCCCAAGGTAATTCATAAGACACTCTAGGGATGATATACCATTTACAATGATGACAAGAGAATGGATAGTTACTCATTAAAGTTTTATATTTATTTGTATATCAAGCATGCATCATACATGATGAATTCATAGTTATATTACATTGATAAAAAATCTAAGAAGATATGAAAAGCCTTACAGTTGCATCATCATTTATTATTGTCAACTATCCAACAACTAAAAGGACCCCATCAAAAGTCATCTGAGCTGCTAAACTGGATTAAAAGCATTAATAATATAAAAGGTACATTTATAAATGTGAAAAGCTACCAATGAATTATGCCATTTTAACAATGCTGCAGATAGTAGAACTAAACCAATTACAGCACGCAAAGCAGAAGGAGATCCTTGAATACAGCCAGTAATTATGGTGAATCTGTCAGTATTTTATCGTGTCTGTTTTAAGGGGAAAATTTGCTTTACAGGCTAGGTTCATCTTTATAAAAAGTATAAAATGAAAATGTTTTTGCTGGAAAAAATGTGCATTTTTTTTTTTTTTTTACAGATGATTGCAATGCCTTGCACTGAAGATCAGTATATCATGGGTGCAATGTTAGACCACTGCAAACTCTTCCTCTAGTTCGGTACCTGTACCTGTACATATCTAGAGGGCAGAGAAAACAATACATCAAGTTCCACATCCTAATTAGTTGTATCATAAGTCTGAAAAAAGTGAACTATAGACTTTAAAGATGCTGAAGGATGAACAGACTAAAATTCATTTCTTCACACTTTATTGACATATAACTTATCAATTAAAACCATGTGCAGTTAAAATAATTATTTACCTCAATGGTAAATCCTTGATTTATTGTATTGGTCCCCCTTGAAGTTACCAATATCACATATGACATGCATTAACCCAATATGGAAAGGGGAGACTTCATACAGTTCTCTTTGTGCTTCTATGTGTTTCATGGGGTAGACCAGCTACAACTACAGGTCCCTCTGCCACAGTGAAAGATGGGACTTGTAGTTTACTTATTTACATATCACTGTGAATGAATGACAAGATTGTCTGGGCAGCAAATTATCAGTAAATAAATGCACATACGCAAGTTTTGGCAAAATCATTTTTGGCCACGGCACTTAATTTTGGTTTGAAAATAAATAACCATACATTAAATTTAAATATCAAAACATCAGTAAATAACAGTAAATGCTTAGTCATCGAAAACTCAAGCACAATCACATTTCATAAAGTAACAAAGTCCCCCCAGGATCCAGGGGTGACATAATCACAAATAAGTGCTTGTGACGGGGGGGGGGGGGAGCTATCTTGCTGACTGACCAACAAGCACCTGTAAAAGGGGCTCAGCCCTTTTATAATGAGCCCTATGCCTTCCAGATTGGACACCTTTACCAGGTATGGGGGAAACTAGTTTATTTTTAACACAAAATTGGCTAGATTAAGCAGACAGCCACATGCCCATGCAAGTGTGACAAGATACTGGTCCCACTTTAAGCATGTAATATGTTTCAAGAGGTGGAGTTAGCCTTTAAGTCAACCCTTCAGTAGCTGTAGCAAAAAAAAGTTAAGGTTCTGAGTGTCCATCACAACCTTTTGACCTCAACATCATTGAGACACCTTGGGGATATCTCACATATGAGTTTATGCAAGGCAACCAAAAAATGTACAAGGCCTGAAGTCTTTTTGCCAAAAAGAAAAAGAAGGGAAAACACAACATTAAGAGCTAAATGGTAAACAAACATTTGAACTGGGCTATGTTAATATTTTCCTTTATTACTGTGAGTTGCTTAACATTTTTGCTATTCTTTAAGCTTTATATGTTAATTTGAATCATATAATAAATAAATAAAAAAAAAGAAAACTGATTACTGAAGACTGAAAATTGTCCCTGTCTTGCAAATTCTGCAGGGGTATGTATGCTTGTGAGCACAATGTATTTTAGAAAATTTCCTAATTCACTTTAAGTTGATAGATGAAAAAAATATTTCAAAAAGAAAAGGTCATTTTAAGGTTTTCTAAATGACCTATTAGATCTATACTATCTACTATATTCTTAATTAAGGTAGCAATAACAAGGCTGTTGGCATTGATTTAGAAAAGGAAAATGTTATAAGAACTGAAAAAGGACAGAAAAAGCAGACTGATTGCTCATCAAACCATCCTAGTGCAAAAGGTGATTACAAATCAGAATCAAACATCAAAGTGGAAGAATTAAAGAACCCATGAAGGACTTTCTGACAAATGCATGCGCCCGGAGTAAAAAACATGTTCATTTAGCAGCAACCACAGAGTGCAAAATTGTTATAACAATTCAAGTGAGACAAAATGATGGTTGTCTAAAAGTTTGTCACAGTAGAACAAAACCAATAATCTTTAATGGAAGGTATGACTATTGATAAATGATAAACATTTTCTACGACTGATGTACATATTACTGTAAAAATCACCACCTAAAGTGCTGCGTCCTTCACAGCCAAGTTACTTTTACTGATATGTATCACTGGCTGAGTTAGTATGAATTACTTTGATATGAATTTGTAATATATATACATAGTGAGAAAGAGAGAGTGAGGAGAGAGAGGAGAGGAGAGGAGAGAGAGTATAAGATGCCTATTTAAATAAAAACCTTAACCGCTTGCCGACCAGCCGCCGTCATTATACGGTGGCAGGTCGGCGCGATCCCGCACACCTTCGTAGGCTTCGTAGGCACACGCACGCACCCGCTGCACTGCGGGGGTGCCGATGCTCGTGGCCGACGGTGGCGATGACTGCTGGCCATGAGCGATCACTGGCATGAGAGGCAGAACAGGGACATGTGTGTGAGGAGAGACAGATCGTGAGTTCCTAATAGCTAGGAACCATGATCTGTCATCCTCTCTAGTCAGTCCCCTCCCCCTACAGTTAGAACACACACTCAGGGAACACAGTTAACCCCACTGATCGCCCCCTAGTGTTAACCCCTTCCCTGCCAGTGACATTTATACAGTAATCAGTGCATTTTTATACCACCGATCGCTGTATAACTGTCAGTCGTCCCAAAAATGTGTCAAAAGTGTCCAATGTGTCAGCCATAATGTCGCAGTCATGATAAAAATTGCAGATTGCCGCCATTACTAGTAAAAAAAATAATAATAGTAAAAATGCCATAAATCTATCCCCTATTTTGTAGACACTATAACTTTTGAGCAAACCAAACCATATATAGGCTTATTGCGATTTTTATTACGAAAAATATGTAGTAGAATACATATCAGCCTAAACTGAGAAAAAAAAATAGCTTTTTTTAAAAAAAATGGGGATATTTATTATAGCAAAAAGTACAAAATATTGAGTTTTTCTCAAAATTGTCGCTCTTTTTTTGTTTATAGCGCAAAAAATAAAAACCACAGAGATGATCAAATACCACCAATTTTGTTTGGGTACAGCGTCGCACGACCACACAGTTGTCAGTTAAAGCGACACAGTGCTGAATCACAACAAAATGCTCTGGTCATTGAGCAGCCAAATCTCCCGGGCTGAAGTGTTTAAATAAAAAGATAAGAAAATTAAAATGCAAAAAACTGCTGTAATTCTATTTTATACTAAATGTAACAATAAAAAAAAAATAATGCAACATCAATTACTAATTAGCAGAAAAGCAAAAAAAGCAAACGATAAACACATTTTAAAATTCTTGCACTTAAAGCTAGATGTCTTCCACCATGATGAACTGTGTAGAATTCTTTGCAATATTGTAGTTTCATCTCCATTGGCCATTGAGTTACATGCTGAGTGTTATGTAAATTAACTATAAAATAGGGTATACTGTATATTTAGCCAGGAACTTGGTTGCAAGGAGCAAGGCATTAGATTGCCTGCAGCTGCTCTCGAACTACAACTAAACTGACATGCTGAAACTAAGCACACTGCCCGCCTCCTGTCAGCAGGGTGTCAGGTCACCTGAGTCCAGGTGACAGATGCACCCCCTTGGGGTGAGGAGTGCATTGCAAGGTAGTGGATCCTACGGCTGACTGCTGCGGATGGAGCTTTAGGTGATTCAGGAGAGCAGGTATTCTGGAGCACCAACACGAATCACACTTGGAGCTAGAGCATGATATTTCCCAGGGCGCAGAATCTAAGAGCCAGCAGGTGTTCACCAGAGGCCCCTAGTGGTGGGGATGGATTTAGCTGCAGTCTGGCTCCAGGTCATGACCCCCAGGGCCTCCCAGCTCATGCTCACGGTAGACTACAGGAAGGTAGAGCGGAAGCAGCAGACTGCAAAAACAAAGGATAGTCAGAGGATAGCCAAAGGTCAGGGCAACAAGCAGGTAAGGATAGTCAAGGAACACACCAAAGTCGGGATACGAAGCAGACAAGGACAGTCAAGAACAAGCCAAGATCGGTAACTAGAATCAGACGTAGAACACACAGCAAGGAGCACATGGAAGCCAAACATACAAAATTGATCAGCAGGGCTGGCTTGCAGTGCACAGGATAATATAGTGTTACCCGATAGGGGCTGGGGTGGAGCCATGCTTTGAGGAGAGACTACTTAAGGAGCCAGGGGAAGGGCAGTTGGACTTTTAAGCTGAACACATGAAGAGGAAAGCTGACAAACATTACTGAAGATCCATTACCCCCCCTCTTAGGAGGCCTCCCCCTCCCCCGCCTGGGCCCAGGCTTAGAGGGAAACCTCAGATGAAACTTCCTCAACAGATGAGGTGCAAAGTCCTCAGATGCAGTGATCCAAGACCTCTCCTCAGGACCAAACCCTTTCCAATGCATGAGGTACTAAAGAACGCCTCTACAGAGCTGGAAATCCAGAATTTGACTAACCTTGTAATTCTGATTATCCTCAGAAACCGGGGCCGCGGTAAGGAGAGGACGAGAGAACTCATTATGGACTAAAGGCTTCAGAAAGGCAACATGGAAGGAGTTAGAGATTTTGAGGCTTTTAGGAATTTGAAGTTTGAAACAAACTAGATTAAGTTTAGAGGTTATAGTGTATGGACCAATGAATCTGGGGGCAAACTTCAGAGAAGGAATTCGGAGCTTGATGTTCCTGGTGAAGAGCCAGACTTTGTTCCCTGGCTGTAGAAAAGGCAGTTTGCACTTGCAACGGTCGGCAAAGCCTTTGAATTTGTCAACAGCTGCCCGGAGGGAATCATGAATGTCACCTCAAATGGAATTGAAAGACTCCTCGGCCAAAGATGGAATGTCTGGAGAACAGGTCATGGGAAGAGGGAGTTGAGGGTGTTTTCCATAAACTGTGAAAAAGAGTGTCTTCTGAGAACTTGTATTTACATGATTGTTGTGAGAGAATTCTGCCCCTGTCAGAAACAATATGGGAAGGAACCCCATGGAAGCGGAAGATTTCTCAAACACTGCGGGGGTGCCGATGCTCGTGGCCGACGGTGGCGATGACTGCTGGCCATGAGCGATCACTGGCATGAGAGGCAGAACAGGGACATGTGTGTGAGGAGAGACAGATCGTGAGTTCCTAATAGCTAGGAACCATGATCTGTCATCCTCTCTAGTCAGTCCCCTCCCCCTACAGTTAGAACACACACTCAGGGAACACAGTTAACCCCACTGATCGCCCCCTAGTGTTAACCCCTTCCCTGCCAGTGACATTTATACAGTAATCAGTGCATTTTTATACCACCGATCGCTGTATAACTGTCAGTCGTCCCAAAAATGTGTCAAAAGTGTCCAATGTGTCAGCCATAATGTCGCAGTCATGATAAAAATTGCAGATTGCCGCCATTACTAGTAAAAAAAATAATAATAGTAAAAATGCCATAAATCTATCCCCTATTTTGTAGACACTATAACTTTTGAGCAAACCAAACCATATATAGGCTTATTGCGATTTTTATTACGAAAAATATGTAGTAGAATACATATCAGCCTAAACTGAGAAAAAAAAATAGCTTTTTTTAAAAAAAATGGGGATATTTATTATAGCAAAAAGTACAAAATATTGAGTTTTTCTCAAAATTGTCGCTCTTTTTTTGTTTATAGCGCAAAAAATAAAAACCACAGAGATGATCAAATACCACCAATTTTGTTTGGGTACAGCGTCGCACGACCACACAGTTGTCAGTTAAAGCGACACAGTGCTGAATCACAACAAAATGCTCTGGTCATTGAGCAGCCAAATCTCCCGGGCTGAAGTGTTTAAATAAAAAGATAAGAAAATTAAAATGCAAAAAACTGCTGTAATTCTATTTTATACTAAATGTAACAATAAAAAAAAAATAATGCAACATCAATTACTAATTAGCAGAAAAGCAAAAAAAGCAAACGATAAACACATTTTAAAATTCTTGCACTTAAAGCTAGATGTCTTCCACCATGATGAACTGTGTAGAATTCTTTGCAATATTGTAGTTTCATCTCCATTGGCCATTGAGTTACATGCTGAGTGTTATGTAAATTAACTATAAAATAGGGTATACTGTATATTTAGCCAGGAACTTGGTTGCAAGGAGCAAGGCATTAGATTGCCTGCAGCTGCTCTCGAACTACAACTAAACTGACATGCTGAAACTAAGCACACTGCCCGCCTCCTGTCAGCAGGGTGTCAGGTCACCTGAGTCCAGGTGACAGATGCACCCCCTTGGGGTGAGGAGTGCATTGCAAGGTAGTGGATCCTACGGCTGACTGCTGCGGATGGAGCTTTAGGTGATTCAGGAGAGCAGGTATTCTGGAGCACCAACACGAATCACACTTGGAGCTAGAGCATGATATTTCCCAGGGCGCAGAATCTAAGAGCCAGCAGGTGTTCACCAGAGGCCCCTAGTGGTGGGGATGGATTTAGCTGCAGTCTGGCTCCAGGTCATGACCCCCAGGGCCTCCCAGCTCATGCTCACGGTAGACTACAGGAAGGTAGAGCGGAAGCAGCAGACTGCAAAAACAAAGGATAGTCAGAGGATAGCCAAAGGTCAGGGCAACAAGCAGGTAAGGATAGTCAAGGAACACACCAAAGTCGGGATACGAAGCAGACAAGGACAGTCAAGAACAAGCCAAGATCGGTAACTAGAATCAGACGTAGAACACACAGCAAGGAGCACATGGAAGCCAAACATACAAAATTGATCAGCAGGGCTGGCTTGCAGTGCACAGGATAATATAGTGTTACCCGATAGGGGCTGGGGTGGAGCCATGCTTTGAGGAGAGACTACTTAAGGAGCCAGGGGAAGGGCAGTTGGACTTTTAAGCTGAACACATGAAGAGGAAAGCTGACAAACATTACTGAAGATCCATTACCCCCCCTCTTAGGAGGCCTCCCCCTCCCCCGCCTGGGCCCAGGCTTAGAGGGAAACCTCAGATGAAACTTCCTCAACAGATGAGGTGCAAAGTCCTCAGATGCAGTGATCCAAGACCTCTCCTCAGGACCAAACCCTTTCCAATGCATGAGGTACTAAAGAACGCCTCTACAGAGCTGGAAATCCAGAATTTGACTAACCTTGTAATTCTGATTATCCTCAGAAACCGGGGCCGCGGTAAGGAGAGGACGAGAGAACTCATTATGGACTAAAGGCTTCAGAAAGGCAACATGGAAGGAGTTAGAGATTTTGAGGCTTTTAGGAATTTGAAGTTTGAAACAAACTAGATTAAGTTTAGAGGTTATAGTGTATGGACCAATGAATCTGGGGGCAAACTTCAGAGAAGGAATTCGGAGCTTGATGTTCCTGGTGAAGAGCCAGACTTTGTTCCCTGGCTGTAGAAAAGGCAGTTTGCACTTGCAACGGTCGGCAAAGCCTTTGAATTTGTCAACAGCTGCCCGGAGGGAATCATGAATGTCACCTCAAATGGAATTGAAAGACTCCTCGGCCAAAGATGGAATGTCTGGAGAACAGGTCATGGGAAGAGGGAGTTGAGGGTGTTTTCCATAAACTGTGAAAAAGAGTGTCTTCTGAGAACTTGTATTTACATGATTGTTGTGAGAGAATTCTGCCCCTGTCAGAAACAATATGGGAAGGAACCCCATGGAAGCGGAAGATTTCTCAAACAAAAATGGGAACCAGGGGCAGAAGGAAGACCAGGAAGAGGAACAAAATGAACCATCATGGAGAACCAATCGATTACCACCCAAATGGCCATATTAATCTCAGACAGGGGGAGATCGGTGATAAAATTCATGGCAATGTGAGACCAGGGCTTCTTAGGAATGGGCAAGGGCATGAAAAGACCAGCAGGGGCTTGTGTGGAGGATTTAGACTGAGAGCAAACATGACAAGTCTTAACGTAGTCTTTGCCATCTGAGCGGAGATTAGGCCACCAGTAGTAGCGATTGATGAGCAGGAAGGATCGGAGGAACCCAGCATGACATGCCACCTGGAATCATGTCCCCAACGGAGAATCTTAGTTCAGGGGGGATGAAGCTCTTGCCAGGAGGAATTTTTGACTCCAGGTTGACAGAATGGGCAACAATTCCGAAAAGATGAGAATGCCATCCAGATAGATAACAACAAACTGATACAGCAGATCCCTGAATATTTCATTGACAAAGTTTCGAACACAGCTGGGTCATTACACAAACCAAAGGCATATAACCAAGTATTTGTAATGCCTGTCTCTAGTGTTAAACACAGTTTTCCATTCATCACATTCCCATATCAGCTTGTATGCACCTCTGAGATCCAATTTGGTAAAAATGGAGGCACCTTCAACCTGTCAAATAGCTCAGATATTAAGGGTAAGGGATATCGATTTTTGATAGTCACTGCATTTAAACCTCAATAGTCGATGCAGGGTCTCAAGGTACCATCCTTTTTGGTAACGAAAAATAACCCTGCTCCTGCAGGCAAAGAGGATTTCTGGATGAAACCTCTCTCTAGATTCTCGGCGACATACTCTGACATGGCCTGGGTCTCTGGGATGAACAGAGTGTAGGTATGATACCTGGGCAGAGTTGCTCTGAGAACAAGGTCACTAGCACAGTCAAAGGACCTGTGAGTAGGAAGCACCTCAGCTGATTTCTTGCAGAACACATCCCGGAAATCGCTGATGCAGCGGGAAGAGCAGAAGATACAGATGAGGTAGCAACTGCAAGTCTTTCCTTGGGGGCCACCTTGAGAAGGCAGGACGATAAATATGAGGGACCCCAAGCCAGGATCTGCCCAGAATCCCAGTTCACATGTGGAGAGTGGAGCTGTAGCCAAGGAAGGCCCAATACAATGTGGGTTGAGGCCTTGGGTAGAATAAGGAAGAATATCCACTTCCTGGTGGAGTATCCTTATAGACATCTTAATAGGGGGAGTCTGGAAGCTGATAGGGCCCCCTGGGAGAACAGTGCCATCAATTGCAGAGGCTACCAGTGGCATAGTGAGGGGCAAAAGGGTAAGCTTCATGGAAGGAGCAGTTCTTCAGTCCATAAAATTGCCAGCAGCCCCAGAATCCAGGTATGCAAATATCAATTGAGGGGAAGCACCTACATGCAGGAACACTGGGAGAAGACAAGAAGGTGATGTTTCTGGGTCCAATACTCCACCTTCTAGATGTATTAGACCCGAGCGTTTCCCAGACGAAGCGAGCAGGAGTCACAAAAATGACCCTTGCGCCCACAATAGAGACACAAGCCCCGAGTTTTGCACCTAGCACATTCTTTGGGGGTTAGCCTGATCCGACCCAGCTGCATAGGTTCCTCAGCAGGCAGAAGCTGCTCCACGGGACGAAGGGAGGGGAGCTCAGACTGGCTAGGACCCAGGGAGTGCTGGCGTCTTTTTTTCTAGGGACCTCTCCTGAAAACGAATATCGATCTGGTTACACAAGGAAATTACATTGTCTAGACCGGCGGGGATGGCTCTTCCCATTAATTCATCTTTCACTCATTCAGAGAGTGTAAAAAGGTTGCAACTAGGGCCTCATTGTTCCAGCTCAACTCAGCTGTGAGGATACGAAACGGAAGAGCATATTGTCCCACTGAAGAAGATTCTTGGCAAAGACTTAAAAGGGCACTGGGCCCTGAAGAAACCTGAGCTGGTTCCTCAAAGATGTTTTGAAAGAGCTTCAAGAAGTCGGACAGGCTGGAAACCACAGGATCATTCTTCTTCCACAGGGGAGCATCCCAGGCTAAACCTTCACTGGAGAGGAGGGAAATAATATAGGCTACTTTTGCCCAATCAGACGGAAGGTTTTGAGGCTGGAGATCAAAATAAATGGTGCATTGATTGAGGAACCCCAGCAGGCCTTGGAGTCCCCAGAAAAACGGGACAGAGCTGGCAGTTGTAGTGAATGTGTGGCTGCAACCATAATAGGTACAGCCGACGATTGTAATTGAGGTTGCTGACTCTGGGTTCCCAAGGGGGCCTGAAGCTGCTCAAAGCAGGAAGACAGATTCTGGAGGAATCGCATCACCTGAGTCTGATTCGATACCTGGGTCTCAAGTCTGCGGACTAAGCCCTGCAATGGATCATCTGCGGATAGCGGCATGTCAGCCGGGTCCATGGCTGATCAAACTGCATCCAGGTAACAGATGCACCCTGTTGGGGTCAGGAGTGCACCACAAGGTAGTGGACCCTACGGCTGACTGCTGCGGATTGAGCTCTAGGTGATTCAGGAGAGCAGGTATCCTGGAGCACCTACACGGATCACACTGGGACCTAGAGCATGAGATTTCCCAGGGCGCGGAATCTAAGAGCCAGCGGGTGTTCACCAGAGGCCCCAGTGGTGGGGATGGCAGTGCCCACAGCGATCAGATTTGTTACAGAACCAATCAGTCTTCAGGCTCAGGCCAATGATTTCTGGCATGGACCTGAAGTTCTGGCAAAAGAAAATGCTTCCAGGCAGAGGAAGTGATGTCACCTCGCGTTCTGGAATTATTTTTGGTTCCAAAGCATGGAGAAAAGACATCCAAAAGTGAGTTGCACCAACACTACACTGACACAGTACACATAGGCACACGTTTCACCCCCCGATCGCCCTCCAGTTAATCCTTTCACTCCCTGTCACTGTGTCACCGATTGCAGTTTTCTGATTTTTCACTGATCACTGCATTAATGTCATTTGTGACACTAATCAGCATTAGGGCAGTTAGTAGTAGGTCCAGATAGGTTTAGGGGTTTAGGGTACCCCCTAAACCCCCCTTATAAAGGTTTAACCCCTTGATCATGCCCCAGTTAACCCTTTCACCCCCTGTCAATGTGTAGTTAGCCAGTTAGCTAGTTACTGTCACCGTCAGGTTTTTATAGTGTCAGGCTACTTGCCATATATTGCTGAATAAAGGTTTAACCCCTTGATCGCCCCCCAGTACAGATGTTAGCATCAGGGTCAGCGTCAGCCCCAGGGAGAGTCAGATTAGTGCTAGTAGCGCTAACACCCTTGCACGCACCATACACCTCCCTTACTAGTATAGTGTTTGAAAGGATCAATATCTTTGATCTGATCAGATCTATACTTGCATCCTCAGTAGTTTAGGGTTCCCAAAAACGCAGCGTTAGCAGGATCAGCCCAGACAGAGGTGACTCTAGGCTTTGTGAGGCCTTAGGCAAACCTTAGACATGAGACCCCACTCACACCCATAATGGGAAAAATAATTCAAGTGATAAAAATTAACAGTATAAATTGCATATATAAAGAGCCTTAAATCCTATGAACTATGCATTTACAGTTTCTAGAACTCTCTCTAACCAATTCTTCTTTAATCAAATATATATATTACACGCACACAAATATAGATAACCTTTGTGCAGCTGCTACTAGCAATATGTTTAAGGTATAACAAGAGTCAAAACCATATTTCTCCATTTACATGAAGTCAGGTTAATATAACCCAGCACAGAGTTCCCTCTTACATCAGAGTGTGCAGGATTCCCCCTTACAGTGCAAGGGGAAATTCGATGTAAGGGGGAATGTTGCAGACTTTGGGGTAAAGGATAACTCTTATGTAAGGGGGGGCTCTGGTGCCGAGATCACCTTATATCAGAGTCCACTGCATTCCTCTTTACATCAGAGTTACCCTTGATGTCATTGCCCACAGAGTTTCAACTTGCATTTAAAATGGAAACTCTAATGTGGGGAGGACTCTGGTCTCCATAGAGCACCTTCCGCAGAGTGAACGCACTAAGGTAAGGGGGGTAACTGATATAATGGGGAACCTTTATATCAGTGCCCCCTTACCTTACTGTATTTACTGCCCCCTACATTAATGATCCCCCCCTCAGACTGGCCTTGCTATGCTGTTACTGACCACCACTCAGGTGCACCGTGCAGGGCTCAGTCAAATGGTCCTCTCTGGTCTCCAGCTTGATGGCTCTAGTTTCATCCTATATTACACTACGAGACTGTGAGGACATGATATATGAGATGGTCAGAGACAGTGCGGCCATAAAACAATAGATGGTCAGAGAGTGTGCGGACATGGTACAGGAGATACAGTAGGTGACCACGATATTGTGTCAATCTCGCCGCTGTTATCGGCAAGATTTGACACCTGTGAGCCCCGTCGCGGGAGCCAGCACCGAGCTGGCTCGCTCATTAGGAAAGAATAACTGTTTTTTCCTTTCGCGATGAGCGACAAGCATTGCTGACAGCTGTCATGTATGAATCATGAGGGGGAATGCCGCACAAAATTTTAAATAAAAAACCGGCATGGGTTCCCCCCAGGGGCATACCAGGCCCTTAGGTCTGGTATGGATTTTAAGGGGAACCCCCTATGCTGAAAAAATGGCGTGGGGGTCCCCCCAAAATCCATACCAGACCCTTATCCAAGCACGCAGCCTGGCCAGTCAGGAAAGGGGGTGGGAATGAGTGAGCACCCCCTTCTGAACCGTACCAGGCCACATGCCCTCAACATGGGGGGTGGGCGCTTTGGGGCAGGGGGCGCCCTGTGGCCCCCCCACCCCAAAGCACCTTGTCCCCATGTTGATGAGGACAAGGGCCTCTTCCCGACAACCCTGGCCGTTAGTTGTCGGGGTCTGCGGGCGGAGGGCTTATGGGAATCCGGGAGCCCCTTTTAATAAGGGGCCCCCAGATCCCGGCCCCCCACCCTATGTGAATGGGTATAGGGGTACATCGTACCCCTACCCATTCATCTGGGGGAAAAGTGTCAATAAAAAAACACGCTACACAGGTTTTTAAAGTAATTTATTAGGCAGCCCTGGGGGTCTTCTTCCAACTTCAGGGGTCTTCTTCCGACTTCTCCGCTCTCTCCGGCCTCTTCTCCTAGTGTCCGGTTCTTCTCCAGCTCTCCGGCGTGCCCCCCCATGATTCATACCAGACAGCTGTCAGCAATACCTGTCGTTCATCACAAAAGGAAAAAACAGTTTTCCTTTCCCGATGAGCGAGCCAGTGCAAAATGTACGGTACCCTGTCACCGAGAACCAGCGCGATGCACATTCTCGCGGTCAGGTACTGTAGTCAGAGACTGCAAACATGATACAAGAGATTGTCAGAGACTGCATACATGATACAGGAGATGGTCAGAGACTGCAGACATGATAAAAGAGATGGTCACAGACTGCATACATGATACAGGAGATGGTCAGAGACTGCAGACATACTACAGGAGATGGTCAGAGACTGCATACATGATACAGGAGATAGTCAGAGACTGCAGACATACTACAGGAGATGGTCAGAGACTGCAGACATGATACAGGAGATGGTCAGAGACTGCAGACATGATACAAGAGATGGTCAGAGACTGCATACATGATACAAGAGATGTTCAGAGACTGCATAAATGATACAGGAGATGGTCAGATACTGCAGACATGATACAGGAGATGGTAAGAAACTGCAGACATGATACAGGAGATGGTCAGAGACTGCATAGATGATACAGGAGATAGTCAGAGACTGCGGACCTACTACAGGAGATGGTCAGAGATTGCAGACATGATACAGGAGATAGTCAGAGACTGTATACATGATACAGGAGATGGTCAGAGACTGCAGACATGATACAAGAGATGAACAGAGACTGCAGACATGATACAAGAGATGTTCAGAGACTGCAGACATGATACAAGAGATAGTCAGAGACTGCAGATATGATACAGGAGATGGTCAGAGACTGCAGACATGATACAGGAGGTTGTAAGAGACTGCAGACATACTACAGGGGATGGTCAGAGACTGCAGACATACTACAGGAGATGGTCAGAGACTGCATATATGATATAAGAGATGGTTAGAGACTGCAGACATACTACAGGAGATGGTAAGAGACTGCAGCTATACTACAGGGGATGGTCAGAGACTGCATATATGATACAAGAGATGGTCAGAGAGTGTGCGGACATGATACAGGAGATGGTCAGACTGCAGACATACTACAGGGGATGGTCAGAGACCGCAGACATACTACAGCAGATGGTAAGAGACTGCAGACATACTACAGGGGATGATCAGAGACTACAAAAATACTACAGGAGATAGTCAGAGACTGCATATATGATACAAGAGATGGTCAGAGAGTGTGCAGACATGATACAGAAGATGGTCAGACTGCAGACATACTACAGGAGATGATCAGAGACTGCAGACATACTTCAGGAGATGATTAGAGACAGCAGACATAGTAAAGGAGATGATCAGAGACTGCAAACATAGTACAGGAGATGGTCATAGACTGCATACATGATACAAGAGATGGTCAGAGAGTGTGTGTACATGATACAGGAGATAGTCAGAGACTCCAGACATACTACAGGAGATGGTCAGAGAGTGCAGACATACTACAAGAGATGGTCAGAGACTGCATACATGATACAGGAGATAGTCAGAGACTGCAGACATACTACAGGAGATGGTCAGAGACTGCAGACATGATACAGGAGATAGTCAGAGACTGCAGACATGATACAAGAGATGGACAGAAACTGCAGACATGATACAAGAGATGGTCAGAGACTGCATACATGATACAAGAGATGTTCAGAGACTGCATACCTGATACAGGAGATGGTCAGAGACTGCAGACATGATACAGGAGATGGTAAGAAACTGCAGACATGATACAGGAGATGGTCAGAGACTGCATACACGATACAGGAGATAGTCAGAGACTGCAGACATACTACAGGAGATGATCAGAGACTGCAGACATACTTCAGGAGATGATTAGAGACAGCAGACATAGTAAAGGAGATGATCAGAGACTGCAAACATAGTACAGGAGATGGTCATAGACTGCATACATGATACAAGAGATGGTCAGAGAGTGTGTGTACATGATACAGGAGATAGTCAGAGACTCCAGACATACTACAGGAGATGGTCAGAGAGTGCAGACATACTACAAGAGATGGTCAGAGACTGCATACATGATACAGGAGATAGTCAGAGATTGCAGACATGATACAGGAGATAGTCAGAGACTGTATACATGATACAGGAGATGGTCAGAGACTGAAAACATGATACAAGAGATGGACAGAGACTGCATACATGATACAAGAGATGGTCAGAGACTGCAGATTTGATACAGGAGATGGTCAGAGACTGCAGACATGATACAGGAGGTTATAAGAGACTGCAGACATACTACAGGGGATGGTCAGAGACTGCAGACATACTACCGGAGATGGTCAGAGACTGCATATATGATATAAGAGATGGTTAGAGACTGCAGACATACTACAGGAGATGGTAAGAGACTGCAGCTATACTACAGGGGATGGTCAGAGACTGCAGACATACTACAGGAGATGGTCATAGACTGCATATATGATACAAGAGATGGTCAGAGAGTGTGCGGACATGATACAGGAGATGGTCAGACTGCAGACATACTACAGGGGATGGTCAGAGACTGCAGACATACTACAGCAGATGGTAAGAGACTGCAGACATACTACAGGGGATGATCAGAGACTACAGAAATACTACAGGAGATAGTCAGAGATTGCATATATGATACAAGAGATGGTCAGAGAGTGTGCGGACATGATACAGGAGATGGTCAGACTGCAGACATACTACAGGAGATGATCAGAGACTGCAAACATACTACAGGAGATGATTAGAGACAGCAGACATAGTACAGGAGATGATCAGAGACTGCAAACATAGTACAGGAGATGGTCAGAGACTGCATACATGATACAAGAGATGGTCAGAGACTCCAGACATACTACAGGAGATGGTCAGAGACTCCAGACATACTACAGGAGATGGTCAGAGAGTGGAGACACACTACAAGAGATGGTCAGAGAGTGCAGAAATAATACAGGAGATGGTCAGAGACTGCAGACATGATACAAGAGATGGTCACAGACTGCATACATGATACAGGAGATGTCAGAGACTGCAGACATACTACAGGAGATGGTCAGAGACTGCATACATGATACAGGAGATAGTCAGAGACTGCAGACATACTACAGGAGATGGTCAGAGACTGAAGACATGATACAGGAGATGGTCAGACTGCAGACATACTACAGGAGATGATCAGAGACTGCAAACATACTACAGGAGATGATTAGAGACAGCAGACATAGTACAGGAGATGATCAGAGACTGCAAACATAGTACAGGAGATGGTCAGAGACTGCATACATGATACAAGAGATGGTCAGAGACTCCAGACATACTACAGGAGGTTGTAAGAGACTGCAGACATACTACAGGGGATGGTCAGAGACTGCAGACATACTACAGGAGATGGTCAGAGACTGCATATATGATATAAGAGATGGTTAGAGACTGCAGACATACTACAGGAGATGGTAAGAGACTGCAGCTATACTACAGGGGATGGTCAGAGACTGCATATATGATACAAGAGATGGTCAGAGAGTGTGCGGACATGATACAGGAGATGGTCAGACTGCAGACATACTACAGGGGATGGTCAGAGACCGCAGACATACTACAGCAGATGGTAAGAGACTGCAGACATACTACAGGGGATGATCAGAGACTACAAAAATACTACAGGAGATAGTCAGAGACTGCATATATGATACAAGAGATGGTCAGAGAGTGTGCAGACATGATACAGAAGATGGTCAGACTGCAGACATACTACAGGAGATGATCAGAGACTGCAGACATACTTCAGGAGATGATTAGAGACAGCAGACATAGTAAAGGAGATGATCAGAGACTGCAAACATAGTACAGGAGATGGTCATAGACTGCATACATGATACAAGAGATGGTCAGAGAGTGTGTGTACATGATACAGGAGATAGTCAGAGACTCCAGACATACTACAGGAGATGGTCAGAGAGTGCAGACATACTACAAGAGATGGTCAGAGACTGCATACATGATACAGGAGATAGTCAGAGACTGCAGACATACTACAGGAGATGGTCAGAGACTGCAGACATGATACAGGAGATAGTCAGAGACTGCAGACATGATACAAGAGATGGACAGAAACTGCAGACATGATACAAGAGATGGTCAGAGACTGCATACATGATACAAGAAATGTTCAGAGACTGCATACCTGATACAGGAGATGGTCAGAGACTGCAGACATGATACAGGAGATGGTAAGAAACTGCAGACATGATACAGGAGATGGTCAGAGACTGCATACACGATACAGGAGATAGTCAGAGACTGCAGACATACTACAGGAGATGATCAGAGACTGCAGACATACTTCAGGAGATGATTAGAGACAGCAGACATAGTAAAGGAGATGATCAGAGACTGCAAACATAGTACAGGAGATGGTCATAGACTGCATACATGATACAAGAGATGGTCAGAGAGTGTGTGTACATGATACAGGAGATAGTCAGAGACTCCAGACATACTACAGGAGATGGTCAGAGAGTGCAGACATACTACAAGAGATGGTCAGAGACTGCATACATGATACAGGAGATAGTCAGAGACTGCAGACATACTACAGGAGATGGTCAGAGACTGCAGACATGATACAGGAGATAGTCAGAGACTGCAGACATGATACAAGAGATGGACAGAAACTGCAGACATGATACAAGAGATGGTCAGAGACTGCATACATGATACAAGAGATGTTCAGAGACTGCATACCTGATACAGGAGATGGTCAGAGACTGCAGACATGATACAGGAGATGGTAAGAAACTGCAGACATGATACAGGAGATGGTCAGAGACTGCATACACGATACAGGAGATAGTCAGAGACTGCAGACATACTACAGGAGATGATCAGAGACTGCAGACATACTTCAGGAGATGATTAGAGACAGCAGACATAGTAAAGGAGATGATCAGAGACTGCAAACATAGTACAGGAGATGGTCATAGACTGCATACATGATACAAGAGATGGTCAGAGAGTGTGTGTACATGATACAGGAGATAGTCAGAGACTCCAGACATACTACAGGAGATGGTCAGAGAGTGCAGACATACTACAAGAGATGGTCAGAGACTGCATACATGATACAGGAGATAGTCAGAGATTGCAGACATGATACAGGAGATAGTCAGAGACTGTATACATGATACAGGAGATGGTCAGAGACTGAAAACATGATACAAGAGATGGACAGAGACTGCATACATGATACAAGAGATGGTCAGAGACTGCAGATTTGATACAGGAGATGGTCAGAGACTGCAGACATGATACAGGAGGTTATAAGAGACTGCAGACATACTACAGGGGATGGTCAGAGACTGCAGACATACTACCGGAGATGGTCAGAGACTGCATATATGATATAAGAGATGGTTAGAGACTGCAGACATACTACAGGAGATGGTAAGAGACTGCAGCTATACTACAGGGGATGGTCAGAGACTGCAGACATACTACAGGAGATGGTCATAGACTGCATATATGATACAAGAGATGGTCAGAGAGTGTGCGGACATGATACAGGAGATGGTCAGACTGCAGACATACTACAGGGGATGGTCAGAGACTGCAGACATACTACAGCAGATGGTAAGAGACTGCAGACATACTACAGGGGATGATCAGAGACTACAGAAATACTACAGGAGATAGTCAGAGATTGCATATATGATACAAGAGATGGTCAGAGAGTGTGCGGACATGATACAGGAGATGGTCAGACTGCAGACATACTACAGGAGATGATCAGAGACTGCAAACATACTACAGGAGATGATTAGAGACAGCAGACATAGTACAGGAGATGATCAGAGACTGCAAACATAGTACAGGAGATGGTCAGAGACTGCATACATGATACAAGAGATGGTCAGAGACTCCAGACATACTACAGGAGATGGTCAGAGACTCCAGACATACTACAGGAGATGGTCAGAGAGTGGAGACACACTACAAGAGATGGTCAGAGAGTGCAGAAATAATACAGGAGATGGTCAGAGACTGCAGACATGATACAAGAGATGGTCACAGACTGCATACATGATACAGGAGATGTCAGAGACTGCAGACATACTACAGGAGATGGTCAGAGACTGCATACATGATACAGGAGATAGTCAGAGACTGCAGACATACTACAGGAGATGGTCAGAGACTGAAGACATGATACAGGAGATGGTCAGACTGCAGACATACTACAGGAGATGATCAGAGACTGCAAACATACTACAGGAGATGATTAGAGACAGCAGACATAGTACAGGAGATGATCAGAGACTGCAAACATAGTACAGGAGATGGTCAGAGACTGCATACATGATACAAGAGATGGTCAGAGACTCCAGACATACTACAGGAGGTTGTAAGAGACTGCAGACATACTACAGGGGATGGTCAGAGACTGCAGACATACTACAGGAGATGGTCAGAGACTGCATATATGATATAAGAGATGGTTAGAGACTGCAGACATACTACAGGAGATGGTAAGAGACTGCAGCTATACTACAGGGGATGGTCAGAGACTGCATATATGATACAAGAGATGGTCAGAGAGTGTGCGGACATGATACAGGAGATGGTCAGACTGCAGACATACTACAGGGGATGGTCAGAGACCGCAGACATACTACAGCAGATGGTAAGAGACTGCAGACATACTACAGGGGATGATCAGAGACTACAAAAATACTACAGGAGATAGTCAGAGACTGCATATATGATACAAGAGATGGTCAGAGAGTGTGCAGACATGATACAGAAGATGGTCAGACTGCAGACATACTACAGGAGATGATCAGAGACTGCAGACATACTTCAGGAGATGATTAGAGACAGCAGACATAGTAAAGGAGATGATCAGAGACTGCAAACATAGTACAGGAGATGGTCATAGACTGCATACATGATACAAGAGATGGTCAGAGAGTGTGTGTACATGATACAGGAGATAGTCAGAGACTCCAGACATACTACAGGAGATGGTCAGAGAGTGCAGACATACTACAAGAGATGGTCAGAGACTGCATACATGATACAGGAGATAGTCAGAGACTGCAGACATACTACAGGAGATGGTCAGAGACTGCAGACATGATACAGGAGATAGTCAGAGACTGCAGACATGATACAAGAGATGGACAGAAACTGCAGACATGATACAAGAGATGGTCAGAGACTGCATACATGATACAAGAAATGTTCAGAGACTGCATACCTGATACAGGAGATGGTCAGAGACTGCAGACATGATACAGGAGATGGTAAGAAACTGCAGACATGATACAGGAGATGGTCAGAGACTGCATACACGATACAGGAGATAGTCAGAGACTGCAGACATACTACAGGAGATGATCAGAGACTGCAGACATACTTCAGGAGATGATTAGAGACAGCAGACATAGTAAAGGAGATGATCAGAGACTGCAAACATAGTACAGGAGATGGTCATAGACTGCATACATGATACAAGAGATGGTCAGAGAGTGTGTGTACATGATACAGGAGATAGTCAGAGACTCCAGACATACTACAGGAGATGGTCAGAGAGTGCAGACATACTACAAGAGATGGTCAGAGACTGCATACATGATACAGGAGATAGTCAGAGATTGCAGACATGATACAGGAGATAGTCAGAGACTGTATACATGATACAGGAGATGGTCAGAGACTGAAAACATGATACAAGAGATGGACAGAGACTGCATACATGATACAAGAGATGGTCAGAGACTGCAGATTTGATACAGGAGATGGTCAGAGACTGCAGACATGATACAGGAGGTTATAAGAGACTGCAGACATACTACAGGGGATGGTCAGAGACTGCAGACATACTACCGGAGATGGTCAGAGACTGCATATATGATATAAGAGATGGTTAGAGACTGCAGACATACTACAGGAGATGGTAAGAGACTGCAGCTATACTACAGGGGATGGTCAGAGACTGCAGACATACTACAGGAGA
This sequence comes from Aquarana catesbeiana, assembly GCF_042186555.1. Taxonomy (NCBI): domain Eukaryota; kingdom Metazoa; phylum Chordata; class Amphibia; order Anura; family Ranidae; genus Aquarana; species Aquarana catesbeiana. The sequence continues at coordinate 477,242,363 of NC_133325.1, forward strand.
TGGTCATAGACTGCATATATGATACAAGAGATGGTCAGAGAGTGTGCGGACATGATACAGGAGATGGTCAGACTGCAGACATACTACAGGGGATGGTCAGAGACTGCAGACATACTACAGCAGATGGTAAGAGACTGCAGACATACTACAGGGGATGATCAGAGACTACAGAAATACTACAGGAGATAGTCAGAGATTGCATATATGATACAAGAGATGGTCAGAGAGTGTGCGGACATGATACAGGAGATGGTCAGACTGCAGACATACTACAGGAGATGATCAGAGACTGCAAACATACTACAGGAGATGATTAGAGACAGCAGACATAGTACAGGAGATGATCAGAGACTGCAAACATAGTACAGGAGATGGTCAGAGACTGCATACATGATACAAGAGATGGTCAGAGACTCCAGACATACTACAGGAGATGGTCAGAGACTCCAGACATACTACAGGAGATGGTCAGAGAGTGCAGACACACTACAAGAGATGGTCAGAGAGTGCAGAAATAATACAGGAGATGGTCAGAGACTGCAGACATGATACAAGAGATGGTCACAGACTGCATACATGATACAGGAGATGTCAGAGACTGCAGACATACTACAGGAGATGGTCAGAGACTGCATACATGATACAGGAGATAGTCAGAGACTGCAGACATACTACAGGAGATGGTCAGAGACTGAAGACATGATACAGGAGATGGTCAGACTGCAGACATACTACAGGAGATGATCAGAGACTGCAAACATACTACAGGAGATGATTAGAGACAGCAGACATAGTACAGGAGATGATCAGAGACTGCAAACATAGTACAGGAGATGGTCAGAGACTGCATACATGATACAAGAGATGGTCAGAGACTCCAGACATACTACAGGAGATGGTCAGAGACTCCAGACATACTACAGGAGATGGTCAGAGAGTGCAGACACACTACAAGAGATGGTCAGAGAGTGCAGAAATAATACAGGAGATGGTCAGAGACTGCAGACATGATACAAGAGATGGTCACAGACTGCATACATGATACAGGAGATGTCAGAGACTGCAGACATACTACAGGAGATGGTCAGAGACTGCATACATGATACAGGAGATAGTCAGAGACTGCAGACATACTACAGGAGATGGTCAGAGACTGAAGACATGATACAGGAGATGGTCAGAGACTGCAGACATGATACAAGAGATGGACAGAAACTGCAGACATAATACAAGAGATGGTCAGAGACTGCATACATGATACAAGAGATGTTCAGAGACTGCATACCTGATACAGGAGATGGTCAGAGACTGCAGACATGATACAGGAGATGGTAAGAAACTGCAGACATGATACAGGAGATGGTCAGAGACTGCATACATGATACAGGAGATAGTCAGAGACTGCAGACATACTACAGGAGATGGTCAGAGATTGCAGACATGATACAGGAGATAGTCAGAGACTGTATACATGATACAGGAGATGGTCAGAGACTGCAGACATGATACAAGAGATGAACAGAGACTGCAGACATGATACAAGAGATGTTCAGAAACTGCATACATGATACAAGAGATAATCAGAGACTGCAGATATGATACAGGAGATGGTCAGAGACGGCAGACATGATACAGGAGGTTGTAAGAGACTGCAGACATACTACAGGGGATGGTCAGAGACTGCAGACATACTACAGGAGATGGTCAGAGACTGCATATATGATATAAGAGATGGTTAGAGACTGCAGACATACTACAGGAGATGGTAAGAGACTGCAGCTATACTACAGGGGATGGTCAGAGACTGCAGACATACTACAGGAGATGGTCATAGACTGCATATATGATACAAGAGATGGTCAGAGAGTGTGCGGACATGATACAGGAGATGGTCGGACTGCAGACATACTACAGGGGATGGTCAGAGACTGCAGACACACTACAGCAGATGGTAAGAGACTGCAGACATACTACAGGGGATGATCAGAGACTACAGAAATACTACAGGAGATAGTCAGAGACTGCATATATGATACAAGAGATGGTCAGAGAGTGTGCGGACATGATACAGGAGATGGTCAGACTGCAGACATACTACAGGAGATGATCAGAGACAGCAGACATAGTAAAGGAGATGATCAGAGACTGCAAACATAGTACAGGAGATGGTCATAGACTGCATACATGATACAAGAGATGGTCAGAGAGTGTATGTACATGATACAGGAGATAGTCAGAGACTCCAGACATACTACAGGAGATGGTCAGAGAGTGCAGACATACTACAAGAGATGGTCAGAGAGTGCAGACATAATACAGGAGATGGTCAGAGACTGCAGACATGATACAAGAGATGGTCACAGACTGCATACATGGTACAGGAGATGGTCAGAGACTGCAGACATACTACAGGAGATGGTCAGAGACTGCATACATGATACAGGAGATAGTCAGAGACTGCAGACATACTACAGGAGATGGTCAGAGACTGCATACATGATACAGGAGATAGTCAGAGACTGCAGACATGATACAAGAGATGGACAGAAACTGCAGACATGATACAAGAGATGGTCAGAGACTGCATACATGATACAAGAGATGTTCAGAGACTGCATACCTGATATAGGAGATGGTCAGAGACTGCAGACATGATACAAGAGATGGACAGAGACTGCAGACATGATACAAGAGATGTTCAGAGACTGCATACATGATACAAGAGATAGTCAAAGACTGCAGATATGATACAGGAGATGGTCAGAGACTGCAGACATGATACAGGAGGTTGTAAGAGACTTCAGACATACTACAGGGGATGGTCAGAGACTGCATATATGATATAAAAGATGGTTAGAGACTGCAGACATACTACAGGAGATGGTAAGAGACTGCAGACATACTACAGGGGATGGTCAGAGACTGCAGACATACTACAGCAGATGGTAAGAGACTGCAGACATACTACAGGGGATGGTCAGAGACTACAGAAATACTACAGGAGATGGTCAAAGACTGCATATATGATACAATAGATGGTCAGAGAGTGTGCGGACATGATACAGGAGATGGTCAGAGAGTGTGTGTACATGATACAGGAGATAGTCAGAGACTCCAGACATACTACAGGAGATGGTCAGAGACTGCATACATGATACAAGAGATGGTCAGAGAGTGTGTGTACATGATACAGGAGATAGTCAGAGACTCCAGACATACTACAGGAGATGGTCAGAGAGTGCAGACATACTACAAAAGATGGTCAGAGACTCCAGACATACTACAGGAGATGGTCAGAGACTGCAGACATAATATAGTGGATGGTCAGAGACTGCAGACATGATACAAGAGATGGTCAGAGAGTGTGCAGACATAATACAGGAGATGGTCAGAGACTGCATACATGATGCAAGAGATGGCCAGAGAGTGTGCGGACATGATACAGTAGATGGTCAAAGACTGCAGACATACTACAGGAGATGGTCAGAGACTGCAGACATACTACAGGAGATGGTCAGAGACTACAGACATGCTACAAGAGATGGTCAGAGACTGCAGACAAACTACAGGAGATGGTCAGACTGCAGACATACTACAGGAGATGGTCAGACTGCAGACATACTACAGGAGATGGTCAGAGACTCCAGACATACTACAGGAGATAGTCAGAGACTGCAGACATACTACAGGAGATGGTCAGAGACTGCAGACATACTACAGGAGATAGTCAGAGACTGCAGACATACTACAGGAGATGGTGAGAGACTGCATATATGATACAAGAGATGGCCAGAGAGTGTGCAGACATGATGCAGGAGATGGTCAGAGACTGCAGACATACTACAGGAGATGGTCAGAGACTGCATACATGATACAAGAGATGGTCAGGGAGTGTGCGGACATGATACAGGAGATGGTCAGACTGCAGACATAATACAGGAGATGATTAGAGACTGCAGACATAGTACAAGAGATGGTCAGACATGGCATACATGATACAAGAGATGCTCAGAGAGTGTGCGGACATGATACAGGAGATGGTCAGAGACTCCAGACATACTACAAGAGATGGTCAGAAAGTGCAGACATACTACAAGAGATGGTCAGAGACTGCAGACATAATACAGGAGATGGTCAGAGACTCCAGACATACCACAGGAGATGGTCAAAGACTGCAGACATGATACAAAAGACGGTCAGAGACTGCAGACATGATACAAGAGATGTTCAGAGACTGCAGACATAGTACAAGAGATGGTCAAAGAGTGTGCGGACATGATACAGGAGATGGTCAGAGACTGCAGACATACTACAGGAGATGGTCAGAGACTGCATACATGATACAAGAGACGATCAGAGAGTGTGCGGACATGATACAGGAGATGGTCAGACTGCAGACATACTATAGGAGATGATTAGAGACTGCAGACATAGTACAAGAGATGGTCAGAGACGGCATACATGATACAAGAGATGGTTAGAGAGTGTGCAGACATGATACAGGAGATGGTCAGAGACTCCAGACATACTACAAGAGATGGTCAGAGAGTGCAGACATACTACAAGAGATGGTCAGAGACTGCACACATACAGATGGTCAGAGACTCCAGACATACTACAGGAGATGGTCAAAGACTGCAGACATGATACAAGAGACGGTCAGAGACTGCAGACATGATATAAGAGACGGTCAGAGACTGCAGCCATGATACAGGAGATGGTCAGAGACTGCAGACATACTACAGGAAATGGTCAGAGACTGCAGACATACTACAGCAGATGGTCAGAGAGTGTGCGGACATAATCGGGCTGAAATTGCACAGAACGCACAGCGTATTCCTGTGTTTTTCATAGTGTGAACCCGGTCTGTGACCTGTAACCCACTAACTTGCCTGGAAGGAGGGCAGTAGTAGGTGCTCCTGGCGCAATTTTGCACATCTCTTGCGGGGTGCCAAGGGCCACCCCCTTTGTGGCAGACAGCATGTCTTTATTTTGGGGGGATAGGGGCTAAGAGGGGTGGAATTCATATCCAAGCCCCCTTGTAGCACAAGTCATAAAGTGCCCTCAAGAACGCTATATACTCTCCCCCCAAATCACTTAAAGTGAACTGTAGGCTTGTCCCCCCCCCACTCCTCTGGAAGACTTACTTACTTTGCATTAGTTCAGGTGTTCTGTCATATTTTATCTCAGATGAGCAGTGTTGTCTCGGCAGCGTGGTGAGCCTCCTCCTCCCCCTACTCCTCTGTGTACACAGGAAACATCACAGCAAGCGAAGGAGTGGGCGGGTTCAGTTCACTTCACGGCTCTCTGCAATGTGTGTGTCAGGGCCAGGCAGCTAGGGACTGTGGGAAGAGATATCGGCTGATTCGGCTCTCTCTGCCATAAAAAGTGGAGCTCGCAGCGGCATGCGGGAAAGAAAATAGCCCGCACAAGCTGCATCCCATGACTGATTTGCCAGGAAAGGGTGAGGTATGGGCAAATTAGGCGGCCGCGCGGGGCCCCTGAGTTTGCGAGGCCTAAGGCAGCTGCCTAATTTGCCTAATTAGAGAGCTGCCTCTGAGCCCAGATACCTGCTAGCACCTGCATTTAGCCCCTCCGCCCATCCCAGTCCACCCAAGTGCAGTATCAATCGATTATTGTCACTTATAATGGCACAAACACATAATTGCAGCGTTCGCAAAGTCAAGCCTGATCCCTGTGAACACTAACAGTTTTTTTGGTAGCAATAGAAGTAGGTTCTGACAATCAGGTGATCTTTTTGCCTGTGAGTTTCACTAGTTGTACCAGTAAATTTAGAGGCCACAATTACCAATCGGAGGTACACTAGTGAAGAGGCTTACACGTTTCTGAGCATGAGAGTGAAGGGGAAGTCACCCATCTGTTAGATTCAGGCTCAGAGTTCAATCCAGTAGACAGCAGCGGCACCCTGACAGATAGCTCTGATGACAGAGTGGTCCCTGCATACCCGACCTCGTTCTTCTTCTGTTGAAGTGCAAGAACCGCAGGGCTCTCGTATGGAGCAGAGAGCCAGTACTAGTGCCACTCATCCTTCTGGTGAACTGGCAAGCACCAGTGGCCTAGTATACCCTGGTCGTAGTCAAACCAGCGTTGCAGTATCACGAGTCCCATAAGTGCAGTTCAAGCTGGTGCGGTGGCTAGCACAAGTAGTGCCCTACAGCCACCAAGAAGACAAACACAGGCCCATCGAGCCCATAGTGCCCTTCCCACTGCATTTGCCAATCCTAATTTGGACCCTTCCACTTCTGCAGTACTCGTACTTCCCCCATTCATTGGCCAACCCGGAATTCAGGTGGAAACAGTTGATTTTACGTCACTTGATTTTTATTCGCTGTTTTTCACAGAAGATCTCTATAGATCTACTGTGGACCAAAGCAATTTGTATGCTGGTCAACTTATCACCGCTATTTCCCAGTTGACCCTTGCCAGAGATTGGAAACCTATTATGGTTTCTGAATTTAAGACCTTTCTGGGCCTATCACTCCTCATGGGCATAGTTAAAAAAGTGAGTTGCAGTAATATCGGTCCACTGATCCAATTCACCATATGCCCGTGTTCTCTGCATCCATGGCCATGGCTAGATATGAGCAGATCTTACGGTCATCCATTTTAATGACAATGATCTCTGTCATCCTCAGGGTGACCCTGAATTTGATCAACTCCACAAAATTTGGCCCCTCGTAAACCACTTCAACCAACAGTTTGCAGCCTTGTTTACTGCTGATCAAGTTGTTTGCGCTGATGAGTCCCTGGCAAAATCTTCTGGCTGCTTGTCTTTCAAACAGTATCTTCCCAGCAAGCGTGCCAGATATGGGGTCAAGTTGTATAAGCTCTGTGACAGGGCAACAGACTATCCATATAGTTTTAGGGTTTACAAGGAAAAGGAAGTCACGTGGAGCCTGAGAACTGCCCAAACTACATGGGGAGTGCTGGTAAGATTGTGTGGGACTTGGTGTCACCCTTATTCAGAAGGGGGTATCACTTGTACGTGGACAATTATTACATGAGCGTGACACTCTTTAGTCACTTGTTTGATCATGGAATTGGCGCATATTGCACCATGTGATCTAATCACCGGGGCTTACCCCAGAGGCTTGTAGAATCTGGGGGAGAGAGCCTGCCTGAAGTGTAATAATGTGCTCGCAGGGAAGTGTAGAGATAATCGTAATGTTTTCGTTATGTCCTCCCTTCATGAAGATACGACTGTCCAAATTCAAACGGCGACTGGTGTTGTTGAGAAGCCCTTCGTGTCCACGAATACAACCTTAATAGGGATGAGCCAAATACCCCCCGGTTTGGTTCACACCAGAACTTGTGAACTGGCAAAAAATTTGTATGAACACGCGAACACTGGTAAAGTCTATGGGACATGAACATGAAAAATCAAAAGTGCTCATTTTAAAGGCTTATATGCAAGTTATTGCCATAAAAAGTGTATGGAAACCTGGGTCCTGCCCCAGGGGACATGTATCAATGCAAAAAAAAAGTTTTAAACACGGACGTTTTTTCAGGAGCAGTGATTTAAATAATGCTTAAGATGAAACAATAAAAATGAAATATTCCTTTAAATATCTTGCCTGGGGGGGTGTCCTTAGTATGCCTGTAAAGTAGCGCATTTTCCCATGTTTAGAATAATACCACAGCAAAATGACATTTCTAAATAAATATATGCAATTTAAAACTGTAATGTATTGTGGGGTTCTGGCAATACAGATAAAAATCATTAAAAAAAATGGCATGGATTCCCCCCCAGTCCATTACCAGGCCCTTTGGGTCTGGTATGGATCTTAAGGGGATCCCAGCACCCAAATTAAAAAAAAATTGCGTGGGGGTCCCCCCAAAATCCATACCAGGCCCTTCAGGTCTGCTATGGATATTAAAGGGAACCCTGCACCAAAAAGCATTATTGTGTTTATTTATATACACGTATTTGGATTACCTCACCACATCACTCATGTGCCAGAGTCTACTCTGAAATCTGCGCAGATCATTTTTATTACCATTTTTTTTTAATTCAGTGTACACTTTAGATTTAGCAGCAATTTCAACACTTCTGCACTTGGAGTTAGGATTGTTTTCTATTTACTTAGTAGCGCGAGGGATCACACTTTAACATTGTACCCCTACACATTCACCAAAAAAGTGTCAGAATGTTAAAAATGACAATTTGGGACAAGTAAAATAAAAAATAAAAAAAGCCCAGAAAAAACTCCGCCTCGGTGACGTAAATGGTTAACCCGTCTGTCACATAATGTCAGAAGGGGGCGGGGTCAACCATTTATATCACCGGGTGGCCCCACCCTCAACTATATAACAGCTGTCATTGCGAAGAGGTTTCAGTCAGCGGGAGCCTCCCATGGAGGTGGAGTTTTTTCTGTTTTTTGGGGGTTTTTTATTTGGTCGTCGGACGCTGTGGTCGAAGATGAATGGACATTGCAGGACAGTTTTTCTTATTTTATTTTTTTAAAAAGGACTTGTCCCAAATTGTCTCCTGTCATTTTTAACATTTTGACACTTTTTTTGGTGAGTGGGTAGGGATACAATGTACCTGATACTCATTCACATGGGGGGGGGGGCGGGATCTGGTAGTCCCCTTGTTAAAGGGGGCTTCCAGATTCCGATAAGCCCCCGCCCGCAGACCCCCACAACCACCGGGCAAGGGTTATTGGGATGAGGCCCTTGTCCCCATCAACATGGGGACAAGGTGTTTTGGGGGGGGGACCCCAAAAGCATCCTCCCCATGTTGAGGGCATATGGCCTGGTATGGTTCAGAAGGGGGGCGCTCTCTCGCCTCCCCACTTTTCATGCTGCCTGCCAGGTTGCATGCTCAGACAAGGGTCTGGTATTGATTTTGGGGGGCCCTACGCCATTTAATATCCATACCAGACATGAAGGGCCCAATTTTTTAAAAAAAGAGTACCTGTCACTACATATTGCTATCATAGGGGATATTTACATTCCCTGTGATAACAATAAAAATTATTAAAAAAAAAAAAGAAAGGAACAGTGTAAAAATAAAATAAAAAAGCAAAATAAATAATAATAAAAAAAGCACCCCTGCCCCATGTTTGCGCGCAATGGTGAACGCAAGCATCGGTCTCGTATCATATGTAAACAGCAATTGCACCATGCATGTGAGGTATCACCGTGAACGTCAGATCAAGGGCAGTAATTTTAGCAATAGACCTCCTCTGTAAATCTAAAGTGGTAACCTGTAAAGGCTTTTAAAGGCTTTTAAAAATGCATGTAGTTTGTCGCCGCTGCACGGTTGTGCGCAATTTTATAACATCATGTTTAATATATATATGTGTTCAGCATAAGTTCATCTTTTATATTTTACAAAACATTTGGGCAATATAGTGTGTTTTAGTGCATTAAAATTCAAAAAAGTGTTTTTTTCCAAAAAAATTGCATTTGAAAAATCGCTGCACAAATACTTTGTAAAAAAAAAAACACCCACCATTGTAATCTGTAGGGCCTTTGCTTTAAACAAATATATAATGTTTGGGGGTTCAACATAATTTTCTAGCAAAAGAAAAATATTTTTTCATGTAAACAAAAAGTGTCAGAAAGGGCTTTGTCTTCAAGTGGTTAGAAGAGTGGGTGAAGTGTGGCATAAGCTACTAATGTTGTGCATAAAATACCAGGACAGGTCGAAATCCCCCCAAATAACCCCTTTTTTGGAAAGTAGACACCCCAAGCTATTTGCTGATAGGCATGTTGAGCCCATGGAATATTTTATATTTTGACACAAGTTTCGGGAAGAGGACAATACGTTTTTGTTTTTTTTGTTTTTTCACAAAGTTGTCACTAAATGATATATTGCTCAAACATGCCAGAGGCATATGTGAAATTACACCCCAAAATACATTCTTCTGCTTCTATGCTTCTCCTGAGTACTGGGATACCACATGTGTGCGACTTTTAGGGAGCCCGAAAACCAAGCACCGCCTGCAGGCTTTCTAAGGAAGTAAAATAGTGTTTTCACTCCTCACTACCTATCACAATTTTGGAGGCCCTGAAATGTCAAGACAGCACAAAACCCCCCAAAATCACCCCATTTTGGAAAGTAGACACCCAAAAGTATTTGCTAAGAAGCATGTTGAGTTTTTGTTTTGTTTGATTTGTTTTTAAAAATGAAGAAAGAAAAGGAAACTTTTTTTTCCTTTTTCAAAACTTTGTGCCAAAAAGCGAGATCTGCAAAATACTCAACATGCCTCTCAGCAAATAGCTTGGGGTCATTTGGTGGGGTTGTGCTATCTGGGAATTTCATGGCCTCCGATCAATACATCTAGAGCTTCAAAACTCAAAAATATCCATAATCTTCACTTTAAAATTTACATTAAATTAAAAATGCATAAGAAAGAAAAGCAGCAAATAAATATATCAAAAATACAGGTTAGATCACAGGGAAAAATTTGCGCTAATCAATAAGAAAGCAAGCAGCCAGCAAAAGTTTGTTGATATCAAACATAAAAGTCCAAAAATGTGTATATTATGGCGCTAAAATTAGTAACTTACTAATACGCTTCACTATTTAACCCTCCGGGTTTTGTTCCACCGTCCATTTCAGTTTTTAAGGATCTAGTCTTGAATGATCTAGATAAACTGAAAATTCGAAAAGATCCAAATAATCAGAAATTTAAAGACGGGATGAAAACCTTAAAAAATAGGAGTGACATAATTGTCCGACCAGCTGATAAAGGGGGTGGGATTGTTATCCTAGACAAAGAAGCTTATATATCCGAAATGAGCAGAATTTTGTCTGATACTGAAACTTATCTCCCCCTCCTTCATGATCCCACTGCAAAATATAAAAGGGAGCTAGAGAAAGTTATAGACAAGGGTTTTAATAAACATTTGATTAACAAAAAGAAGAAAGCATTTTTGGTTCCTATGGCCCCCCGGACTCCAGTTATTTATTTTTTACCAAAAATTCACAAAAGTTTAGATAACCCGCCAGGGAGGTCCATTATTAGTGGATTGGATTCCGTAACCTCCCGTATCGGGAAGTATATCGATGGGTTTTTACAACCTTTGGTATTCCAGACCCCCTCTTTTTTGAAGGATTCCTCCCAGGTTCTACAGGTTTTAGAGACCCTGGAATGGAAAGATAGTTACATCATGGCCACTGCCGACGTGTCCTCATTGTACACTATTATATCCCATTCTGATGGTCTGGATGCAATGGATTCTTTCCTTACCAGAGATAACCAGTTGGCCTCCTCACAGAGGGAATTCATATTACTCCTTCTCAGGTTCGCCATAACGCACAATTATTTCTGGTTTGGGGGTTCCTTTTACCTCCAAAACAGAGGGGTAACCATGGGAGCAAAATTTGAGCCCAGTATGGCTAATTTGTTCATGGCCAAGTGGGAGGAGGATGTCGTCTATGCTAACAGACGGCCAGAATTGGTGTACTGGGGAAGATATATAGACGACATCCTCCTCCTATGGGATGGCGATGAAACATCACTGATCAATTTCATGCAGGTATTAAATCAGAACAACTTGGGGATAGCCCTATAATTTAAAATGAGTAGGGTCGCCATTCACTTTCTGGATCTGAATATACAGATTTTTGACAATAAGTTCAGGACTACAACTTTCTTTAAAGAGACGGATCGAAATGGCTATATAGGACAGGGGAGTTGCCATCATCCGTCATGGTTGAAAGCGGTTCCTAAAAGTCAGTTCACCTGGTTAAGGCGTAACTGTATCTTTAAGGAAGATTTTTTTGTGCAGGCCTCTGATCTTAAAACCAAATTTTTGGAAAAAGGGTACTCTAATGCTGATTTGGATAAAACCATTGAAGAGGTTGCCACCATGGACAGGGCTACAATGTTGAAAGGAAGAGACAGGGTCACTAATGGTAATAACATTCATGAGTTTTCTCTACTTACCACTTACTCATGACAACATTATGAGATAAAGAAGATCTTTAAAAAGCATTGGGCTGTGTTAAAAAATGACAACATTTTGGGTCCCTTTCTACCTGAATACCCACAGGTCATTTATGACCGCTGACCACGAGTGATCGTGAGCTAGAGACACAGAACAGGGATAAGTGTATGTAAACACACACTTCCCTGTGCTGTTCTGACAGGAGTGACAGATTGTGTGTTCCTATTAGCTAGGAACCACGATTTGTCACTTCCTGTAGTTAGTCCCTCCCCCTTCAGTTAGAATCACCTCCCAGGGAACACAATTAACCTTTTCACCGCCCCTAGTGTTAACCCCTTCACTGCCAGTGACATTTAATTGTAATCAACGCATTTTTAATCGCACTAATTGCTGTATTATTGGCAATAGTTCAAAAAATGTGTCAAAATTGTCCGATGTGTCCACCATAATGTCGCAGTCACGATAAAAATCACAGATCACTGCCATTACTAGTAAAAAAAAAAATAATAAAAATGCTATAAATCTATCCCCTATTTTGTAGACACTATAACGTTTGCGCAAACCAATCAATCTACGCTTATTGCATTTTTTTTACCAAAAATATGTTGAAGAATACATATTGGCCTAAACTGAGGAAAAAAAAGTTTTTATATATTTTTGGGGGTATTTTTATAGCAAAAAGTTAAAAATAATGTGTTTTCTCAAAATTGTCGCTCTTTTTTTGTTTATAGCGCAAAAAATAAAACCTCAGAGGCAATCAAATACCACCAAAAGAAAGTTCCATTTGTGGGGAAAAAGAGGACGCCAATTTTGTTTGGGTACAACATTGCACGACCACGCAATTGTCAGTTAAAGTAATGCAGTGCCGAATCGCAAAAAGTGCTCTGGTCAGGAAGGGGGTAAATTCTTCTGGGGCTGAAGTGGTTAAGGGGGCAAATTCTTCAGGTCCTTAAGTGGTTAAGGAACTTCTAACCAGGCAGAGGCAAAGTTTTAAAAGCTTTACTTAAATAAATGAACATGATGACAAAGACAGCCGACAGTCTGAAATTAACACGTGTAAACATTTACCTAACATCTCTAGTCCCTAAGTCTTGCTTGTGGCTGTCTAAGTATACCTGCAGAGGAAAGAGTCAATCTTTGGCAAAGTCTATAGTAGGTGTGTTCAGGAGGGACTACGATCTCCAGCAATCCTCCTGGGCAGTGGGAAATTCGACTTCAGAACTGTCAGGAAAGGATTCACCTGCTGGTGGCACTGTGGTTCCCAGATATATGGGCTGCAGTTCTGGTGTCCACCAGCAGATGTCACTCAGCAGTCAGAAGCTGACTGTCAGGAAAGGATGCACCTGCTGTTGGCACTGTGGCTCCCAGACCTTTAAGCTGCAGTTCCGGTGTTCACCAGCAGGTGTCTCTCAGCAGTCAGAAGATGACAACATCTCCTGCAATCAGGCATCACCTGATGCTAAATGCAGGAAGTGTATTTAAAGTGGAGTTCCACCCACTTTTACAACTCTTCAGCATCCCTCACTAAACTGTGCACTGTAAACAAATTGGATATTTTTTTATTTTTTTTCTCAGCACCTACTGTATATCTGCTGTATTCATTTTTCACTTCCTCCTCCCTGGCATCATTTCCTGTTTGCAATGCCTTCTAGGAAGGGGCGGCAACTTCCTCTGAAACTGCCGTTGCTATGGAAACCTGACCTGAAACCTATTACACTGCTTGTGCTGCACTGAGCATGTGCGAGATCTACAAGGATGAGATCCAGGAAGAAATACAGTCTGGCTTCAGATGCCCACACTTAAGATGGCCACGGCCTGCTGTAAGTTTATAAAATAACAAACTACTGCTATAAACTAACAAAATAGATCTTAGTTTACAGACTAACTTTACTAGAATACATTAAGCTTGTGTATTATAGGGGTATTTTTATTTAAAAAGTATAATTTCGGCCGGAACACCACTTTAAACCTGGTGCATGTGCCCCTGATCTGTAATCTTGTGTTCCTGAAGCCTGCATCTTGTCTCCTGTTCCTGGACCCTGATCCCGACCCTGCAGCCTGATCCCTTCCTACCCGCTCTTTCCGTCTCCTGGTTCCCTCCTGTCTTGTTCCCAGCTCCCTCTGCTTGATCTCTCATGTATGACCCTGGCTCTGTTACGGTTACGATCTGGTTATCCCATTCTCTGTATATATTTGATTTTGGCTGTTGTCTATTGTGTGTTCACTGTTTTGTTTGGTGCGCTGGGTGTATTACACTGTTTGCTATATTGGATGTGTGTTTTCTTGGTGTTATCCACTTATCTTTTAATAAATTATATTATTTTACACTTTACCCGTGCTTGGTATTCCCTGTGGCAGTCCACACATTTCTGGTCACACCAGTCCCTGACAAGCACATTACTGGAATTCCAGACTCCGACAGAACAGCAACGTGAAAAGCCCTACCCTCCCCTCCCTGGGCTTAAACACCCTGTTCCTTTTATATAATCAGCGGGTTGGACCCAACAAACCCGCCAAAAGAAAACCTGAGAAAACAATTAACTCAAATTTTTCTGGCTGGGGCAGCATTAACTATTACCAGCCTACACTCACACCAAACTTCCCGGTATCTTCCAGACTTGCTAGACTACTAGTCTTGAGGGGCCGTACACATGGCCAAATATCAATAGAAACTGGGCGACATTTAGCTTGTGTGTACGGCAATGGTCCGACTGTAGAAGGGGCATGACCAAGAAAGGTCTGAGAGCACTGAGAGCGCTGACCAGTGTGTTCTGGCAGGGGTCGCCCCCCTCTCAGAACACAATAGCACAGCAAGGGGGAATCACTGTACTAACATTGGATTGCTAATACAGTGGCTCTTCTTCCTAGTGTGTACCAGGCTTAAGCTTGTGTGCACATTTCTCTCTAAGTTAGATTGCCTGCAATGCCTAAAAAGCAAATGTATACCTAGTAAGGTCAACTTTAATTTTTTGTTTGAATATTTAAATTAATTTGTAGCACTATACTTAAATGGCTATTAGGATTTGTTCTCAGCTTTGATATGTTAAACAGAATGGGAGAAAAACAGTTAGATGAAATAGCGTGTGATGCAGATTTTCTATTCACCATAATATTTTTATATATCTCTCTTAGAATTACAAAAATGGATGTACTTTATACATATATATACAAATGAATATTTGCTGTATGCAATAAAAGCATTTACAGTAATGCATGGGATATATCTCTATGAACACGTATTTGTTTTATTATTTTTAATATGCTTTTTTTCTGGTGCAATAAGGAGTAATAAGGAGCCGCACAACTACTTCACTGCTTGATCAAAGCCAAAAGACATTTGGAAACCTGCTTTTAGTGTCAGCTCCCCAAGTAATTTGCATTCAATTTGCTTGTTTACTTAAATGGGTAATTTGGGAAATGACTGCACACAGCTATAAAAGAATAACAAAGAACCAACTCTGACACTGTTAAGATTCTGCTCTGTATCAATTGTTAGATCTCAGACTAATTTCAGTCACAACATTTGCCATAGAATACCACGGAAGACCACCTCAATTCACTTCAATATTTTAGCATGGGTACATAAAAACAGATAAAGAATTATTGTAAGCCATTTAATCTGATATTCCCCATAAATGAACAAAATAGCATGTTTTGCTGCAGTGTTCTGGTCCATTAGGATGAGAGATCCACCAATGCACTGGATTGTTGCTACCAGCTTTATCTGCCAATCCAGATATTCTTACTTTTTCTCTTTTCATTTGTGATTATCTGTTAGTGCACAGAAGGGGCACAAGGAATTTATTTTTTAAAAGGTAACTCCACTTTTTGGAGGAAAAAATTAGCAAATAAAGAAAAAATAAAAATAATATAGCATATACAATTGCGACGCAAGACATATTTTAATTAAATGTTATTAAAAATTACCTTTCCTTTTCAATCTGTAGCTGCTGTAATTTTCTGAAAATGCAATGCAATATGGCTACCTGGAGTTGCTCTGTACACAGAATGTGTACAGAACGTCCCCCAGAAACATAATTTCCTGTTTGTGTGATTGGCTCACTGATTTTCTCAGAAGTTTGCACTAAGATACAAGTCAGATTTCTGGCATCCCCTGCAACAAAAATGTAATTTTTGGTGAGATACTCCCAATAGGAACACGCCTAAAGGAATACTGGCCCAGCACCTTTCCTCATTAGTGCCCTGCAGCTACACAGCTGGTTGATAGTTATGAAACCACTCCCATTAGATTAATTTTCCCACATGGGCACAGACAAACACACAGGGATTTCTTCAGAATAACAAAAAGTAGGAATCCACAACAAAGGTTGTTATAATGCTTGCAATGTACATAGATCACCCAGAGGGGAATGTTTTTTTCTCAACAAAGAGGAGTTACGCTTTAATGGAAAAGAAGCTTCTCACTTTGCAAGGGAAGTTCAACCTAACTTTAATTGTCCGATCATGTGCAAACCAAAATGCTGTGTTTTTTTTAATTATTATTTTTCATGCACATGATTGTGTATTTTTTTGTAAAGTGAAATCTCACCACATTCACTAAGCTCTGGAAAAAATTCCCTTGCAAAATGCAGCTTCCCTTGAACAGCCTATTTGCCTTGAGCAAATCAACTGCAGTTAACCATTTATTTTAAAAGAATAACATTTGCATTGCACTTTCTTACATTTATCCTAATTACATTTGCAGGCAACTTGCCTTAAAGATTAAGTAGTTAATAATTTATGTAACTGTGTTGAAATATATTTCTATAGACTAAAAGATTCTTGGTGTACATCCTAATTCTAATCTATAAGGATAATTTTTTGCACACGAAAGGTAAATATTACAGCAGGTAAGCAAACAGTTGGGGTGGTGTGGAAGTTGCAGTTAGGCTCAGAATGACCCTAAAGGGGGGCACACATTGTGGGCCTACCATCGTGGATTTTCAGCCACTGCCCCACTGTTCCCTTTAAAATTTACAGGCAACATTACCTCAGGTGTTTAGGGCTATTGCCCCTATAAGAATTTACCTTACCTGTCCAGGCAAATGTTATTGGTGGATCGTAGTCATATGCTTTTCCAGAATTTTCCACAACTCAAGAATTCTGTATAAAAGGCATCCATCCACTGGGATAATCTGCAGTTGGCCAGCGACACAGGATAGTGAGCACCTGAGCTATAATACTAATGCTCATTGCATGTGTTTCTGCCTTGAACACCCTGGTCCAGAGAAACCTGGAGTGAGCAGAGAAGCTGCCGCTCAATGGTGAAGATGATGCCCAGAGGACCCATTGCCATCACCTTGAAGGCCACAGTGCAGCATGCCCCTGGAGCGCCCGAACACGGTGGGTTAAGAGGCGGAGTGTTGGCGGAAGCAAGGGGAAGAGTGTGATGCCAAGATGCACAAGCCACCAGATCCAGAAGAGGAGACATCTCTCTCTCTCCCAGCAGGTGCCCATCCTCTGGGATGCAGGCCACGCCAACAGAATCAGAGCCTGTTGCCGGGCAATGGTCCAAACAGATGGAAAGCTGCTACTCTATGGCAGATTCCTCAGTATTTAGTATGGATTCATTACAATTAGGGATGGGCCGAACACCCCCCCCCCAGTTCGGTTCACACCGAATACCTCGAACAGTCAAAAAGTTCTAGCGAACATGCGAACCCTATTAAAGTCTATGGGACATAAACATGAAAAATCAAAAGTCTTCATTTTAAAGGCTTAAATGCAAGTTATTACCAGAAAAAGTGTATGGGGACCTGGGTAGTGCCCTAGGGGACATGTATCAATGCAAAAAAAGTTATTAAAAAAGATAGTTTTTTCAGGAGCAGTGATTTAAATAATGCTTAAAGTGAAACCATAAAAATTAAATATTTCTTTAAATATCATGCCTGGGGGTCCCCTTAGTCTGCCTGTAAAGTGGCGTATCTGTGCGATGTGTAGAGCAGTGCCGCAGCAATAATGACATTTCTAAAGGAAAAACTTGCTTGCGCCTATAATGTATTGCCAGCAATATAGATGAAAAATCTATGACAAAATGACCCCTCAGGTCTGGATTTTAAGGGGAACTTCATGCCAAAATGTAAAAAAAAAATGGCGTGGGGTCCCCCCCAAAACCCATGCCAGACCCTTATCCGAGGCATTCAGCCTGGAGGTCAGAATAGGGGGATAATGAGCGAGCACCCCCCTTCCTGAACCATATCAGGCCACATGCCATCAACATAGGGGGAGGTGCTTTGGGGCAGGGGGGCTCTGCACCCCCCACCCCAAAGCACCTTGTTCCCATGTTGATGGGACTTCTTTCTGACAACCTTGGGCTGTGGTTGTCGGGGTCTGCAGGCAGGGGGGTTATTGGAATCTGGAACCCCCTTTAACAAGGGGGCCACCAGATCTCAGCCCCCCTATGTGAATGGGCATCGTGTACATTCTACCCCTACCCATTCACCAAAAAAGTGTCAAAAAGTAAAAACCACAAGAGACAGTTTTTTGTTCCGCAATGTATATCCATTGTCAATCGCGCCACCCGATGGACCCGAAAAATAGAAAAAATGAAAAACTCCGCCTCCATGGGAGGCCTTCCGGCGACTGCTGTCTTTTTGCTTTGACAACTCTTATATAGGCAAGGGCAGGGCCACCCACTGATGTAACTGGATGACCCTGCCCCTCTGATGTCACATGACATCAGAAGGGGCAGAGTCACTCAGTTACATCCCTGGGTGGCCACGCCCTTGTCTATATTACAGCTGTCAAAGCCAAGAGACAGCAGTTGCCGGGAGGCCTCCCATGGAGGCTGAGCTTTTTCCAATTTTTTCTATTTTTCAAATTCATCGGGTTCAAGATGGATGGACATTGCAGGACATTGTTTTTTTCTTCTTTTTAATTAAAGGAATTGTCAAAAACTGTCTGTTGTGGTTTTTACTCTTTGGCACCCCAAAGCACCCTCCCCATGTTGAGGGTAAGTGGCCTGGTGTGGTTCTGGAGGAGTGGGGCACTCGCTCGTCCCCTCCCTTTCCTGGCCTGCCAAGCTGCATGCTTGGATAAGGGTCTGGTATGGATTTTGGTAGGGAGTTCCCCTTAAAATCTACGCCAGACCCAAAGGGCCTGGTATGGATTTTGGAGGGGACACTACTCAGTTTTTTTTGTTGGTGTGGAGTTCCCCTTATACCAGACCCAAAGGGTTCCCCTTAACTACTTCAATGCACTGTATTATATACTCCGCACTGCATTATATACCCTGCCCTTTATTATTTTTATATACTACACTGACTGCACTATATATTCTCCACTGTATTATATATACGACACTGACTGCACTATATACTCTGCGATAGGGATGAGCCGAAGTTGGGTTCGCAGCAGAACATGCAAACAGACCAAAAATTTGTGCAAACACGTGAACCCCGTTAAAGTCTACGGGACTCGAATGTGAAAAATGAAAAGTGCTATTTTTAAAGGCTAATATGCAAGTTATTGTCATAAAAAGTGTTTGGGGACCCGGGTCCTGCCCCAGGGGACATGAATCAATGCAAAAAAAGTTTATAAAACTGCAGTTTTTTTGGGAGCAGTGATTTTAATAATACTTAAAGTGAAAAAATAAAAGTGAAATATTGCTTTAAATTTCGTGCCTGGGGAGTGTCTATAGTATGCCTGTAAAGTGTTGCATTTTTCCCATGTTTAGAGCAGTCCCTTTACAAAATGACATTTCTGAAGGATTAAAAGTCATTTAAAACTGCTTGAGGCTGTAATGTAATGTTGCCCCCCCCCCCAGCCCATTACCAGGCCCTTTGGGTCTGGTATGGATATTAAGGTGAACCCTGCACCCAAATTAAAAAAAAAAGGCGTGGGGCCCCCAGGCCCTATATACTCTGAACAGCAGCAGTATACAGGCGGTTACAAACAAGATAGGGACTGTAGGTTTGTTCTTAAGTTCAATCTGTTTGTAATTTGGAACAGGTACATTTTGTAAGTGTAGCTCCAGCCAAAAAATCTATTTTGAAGCTTTTTGAATAACATAAGGAAGGGTTATCATCACATGTTCAGATGATTTCACCTCACTTTCTGTTCCAATGACAATTGGATTTAGAACATTTGGGGTTATTAGGGAAACAAGGATTGGTGATAAAGCATCAGTGGGGAGACACCTTTTTCCCATATCAACTCTTACAGGAGAGAATTTCCCTTCCTAGGGGTAGATTTCCTCTCACTTCCTGTTGTCTCCCTCCATTTGTAAGTAGAAGTCGTTTGTAAGTTAGATGTTTGAAAATAGGGGACCGCCTGTATATACTATACGGCCTGCCCTATCCACTCTGCGGAAAATTGGGCCTTAGGTATTGGTGGTACCAGAACACTGTAAGCCCTCACAGTTACTCTTGGTGGGTGCTGGAATGGGCCCTGCTGTGAAATATTATATCAAAAATTGTAATTACATGCCCCTGTTAAACAGGGGCATAAAAATTGAACCTTAGGTGGTGGCCCAGCACTGTAAAGCCTCACAGATACTTTTGTTGAGCACAGGAGCAGGCCCTGCTGTGAAATATTAGATCAAAAATTGTAATTACATGCCCCTGTTAAACAGGGGCAGACAAATTGGGCCTTAGGCAGTAGTGGTGGTGCCACAACACTGCAACCCCTCACAGATACTCTTGTAGAGCGTGGGAACAAGCCCTGCTGTTAAATATTTGATCAAAAATTGTAATTACATGCCCCTGTTAAACAGGGGCAGAAAAATTGGGCCTTAGGCAGTGGTGGTGGTGCCACAACACTGCAACCCCTCACAGATACTCTTGTTGAGCACAGGAACGAACCCTGCTGTTAAATATTTGATCAAAAATTGTAATTACATGCCTCTGTTAAACAGGGGCAGAAAAATTGGGCCTTAGGCAGTGGTGGTGGTGCCACAGCACTGCAACCCCTCACAGATACTCTTGTTGAGCACAGGAATGAGGCCTGCTGTTAAATATTTGATAAAAAATTGTTATTATGCGCCCCTGTCAAACAGGGGCAAAAAAATTGGGCCTTAGGTAGTGGTGGTGGTGCCCTAAACCAAAAATATTCTTAGAAGCTATCATCATGAAAATTGAGGAGCAATAGTATAGTCACTCAGCATAATAGGATAGTCACTCAGCATATGCAGTCTTCAATTGATCCCACATCCATAGAAAAATCAAACAGTTACATCAGCATCAGGTGCTTGGTAGCTGGTGATCCAAGACTGATTCATTTTTATGAATGTGAGCCGATCAACAGGGTCTGTGGACAGGCGCACTCTGTGATCGGTTACAAAGCCTCCAGCAGCACTGAATGTGCATTCAGAAAGAACGCTGGATGCAGGACAGGCCAGTGGCTCAATTGCATATTGAGCAAGCTCTGGCCAGTGGTCCATCCTCAAGACCCAGTAACCCAGTGGATGTTCTGGTGGAAAGATCTCCAAATCTTATCTTGCCCCTAGATATTCCTGCACCATGGAATTCAGATGCTGGCGATGGTTGCTGGGACCAATCAGACCTGGGCGCTAAGGACTGAAGAATTGCCTGAAGGCATCGGTCAGCCAGCCACCTTCTCCACCACTCTTTCTGTGACTGAACGAAGCTTCAGCAACACATTGTCCAGCACCAGGAGATTGTAACCTCCCAGGCTCTGGATACGCATTGCACAAACCTTTCTGCAAGGCCTCCCGAAGATGTTTCATCCTCTGCTCCCTCTACGAAGGCTGGATAAGTTCTGCAACCTTACCCTTGTAACGTGGATCAAGAAGGGTTGCCAGCCAGCAATGATCCCTCTCCTTGATACCACGAATCCTAGGGTGCTTTCGCAGGCTTTGCAGGATCAGGGAGGCCATGCAGCGTAGGTTTGCAGAGGCATTCCATCCTTAGTCCTCTGGATCACTAAGGATCACATGATCCTCAACCACCTCCTCCCAGCCACGTACAACTCTTTGGGCTTCTGGGGACTAAAAATGATCCCTTGAAGACGGCTGCTGATGCTGAGTGTTATCCTCCACCTCCATGCTGACACAATCCTCCTCCTCCTCTTCTTTTTCCTGTGTGATTGGCGGGCCTGCATGAATGCTAGTATCTGGATAAAGGGGGCCTTGAGAGGTAAGGAAGTCCTCCTCTTCCTCCCGCTGTTCTGCATCAAGTGCCCTGTCCATTATTCTACAAAGTGTGCTTCAACAGGAAGACAAGAGGGACAGTATCACTGATGCATGCACTGTCACTGCTCACCATCCTCGAGGCCTCCTCAAATGGTGACAGGACAGTGAATGCATCACTGATCAGTAGCCACTGGCGTGTCAAAAAAAAGCCAAGCTTCCCTGACCCTGTCCTGGTGCCATACTCACACAGGTACTCATTGATGGTCCTCTGCTGCATGTGCAGCTGCTGCAGCATTGCCAACTTTGAGTTCCACCTGGTGGGCATGTCACAAATGAGGCAGTTCTTGGGCAGGTTGCATTCTCTTTGAATGTCAGCCAGCCGAGCACTGGCATTATATGACCATCAGAAATGACCACAGACTTTCCTGGCCTGCCTCAGGAGATCCTGTAAGCCCGGGTACCTGCTCAAGAACCCCTACACCACCAAATTCAGGACGTGAGCCAAACAGGGAACATGGGTCAAGTGTCCCTGTCGGAGGGCGGAGAGGAGGTTGGTGCCATTGTCGCATACAACCATTCCTGGCTGAAGCTGGCATGGCGTCAACCACCTCTGAGCCTGCCCTCGCAGAGCTGACAGAATCTCTGCCCCAGTGTGGCTCCTGTCCCCTAAGCAGACCAACTCAAGCACCGCATGGCATTTTTTTGCCTGAGTGCTTGTATAGCCCCTTGAACACCTATGGAGTACCACGGAGCACCACTGGTAGAGAGCCGGAATGGCCTTCCGTGAAAAGATATGGCGTTTGGGAACCTGCCACTGGGGTACCACACATTCCACAAATTCACGAAAGGGGGCAGAGTCTACCAGATGAAAAGGCAGCAGTAGCAGTGCTAGCAATTTGGCCAAGCTAGCATTCAGATGCTGAGCATGTAGATGGCTGGGACCGAATTTCTTTTGACAGTTTAGCAACTGGGGTAGAGAAATTTGCCTGCTAAAATCGTATGGAGGTGTACTGATAGCAGATTGGCTGCAAGTACTTAGGACACATTTTGCTATACCTTCTTTCCTTTCAGTGCAGGTTTCTGAGAGGACTGGAGGTATAGTGGGGTTGGAGAACCCAGCTGATGAGGAGCAAGGAGAGGTCAGCCTTGTTCTTTGATGTGGGTCTTTTAAGTGCTGTTGCCAACGGACTGCATGGGAGGTCGTCATATGTCTGGTCAAGCATGTGGTGCCCAAGCGGCTGCTGTTTTGGCCACGTGTGATACGCTTCAGACATATGTTGCAAACAGCAATGGTGCAATCTGTTGCACACGTGTCAAAAAAGGCCCACACCAAAGAACATTTCAAAATATGTGGGGAGTCAGCAGTGCCCTGCACCTGCTTAGCTCTGTGGTGTGGTGCAATAGAGTGGCTTCCCTTAAGCTGCCCCCTGGAGGACATCCTACCTCGTCCTCCTCTCTTCTATCAGGCACCCAAGTTGAGTCAGTGACCTCATCATCCCCTCCCTCCTCGTCACTGGAGCAAACTTGGCAGTATGCTGCAGCTGGGGGAACATGACTGCCAGTTTCTTGACCTTCTTGGGCACCCCCTCTCTCTAGGCTCACGTTACTCCCTTCCTCAACCTGGGTACCATCATTGGAGCCTTCAAATTCACTGTACATCCTCCTGCAACATGTACCCGACACGGTGGTTGAATAGTTCGGGGGACTCCTCTGTGCATGATGGTGGGGCTAGGGAAGGAGTGACTGTTGACATGGAACGATGGAATAGGCCACTTTAGCAGCTGCATTGGCAGGCAAACTACTCTGAGCCTGGGTGACAGAGGATGAGGAGGATGAGGACGGCTTTGTTATCCATTCCAGCAACTCTTCTGCATGTAGTAGCAACTGCACTAGGGGTGCACGGAACTGTGTACACCAACAGAAGTGTAATAACAACTATGGGTGTACTGTATTGACCACCAGAAAAGTATGAGCAACTGCACTATGGGTGCACAGCACTGTATACTGTGTACACTGCCTGAAGTATATTAGAAACAGTACACCAGGAACGGCCTGCAGTCATATATATGGAGTGTGTTGGCTAGAAAAATAGACTTTAAAGGCACACGGGTATTTTAACTATAAAAAGTAAAAATGAGTTTATTTAAATTCAATATACAGTACATAAATGGAAATGGATACTATAAATGTTACATTTTACATAGAAAATTACATATATTCAGTATTTCCTGCCCTACGTGCAATTGGAACACCCTTTGTTATAAATTATAGCTATAGCAAAACATTCCAAAAATAAATGGGGAAAAAATTCCCAAGCCAAAGTTACAATCTGTGGGTGTAGGATGACTAAATATGAGTCCGATTGCAGATCCGGGTAGGAATTATATTATTACCTCAACATGTTGCGCGTCTGAATAACGCTTCTTCAGGAGCTAGAGAAAATTCTGCTGGGTTTACATTAAATACATCAATAAGTATATACAAAACACAAAGCATATTACAAAATATAATACAAAACATTAAATAAGATATAAAATATGTTCCAACCAAGCAAGGTGGTCACATGGGAAACCCCATGAAAGATCTGGTCATCTAGGGGCCAACCGTGAAGCCAAGTAACTGGGGAACCTATTATATAATATGTGTATATATCCATATTAAGGTATCGGTTCGGGTAGTATAGTATGCAATAGATTAAAAATTCCTCCAAATCCCACAAAAAAGGGGGGAGCGTCAAAAGTAACTGTTAATAAGGTACTAAAAAGGCGGTATTACTACCTCATTTTTTAAATTTACAGTTAGTGTGTATTGGGAGGAAGTAAATCAGATATATTAGGGTACAAACAATTAAAAGAAGGTTTAATGGCCAAAAGATGTATGTGCACACAGCTTACCACATGTAGTCAGACATAATAAGAAATATGTAAATGTAGTATTTCAGCTGGTAAAAAGGGCAATCACTTAATTGTGTTTAGAAAATCACAGTATATACGAGACGTTGCGAGAGCACCAAAGTAGCCACAGTTCCCAATATGTAGGTAGGCGCTGGTAGAAAACTTTGTAGGTAGCAATAGTTAAGTGACTTGTGGAGGCTACTGTTTATAAAGTAATGCCGCGTACACACGACCGGACTTTACGGCATATTTGGTTCGGCGGACCGGAGTCCGTTAGACAAATCGATCATGTGTGGGCTCCAGCGGACTTTTTTTCGCCAAAAGTTTGACGGACCTAGAAATGAAACACGCTTCAAATCTTTTCGACGGACTCCAGTCCGGTCAAAATGTCCGCTCGTTTGTATGCTAGTCCAGCGGACAAAAACCGACGCTAGGGCAGCTATTGGCTACTGGTTATGAACTTCCTTGTTTTAGTCCGGTCGTACATCATCACGTACGAATCCATCAGACTTTGGTTGAGCGTGTGTAGGCAAGTCCATTCATTCGAAAAGTCCGTTGAAAAGTCTGCAGGACAAAGTCTGCCGTAAAGTCCGCTCGTGTGTACGCGGCATTAGAGATAAAAAAAGATGATGTAAAATCTTTTGGCATTAGTAGTCCTACAAGAAAATTCAAAGTAAGAAGAATGGTAAGCTTAAATGGTAGTGGCTTACCTCTAGTTCGTTATGGGGAGGCTAATGGATATGGTGCAGCTCCTTCTGGTAAAGCAGCGTCTGCTGACTGAAGGGCAAGCTGTGTGTGTTTTAATAGCTCCCCCCACTGGAAACGTGAACAAGCCCGGACGGGCTCGGCGCATCTCAGTCCAATCACTGGCTGCTACGCATGTGCCAAATGAAGCCGCAACCACAGTGACGCTCGGCCAATGCGACAGCTGCAAAGGTGGAGACTCGAAGAGACCCACTGGCTACCGCGCATGTGCCGAGAACCGCCTCCGATATGGCGACGCCCGGCCAATGCAGTAGCAGCAGAGGCGGGGACTGGGAGGGAGCCCGAAGGCGCCCCGTGTCCCCGTCAATCGGTCCGGTCAGAGGAGGGGAACGGATGTGTGGCGCTATGCGATCGAGTTTACCGGCCGAGGACCATAAAGCCAGCCAGACGACCAGGACCAGAGGAATGAACAATGAAACCGCAAGCAAGGAAGGAACAAAACATAAAGCGGATTACAGCACTTGAACTATAGCAAATACAGTATAATTATATTTATAAAAATTGCATAATGTCCAATTAGTTTTTTTATTTGTTTATATTGGTATCCAAATGTGTGGCCAGATGAAATAAATAATGAAATTAATAAGTCAAAGCAAACATCTTGGTAGAATAAATAGTTCTAAATCTGATTGGTGTTATAAAGTATATTAGAGATGGACAAATATTTGTGGGACAATTTCAGTCACAAGATTCTTTTTAGCTATAATATGGATTTAAATGCAATACGTGAAGTATTAATGAAGTATAAAAAAAAGCAAAGTGATGAAGAATTAAAAACTGTAAAAATATCAGTTTTTATTCTAAATCCCATTGGACTAGACATTAAGATATTTGGCGTGTGTATGGAGGTAAAGGTCCAAACAAGTTAGAAAGGGAACATTTAAAGAAATGGTTTATAGGACTGGGTCTCATTGAGCCCTGGTGTCCGGGTAGCGTTCAGGCGCTCTATCCATAAAGTTTCTTTTTGTAAGATGAATTTATCCCATTCACCCCCTCTGGGGTTTTTAGGGACGACGGCCAGAACAGTGAAGGAGACAGAGGAGGTATCAAACCGATAGTACAAATCGAGGTGTCGGCTAATGGGAGTAAGCATTTTGCCATTCCCCGAATAATATATATGGTCATTAATCCTCTGTCTCAGCTGTCGGGCCGTCTTCCCCACATAAAAGGCTCCACATTTACACGTCATAAGGTATATCACGCCTTGTGTTCTACATGTAGCAGAGAATTTGGGGTGGTAAACCTCACCATTAGGAAGTAAGACCTGGTGTCAAGGCAATATCCAGGGGCAAAATGTACAATTGCCACAGCGTGCTGTGCCCAATGGTGATTTGGGTACAGATGAAATAGACGTGGTATAGTGGCTATAGTATAGTCTATCTTTGAGGGAGTTAGTGCGTCTAAACACAATTTCTGGGTGCGTATTGATGTATTTTTTTTTAAATTGGATCTTCCTGTAGAAGATGCCAATGTTTACCCATGATTTTCCTGATGTCCTCATGATGAGATGAAAATTTGGTGATTAATTTATCAGTGGATTCTTTGGAATGAGCCCTAGTTTTATATAGTAGATCATTGCGTGTTTTTCTTATAGCTTTATTGTATGCCTGGCGCAGCAAGGATCGACTGTAACCTCTTGCCAATAGATGTGATTTTAGAAGGTTGGCTTGATGTTGAAAATCTGATGTGTGTGTACAATTACGGCGAAATTGAATGTATTGTGCGTATGGTATGCTTCGAATGAGTGCTGGAGGATGTGCACTGGGAACGTGCAGTAATGTATTTCCAGCTGTCGTTTTGCGAAATAGGTTTGTTGCTAGAGTATTGTTTGCATCCTTGTAAATGACAAGGTCTAAAAAGTTGGTGGTTTTGATATCGTAATTGTAGGTAAATTTTAGATTAAATTGGTTAATGTTCAAAGTTTGAATGAACTTCTCGAGGGATTTGTATGTGTCCGTTCAGATGATAAAAATGTCATCAATGTATCGTTTCCAACACAAGATATGATCGGTAAAGTTTGTCAAAGGCTCACGAGAAAACAAATGGCGCTCCCACCCCCCCAGGTACAGATTGGCATAACCAGGGGCACAAGTGCCCATGGCGATGCCCTGCACCTGGAGGTAGTGGGAGTCCATGATCCTGAACCAATTATGGGTTAGGATAAAACCCAATAACCTCAAAATGAAATCATTGTAGTTCCAATGATGGTGATCCTCCTCATAGAGGAACGTTCGGACCGTCTCGACTCCCCGCTCGTGAGGGATGCTGGAGTACAAAGCCTCCACATCCAATGTCACGAGCAGGGAGTCGGGAGGGACCTAAAGCCCCTCAATTTGTTTGAATAAATCAAGCGTGTCTTTAGTATATGACGGTAAGGCCATAACATGTGGCATTAAAGCGGGGTTCCACTCAAATTTTTAACTTAATCTTACCCCCTTCAGTTAATTGCATAGATGTTGAAATGCCACACGAAATGTTTTTTTATCACTGTAATTACCTTTATATTGTACTTTATTGTGGCACTTCCTGTCTCTCCTCCCATGGGAGTAGGTGTGTTTATTGCCTTTCCCTGGCGCTGCACTGTCTCCTGGGAGCTTAGTGTCAGGCTTCCCAAGATTCAGTGCAGGAACAATGATCATGCGTGTGAACAAGCTGTGAATGAACAGCATTCACCGCATTCCAGGAAATCAATGCTTGTGGGCTTCACATGCCCACAAGCAAGATGGAAACAGCCAGCATCACATTTTTAAAGTTATTCTTCAGTACGAAAACAGACAGAGGCAGAAATATTACACCCAAACTGTGAGTATTATTTTGGGATTAGCAAAGTGTCTCAATGACCTAAAAAAAAAAAGAAGATTGGTCGCTGGACTCCCACTTTAAAACAGAGTCTACCAGTTTACTGTTTTCGGTGAGACCACCGACACCTGAAATTATCGGTCTCCCAGGGGGCGACAAAGGGTCCTTATGCACTTTAGGAAGTGCATAGAACATCGCCACCCTGTGGGACAGAACATCCAGGTAATCGTAGACATCTTTATTGATAAGGCTTCTGGAGTAGGCGTCATTGATGATGTTGAGAAACTCATTTCTAAAGGAAGGGGTACATGATATGGGAATCTGTTGGTACCAGTATTGATTGGACAGAATGTTGAGGCACATACTTTCATAGAAATTTCTGGTCATAAGGACTATATTGCCACCTTTATCAGCCCCCTTCACAACTACATCAGGGTGGTTTTCTATTTTCAAAATGGTTTGGCGTTGTGTCAAGGTTAGATTATTTTTCTTGGGAAGGATATGCATGCGTTTAATGTCACTAACGACACTTTGTAGAAAGGCCCAGGCCTGGGGGTTCAAAGATAGGTCAGGAAATTGTTTGGATTTAGGTTTGAATTTAGTAGCTGGAACTGGAGGTGTCTCGTGAATAGTAGTATCGGTGACGTTTGTATCATCATTTTCATCTAAAAGTAGCATCAAGTCTCGGAGGGCCCGAAAGTCCTCCATTTTAAAATGCTTGATGCTTTCTGAAAATTCTCGTTCCTCTTTGGCTCTTAAACGTTCTTTGTCAAATAGGAATTTGTATATCGAATTACGAGTAAACATGTAAACATCTTTGATGGTTTCATATTTATCTATTTGTTGTGAGGGGCAAAAGCTTAGGCCAAGTTTAAGTACACTGAGTTCTTGTTTGGTGAAGTGATAAGGAGTAAGGTTTATAATATCTAGTTCTAAGTTAGGGGAAGCTGTGTCCCCAGTGTTGGAAAATTTAGAATGGATGTGGTCGTTTGATTCATGTGAGCATCAAGGGTACTCTGCTTTTTACAGACTTGTGACTGTGTTAAAGGAAGTGGTTTAGGTGTGCTTAGTGCATAGGAAAAATTGGGCTCAGGGGTAGTGTTCATGGGTGATTGAGTAAATTGTGTGTTGCTAAGTAAGCCTCCCACTGCTCCCAGAGACTGGGATGTGGTAGGTAATAAAATAAAGTATAATGACTGCGCTTAGGACAAAGTATAGGTATGCAGCTCCCCTAAGGAAACATCCCGGAGGTGATTCAAAAATTAATATGTATATAGATGGGGTAATGGCGGTCCCTAAGGCTTATTTAGGCGGGTGAAAGGTAGAAAGTGACTATAGTAGTAAGGACCAGTAATCTGGCTCCGGGCCGGGTTGCCCCACCGGAGTAAAAAAGATACCTGACAGCGGTAAGATAGCAACACTCCCTATAGGGGATGTACAGCAAAGGTGAGTATGCAAATTAAATAAAGATATAAAGTGATGAAAAATCATACAATCATGTTATAATAATAAAAAAAGTTTTTTTAAAGGAAAAGTTATTAATACCGCCTCTTCACCATATGTAATAGTATTGGTAGGCAAAACTACCCTGATTAAACATACATTACATGTGAGTGAGACCATACATAATGCCCTGCACAGTACAACTTCTCACACACTTGCACCCACCTCAGTGGTATATAATATTACACCTGTGACAAGAGTAAGTGATAGTGACCTCTAAGTAACCAAAATTAACAGTAAGCATATAAGTGACCATATATGTGTCAATGAGCATAAATCGTTTAAACCTTGAGTTAGTTTTAACTCTTAATCTATTTTGTAAATTAATTATTTATAACAGTACATGATTAGTAGGCAGTCCTTATTTGTGAAGAATTCTTCAACATAGTGAAAAGTAAAAAATCAACTCAAAAACGTGATTTGAGTGCATTCAACGTCCTGGTGACTTGGTGACTTGGTGCTGCCCCTCAAGGATCGCCACTCACCAAATCCATTCACCCCAAAGGGGTAATTCGCATACAGATGTGGCCTCTACGATCTCCCTGCCAGCGTAATGGATGGGTTTCCCGGGGTGGTCCTCAGCATACACAGGAGTAGGGATGAGCCGAACACCCCCCGGTTCGGTTCGCACCAGAACCCGCGAACGGACCGAAAGTTCGCACGAACGTTAGAACCCCATTGACGTCTATGGGACTCGAACGTTCGAAATCAAAAGTGCTCATTTTAAAGGCTAATTTGCATGGTATTGTCCTAAAAAGGGTTTGGGGACCCGGGTCCTACCCCAGGGGACATGTATCAATGCAAAAAAAACTTTTAAAAACGGCCGTTTTTTCGGGAGCAGTGATTTTAATGATGCTTAAAGTAAAAAAAAAAAAGTGAAATATTCCTTTAAATATCGTACCTGGGGGGTGTCTATAGTATGCCTGTAAAGTGACGCGTGTTTCCCATGTTTAGAACAGTCCCTGCACCAAATGTCATTTTTAAAGGAAAAAATCTCATTTAAAACTGCTTGCGGGTTTAATGTCATGTCGGGTCATGGCAATATGGATGAAAATCAGTGAGACAAACGGCATGGGTACCCCCCAGTCCATTACCAGTCCCTTTGGGTCTTGTATGGATATTAAGGGGAACCCCGCACCCAAATTAAAATAAGGAAAGGTGTGGGGCCACCAGGCCCTATATACTCTGAACAGCAGTATACAGGCGGTGCAAACAAGACAGGGACTGTAGGTTTGTTGTTAAGTAGAATCTGTTTGTAATTTTGAACATTTTTAACGTGTTTAGCTCCAGCCAAAAAATCTTTTCTAAGCTTTTTGGAAAACATAGGGAAGGGTTATCACCCCTGTGACATTTGTTTTGCTGTCTTTCCTCCTCTTCAGAAGATTTCACCTCACTTTTTTGTCCCAATGAAAAATGTTTTTTGAAAATTTGGGTTTTTTTGTGGAACAAGGATTGGAAAGCATCAGTGGAAAGGAGAACTTGTTTTCCCATATTAACTCTTACAGGAGAGAATTTCCCTTCCTAGGGGTAGATTTCATCTCACTTCCTGTTGTCTCCTTCCGTTTGCAAGTAGGAGTCGTTTGTAAGTTAGATGTTTGAAAGTAGGGTCCTGCCCTATATACTCAGCAGAAATTTGGGCCTTAGGTGTTGCTGTGGCCACAACACTGTAAGCCCTCACAGGGCCCTGCTGTGAAATATTAGATCAAGAATTGTAATTACATGCCCCTGTTGAACAGCAGCTGAAAAATTAGGCCTTAGGCACTGGTGCTGGTGCCACAACACTGCAACCCCTCACAGACACTCTAGTTGGAACGCAGGAACGAGCCCTGCTGCAAATTATTGCTTCAAAAATTGTAATTACACGCCCCTGTTAGACAGGGGCAGAAAAATTGGGCCTTAGGCACTGGTGCCACAACACTGCAACCCCTCACAGACACTCTAGTTGGAACGCAGGAACGAGCCCTGCTGCAAATGATTGCTTCAAAAATTGTAATTACACGCCCCTGTTAGACAGGGGCAGAAAAATTGGGCCTTAGGCACTGGTGCTGGTGCCACAACACTGCAACCCCTCACAGACACTCTAGTTGGAACGCAGGAACGAGCCCTACTGCAAAGTATTGCATCAAAAATTGTAATTACACGCCCCTGTTAGACAGGGGCAGAAAAATTGGGCCTTAGGCACTGGTGCTGGTGCCACAACACTGCAACCCCTCACAGACACTCTAGTTGGAACGCAGGAACGAGCCCTGCTGCAAAGTATTGCATCAAAAATTGTAATTACACGCCCCTGTTAGACAGGGGCAGAAAAATTGGGCCCTAGGCACTGGTGCTGGTGCCACAACACTGCAACCCCTCACAGACACTCTAGTTGGAATGCAGGAACGAGCCCTGCTGCAAAGTATTACATCAAAAATTGTAATTACACGCCCCTGTTAAACAGGGGCTGAAAAATTGTGCCTTAGGCACTGGTGGTGGCGCCCAGAACCAAAAATGTTCTTACAAGCTATCAGCGTGATGATTGAGGAGGAAGAGGATAATTACTCAGGGATAGTCACTCAGCATCAGCATAGGCAGTCTTTGAAGGGATCTGAGATTTCAAAAAAAATTATTCGGTTACATCAGCATCAGGTGCTTGGTAGCTGGTGGTGATCCAAGACTCATTCATTTTTATGAAGGTCAGCCGATCGACCGAGTCGGTGGACAGACGCACCCTGTGATCGGTTACCACGCCTCCAGCAGCACTGAATGTGCGTTCCGAAAGAACGCTGGATGCAGGACAGGCCAGTAGCTCAATTGCATACTGTGCAAGCTCTGGCCAGTGATCCATCCTCAAGACCCAGTAACCCAGAGGATTTTCGGTGGGAAAGGTGTCCAAGTCTGATCTTGCCCCTAGGTATTCCTGCACCATGTAAAACAGACGCTGGCGATGGTTGCTGGAACCGATCATACCTTGGGGCTGCGGACCAAAAAATTGTCTGAACGCATCGGTCAGACGGCCACCTTCTCCACCGCTCCTTCTTTGACTGACCGAAGCCTCAGCAACACGTTGTCCAGAAACAGGAGTTTGTAACCTCCCAGTCTCTGGGAACGCGTTGCACAGACCTTTCTGCAAGGCCTCCCGAAGATGTTTCATCCTCTGCTCCCTCTGCGATGGCAAGATAAGGTCCGCAACCTTACCCTTGTAACGTGGATCAAGGAGGGTTGCCAGCCAGTATTGGTCCTTCTCCTTGATACCACGAATACGAGGATCCTTACGCAGGCTTTGCAGGATCAGGGAGGCCATGCAGCGTAGGTTTGCTGAGGCATTCGGTCCGGAGTCCTCTGGGTCACTAAGAACGACATGGTCCGCAGCCACCTCCTCCCAGCCACGTACAAGTCCATGTGTTTCTTGGGACTGATCCCTTAAAGACTGCTGCTGATGCTGAGTGCCAGGCTCCACCTCCATACTGACACAATCTTCCTCCTCCTCCTCTTCCTCCTCGTCCTCTTCCTGTGTGATCGGCGGGCACGCAGGAACACTGTCTGGATAAAGGGGGCCTTGAGAGCTAAGGAAGTCCTCCTCTTCCTGCCTCTGTTCTGCCTCAAGTGCCCTGTCCATTATTCCACGCAGCGTGTGCTCCAACAGGTGGACAAGGGGGACAGTGTCACTGATGCATGCACTGTCACTGCTCACCATCCTCGTGGCCTCCTCGAATGGTGACAGGACAGTGCATGCATCCCTGATCATGGCCCACTGGCGTGGGGAAAAAAAACCAAGCTCCCCTGACCCTGTCCTGGTGCCATAGTCGCACAGGTACTCATTGATGGCCCTCTGCTGCGTGTGCAGCCGCTGCAGCATGGCCAACGTTGAGTTCCACCTGGTGGGCATGTCACAGATTAGGCGGTTCTTGGGCAGGTTAAACTCCTTTTGGAGGTCCGTCAGCCGAGCACTGGCATTATATGACCGGCGGAAATGCACACAGACTTTCCTGGCCTGCCTCAGGACATCCTGTAAGCCCGGGTACCTGCCCAAGAACCGCTGCACCACCAAGTTAAGGACGTGAGCCAAACAGGGCACATGGGTCATTTGTCCCTGTCGGAGGGCAGAGAGGAGGTTGGTGCCATTGTCGCAAACCACCATTCCTGCCTTAAGTTGGCGTGGCGTCAACCACCTCTGAACCTGCCCCTGCAGAGCTGACAGAACCTCTGCCCCAGTGTGGCTCCTGTCCCCCAAGCACACCAGCTCAAGCACCGCATGGCATCTTTTGGCCTGCGTACTTGCGTAGCCCCTTGAACGCCTACGGAGCACCGCTGGTTCCGAGGAAGAGGCCATGGAGGAAGAAGAAGAGGAGGGGGTGGAGGAGAGAGGTGTGTCACAATCAGCATTTTGGAGGCGTGGTGGCGGAACAACCTCCAACACTACTGCACCTTGTCCTGCATCCTTCCCAGCTGCCAGCAGAGTCACCCAATGCGCCGTGAAACTTAGGTAACGTCCCTGTCCATGCCTGCTGGACCATGAGTCAGCGGTAATATGCACCTTACCGCTGACCGCCCTGTCCAGCGAGGCATGGACATTGCCTTCCACATGCCGGTAGAGAGCCGGAATCGCCTTCCGTGAGAAAAAGTGGCGTTTGGGTACCTGCCACTGAGGAACCGCACATTCCACAAACTCACGGAAGGGGGCAGAGTCTACCAACTGAAAAGGCAGCAGTTGAAGTGCTAGCAATTTTGCCAAGCTAGCATTCAACCGCTGGGCATGTGGATGGCTGGGAGCAAACTTCTTTCGGCGGTGCAGCAGCTGGGGCAGGGAAATTTGCCTGGTACAATCTGACGTCGGTGTACCAAAAGCAGATTGCCCACAAGTACTTGGCTGTGACACACCTAATTCTACACCTTCATTCCTCTCACTGTAGGTCTCAGAGAGGACTGAAGGTCTAGTGGGGTTGGAAATCTCAGCTGATGAGGAGCAAGGAGAGATCCTCTTTGTTCTTTGGTGTGGGTCTTTTAGATACGCTTGCCAACGAACTGCATGGCAGGTCAACATATATCTGGTCAAGCATGTGGTACCCAAGCGGGAGATATTTTGGCCACGCGAGATACGCTTGAGACATATGTTGCAAATAGCAGCGGTGCGATCTGATGCACTCGTCTCAAAAAAGGCCCACACCAAAGAACTTTTTGAATAACGCGCAGAGACTGCAGCGCCCTGCACATGTGGAGCTTTGGGGTGTGATGCAGTCAATGTGCTGCCCTTAGGCTGGCCCCTGGAGGGCATCCTGCCTCGTTGGTGATGTGCTGCCGCCTCCTCCTCCTCCTCCTCCTCCTCCTCCTCCTCCTCCT
Source organism: Aquarana catesbeiana (assembly GCF_042186555.1). Lineage (NCBI taxonomy): Eukaryota > Metazoa > Chordata > Amphibia > Anura > Ranidae > Aquarana > Aquarana catesbeiana. The sequence goes on from NC_133325.1 coordinate 477,277,655, forward strand.
CCTCCTCCTCTCTCCTATCAGGCACCCACGTTGAGTCAGTGACCTCATCATCCCCTCCCTCCTCATCACTGGAGCAAACCTGGCAGTATGCTGCAGCAGGGGGAGCATGACTGCCAGATTGCTGTCCTTCTTGGGCACCCCCTCTGTCCGCGCTCATGTTACTGCCTTCATCGAGCTCAGTATCGTCATCAGAGCCTTCCAAACGCTGGGCATCCTCCTGGAGCATGTACCCAACACTGTGGTCAAACAGTTCGAGGGAATCCTCATGAGGACATGGTGGAGCTAGGGAAGGAGTCACTGATGACATTGAGCTGAGGGAAGAGGCCGCTGCTTTGCCAGACAAAGCACCCTGGGCATGGGTGAGAGAGGATGAGGAGGATGAGGACGGCTTGGTCATCCACTCGACCAAGTCTTCCGCATGTTGCGGCTCAACATGGCCAGCTGCCGAAAAAAAGGCCAAGCGTGTCCCATGGCCACGTGCTGATGAGGATGCACCGTCTCCACGACCAGCACTAGACACAGAGCCTGCTTGCCCTCTCTTATTGGCTTGTGACTGTCTGCCTCTCCTTCTTGGCCTTCCAGACATACTAATGGCCTGTAGCTGCACTAAGCTGGGATAGAACACCTGTAATTTTCTTCAAGTAGCTTTATATACTGTAACCAGACAAGCCTGCCTGTCAGTAGGAAGATAACAGGAACGGATCTAGCTGAACACTGTGAGCAGGACGCACTGTACTAAATGTAAATAGTCTAGCTGCCTGACCGTGGTACTAATAGGATCAAATAGAACACCTGTAATTTTCTTCAGGTAGCTTTATATACTGTAACCAGACAAGCCTGCCTGTCAGTAGGAAGATAACAGGAACGGATCTAGCTGTACACTGTGAGCAGGACGCACTGTACTAAATGTAAATAGTCTAGCTGCCTGACCGTGGTACTAATAGGATCAAATAGAACACCTGTAATTTTCTTCAGGTAGCTTTATATACTGTAACCAGACAAGCCTGCCTGTCAGTAGGAAGATAACAGGAACGGATCTAGCTGAACACTGTGAGCAGGACACACTGTACTAAATGTAAATAGTCTAGCTGCCTGACCGTGGTACTAATAGGATCAAATAGAACACCTGTAATTTTCTTCAGGTAGCTTTATATACTGTAACCAGACAAGCCTGCCGGTCAGTAGGAATTTAACAGGAACGGATCTAGCTGAACACTGTGAGCAGGACACACTGTACTAAATGTAAATAGTCTAGCTGCCTGACCGTGGTACTAATAGGATCAAATAGAACACCTGTAATTTTCTTCAGGTAGCTTTATATACTGTAACCAGACAAGCCTGCCGGTCAGTAGGAATTTAACAGGAACGGATCTAGCTGAACACTGTGAGCAGGACGCACTGCACTAAATGTAAATAGCAGGAACGGATCTAGCTGAACACTGTGAGCAGGACGCACTGCACTAAATGTAAATAGTCTAGAAGATAACAGGAACGGATCTAGCTGAACACTGTGAGCAGGACGCACTGCATTAAATGTAAATAGTCTAGATAGAAGATAACAGGAACGGATCTAGCTAAACTGAATACAGTGTATATATATATATGCAACACCTGGGATGCATATATATACACAATACACTGTAAGTGCAGCTAACTGACTGACTGTTCTGCCTAATCTATCTAACTCAAATCAAATGACACTGTCTCTCTCTCTCTCTATCTCTCAGCACACCGGAACACACACTACACAGGGCCGCCGTGCAGGCGGCCTTATATAGTGTGGGGTGTGTACTAAATGCCCTGAGCCGTAATTGGCCAAAGCCACCCTGGCTTTGGCCAATTACAGCTCTCTCTACTGACAGCGCTGTGATTGGCCAAGCATGCGGGTCATAGTGCATGCTTGGCCAATCATCAGCCAGCAATGCACTGCGATGCCGCAGTGAATTATGGGCCGTGACGCGCCACACGAATTTAGCGCGAACGGCCCATAACGTTCGCAATTCGGCGAACGATCGAACAGCCGATGTTCGAGTCGAACATGGGTTCGACTCGAACACGAAGCTCATCCCTACACAGGAGAATGGAGCTTTGTTACTCATATGGAAAGAAGGAATGGTGGACTCCCATAGTGTAGTAGTTAAAAATTGTATTTATTCCAACATAAAGTTCTTCAAATAAAAATACTACAGACCAGCGCAGCTGGCTGTAGTACTACAGCAGCAAACAGTATATTTGGATATACACACATCAAGGGCAGAGGTTAATGGTCTTGATGTGACTACCGCAAACCGCTCAAGTAGGTAAAAATAGCCAAACAGCCCGTACCGCAAGGTGGAAGTAAACCGAGCGTTTGCGCTCCACCTGCGTTCCACCGGCCTGGTTTGCGGAAATGACGTAGCGTGCGTGGCGCCGTCGTAAATACACGTTTCGTCATAGATGTCCTCAGCGACGGTACCCGCACGCCACGCACCACGTCATTTCATAGGGAAGCAGCCATGTCGGTGACGCCCCTTATAAACAAAGGCACCTATCGTATTTGAGTATAGGAGGAGTCACATGCCTAATATACGCCTAACATTCATAGAAGTGTAAGCAATGAATGTTAAACTCTGATGGTTAAATTATATAGTTTTAATAGGTGTGCACCATCCGATGTTGCGGCTGATTTCCTACAGAGAGATCACTAATGGGGCATACCATATCATTGAGAGAATTAAGAGATAAAACATTTTTAAATTAAGAGAATTATTTAATAGACCCATAATAATAAGGTTTTCAATATTACCAGCATATCCGTAAATTCTGGGTGTGCAAGGCATAGATTCCAGCTCACAAAGGGAGCCCCCTATGGGCCATCCATGTCCATTACACTAGATATAAAATAGATCTGAATCCAAGGATATGACGACTAAACCAATTTCCCAGGCATATAATATAGCCCATAATGGCATAAACCTCTATATGATATATGGGTCCATAATAATGTGGAGGTAGGAAAGACAGTGGGAAGGATAGTTAGCTAATATGTGGAGGAGGGCAGAAGGACTAGAGGTAGTGTGACAATAAGCTAACCGTGAAAATATATTGTATTAAAGATGTCTGATATTAAGATATCTGATAGGAAGGGGGCCCCAGCAGTGTTGAGTTATTTGACCTATAGCTCACATTGAGGGTCAAAATATGTAGCAACTATGAGCAGGTGTGGAAATAGTATATGCATCCAGATGCATTCTTATGTACACCAATAGTGAAGGCCCACTACCTTGCATATAAGGGCATAATATAAATCACTACAGTCTAAATCCCAACTCAAATATAAGTTCATGCCCGCTGCTAGGCCTCTTAGCTTGCCCGCACCCCCCAGAGGGATGCCTCTCACTAATGACGGCAGACCTATAATAACCCAAATGTTTGGTCAGACAGAAAGGGAGAAGGGGAAATCAATCCTACCCTTATCCCCCTTTAGGGGTTGGCTATGAAACAGTTTAAATCAATATCTAGGTTGAGGCCCCTCGGAGCAAGGGACCCCAACCTATATATCCAGCTAGTTTCATTTTGAGACACAAGTGTAGTTTTATTGCCACCTCGCCAGTGATCCCTGACACAATCATTCCCATAGAAAACTAATCCTGTGGGATCCCGGTTATGAACTGCATCGAAGTGGCGGGAGAGATGATGTTTAGGGAACCCTTTCCTGATATTTTCAATATGTTCCCGTATGCGCACATACAAGGGCCGGGTGGTCCTACCCACATACTGCAATTGGCATGGGCACTCTATGACATAGGTCACATGAGTGCTCTGGCAGGTGATCAGTTTCCTAATGCGGTATTCTTTATGGTCCATCCTGGATCGGAAGGTTTCCCTTTTGCGAGGTTGCTTTTTGCTGACCCTGCATGGTAAACATTTTTGGCATTTATAAAAGCCCCTCATTTCTGGAAATATTTGGGTCAGCTTTGGAGGGTTGGTGACATTATGCACTAAGTAATTTCTAAGCGTAGGAGCCCTTCTATATACCACCTTAGGTTTATTAGGTAATATATTTGCTAGGATTCTATCCTCTTTCAGGATTGGCCAGTACTTAGTTAAGATATGTTCAAACTCTTTGTATTGGGTATTGAAACCTGTGACAAACACCAGGTCTGTGTTGTTTTTCCCTTTTTTAGACTTTTTGAACAGGTTTTTCCGGTCCATATTTGCTATGTCATTCTTCATCTTATATAACATATTTAACTTGTATCCTTTCTCCTGGAATCGCTCAGTCAGGATGTTCGCTTGTTGTAAGTAATCTTCTATGGTAGCACAATTTCTCCTCAATCTTATGAGTTGGCCTTTAGGGATATTCCCTTTCCATCGAGGGTGGTGACAGCTGGTGATAGGGATATACCCATTTCTGTCCGTAGCCTTTAAAAAAGGTTTTGGTATGCAAGCTATCATCCCTTTTAAAGATCTCAAGGTCAAGGTACTCGATCTTATGATTATCCCATTTTCCTGTGAAGGTTAAACCGTACCTGTTGGTATTTAGATCCTGTAGGAAGTTTTCAAAGGTCTCTGCTGTTCCTTCCCAGAGAATGATTAGATCATCTATATACCTGCGGTACATCTTCAACTGGGGGATCCCTTTGGCATAGATGTATTCTTCTTCCCACATATTCATCAGGAGATTTGCTACACTCTGAGCATAACGTGCGCCCATAGCTACTCCTTTAGTTTGGACGTAGTAGTCTTGATTGTACCAGAAGTAGTTACATGACATAGCTAGCTGTAGGCCTTCAAGTATGAAGTCGATCTGTTCTTGTTTCAAAGGGGTTAGCTCATGGAGAGCTTTTTCTACCCCCGCAATCCCATCTTGTTGTACGATACTCGTATACAAAGAGTTCACATCAATGGTGGTTAATAGCCAATCCTTTGTCCCATTAATGTGTTGTGGTTCTTCCAAAAGTTGGGCACTGTCGCGTAGGTATGATTTTCCCATTTTTACCAATGGTTTCAAGAATTTATCTAAATATTCACCTAACCTAGAAAACACAGAGTTGATGCCACTAATAATAGGTCTCCCGGGTGGCTTATGTAATCTCTTGTGTATCTTGGGTGTGTAATAGATGACCGGGTTTTGGTAGAACTAGAGATCAGATATTCTGCGTCTTTATTGTTGAGAATGCCTATATCCTTCCCTTTTTTGACATACGCTCTCATTTTCTTTTCATAGCTCCGCTTAGGATTCTAATTGAGTTTCTTGTAGGTGTCCTCAACCCGGAGCAGGTTCTCCATCTCTTCCTCATAGTCCCTCTTGTTCGGTATCACCAAACCTCCCCCTTTATCTGCGGGTCGTATGACCACTTCCTTTCTTTCTCCCAAGGCTTTTATGGTTTTCCAGACATGTTTGGTTTTATGATTCCTACGCTTATCCAGTTTCCTTAGGTCGTCCTCTACCATTTTTTGGAAGGCTCCCATACATTGGTTCCCTGATGTTGTCGGGTTGAAGATAGAATTGTTTTTCATCCCTACAAGAAACTCAAACTCAAACGGGTATATCCCTATCACCAGCTGTCACCACCCTCGATGGAAAGGGAATATCCCTAAAGGCCAACTCATAAGATTGAGGAGAAATTGTGCTACTATAGAAGATTACTTACAACAAGCAAACATCCTGATTGAGCGATTCCAGGAGAAAGGATACAGGTTAAATATGTTATATAAGATGAAGAATGACATAACAAATATGGACCGGAAAAACCTGTTCAAAAAGTCTAAAAAAGGGAAAAACAACACAGACCTGGTGTTTGTCACAGGTTTCAATACCCAATACAAAGAGTTTGAACATATCTTAACTAAGTACTGGCCAATCCTAAAAGAGGATAGAATTCTAGCAAATATATTACCTAATAAACCTAAGGTGGTATATAGAAGGGCTCTTACGCTTAGAGATTACTTAGTGCATAATGTCACCAACCCTCCAAAGCTGACCCAAATATTTCCAGAGATGAGGGGCTTTTATAAATGTCAAAAATGTTTACCATGCAGGGTCATCCAAAAGCAACCTCGCAAAAGGGAAACCTTCCGATCCAGGATGGACCATAAAGAATACCGCAGTAGGAAACTGATCACCTGCCAGAGGCCTAGCAGCGGGCATGAACTTATATTTGAGTTGGGATTTAGACTATGGTGATTTATATTATGCCCTTATATGCAAGGTAGTGGGCATTCACTATTGGTGTACATAGGAATGCATCTGGATGCATATACTATTTCCACACCTGCTCATAGTTGCTACATATTTTGACCCTCAATGTGAGCTATAGGTCAAATAACTCAACACTGCTGGGGCCCCCTTCCTATCAGATATCTTAATATCAGACATCTTTAATATAATATATTTTCACGGTTAGCTTATTGTTAGCTTATTGTCACACTACCTCTAGTCCTTCTGCCCTCCTCCACATATTAGCTAACTATCCTTCCCACTGTCTTTCCTACCTCCACATTATTATGGACCCATATATCATATAGAGGTTCATGCCATTATGGGCTATATTATATGCTTGGGAAATTGGTTTAGCCGTCATATCCTTGGATTCAGATCTATTTTGTATCTAGTGTAATGGACATGGATGGCCCGTAGGGGGCTCCCTTGTGAGCTGGAATCTATGCCTTGCACACCCAGAATTTACGGATATGCTGGTAATATTGAAAACCTTATTATTATGGGTCTATTAAATAATTCTCTTAATTTAATAATGTTTTATCTTTTAATTCTCTCAATGATATGGTATGCCCCATTAGTGATCTAAATGTTTGATAAGTTCATTACACTGAGTCAAAATTTTTTCCCAGGAAGTTTTCAATTCAGGATCCACATTCTGAAATGATGGAAATAACTGAACCCTAAGGCCTATGGAGCTTATATTTTCACGTGCGTATTGTTGAAGAAAGTCTACGTGCCAATGTAAATTAGATTATTTCTTCAATAGTCTTTTCATCTTACTGATGTATTGGTTAAGTCCTATTTCTTGTCCTGTATCGGTTTGACAACTGGTTTGGATATCATTGATATAGCCCAACCAGGCAGTCCCTACAAAGTCCATAGTGAGTAAAACTATCAACTAGTCAGATTATTGGATACCAAAAGAAAAGAAATGTTCAATAAATTAGGAAAAATATTTAATTTGAAAGAATGGGAATTCCCAAAAAAATGTGTACCTAATAACAGGATGACACTGTAGGTACCTCTATAGTAGTGTGCCAACGTCCTTATATTGGATAAATGGAGTGTGTTGGCTAGAAAAATAGACTTTAAAGGCACACGGGTATTTTAACTAAAAAAAGTAAAAATTAGTTTATTTAAATTTAATATACATAAATGGAAATGGATACTATAAATGTTACATTTTTCATAGAAAATTACATATATTCAGTATTTCCTGCCCTACGTGCAATTGGAACACCCTTTGTTATAAATTATAGGTATAGCAAAACATTTCAAAAATAAATGGGGAACAAATTCCCAAGCCAAAGTTACAATCTGTGGGTGTAGGATGACAAAATATGAGACCGATTGCAGATCCAGGTAGGTATTTCTTTATTAGCTCGACATGTTGCGCGTCTGAATAAAGCTTCTTCAGGAGCTAGAGAAAATTCTGCTGGGTGTACATAAAATACATCAATAAATATATACAAAACACAAAGCATATTACAAAATATAATACAAAACATTAAATAAGATATAAAATATGTTCCAACCAAGCAAGGTGGTCACATGGGAAACCCCATAAAGGATCTGGTCATCTGGGGGCCAACGGTGAAGCCAAGTAACTGGGGAACCTATTATATAATATGTGTATATATCTATATTAAGGTATCGGTTCGGGTAGTATAGTATGCAATTGATTAAAAATTCCTCCAAATCCCACAAAAAAGGGGGGGGAGCATCATACTATAGAGGTACCTACAGTGTCACCCTGTTATTAGGTACACTATTTTTGGGAATCCCCTAAATGCAGTCAGATATAGCTAAACTGGATACAGTGGATATATATATATATATATATATATTAGGGATGAGCTTTGAGTTCGAGTCGACCCATGTTCGACCCGAACATCGTCTGTTCGTTGTTCATCGAATTGCGAACGTTATGGGCCTTTCGTGCCAAATTCAAGTGGCGCGTCATGGCCCATAATTCACTGCGGCATCGCAGTGCATTGCTGGCTGATGATTGGCCAAGCATGAACTGTGACCCGCATGCTTGGCCAATCACAGCGCTGTCTGTACAGAGAGCCGTAATTGGCCAAAGCCACGGTGGCTTTGGCCAATTACGGCTCAGGTGGTTTAGTACACGCCCCACACTATATAAGGACGCCTGCGTGGTGGCCTTGTGTAGTCTGTTGCGGCAGCAGAGAGAGATAGACAGAGAGACAGTGTCATTTGATTTAAGTTAGAGTAGGCAGGCAAGTCAGTTAGCTGCACTTACAGTGTATTGTGTATATATATGTATCCTAGGTGTTGTGTATATATATATATATATATATATATATATATACACTGTATTCAGTTTAGCTAGATCCGTTCCTGTTATTCTCTTCCTAATATACTGACAGGCGGACAGGCAGGCAGTTTTTACAGTATTTACAGTTAGTGTACTGTGTCCTTTGCACAGTGTGCACCTAAAGCTACCTGAAGACAATTGCCGGTGTTCTTCTGATCCTAATAATACCACAGGCAGGCAGCTGCAGTATTTACAGTTAGTGTACTGTGTCCTCTGCACAGTGTTCACCTAAAGCTACCTGAAGACAATTTCTGGTGTTCTTCTGATCCTATTATTATCACAGGCAGGCAGATGCAGTATTTACAGTTAGTGTACTGTGTCCTGTGCACAGTGTGCACCTAAAGCTACCTGAAGACAATTGCTGGTGTTCTCATACTAATAATACTACAGGCAGGCAGTTGATTCTGATAGCTGCAGTATAATCAGTATATATATATACATCCCAGCTTTGTGCAGCTACATCTCACTGCAGGCCATTAGTGTATCTGGATGGCCAACAAGGAGAGGCAGACAGTCACAAGCCAATAAAAGAGGGCAAGCAGACTCTGTGTCTAGAGGCAACAGTGCTGGTCGTGGACATCCTCATCAGCATGTGGCCGTGGGACACGCTCATGTGGCCGTGGGACACGCTTGTCCCTTTTTTCGGCAGTTGGCCGTGTTGAGCGGCAACATGTGGAAAACCAAGCCATCCTCCTCATCCTCTCTCACCCAGGCTTAGGGTACTTTGTCTGGCAAAGCAGCTGCCAATGCAGCCTCTTACCTCTGCGTGTTATTCCAAAAGTTCTTTGGTGTGGGCCTTTTTTGAGATGAGTGCATCAGATTGCACTGCTGCTATTTGCAACATATGTCTCAAGCGTATCTCCCGTGGCCAAAACATCACCCGCTTGGGCACCACATGCTTGACCAGACATATGTCGACCTGCCATGCAGTTCGTTGGCAAGCGTACCTAAAAGACCCACACCAAAGAACAAAGCGGACCTCTCCTTGCTCCTCATCAGCTGGGATCTCCAACCCCACTATACCTACAGTCCTCTCTGAAACCTGCACTGAGAGCAATGAAGGTGTAGAATTAGGTGTGTCACAGCCAAGTACTTGCGGGCAATCTGCTATCGGTACACCAATGTCAGATTGTACCAGACAAATTTCCCTGCCCCAGCTGCTGCACCGCCGAAGGAAGTTCGCTCCCAGCCATCCACATGCCCAGCGGTTGAATGCCAGCTTGGCTAAATTGCTAGCACTTCAACTACTGCCTTTTCAGTTGGTAGACTCTGCCCCCTTCCGTGAGTTTGTGGAATGTGTGGTTCCTCAGTGGCAGGTTCCCAAACTCCACTTTTTCTCATGGAAGGTGATTCCGGCTATCTACCAGCATGTGGAAGGCGATGTCTTGGCCTCGCTGGACAGGGCGGTCAGTGGTAAGGTGCATATTACCTCTGACTCATGGTTCAGCAGGCATGGACAGGGACGTTACCTATCTTTCATGGCGCATTGGGTGACTCTGCTGGCAGCTGGGAAGGATGCAGGACAAGGTGCAGTAGTGTTGGAGGTTGTTCTGCCACCACGCCTCCAAAATGCTACTACTGGTGATTCTGACACACCTCTCTCCTCGACGCCCTCCTCTTCTTCTTCCTCCATGACCTCTTCCTGTGCTCTGTCCTCGAAACCAGTGGTGCTCCGTAGGCATTCAAGGGGCTACGCAAGTACGCAGGCAAAAAGATGCCATGCGGTGCTTGAGTTGGTGTGCTTGGTGGACAGGAGCCACACTGGGGCAGAGATTCTGTCAGCTCTGCAGGGGCAGGCTCAGAGGTGGTTGACGCCATGCCAGCTTAAGCCAGGAATGATGGTTTGCGACAAATGCACCAACCTCCTCTCTGCCTTCCGACAGGGTCAACTGACCCATGTGCCCTGTTTGGCTCACGTCCTTAACTTGGTGGTGCAGCGGTTCTTGGGCAGGTACCTGGGCTTACAGGATGTCCTGAGGCAGGCCAGGAAAGTCTGTGTGCATTTCCGCCAGTCATATAATGCCAGTGCTCGGCTGGCTGAACCTCCAAAAGGAATTTAACCTTCCTAAGAACCGCCTAATCTGTGACATGCCCACCAGGTGGAACTCAACGTTGGCCATTCTAAAGTGGCTGCACACGCAGCAGAGGGCCATCAATGAGTACCTGTGCGACTATGGCACCAGGACAGGGTCAGGGGAGCTTGTTTTTTTTTCCCCACGCCAGTGGACCATGATCAGGGATGCATGCACTGTCCTGTCACCATTTGAGGAAGCCACAAGGAAGGTGAGCAGTGACAGTGCATGCATCAGTGACATTGATCCTCTTGTCCACCTGTTGAAACACACTCTGCGTGGAATAATGGACAGGGCACTTGAGGCAGAACAAAGGCAGGAAGAGGAGGACTTCCTTAGCTCTCAAGGCCCCCTTTATCCAGACATTGTTCCTGCGTGCCCGCCGATCACACAGGAAGTGGATGAGGAGGAGGAGGATTGTGTCAGCATGGAGGTGGAGCCTAGCACTCACAGTCCGAAGAAACCCATGGACTTGTACGTGGCTGGGAGGAGGTGGCTGCGGATTATGTTGTCCTTAGTGACCCAGAGGACTCTGGGCCAAATGCCTCAGCAAACCTATGCTGCATGGCCTCCCTGATCCTGCAAAGCCTGCGGAAGGATCCTCGTATTCGTGGTATCAAGGAGAGGGATCATTACTGGCTGGCAACCCTCCTTGATCAACGTTACAAGGGTAAGGTTGCGGACCTTATCTTGCCATTGCAGAGGGAGCAGAGGATGAAACATCTTCTGGAGGCCTTGCAGAAAGGTTTGTGCAATGCGTTTCCAGAGCTAGGGAGGTTACAATTTCCTGGTCCTCCTGGACAACGTGTTGCTGAGGCTTCGGTCAGTCACAGAAGGAGCGGTGGAGAAGGTAACTGTCTGACCGATGTGCTCAGATAATTTTTTAGTCCGCAGCCCCAAGGTATGATCGGTTCCAGCAACCATCGCCAGCATCTGATTCACATGGTGCAGGAATACCTAGGGGCAAGATCAAAATTGGACACCTTTCCCACCGAAAATCCTCTGGGTTACTTGAGGATAGATCACTGGCCAGGGCTTACACAATATGCAATTAAACTACTGGCCTGTCCTGCATCCAGCGTTCTTTCGGAACGCACATTCATTGCTGCTGGAGGCTTTGTAGCCAATCACAGAATGCGCCTGTCCACTGACCTGGTCGATTGACTGATCTTCATAAAAATGTATCAGTCTTGGATCACCACCAGCTACCAAGAACCTGATGCTGATGTAACCGAATAATTTTTTTTGAAATGTCAGATCCCTTCAAGACTGCCTTTGCTGATGCTGAGTGACTATCCTGTTATGCTGAGTGACTATCCTCTTCCTCCTCAATGATCATGCTGATAGCTTGTAAGAACATTTTTGGTTCTGGGCGCCGCCACCAGTGCCTAAGGCCCAATTTTTCAGCCCCTGTTTAACAGGGGCGTGTGATTACAATTTTTGATGCAATACTTTGCAGCAGGGCTCATTCCTGCATTCCAACTAGAGTATCTGTGAGGGGTTGCGGTGTTGTGGGACCAGCACCAGTGCCTAAGGCCCAATTTTTCATCCCCTGATTAACAGGGGCATGTAATTACAATTTTTGAAGCAATTTTTGCAGGAGGGTTTGTTGCTGCGCTCAACAACAATATCTGTGAGGGGTTGCAGTGCTGTGGCACCAGCGCCAGTGCCTAAGGCCCAATTTTTACGCTCCTGCTTAACAGGGGCATGTAATTACAGTTTTTGATGCAATACTTTGCAGCAGGGCTCATTCCTGCACTCCAACTAGAGTATCTATGAGGGGTTGCAGTGTTGTGGCACCAGTGCCTAAGGCCCAATTTTTCTGCCCCTGTTCAACAGGGACATGTAATTACAATTCTTGATCTAATATTTCACAGCAGGGCCCATTCCTGCACCCACCAAGAGTAACTGTGAGGGCTTACAGTGTTGTTACAACACCAACACCTAAGGCCCACATTTCTGCAGAATATATAGGGCAGGCCACTACTTTCAAACATCCAACTTACAAATGACTCCTACTTGCAAACGAAGGAGACAACAGGAAGTGAGATGAAATCTGCCCCTAGGAAGGGAAATTCTCTCCTGTAAGAGTTAATATGGGAAACACATGTCTCCTCTCCATTGATGCTTTATCACTAATCCTTTTTTCACTAAAAACCCCAAATTTTCAAAAAACATTTGTCATTGGGACAGAAAGTGAGGTGAAATCTTCTGAAGAGGTGCACAGACAGTAAAACAAATGTTACAGGGGTGATAACCCTTCCCTATGTTTTCCAAAAAGCTTAAAAATACATTTTTTGGCTGGAGCTACACTTTAAAAATGTACCAGTTCAAAATTACAAACAGATTCTACTTAACAACAAATCTACAGTCCCTGTCTTTTTTGCACCGCCTGTATACTGCTGTTCAGAGTATATAGGGCCTGGGGGCCCCATGCCTTTCCTTTTTTTTAATTTGGGTGCAGGGTTCCCCTTAATATCCATACAAGACCCAAAAGGGCTGGTAATGGGCTGGGGGGGTACTCATGCCATTTTTCTCAATTATTTCCATCCATATTGCTGGGACCAGACATTACATTAAAGCTGCAAGCAGTTTTAAATGACTTTTTTTCCTTTAGAAATGTTATTTTGTGCAGGGACAGTTCTAAACACGGGAAACACATGCCACTTCACAGGCATACTATAGACACCCCTCAAGTACGATATTTAAAGGAATATTTCACTTTTTTTCACTTTAAGCATCATTACATTGCTCCCGAAAAAACAGCCATTTTTCAAACTTTTTTTTGCGTTGATACATGTCCCCTGGGGCAGGACCCGGGTCCCCAAACACTTTTTAGGACAATAACTTGCATATTAGCCTTTAAAATTAGCACTTTTGATTTTGAACGTTCGAGTCCCATAGACTTTAACAGGGTTCTAAAGTTCGCACAAATTTTTAGGTCCGTTTGCAGGTTCTGGTGCGAACCGAACCGGGGGGTGTTTGGCTCATCCCTTATATATATATATATATATATATATATATATATATACACGAGAGTTGTATATATATATATATATATATATATATATATATATATATTAAATACACTGCAGCTAACTGAATCGCCTGCCTGACAGAAGTTTATTAGAAACAGTACACCAGGAACTGCCCGCAGTGAGATCTAGCTAAACTGGATACTGTGGATATATATATATATACGAGACTATCTGTATATCAATATATATATATATATATATATATATATATAAAATACACTGCAGCTAACTGAATAATCTGCCTGCCTGCTCAATCTAAATGAGACTCTCTCTCCATCCACGCCAACAACACACTACACGAGGCCGACGTATAGGGCCTTTTATAGTGTGGGGCATGGACTTAGGTGGACTTAGTCCCCCTGAGCCATAATCTTTGGCCAATTATGGCTCTCTTAGATGAGGGTACTGTGATTGGCCACAGCATGTCTATATACTCTGAACTGTATTATATATACTACATGAACTGCACTATATACTCTGAACTGTATTATATATACTACACGGACTGCACTATGTACTCTGCAATGTATTATATATACTACATGGACTGCACTACGTATATACTCTCTGCAATGTATTATATATACTACACAGACTGCACTATATACTCTGCAATGTATTATATATACTACATGGTCTGTACTATATACTCTGCAATGTATTATTTATACTACACGGACTGTACTATATACTCTGAAGTGTAATATATATACTACACTAACTGCACTATAAACTATGAACTGTATTATATACTGTATACTACACTAACTGTACTATATATTCTGAATTGTATTATATATACTACACTGACTGCACTATATACTCTGAACTGTATTACATATACTACACTAACTGCACTATATACTCTGAACTGTATTATATATACACTACACTGACTGACTGCACGCTTCACTACCTACCCAATCTCCATTCATTCACTATATACGGCCGCTGTGAAAGCAGCAGCCTTATATAGTGTGGGGCGTGGACTTAGCCCTTGAGCAATGATTGGCCAAAGGCACCCTGCCTTTGGCCAGTCATAGCTCTCACAGCACATCTCTCTGTGATTGGCCAAAGCATGAAGGTCAGGTGCATGCTTTGGCCAATCAGCAGCCATCAATGCACTGCGATCTCGCAGTGCATTATGGGGCACTGCGCGGCGGGCGAATTTGCAGCGGATGCCCCATATATTCGTTTGTTTGACTCGAACATCCAGCCCATCCCTAATTACAACACCACATCCTTACAGATGTATCTTCTCAGCAGCAGCAAGTGAAGGTTCAGCCTCCTCCTGCTAATACAATTGACATTGGTGAGAGAGAACACCAGCCTGTAGCCTCTGTCTCGTCTTCCTCTGGTTCTGCTGTATGGTCTCATCCAATCATGGCTTGTTGTTCACTGTTACCTCCTTCTACTACTCCACTTTCTATTATTTTGGGTTCTGGTATTTCGCAGCCAGTTTTGCATCCATCTGTGCCTGAAACTTGTTTTAAGGTGGTGCTTCGTTGTGAGGTTTTTGCTCTGGGGTTTCATTTACATTTAGCAACAAAAGAAAAAAATTGGAGAGGTGATTAAATTGACATTTTGGGGTTGATTTACTAAAGGCAAATCCACTTTGCACTACAAGTGCACTGCAAGTGCACTTGGAAGTACACTTTGAAGTGCAGTCGCTGTAGATCTGAGGGGAAGGTCTGAAATGAGGGGAAGCTCTGCTGATTGTATCATCTGATAACGTACAAGCAAAAATGCTGTCTTATTTTCCTTGCATGTCCCCCTCAAATCTACAGCAAATGCACTTCCAAGTGCATTTGCAGTGCAATTGTAGTGCAAAGTGGATTTGCCTTTAGTAAATAACCCCATTTGTCTTTACTCCTTTCTTCAAAGGATTTTTCTTTTAAATCCAATAAGAAACATAAAGAAAAAATAGATGATGACAAATGGAGACCAGTTTCTAAATCCTTTCTCAAATGACTTCAATCTTTCTGCTTTTTGGCAAGTATTCTTGGTGAAAAATTCCCCAATAAGTGCAGTGATCTTTTCCAACACTGTGAGATTATATTGGAAGCTTACAGACATTTTGGCAGTCTGGATTGGTTGTTTTATGATGAATCCTTCTGCCAGAAATTATTAGTCTATCCTCCCTAAAATGTTGGATGACAGATGTAGGCCTGTGGTTAAATCTAATTTTACTCCAAAAGTCGATCAAAAACAGTCTACTCCCAGGGCTAATATACAATCTGCTTATAAAAATTGTATTTTCTATGCATGAAACACAGTGTAATTGGAATGCTTCATCTTGCTATGGACATGAATGGTCGTTCTGTTCTGGTCCTCACCCTATATCTAAATGTTTTAAAACATCTTCTGCTACTGTTCAGCCCCAGAAAGATGATTTTCAGAAAAGTCTGCACACCTGTGAGGCTGGAAAGAATCCTTGATTGGCTACACAGGGAGAAGGCCAATGTATTAATTGATTCTTGGAAGGTTATAAATGTACCTGTCTTTTCTGGTAAGGGCTGTTCTGTATTAAAGATTTTAAAATCGGTTGATAAGCATATTGTTAGGGAAAAAAATCATAAAAAATCTCTGAAGGTCAGGTTGCCGATCCTTCTTTTCCCTGCTTGTCAAATTTCTGTATTTCACCTCTTGGCACTGTGCCTAGGAAAGAGCCTAATTCTTTCAGGATTATACACAATTTTCTTACTTTACCGGTCAATCCCTTAATGACAAAATTGATTGCTCTTTATCTTCAGTTTCTTACGCCACTTTTGATTATACCACGCAGTTTGTCAAGCATTTTGGTCAGGGTGCTCTCTTAGCAAAAGCAAATATTAAATCTGCTTTAAGACCGTTAACCATTTTTCCTGATTCTTTTAATTCGCTTGGTTTTTGTTTCAATTATTTTTATTTCTCCCATAGGCTGTTCTTTATCTTGCTCTTATTTTGAGTAATTTTCTAGTTTCTTACAATGGGTAAAAGTGTATAAATCCTCTTTTGACAGTATTCTCCATTACCAAGATTTTTTAATTGTAATTACCCACTTTGTTCTTAATTACTCAAACTATTTTGCATTATCAATGATTATTTTGGTGTTCCTCTGGCTTCTGAAAAGGTGTTTTTTTCCTTCAGTTTCTATAGATTTTTTGGGTATAAACTTTCATACCATTCTGTCTCAGTTTAGGCCCCCAGATTTTTTGATAAGTATATTGGTAGATCTATTTTTCAAAAAAATTTGTTTTGATTTAGAATGAATTACTGATGCAGCCAGTTCTAAAGGTTTGCCACTATCCGGAATACTCACTGGTGCTGTCCGATGCAGATCTGGAAGGTGTAATGTGCCAAGAGCATCTGTGGAATCTAATTTGGGATTAGTGCATGATGCTATAAAAATTCATTCGCATCCAAAACATGGTCTGCATATTCTTCTGCATGGAGTCAGAGGCTTACATTTGCTTAAGAATTTGGATTTCCTTTTGATGCTCCTACAGAAACATCTACGCTCTATTTTTTGTGTTTTCCTAATGTATTATCATTTTTATCAAAGCCATCTAGTCAAAATATTGGCCAGAATTTCTTTCTTTTTTTAAATTTAAAGCAGAGTTCCAGCCTGTAAAAAAAAATAAAAGTCAGCAACTACAAATACTGTAGCTGCTAACTTTTAATATAAGGGATCCCACTGTGTCAGCACCCCAAGCCGATTCGTCCATCAGCTTCAGGTGCAGGCACCGGCATTGCAAGTAAGGGAAACCGGCAGTAAAGTGTGTTGGGCCCCCCAAACATGCTTCACATCATTGCTATATTACTAATCTGTCTTTGCACACTGAATTTTATACAAGATCTTAGACTTGCTTTTCATGATCAAAGGGGGTTTAAAATGTAATTTCCACATACTGTTATAGTTGTTTTGGAGATTATTCCTTACGCTCTGCGGTTTTCCATTGATCCCTCTATTGTAGTGTAATTTTTTTTTTCTTTTTTTGTGATGGATGGTCGGGCGGGTGTTTGTGGTTTTTGTGTTTTGTGAGTACCTTATCCTTGGATGTGTTCTCTCTAGGTCTCATTTGGCCTTGGTATATATATCCATTTGGATTTTATGTCTTAAACAAAGACATTTTTTGGGGCTTGCCCACTATTGTAGACTGCGATGGATGACTGGCTGGTGTGGAAAGCTGCTTTGTTCTTGGTTTTCTCACGCTATGTGTGCCAGTCACTGATGATGGTGCACTGGTCTACTCTATGTTGAAACCCATGACGTGTTGTGTTGCCCTGGATGGGGTTTGATGCTGGCACACTGGAGTTTATCTCTTTGGACTAAATTGCGGCTCATCTATATGTGTCATTACCCCATTGACCACTAGGGGGCGTTTTTTACATCCCGGAATTATGTCAGACCTGTTTGGTGTCTGGTTGGCCTTTGGCAACATGACCCAATATCACTTCCCCTTCCTGGGTGGAAGTGAAGGCAAACATATTGTTGGGTCTGACCGCATGGATGCGGTTTAGACAAACAGCTATGCAGGTGTGTTTGGGCATAGTTTTGGAGCCCTTATTGTGCATTTGATTTTTGATTTGGCCAGTTGAGAGAGGGCCCACCCAGTTCCCCAGTGACCATCCCCCTTTTGGATCCTTTAAGGGCAGGTCTGTGTGGGGGTTGCTGTGCTGGACTAGTTGGCTCTTGGGAGACCCAGATACACACCTCCTGTGGAAACTCTTTGATGCCTTGAGAATTAGTGCAGATTTGTCCATATGTGACAGACCAGATATTCATTTGAATACTTCCTGTTTTGGGGTGAGATGTACATTGTATACTTTACTCAATGTTGATTGTTTGTATGGTTTATTTGGTGAGGGTATATTTACCTTTACTCCTCTCTTGGCTGTGGTCTGTAGGTGCATCGATTCTGATTGATGTTGTATCTAGATGTGCACTCCTAGCTTGCTTTTCACCCACTAAAACTTGAAACTTTGTGTTTTTGCCACCCCTCTATGCAGGTGAGTGCATCAATATTCATGTACTTTGACCATCCTAAGGCTGTTGGTAACACGGCTATATGGCTAGTGAAATGGGAACCTTGGTCTATTATTGATGTATCTTCTTGAATTATTCCCATTAGGGGAGTGGGGAAAAAAGGGGGGATTTGGGAACTTTATATGAAAAACACCACTGGAATATGAGGAATAAATTAATACATTTAAATTAAGTTTATTGGATACAAATGAGCATACTGGGCAATGAAAAATTAATCACAGTAAAGCATACAAAATATAATAAACATGATTGGTAAATCACAAGAATCACTGAATAATAAAGTAATAATAACTATAATAATTACATAGTATGCATTAATGTACCAAAATATTGACTTAATAAAATGGTAATAGACCCAATTATCTACAAACATGATTGACATGATTCTTGGAGGTAAGGATCACATAATACGCATAGTTGCTGTGACATAGCATCAAAAAGGCTTGACGAGTTTCAATATCATTAGTACCATCTACTTTTTTTTAACCGCAAATCTACCCATAGGTAAGAGTGTTGGGACCATATTCTCTGCTCCCCTCTTTCCGCTATATTATTTACTATATTTATGGTAAATGTGTGCGGCTTGCGTGGCGTTTGTGCGATATGTCATTGAACCAGTTGCTGCATATGCCCTATTATGGAGGGCTTGTTCTTGTCCGTCCACTTATCTGGGGATAGAGTTTTGGCGTTGGCCGCTTGGTGTGTGTTTGCATGGATATGTGTCATTATACTGCTCTATGTATCTCTCCAATTCCTGTGTACATCTATCTAACCACTGGCTAAGCATTTGCGGTCTTGTGACCATGCTCACTTCCTGTTGATATTTGCTGAACCATTTGGCTGATATTTGCTGAACCAGTGTTTTGTTTGGCCACATGACCATGTTCACATGACTATGCTCACACGGTTGATGGTATATGTCATGTGATCAGATATCTCTTTATGGTCACATGGCCCTGCTTACTTCCTGTTGATATCTGTTCAATCATTTGAAAGGTAGGTTTGTGGTCACATGACTACACCCACATGACTACGATTACATGGCAATGTTATACGCCATGTGACTGGATATCCCTCTGCTTTCTTTATGCCCTATCAAAGATGGGGATGCAGATGGTCACATGACTTTGAGCATGTGACCCATGATCATCCCATGTGTATGTCACATGACTCTGCTTTTTTGGCGCAATTTTCAGGCTGCCACACCCCTTTACTTCATCTCCCTCTATATAAGTTGGTATGCACATGGGTCGGGGCCACAAGCAGCAAGGAAAGCCGTTCACAGGGGTGTAGCACCAAAAGGTAAGCCGTATCTTTGCTCAACATTCCAGCAACCACTATGCAACTTTACGTCCTAAAGTGGATATTTATTACATTAAATTGCTTCTATTACAGGGGCACATTTTTCCCCTATGTATGTGGCAATACCAACTTGAGCCCCCACAAAAGGTCTCCCCCTATGTGATAAGTGCAGTTTTTACACATCCAGGTGGGGGGGTCTGTGCGTTTTGTTTTTTTTTATATGCCAAATACTTAATAGTTTGCTATGCCCTCTCTCTTAGATATTCCATTCGCCTCTATACTTAGGGGGCTGTATACTTACCCATTTAATAACTAGGTCCAGTATCCATGGGCCATCTCTTGGTATTATTGGTAAGTACCATTCGTATATACTCTCTGGATATCATCTTTTGTAATTTTTATTTATTATATATACCCTATCTAAAGGGTCAAAATCTGATTTTTGACTTGGTTTATTTTTAGATATTGTATTGAACACGCTTATAATGGGAATTTGGCAACATAAAAGTATGGTTAAACCATCAAACAATATAAATGTGCAGTCAAATAGACTCAAAGGTGGAGCTCACCTCTCACCACATCCCAAAAACAAATAACGAGAAAATATGGACCCCAAAAGAGGGGTGGTGACCCCAGGGATTTTATGGGTGAGGGGGAGCCAAACAGTAAAGAAAAGTATAAAGGTGAAGGATGACAGAGTATATATAAAAATTGTAAACTTTATTCAAAATATCACAAGATGTAGAAAATTAAAAACAATCCAATGTACAGAAACTGCAAAAGATCCTTTACATACAGGTTCTACAAATGAAGAACTCATACGTGAATGATACATATGGAAGAATCCAACATGTTTCGGAATATATGAAACGTGAATTCCTTCTTCAGGTAATTTCCTGTGCAGTTATACAATGTAATCTGCAAGTGTATAAGAAGTAAAAATATACTTAGAAACAGAGTACAAAAATACTGGACATTTATAGTTTAGTGGGCATACAGGAGTTGGTTGGGGAGCTTGGGAAAAACTATAGCTGGTAATAGTGACACACCAACAAAAAACAAACAAACTTACTTGTTACACCATTTATAGTTGTTTATAAGAATTGATTCTTATAAACAACTATAAGGGTCGGTTCATACAGGGGCAACCCGACTTCAGCGCGACTTTGTACCCCGACTTCAGCGCGGCTTCAGCGCGACTTCAGCGCGACTTCGGCAAATTACAAGGTGACTTGAAGTCGCCTCCATGACAGGCGACTTCGCCTGTGGCCAATCACGGGGCAATCAGCTCTCTGGGAGGGAGGAGGGGAGGGAGGGGTTTTCCCTGCAAAGTCGCTTGACTTTACAGAGAGATCCGACTTGGAGGCGACTTCCATTGATTTCTATGGTACAGGTCGCCTACCAAGTCGGATCAAAGTAGTACAGGGAGTACGCTCTGAAGTCAGTAGTGTCTATTAAGACGCTAGCGTTCACTCCCATCGAAACTATTTCTGGGGCGACTTGGGGCGACTTGAGGGCGTACAAGTCGGATCCCAAGTCGCCCCAGTGTGAACCGAGCCTAAATGGTGTAACAAGTAAGTTTATGCCCACTAAACTATAAATGTCCAGTATTTTTGTACTCTGTTTCTTAGTATATTTTTACTTCTTATACACTGCAGATTAAATGCACTGTTATTGTACTAATGACACTGGCAGGGAAGGGGTTAACACTAGGGGCAATTAAGGGGTTAAATGTGTTCCCTCAGTGTGTTTACTAACTATATGGGTGACTGTGTGACTGGGGAAATGCACAGATCCGTCTTCCTGCATAGCATAAAGACAGGATCTGTGTGCTTTCCCCTGTCAGACCGAAGACTTGCCTCGTTTACACAGGCAGATCCCTGTTCTGTCACTGCGGGGAACCATCATGGGTGGCCAGCGGACATCGAGTCTGCCCCACCCACTGGCCAGTGGGCGCACACCAGGCTTGAGGGGAGAATGTGTATGGAAAATATGGAGGAGGAGAGGGGCATGTACGTCCGAGGATAAGACCCAAGAGTGTTCCTCTGGACCGTACCCTTTCCAATGCACCAGGTACTGTATGTGCCCACGGAACCTAGGGGAGTCAACAATGGACTGTACTTCATACTCCTCATGGTTCTCAACCTGTACAGGGTGAGGACGAGGCACCGAGGTGGTAAAATGGTTGCAGACCGAAGGCTTTAAAAAGGAGACATGAAATACATTTGAGATATGCATATTAGAAGGAAGGTCAAATGCGTAAGCCACTGGGTTAAACCTGCAAAGAATACGGAAAGGTCAAATAAACCAAGGTGCGAACTTCAGAGAGGGAACATGAAGTTGAAGGTTGCGAAATGACAGCCAGACCCTGTCCCCAACCTGGTAGGAAGGCGCAGGCAGGCATCTGCGGTCAGCATGGAGTCTGTACCTATCAATAGCTTGTCACAAAGCCTCTTGGACTTGTGCCCAAGTTAAACGAAGACCACGGAACAAATGAGTCAGGAAAAATGGAAGGTTGAAAACCATAGTTCGCCGTAAACAGGGACAATCGGGAAGCAGAATTCAAAGCAGTATTGTGAGTAAACTCCGCCCATGGTAAGAGGTCTGACCAGTTGTTATGATGGTCAGAATTATAGCAATGTAGGAATTACTCCAAGGACTGATTGGCCCCTTCTGCGTTCCCATTAGACTGCAGGTGATATGCAGAGGAGAAAGCAAGCTGAATTCCCAACTGTGCACAAAAGGCTTACCAGAACCGGGACACAAACTGACTACCCATGTCCGAGACAATCACCTTGGGTAGCCCATGTAAGCAAAAGATCTCCAGAGCAAAAAATGGAAGCCAGTTCCTTAGAAGTGAGCAACTTCTTCAGTGGAATACAATGGGACATTTTCGAGAAACGGTCAACCACCATAAGGATAACTGTGTTGCCCAGGGAGTTGGGTAACTCCACAATGAAATCCATAGACAGGTTGGTCCAGGGCCTCTCTCCATTGGGTATGGGTTGTAGAAGGCCCACTGGAAGGTGTCGTGGAGCACTGAGCACACACGGAACAGGCAGCTACGAAGGCAGTTACATCAGCACGGTGATTAGGCCACCAGAATTGTTGGGAAATGGCCCAAAAGAGTTGATTCTTCCTAGGGTGGCCAGCAGCCTTGAGAGAATGGTAAGTCTGGAGCACAGCAGTACGGAGACTCTCTAGGACAAAGCAACGGTCACAAAGTTTCTCAGGAGGAGCATGGACCTGAGTAGCAAGAATTTTATCACCCAAAGGAGAAATGAGACTGGTGCTAACCGTAGCCAGAATACGATCAGGAGGAATCACAGGGACCAGAACTGACTCAATCTTGTAAGTGGAGGAAAATTGTTGTGACAAAGTGTCAGGCCTTACATTCTTAGTACCGAAGGTAAGAATGAGACAATGTAATTGAAACTAGACAAGAAAAGAGCCATTGCGCCCTTCTGGGAGAGAGGCATTTAGCTTCAGACAAGAATGCAAGATTCTTATGGTCAGTAAGAATGAGAACCGGCACAGTGGTACCTTTGAGGAGAAGTCTCCATTCTTTCAGGGCTAAAATGATCGATAACAGCTCTCTTTCACCAATCTCGTAATTGCACTCTGCAGGTGACAATTTCTTGGAAAAGTAGCCACAAGGATGCACAGCGATCTCACAGGTAGGACGTTGAAACAGAAGGGTGCCAACTCCAGTCTCAGAAACATCAACCTCAAGGATAAAAGGTAACGTAGGATCAGGATGTGCCAAAACAGGAGCAGAAACAAAGGCAGCCTTGAGACTCTCAAAGGCCTTAATGGACTCCGGAGACCAACTCTATGGGTTACTATCTTTTCTGGTCATATCTGTCAGGAGCTTGACCAGAGACGAGAAGTTACAAATAAACTTCAGTTAATAGTTGGCAAAGCCAAGAAAACGCTGCAGAGGACAAAAACCCACCGGTCAGGGCCATTGTAGGGCTTCAGAAAGTTTGTCTGGGTCCATCGAAAAACCAGCAGTGGAAATGACATAACCCAAGAATTTAACCTGTTCACGATGGAACTTGCACTTCTCCAATTTACAATAGAGATTGTTCGCTCTTAGTTTCTAAAGCACATGACAGACATCTGTGTGGTGGCTCTCCAGGGACTTGGAAAATATGAGGATATCGTCGAGATAAACCACCACACATAACTGCAACAAATCTTAGAGGACATCGGTAATAAATTCCTGGAAAACTGCCGGGGCATTACAAAGGCCAAAAGTCATTACGAGGTACTCAGAATGGCCTTTTCTGGTATTAAATGCAGTTTTCCACTCATCGCCCTCCTTAATCCTCACAAGATCGTATGCCCCTCTCAAATCAAGCTTTGTGAAAACCGTTGTTCCCTTGAGGCGGTCAAATAATCAATGGAATTGGATAGGCATTCTTAATCGTGAAGCGATTGCGACCCCTGTAATCAATACAAGGTCTCAGTTCACCACTCTTCTTCTTCACAAAGAAGAAACCAACACCAGCAGGAGGATTTGTGGATGAAACCTCAAGAAAGTGTGTTTGCAACATACTCCTACATGGCCCTATCCTCCAAGACCAACAAAGTTAAACCCGGCCACAAGGGGTTATGGCACCAGCTTGAAGGTCAATTGCGCAATTATACGACCAGTGTGGAGGCAAACTACAGGCTTAACCTTTGTCAAAGACATCGCTAAAATCTCAGTACTCCTCCAGCAGGGAGGAGAGTGAAGAGGTGCAAAGGACCTTGGCTACCTTCTGGAAACATGTCTTACTGCATTATGGCGACCAGGAGAGAACCTCAGCATGAAGTGAATCAAAAGAGGGGTTATGCCTCTGTAACCAAGGATAACAAACTTAGGTGAGGAAATAACTTGAAATTGGATTATCTCATGGTGAAGAGCCCCTACGGCCATGGAAAATGGAACAGTCTCATGAGTCACATGGGCAGTCTGTAGAGGTCTCCCGTCAAGAGCCTCAATGACAAGTGGAGTGTCATGCAGCTGCAGCGGAATCGAGTGCTTCAATACAAAGGCAACATCAATGAACAGGCCTTCAGCCCCAGAGTCGATTAGAGCCTGTATCTTGACGGATGACTCAGACCAAGAAAGGGTAACCAAAATCAGGGGCTTATCCTTCTGGATAACTGGGGACAAAACAACACCACCAAAGGTCTGTCCGTGACATGACCTCAAGGTTCGGGCGTTCCCTGGACAGGTAGGACAAGACTTCAAAAGTGACCTGCCTGGCCACAATAAAAGCACAATCTCTCCCTCCTTCTAAGGGTTCTCTCATCCGCAGAGAGATACATGAAGCCCGAGTGCATGGATTCATCTTCACAACTGCAAAGTTCGGAGACAAATGTACAGGAGGCTTCCTCAAGCACTCCTTAAAAGGAAGTCTTTTTCTGAGTCTGGAGTCAATGAGGATGGCAAACGTGATCAACTTCTCCAGCTCAGTGGGTATATCTCGGGCTGGTATCTCATCCTTGATGGTACCTGAGAGACCATGAGAAAAAGCAGCCACAAGGGCCTCATTGATCCAAGCAACCTCTGCTGTCAAAGTACAAAATTCAATGGTGTAATCGGCAACAGTTCTCGTACTCTACATGAGGCACTTGGTATCAGAAGTGGAGCAGATGGGAACATCAAATAGCCTTTTAAAAGAAGCCACAAACTCTGGGTAACCCAAGAAAACAGGTTTTTGTGTCTCCCATAGAGGGTTTGCCCAGGTCAAGGCTCTCTCAGAAAGCAAAAATATAATGAAAGCTACTTTGCTTCCGTGGCAAATGCCTGGGGCAGCATCTCAACCTGGTTGAGAAACCCTCTGCATTGGACTGGATCACCCCCACATCGCTGGGGAATCAGAGCAGAACCAGACGTACCTCTTATAGAGGTAAAGCTCGGGGTGGGTACCTGCACAGACACTGGAGCAGCAGCAGGGATGGCCTGCAACACAGGTTGTACCGGAGCAGCCACAGTGGGAGATTCCAGGTGAGCCGTGCGACTCAGGAGTGTTTGTAATGCCATGGCAAACTGATACATGTGGTGATCCTGCTTAACTAATCTGGAAAAAAATATTAGCAACAAGTGGATTGACTGTATCTTCTGAATTCATGGCCTTCGCCTACTGTCAGAAACCATGAATCAGACTGAGACAGATGTACAGTCAAATCACACTTGTTTAATAATAATGATAATAAAATGGTAAACAGAGTAAATGTAGTTAAAACATAGCTAGAGTTCAGGAACCGGAATGGATAGTCAGACAAAACATCAGAGAGCCAGAGATGAGCGTAGTAGAACAGCAAGCAGGATCTGGAGCCAGAAGGGATGTCAGCCAAGCAAGTCTTTAACAAGAACACAGGAGAGCTTCTCTAGAGAGGTGACAAAGGTGAAGGCAGAGATCATCTGGGCTGGACGGCTTAAGTAGGCAGGACTGATGAGCAGGATATCATAAACAGGTGAGTCACTGTGGAGAGAAAGGAGCTGGCAATTAGCAGACAGCAAAAGGGCCAGCTTTGACTAGGAAGGGCTGAGCCCAGCCCTGACAAGGGGTCAGTAGTAAGTGAGGCGGAGTTCAGGGGTCAGCAGTAGGTGAGGCAGAGTTCAGGGGTCAGTAGTGAGGCAGATTTCAGGGGTCAGTAGTAAGTTAAGAGGAGTTCAGGGGTCAGCAGTAAGTGAGGCAGAGTTCAGGGGTCAGTAGTGAGGCAGAGTTCAGGGGTCAGTAGTAATTAACAGAGAGTTCAGAGGTCAATAATAACAAACAACCTGCTTGGCTTTCAGACTAATGCTGTGCAGTTTTCCCACAACATGGGTGCAGTGTACCCACGGTTTTTGTGTGGGTTAGCTGCCATAGACTTCAATTGTGTCCCATGGTTTTGATGCACTTTCTGAAAGCGTATCAAAACCGCCCTTTCGGTTTTTGTTCTCAGAAAGCGCACCAAAATCGCAGGATATAATAGAAGTCTATGGCAAAGTGCAACCAACCCACACAGAAACTGTAGGTACACTGTGTTGCAATCGTGTAAACCATACAGAATCAGTGTGAATGCACCCTGCTTGGGGGAGGGAAGACCAAAAGCAAATTTTTTTTTTTTTCAATCAAGTTTTTATTGGAATTTTCAAACACGGGTCAACATGTTACATAAAAGTCAAAAGAAATTACTTGTAAATACAGTAATGCGGACGCAGCCGCTTTGTTTTGAAGATTTAAACAGTAACAGTACAAACATTTTTTGCTGTGAGTAATAGAAAAAGCAGGGAGATACAATTTTTTATTACATTTGATCTGAGGACGTTAATGTGTGTTCTTGTTGGTAACAAATATGTTATTGTGTATGAATAAAAGTATAGGTAAATCCTGATATCTCAGTGGGTACTGCATGGGGTTTAATTCGGGGTAAATTCAGCATTTTCGATAGATCATATCGGTTTGGTATCCAATGTCTGGGTACCAGCCAGGGTTGAGACAGGGTATGTAAAAGGCCTAAGAGGTATTCAGGTAGGGGAGGTTGGTATAATAAGTTAACAGATTAGTGCAGTATTTGACAGTCTGGTTCATGGTTACGGGTGAATATTGAATTTCATTGGGGTGGGGTAGTGGGAAGAGGGAAAAATTTGAAGAGGACAATAAGTCCGTGATTAAATGGATAAGTAGAAACATATATGGAAAAGTCCAGGGACAAAGTGGGATGTGGGAATCGGGAGGTGTTTAGTTCCTGCCACAGCCCAGTGAGGGTAATCATGTCATGTATTGTTTGTATACATCTGTTGTGGTAAAGTGTATCCACAATGCCCATGTTTTGGTGAACTTTGCTTGAGTGTTATTGGATTGGTGGATAAGGTCTTCCATTGTTTGTGTATGTTGTATACGATGGAACCAGTCCTTGATGGTAGGTGGTTCAGGTGAGCGCCACTTAGGGGGTATGCACATTCTTGCAGCGTTCACCAGATGCATGGTCAGGGAATGATGGTAAGCTGGTATGTGAGAGGGAGAATGGTGTAATAGAAACATTGCGGGATCAAAGTTTAGGTTGTAAGTGGTGATTCGTGTGATGAGGGTGTGCACTTCTTTCCAGAAAGGTTGGATTTTGGAGCAAGACCACCAGATATGTATGAATGAACCTATGTCTGCGTTACATCTCCAACATGTTTGGGGAATTGTTGGATTAAAGCGGTGCAAAAGGAGTGGGGTTCTATACCATCTGGAGCATAGTTTATATGCGGATTCTTGGACTTGCACGTTCATCGAACCTTTGTGGATTAAGGAGTGGACATTAGCCCATTCTTGATCGTTTAATTGTATTGAGAGGTCTCGTTCCCATTGTCTATTAGTCCAATGTGTTGTCAAGTTGTGTTCACTGAAGAGGAGGGTGTATGTTTGTGAGATCAGATGGGTTTGGGCGCAGTTACTTAGGCATAGGTTTTCAAATGGGGTAGTGGTTCTGGACCAGTTCGGTTTGGGTGTTGGTTTGTTGAAGAAATTACGTAATTGGACATATGTCCAAAAAGGGAAGGCGTCTATTTTAAGTTTCACGGCTAAAGCGGTTTGCGATAGGAGGTGGCCTCCTTCAAAGAAATGTTCGGCTCTGATAGTCTGGTGGGGCCATATAGATGTCAGGAA
The DNA here is from genome assembly GCF_042186555.1 of Aquarana catesbeiana. Lineage (NCBI taxonomy): Eukaryota > Metazoa > Chordata > Amphibia > Anura > Ranidae > Aquarana > Aquarana catesbeiana. Next base: position 477,306,272 of record NC_133325.1, read on the forward strand.
TGATGCATGCATTCCCGGGGAGAAGTCGGGGTTTTGTCTAATGGGTGTCATCGGTCCTTTTACTGATGAGATATTGTGTTTGTGACAGGTGTCCCTAAAAGAAGTTAGTGTAGGGTTGATGAGTGGGTGTTGGGCGTGATCAAGGAGCAATGTGCGGGATTCAATCCACGGTAAGTTTTGAATGGGTACTGTTGAAAATGTTTGTTCTAAGTGAACCCAATCTTTGTGTGCGGAGTGTATGTTCCAATCAATGATCCTAGTCAGGTGACATGCTTGTTGATATTTGCGTATGTCTGGGGTACCTATGCCTCCTAGTAGTTTAGGTGCGGTCAGTCTTGAGAAGCTCAGTCGTGGTCGCGTTTTACCCCATATAAACTTCGTGCAAGCTTTTCGGTATGTAGTAAAGAATATGGATGGTAGTTTGATCGGGATAGTTTGTAGGAGGTATAGAATTCTGGGTAACGTGTTCATTTTGATAATGGCTGCCCTGCCGAACCAGGAGAAGTAACCGGAGGACCATTTCTTTAAGTCAGCTTGTATTTTTTTAAGAAGAGGGGCATGGTTCATGGTGTATAAATTAGTTAGAGAGGTCGGCACTTGGATGCCTAAGTATGGAAGTGCATTTTTCTTCCATGTGAACGGGAAGTTGAGTTGGCATTGTTGACAGATATCTGGTGGTAGGTTGATGTTCAGAGCATTGGATTTTGAGAAATTGATTTGGAGATTGGAGAGGGTATGGAAGGTTCGGAAGTCTGTAAGCAGGTTTGGGATCGTGGTAAGTGGGTCAGTGAGGAATAGGAGGATGTCATCCGCGAATGCTGCTAGTTTATAGGTGCGTTTTTTAATTTGTATTCCTTTGATGTCTGGGTTGGAATTGAGACAACGAAGAAGAGGTTCCAGAGAAAGAATAAAGATTAAAGGGGACAGTGGGCAGCCTTGACGTGTTCCATTCGACACGGAGAAGGCATTCGACAGGCGGCCGTTTATTTTGACTTTTGCAGTGGGACTGGAGTATAAAAGCTGATATGTAGTTCAGCATTATTTGCGGAAGGCCTATAGTTTTAAGAGTTTCTTGCATGTAGTCCCAAGCCACCCTGTCGAAAGCCTTCTCTGCGTCGAGGAAAAGCATAAAGCCTTTGTTTTTGGTAGAAGTAAGCCAATGGTGGATGTTGAGCGTTTTGAGAGTATTATCTCTCGCTTCTCTTCCGGGGACAAAACCTACTTGTTCAAGGCCAACTAGTTGGGGGAGTAAAGGTAGGATTCGGTTAGCTAAGGATTTTGCATACCATTTGAGGTCAACATTGAGGAGTGAGTTAGGTCTGTAGTTGGAGACTAGGGAGTGGTCTTTGTCAGGTTTGGGAATTACAGTTATGTGGGCTGAAAGGAGGTCTCTTGGGGGTTCAATTGGTTGTGTGAAAGAGTTGAATGCTTTTAAGAAGGCCGGTATAAGCAGGTCTGCATACGTTTTGTAATAGCTTGCCGTGAGGCCATCTGGGCCTGGGCTTTTGCCCGTTTTCATCTGCTTTAAGGCTAGTTTGACTTCAGTGCGGGAAAGTGGGGTGTTTAATTCCTGGGCTACAGATTCCGATATAGGGGATGGGCTGTATTTTTTTAAAAATTCTGATATCAATTGAGTGCGGGTGAGGTCGCCAGAGGGGGGGGGTGGGTTTATCTAGGTTGTATAATTTACTGTAATATTTCACAAATTGTTGGGCAATGTCTGGGGTTTTATTTAGTTTATTGCCTGCGGGGTCTATGATATGGTGTATTGTCATGTCTGATTTAGATATTTGCAGGGCCCTGGCTAGCATTTTGCTTGCTTTGTTGCCAAATTCATAAAAATTTTTCTTGGATAGGATATATTTGCGTTGTATTTGTTTGTCTAGTAGTTCTAGAAGATCCTTTCTAGCTTGTATCAGGTCATGAAGAATGGTGTGTGCTTGAGATTGTTTGTGGACTTTTTCAAGTTTGTGAATCTTATCTATCAAATCTAAGTGTTGTTTTCTTCTTTCTTTGTTTCGTTTTGCTGCAGCTGCGAGAAAGGCGCCCCTAATTACACTTTTGTGTGCTTCCCAGTTAGTTAACGGGGATGTGTCTTCTGGGTTATTTTCTTTGAAGAAATTTTGTAAGGTGGAATCTATTGCCATTGTGATGGAGGGATCAGTGAGTAGCGATGGGTTTAATCTCCAAATTCTCGAGTTTGGTGTTGTTTCGGGGAATTGAAGTGATAATGAGACAGGATGATGATCCGAAATGGTCATGGGTTCAATGGATGCTTTCTGAATCCGGTGCAGTTCATTTTGTGATAAAAAAATATAGTCTAATCTGGAATATCTGGCGTGTGGTTTGGAATAGAAGGTGTAATCTTTGGTGTCTGGATGTATCGTACGCCATGCGTCATGGAGTAGTAGTCTTGTAAATAGGGATTTGATTTCTCTGAGGGCCTTATAGGAAAGTGTAGAGGATCCTGATGATGTGTCTTGAATGGGGTTCAGTGGGACATTAAAGTCGCCACCTAATACAAGAGCGCCTTCTTTGAATATCGTGAGAGCATTTGTTACAGACCAAAAGAAAGGGACTTGGTGCTTGTTAGGTGCATAGATGTTTGCTAGTGTTAGCGTTTTGTTATGTAGAGAGCCTTTTATGAAAAGATATCTGCCATCTGCGTCTGGAAGCGAGTCTTGGATCTGGAAGGGACAGTTTTTTGCAAGGAGAATCGAGACACCTTTCGTTTTGTGTAGGGGGTTTGTGGCATGCAATACTGTTGGGAACAGAGCATTACATAGTTTCGGAATATTGTTGGAACGGAAGTGTGTTTCTTGTAAAAATATGATATTTGCTTTCAGTCTGCTCATGGTAAGGAGGAGTTTGGAACGTTTTTCTGGTGTATTAAGTCCCTGAACATTAAGGGATACTATTTTGAGTACTGGATTATCTTTTGTTATGGTTTGTGGTAACATGGTAACGGTAATTTTTATGTATTCTTACTGTATGGTGTGGGCTGTGGCAGGAGGTTGAGTGTGGGGTGGGGTAAGGTCTGGTAGTAAGGCAAGGGAAGCTTGTAGAGGGGGCAGGTAAAAGGGGCCGGTACTATGTGGCGTTCTGGTCACCTAAACGGTGGTCCAAGCCACAAATATGTATTCACCGGTAAAAATTCTGTGGTTTCAATCGTATAAAAGTGTGTGTAGGGGTTAAGTGAAGTATGTTTGTCCACTGAGTGGGGGTTGGTTTGACAAGTGAGAGGTATGGAGTCAGAAGAAAATAATGATAGAAGAAAAGGTATATATAGATTTGACCAAATTGGTCCATCTCATCAGCAGCCTTATGTCATGAGACTGGGGGTATATACGTGGTAATGGGTATTTAGTAGGTGGCGTATGTACTGAGCAATTATAGGAATGTATTGGCTTATGTGTAGAGAACCGGTGTGATAAGTGTAGTAGATTGGGGTTTGTAGGTGGTTAGGTAAGTTATTGGTGTTATAAGATGTGACACTGCATGGGTTACCTGTGAGCAGGCTTATTGGAGTGTGGGATGGAGACGAGGGTATTTGCAAATAGAGTAGCATGTACCATTCAGTGCTATTGGTCTAGACCTAGACAGCGAATGACCGTTTTGTCTGCAGCATTTGAGCATTTCCGATAGAGTGCACAAGAAAGATGTGCGTATTCAATCAGTTATAACAATTATAACAATTATAACAATTTTTGTAACCAATAAAATACATTAAAAGCATTATAAACTAAAAGTAAAGTCGGCTTAACTGAATATAACCAGATTAGCGTGTTTGCTGTGTGTTGGTTTTTATTCGTTTGCGGAGAGTATTGGAGGGGGTGTTTTATGTGTATATGACATTGTCTATGTGTGTCTGGTATGTGGTGATTGAGGGGAGTAATATTGTGAATGTCAGTTCTATAAAGCACATACAATCTGTAATCATGAGTTCAAGTAGTCTTAGAAAATGTGTTGGCATGGGTAATGAATACCAGTATGCGCGCCTGCATGCTTCCATTTCTGCTAGTCTGCAAGGGAGGGTGTATCTTTGGATTAGGAGGAGTGTAATATATTATAGAAATAGTTAATGTGTTTCCTAGGGGGGGGGGGGTAGTGGAGAAAGCAACATGTGTGGATGGCAAAGCTTTCATGTAATAAACTCCAATTGTGATTGGCGTTATTTGTTTCGTGTTTCGGTGGGTAGGGTATGAGATCTGTTATCTACCCGATTGTTAGTAGGAATGGGGAGCAACATGTGGCTAGGGGAAGTGTGTTTTTACAGGGTATCATGCATTTATCTTTATCTGTTTATGTAGGATGTGGCGGTGACTTTAGTGTAGGTGTAATGTGAAACGGTGTGTTGTAAATGAGGTTGGTTTTAAGAAGATGAAGATGAAGTGGGGGAGTAAAGTTGTGAACCGGGATAGTCAGCGAGTGTGTATACTCCCGCATCCACAGGGGGCTATCTTGGGTGTAAGATGTTTGTGTGTGTGGTGATGTTTAAATAGTAACCTTGTTTGTGAAGTGAGGCATTCTGTATAATGGTAAAGTTCATGCAGGTAGTGCAGGTGATACATACGTCTCTGTAGATGTCGGTCGGTAGGTGATCAGCAATATGTCTGTCGGAGGAGATGAAAGTGTTGAAGCTGGTTTTGGAAGTGCTTGGTAGATGTCCATCGGTGTTCAAGTGTGAAGAAGTGTCTTGGTATAATGTCCGTGTCTGTGATCAGTTCTTGGCTGTTCTTCCTTCGTTGATGTCAATTGTGTGGGAGTCCGAGTTCTGGTATATGTGGTGCGATGAGGTGGGTCTTCCAATCTTCGTAGCGATGTATGGCGTGGGTAGATGTTGCGGTAAAGGTTTCTTGTTCGGTAGAGGTGGATATCCTTAACGGGCTCGGCGGGCTCGGCGAGGCAGGGGTGCCGTCATGGGGCTGGATGGTGGGTGACGGGAGCCTGGAGAGGAGTCGGTTCTGACGGTTGAAGGTGAACGTCTCCCGCAGAAGCTGGCGTTGAGCACGTCCATTGGTTCTTCTGTCTGAGGGAGTCCATTGGGATGTTGTAGGTCGAATTCAGAGTACCAGTTGGGGACAGGGGTGAATGGTATATCCAGTGTGCGGCAGAACGCATCCAATTCCTCCGGAACTCTGAGTAGAGCTGTGCGGCCTTGGTGTGAGGCGGAGAGGCCGAAAGGAAACTTCCAACGATAACGGATGCTTTTCGCTCTCAAGACCTCCAGCAGGGGGCGTAAATCCTTGCGGTGTCGCAGTGTAATGGCAGAAAGGTCTTGATATATGTGGATGGGGTAGCCATCGTATTTCAGTGTCATTTTTTCGCGGGCTTTTTGCAGTATTTCTTCTTTGACAGAAAAATCATTCACATGGCAGATAATGTCCCTTGGGGGGTCAGTGTCTCTCCCTTTTGGGCGAAGCGCTCTATGTATGCGCTCCATAGTAATGGTTGTGGACTCCGGGCGTTCTAGAAGGTGGTTAAACAGGCCTGTCACCACCGGGATAATTCTGTCTTGTTCAACCGATTCGGGTATACCTCTTACCCGCAGGTTGTGTCTTCGGCCCCTGTTGTCGAGATCTTCAACATGGCGTTGAAGATCTCGTAGTTGTATTGTGTGGAAGTTTACCTTATTGTGGATGATCTTTACTGCGGCTTGTTGGTGGGCAGATTTTTCCTCCACACGCTGTATGCGGCCTGTGATGGCCTGCAGCTCATGACGCAGGTCTGTGATCGCAGAGAACAGTGTGTCTTTTATATCAGCCGCCACTGTCTGCAGGTCTAGGAGGCTCGGTTGCCGGTGGGAGAGCGGAGATTGTTCTTGTAAAGAGCGGGTGTTGTCGGTGGGGGTCAGAATGATGTTGGCAGGAGGTAAGGGCGAAGTCGTGGCGGGTTGATGAGACGCCATTGCAGTCCGCTGGGACCGGAAGATCTCCGGTATGGTTTGGTTTGTGCCGTTCGTAAGTTCTCTCGGTGACCGGGATCTGCTGTGCGATGTTCCACGGGAGGATGTTCCCATTATTGAGGGAGAGATGATAGCCAGGAACCCCGTTAACAGCGAGTTATAGGCTGTGGTGAGAGGGAGCTAGGGAATCAAGCAGCCATCTTCTCATAAGGCAAACCACGCCCCCCCAAAAGCAAATTTTATAGGTACATTAAAGCGGGGTCCACCTATCTATCGTTTTTTTTTTTTGGAGTTCATTCACAAACTTTTCTTCTCATGATTATCTACTCACATGTTCTGTGTAATAAGTCCGCCTGTGTCCGATTTCGTTGTAAAGAATAACTTATAAAATTCACTGAAGACGGTTTCCATCTTCATTGTGGGCATTTGAAGCCCACAAGCATGTATTTCCTGGATGCGGTGAATGCTGGGAGCAGAGATGTTGTGATGACGCTGTTGCACAATGCATGCTGGGAAGCCTGAGACTAGCTCCCAGGGACTGTGGTAGGTCTGGGAGAGGCTAGAAACACGCCTACTCCCATGGGAGGAAAACCAGGAAGTGCAAAGAAGATTAGAAAAAAAAGGTAATTACGGCGATTTAAATTTTTTTACACAGCATGTCAGCATCTAGGCAAGGAAGAGAATGCATAGAGATAATGTTCAAAATTTGGGTGGAACCCCGCTTTAAGGCTTATGTTTTATTTAACCACTCCCTTTAAGCCCCTCCCACTGTAAACACAATTTGGCCACACCCAACATTTACAGTAGCTTTCGGGTACACACCCTAATGCAATAGGCTCCACACACCTATGTATTTAAGATGTATCACTTCTCTACCTGCAGTCTGATGAATAGACAATAAAGAAGCTACAACTCAAAATTAAAGCAGAGTTCCACCCATTTAAAAGTCAGCAGCCACAAAAAGTGTAGCTGCTGACTTTTATTAATCAGACTCTCACCTGTCCCACGGTCCAGCTATGCGGGCGCACTAAGCCTCGCTCCTCTCCCCCACCTCTCCACTTCACCGGCATTCTAAATGTGGGCGCCAGGCTGAGGCTTCATAGCCAGGTGTGCACTGCACACTGTGAATGATCGGGCAATCTTCTGGGATAATATGAGGCTGGTATCACAAATTCAGGCAATTACAGTATACTACAACTTTGAATTGCAGTTAATTGAGTTATTAGTAATGATTTATAGTCAGTGCACAAATAATATGCATAGGGATTGATTTATGAAGAATTTGCATATCAATTTGCCCAGTGAAGGTGCATGTAAATTCGTTCTGTGCTATGGGAGCAAAAAGTGAATGTGAATAGGCTATATACCCTGCTGTTCGAATATAAATAATTGATTTTAATTGGAGCATGGCACATTTGGCCACTACATTGAGCTAATGCATCGCTATAATATTTAGCTCCATCTAGTGGAATGTGGTATTCTCCATTTAAACTCAACCATTTATATTCAAACAACACAGTATTTAGTCTATTTACATACTTTGCCCCATTTGCAAAGAACAAATGCACATGCACTTTCAATGGGTGAATGTCTATGTGAATTCTATATACAGTAAGACAACCCCATAGTATAAAAACCTTATCTGTGGAAGTAGAGGCTGATGAAGTAACTTTTGTTTAAATATAAGTTGCTACTTTTTACCAGATGAAAGAAAAGTGATAAGACTCTAAAAAAAAAGACAGGCCATATACCTGGTTTCATAAACCAATGGCACATTTTAAAGTGAATATTACACATTGATTCAACCAATGAATTCTGAAGAACTGTTAATGACAAAAGACCATTATCGACAGAGTGAATGAATAGATAAGATGGCTAAAAAAATTAGTGCTGCAATCAAAGGCATAGAGATTGCTTTCTATCCTTTTAATTTGGAAAGGTTGAGTATCCTTCCAGCAATGAATTTCAGAATGGTCTCTGTCCTGAATTAATTCCTCAACAGATGTTTTAATCTCACTCTTCCTTTTGGATACCGGACTAAGTTTAATTTAACCTGCCTGAACTCTTTCACTGGAAGCTGTTTCTGCATGAGTAGACTTAATTCTTTGCTCTACCATATAATTACATGTTATTGCTTTCCTATGTGTTTATACATCTCTCATTTACCATGTCATCTTCACCTTCTGCTTACTGCAATCCATTTTACTTTGACTTGATAAAGTTTTTGTTACAGAGTTCAGAGTACATTTATCAACTGTATGTGGGCATATTTATGATTGATGACAGTTGCTATATGTGTAGCATATTTTAAAATGTCCATAGAAATCTGATACCCATTTATGAAAATGTCTTAAAGGAAATGTAAATACTTTAGTCTATGAACACATATTGACAGTCACAATACATTCCTTTTTCATTTCCCATAAACAAAATCATCCCAAAACACTTCAAAATACTTTTTTATGATCATGTGGCTCTTATTCCCCAGGCTTCAGGGGAGATGGGGCAGAGACTCAAAATGTGCAGCTACTCTATTGACAGTGTGACACATGCCAGCAGCTGTGGATCAGGCTCTGGAGGGTTGTGTGGCTGGATGGAGGCATGTCAGTGATGTTACAGGCTGAATATATTGGCTACATGTAACTTCAGGAGGTACCAAGGAAGAAGATGGGGTGTGAGCTGGAAACACTAGAATGCATGTGATTTTTGGTTAGCATTTAAAGAAACAACAGGTAGCCTCCCAATCAAATTTACAATGGTGAAAAGGATGCCCTCTATCACCACGTGGGGTGGTTCTCAGACTCCCCTTTTCCTCTACCCAGTAAATGGTGATAACTTTAAAGCAATGGTGTCCCTAGGGGGGCAGAGGGGGCCCTGACCCCCCAACATTATGCTGTGCCCCACCATGTGCCCCCAATTAAAAAAAACAAATTTTTTTTTTTTTTTTACAAAAAGGCAATGTCTAAGAGGGAGAGCATCCCCAGTCAGCTTTTGTGGGTGATTCCCCCCCCCCTCCTTCTGCTCGCTGACACTGCATAATGCGAGCGCTCACACAACCATGGCCACCTGATGTGCTCCTTCCCCTGCATCCTCATTGGCAGGGAGAAGAGCGAGTTGCAGGAAGGACTCCACCAGGACTCTCAGTTACTGAAAAAACAGACTGATTTCTCCCATCCTTAGGACAAGAGAACCAGCCTGTAAATTCCAAGAGATGCCAGACCAGTGCTGTCAATAGCAGGGGCAGGACAGCAAGAGGAGGCTGGGGAACCCCACAGTGGCAGAACACCAGGGCCCGGTGGCAAGACAACCCTTACAACCCTGATAGTTCTCCCACTGCTTTGGACCCTTATATTTTCTTGGTATGCTGGTGACATATATCTCTTGTTTTCTGCCACCCTGGGGGGGGCCCAATACAGTAGGAAGGAAGTTCACTGCAGAACATGTGAAAGGGCCATTGTGGGATCATAGTAAAGGGCCCCAGGAGATATAGATATATATATATATATATATATATATATATATATATATATATATATAGTTACATAGTAGGTGAGGTTGAAAAAAGACACAAGTCCATCAAGTCCAACCTATGTGTGTGATTATGTGTCAGTATTACATTGTATATCCCTGTATGTTGCGGTCATTCAGGTGATTATCTAATAGTTTCTTGAAGCTATCAATGCTCCCCGCTGAGATCACCGCCTGTGGAAGGCAATTCCACATCCTTGCCGCTCTTACAGTAAAGAACCCTCTACGTAGTTTAAGGTTAAACCTCTTTTCTTCTAATTGTAATGAGTGGCCACGAGTCTTATTAAACTCTCTTCTGCAAAAAAGTTTTATCCCTATTGTGGGGTCACCAGTACAGTATTTGTAAATTGAAATCATATCCCCTCTCAAGCATTTTATACACAAATGATGGCAGGCGGGGTGCTCTCTTGTTCTGGGACAACATGCTATGACAAAACCCCAGTCTCACCTCGCTTGCACACCTCTGGGAGTGTGCAGTGCGACGATCGTGGGTGCGCTGTGTTCTTGGAACACAGCGCATCCATGATCTCACTAAAGAGCCAATGATGCGGCTCTTTACCCATGTGATCAGCTGTGTCCAATCACAGCTGATCACATGTAAGCAAGGAAATGCCGGTTATCAGCTCTCCTCACCTCACAGTGACATAAATGTGAGGAGAGGAGAGACGATCAGTGACATTTCCTCACAGAGGAGACCTGTACAGATAATCAGGGCACTTTCTTTTGATGGTATTTAATCACTGCTGTTTTTTTTTACTAAAAGAAAAAAAAAAGACCAGCACTGATAGGCTGAACTGGTGGGCATTGATGGGGTGGCACTTATGGGCACTGATTAGGTGGCACTGATGAGGAGGCACTAATATGTCGCACTTATGGGCACTGATATGTGGCACTGATGAGCAGTGAAAGGCGACGCTGATGGGCACTGTTAGGTGGCACTGATGGGCACTGATTGGCACTGATAGGTGGAACTGGTGTGCACTGATAGGTTGCACTGGTGGGCACTGATAGGTGGCATGAATAGGCGATACTAATGGGAACTGATGGGCATTGATGGGTGGCACTGATGGGCATTGATGGACAGCAGTGATGGGCATTGATGGACAGCAGTGATTGGCATTGATGGGCAGCACTGACTGGCATCACTAATGGGCACTGATTGGTGGCAATTGTGGGCACTGATTGCTGGCACTAGTATGCAATGATTGCTGGCACTGGTGGGCAATTGTGGGCACTGATTGCTGACACTGTTGGCACTATAATGTAATCAGGGCACTGATGATCAGTGCCCTGATTACATGTTTTTTTGCCCTCTGCAAGGAGATGATCCTTGCCACATACTCTGTCAATGTGAGGCGATTACTGGCATCTCCGTGTTTACATGTGGCCGGCTGTGATTGGACACAGCCCATCACATGGTTAAAGAGCCACGGACATGTCCTTGGTGGATATTGTTTGGGGTTCATTCAAAGCGTATTTATGAGGACAATATATCTCAAATATTTCAGCGGTTAACAAAAAACAGAAGGTTAGGATACAGGAGCTGCATATGCAGATAGAATTACAGAAGGAAAAATATGGTCAAGACTCTAGTAGCACTAATGTTTATTTAATGATGGCTGCACAAAGAGATTTACATTTACATATGAAAGAAATAAAAAGATTAGAATTATATAGAAATAGACAAAATATTTTTGAGCAGGGGACAAAAGTGGGAGATTTTTGGCGAGATTAGCAGAACAAGAATATCAAGCTACAACTATATCATAAATTGAGACTTTAAAAGGACAGGGAGTAAAAGAACCTGAGGAGATACTGGAGACCTTCAGAGAGTATTATAGTTTGCTATATGCTTCTTCTCTCCCCTCCAACTTCCACCCAGGGATCATGGCGGACCTTTTGGACCGGGTGGTCCTTGGGTGGTTGTCGGACAGGGAGAGAGAGCTGCCCAATTACAAGTGAGGAGATCATGAAGGTTATACATACATTTCCAGGAGAAAAGGCACCTGGTCCAGATGGAATTTAGGTGGAATTCTATAAAAAATATGGAGCTTTGGTAGCAGAAGTATTTACAGATGGGCTATTGAAAGGGGCCCTTCCAGATTCAATGAGACAGGCACAAATAACTTTAATACATAAAGAAATGAAAACTCCAAAATTATGCTTCTCATATAGGTCAATAGCACTATTAAACACAGATTTCAAAATATTGACGAAAATATTAACATTAGCCTCTTCGCGCCCGCGCTATAGCCGAAAGACGGCTGCAGCATGGACGCTATCTCCCAGGTGGCCATCCCTGGATGTCCTGTTGTTTACTTCCGCGATGCGCGCTCCCGTGGGCGCGCATCGGGGAAGTTCTGTGCTGGCCGTGTCCCTCGGACACAGCCAGTCACAGATCGCTGAAAATGGCCAATCATAGCGGCCATTTTCAGCGCGATCGGTGGTGCCAATGAGAGACGATCTCATATGTAAACATATGAGATCATCTCACATCGCCGGTTTTCTGCGGCTCTCCCTCCTCACACAGAGACAGCGTGTGAGGAGGGAGAGCGAACCGCTGCGGCGGTAAGTAAAAAAAAAGAAAAAAAGGAAAAAGTGTCCCCACTGCCATCTGTCCCTGCCATCTGTCCCCACTGTCATGTCCCTGCCATCTATCCCCAGTGCCATCTGTCCCCACTGTTATGTCCCTGCCATCTGTCCCCAGTGCCATCTGTCCCCAGTGCAATCTGTCATCAGTGCCACATAGTGCCATCTGTCCCCAGTGCCATCTGTCATCAGTGCCACTTAGTGCCATCTGTCATCAGTGCCATCTGTCATCAGTGCCACATAGTGCCATCTGTCATCAGTGCCACATGGTGCCATCTGTCATCAGTGCCCCCTGTCAGTGTCACGTGCCATCTGTCATCAGTGCCACGTATCAGTGCCATCTGTCATCAGTGCCACGTTTTAGTGCCATCTGTCATCAGTGCCACGTATCAGTGCCATCTGTCATCAGTGTCATCAGTGCCACGTATCAGTGCCATCTGTCATCAGTGCCATCTGTCATCAGTGCCACCTGTCATCAGTGCCACATATTAGTGCCATCTGTCATCAGTGTCACGTGTCATCAGTGCCACGTATTAGTGCCATCTGTCATCAGTGCCACGTATTAGTGCCATCTGTCATCAGTGCCACATCAGTGTCAGTGCCACATCAGTGTCAGTGCCACATCAGTGCCATCTGTCATCAGTGCCACATCAGTGCCACGTATCAGTGCCATCTGTCATCAGTGCCACGTCAGTGTCACGTCAGTGTCACGTGTCATTGTCCTGGTGCTCCAGGGCCTTCAAAAGTGTAATAGGTAGTCAATAAGTTAGATGTGTAATTTATGCTCCTAGAACACGTGATGGTGCTCCCTGCATGTTGGACCTCTCTATGTGGCCAGGCTGTGAAAAAGTCCCACACATGTGGTATTGTAATACTCAGGAGGAGTAGCAGAATGTATTTTGGGGTGTCATTTGTGGTATATACATGCCATGTGAGAGAAATAACCTATTACAATGACAATTTTGTGGGGAAAAAAAAAAATCTTCATTTTGCAAAGAATTGTGGGAAAAAATGACAACATCAAAAACCTCACCATGCCTCTTACTAAATACCTTGGAATGTCTACTTTCAAAAAAGGGGTCATTTGGGGGGTGTTTATACTTTCCTGACTTGTTTGGGTCGCAAGAAATGAGATAGGTCACCAGTACATCAGGTGTGATCAATATTTTATGATTTGCACCATAACTTGTAGACTCTCTAACTTTCACACGGACCAAATAATATCCACTAATTTGGGTTATTTTTACCAAAGATATGTAGCATTATAAATTGTGGCCAAAATTTATGAAGAAAAATTACGAATTTGCAAAATTCACAGAAACAAAGAAAAATGCGTTTTTTTTCAAAATTTTCGGTCTTTTTTCATTTATAGCGCAAAAAATAAAAAACCCAGAGGTAATCAAATACCATCAAAAGAAAGCTCTATTTGTATGAAAAAAAGGACAACAAATTCATTTGGGTACAGTATTACATGACTGAGTAATTGTCATTCAAAATTTGACAGCGCTGAAAGCTGAAAATTGGTCTGGACAGGAGGGGGGTTTAAGTGCCCAGTAGGCAAGTGGTTAAGATTACAACCTCTGTTTAAAAACATTATAGATTCAGACCAGACAGGGTTTATGCCACAAAGAACAACAGATATAAACCTACATAGGCTATATACAAATATACTGTACATACACATCATATTCAGGAGGACGGTGGCCTCCCTAGATATAGAAAAGGCCTTTAATACAATCGAATGGCCTTTTCTATGGGAAATACTCAGAAGGATGGGATTCCCATTAGTATTCATTAAATGGATACAAACAATATATAGGGGAACTATGTCAGTGGTTAAACTGGGAGGAAGGCTTGCATCCTTGTTTCAGCTGTACAGAGGCACAAGGCAGGACTGCCCTCTCTCTTCAGCACTCCTTGCGTTAGCAATAGAGCCAGTGGCAGAGGCTCTTCGAATGTCACCAAATATCCAAGGATTTTGAGTGTGGGGGGGGCTGGAAGAGAGGGTAGCCCTGTATGCCGATGATATGCTGTTGTTTTTGAGAGATGCAGGTCCATCTCTGGAAGGGGCATTAGAAGTATTAGACATATTTGCACTATTTACAGGGCTTAAAGTGAATTGGGGTAAGTCTCTATTATTCGCTATTGACCAAGGAGCACAGGATACAGCTGCTTCAAATTTGTCACTAAAATGGGAATTCAAGTACCTTGGCATAATAATATCTCGACGGGTTGAAGAATTTCGAAGGTTGAACTTGGACCCAGTAATACAGGAGTTTAGGAAAAAAATAAAGGTATGGGAAGCGTTGCCCTTGTCCCTATTAGGATGTATAAATCTAATAAAGATGAAGATTCTTCCTACATTTTTGTATTTGTTTAGAAACTCTCCACAATGGTTGCCTAAAAGCTTTTTTGTACAATTGCATGGCATGTTTTCCGCATTTATATGGGCAAACAAGCCAGCTAGAATTAAATTAAGCATACTTATGCGACTGGCAGTGCAGGGGGGATTGGCCTTCCCAGACCTCTATAAGTACTGTTTAGCCACACAGTTAGTGACGGTGGGGAGATGGTTGAACCCCAACGGGTTTGATTCTGCTACAATGTTGGAAGCAGCAGTGGTTTAATCAGTTGAGGCACTTCAGGAACTATTATATCTAGGTGGGATTTGACCCCCTCGATGATAACAACAATAAAAATATGGAGAGCTGCCATAGTAAAAGAGGGATATTTAAAAACTAATTTATCCCTGAATACTCCATTATGGAGAAACCCAGAGTTGCCACATCTAGAATCTATTCAAGATCCAGGAACCTGGACAAATTTTGGGGTTAAAAAACTATCACAAGTAATACGTGGGGAAAAATTCTCTACATTTGCAGAAATGAGGCAAAGTTGGAATATGCCTGGGAGTTATACTTTCAGATATATGCAGCTTGTCCATGCTTTATCAGCTCAGTTCGCCAAGGGCACCCCACAATAATAGAAATAGGTCTGGAGCAAATGTTAAGGAAAGAAAGTAGAAAGAAGTCAATCTCAACTTTGTATACTTATTTATCAAGGTCTACATCGTCAGACATAAGCAGATTATGCAAATGTTGGACAAGACAAACTAATACAATTTAAAATAACACACAGGAGCTATTCTACACCATATAAGTGATATAAGATTTCCCCATCAAATCCTCAAAATTGTTGGAGATGTGCAGGTATGCCAGGAAATTTTATCCACATATTCTGGACTTGTCCGAAAATAGTGGTGTTTTGGAGGGAGGTCTTGAGAGTAATCTCTGCAGTAGCATTGGTATCTTTGGAACAAGAGGCAGAGATCTGCCTATTAGGATCAGTAGGGAAGAAAATCACATCTAGAGGAAAGTGTGTGGGCAAGTTGGATAGAGAACCCAATGACGGCTTCGGGATAAAGAGGGTATGAAGACACCATACAAAGGGGGAGACCACACCATAGAACAAAGGGGGAGAAATGAATGTAATAAATGTTTTTTGTGTTAGTGTAATGAATATCAGTGGAATTTTAGAAATGTAAGTGGTGAAATGTATATTTTTGTATGGAAAAAAATTTAATAAAGAGATATTATAAAAAAAAGAGCCACAGACATGGCTCTTTACAGAGATCGGGGTTGCGCCGTGTCTTAGCAACATGACACGGCCGCGATATCCACACCCCTGTGGGTTGAGCAAGAGCGGGGCCGTTCTGGGACACCGTCATATGACGTCTTCCCAGAACGAGAGCCGCACCACCCCACTGTCATTTGACAGTGGGCAGGTGGCAACTGGTTAAACATGCTTGGGACAAACATAGATCTATATCCAGACATAAAAGTTAACGAACAAAAAAAACGGGCAGACTTGATGGACTACTTGGTCTTTTTCTGCTGTCACCTTTCTGTTTCTATACTTACATTGATCCAAGCTGAACCATTGTAAGCTTGTAATTAGGATCATACCTGGAGTTCAGCTTTAAGTTGAGTGATCTTTTATTCCATTTAGAGATACTTTTTGACATTTGGTAAATGATATGACCCATTATATTCAATCCTTCTCTACATTTTATAGCTGCTGTAAAATTCAAGGCAAAGATATTGTGTACCTGCAATAGTTATGCATGCTCATTTCAATTTGTAAATCCTACTAAATAAAAATGTAGCAATATGGACTACAATCATAAAGCACCGTACCTTCCAGTATCTAAAAGCATTATCTGTCCCTCTAGTTATCAGTGTATCAGGTGACATCATATTTGTGTGCCAAACAAAAGGATTGTGGGATGAATAATCCTCCCATCAGATAATTGCTTTGCACAATTATGTGCCAGGACTACATATCCCAGGGATCTTTTCTGCCATTGGGAGATTGCTGGGAGTAGCTATAAAAGAAGCAAAAGCCCGTGCAGGGCTCTCTTCTTCCCATGCCTGGCACAAGATGAACCTCTCTGTGCAAAAGAGAGAGAGAGAGGTTGTGGACTACCACACGGAGTATCACCTTACAACCATAACCTGAGAGACCTAGCTCTGCTGTTTGCTGTTGGACATCCTTCCAGCACCACTCCAGTTGCCTGCCATTCAGTGTGTGTCAAGCTTCACGTTGGGAGATCAAGACAGCGGATCCGCTGCATGAATATCGCTACGCGAGTTCCTGTCCGGAAGACATTGGGGCGGTCTGGTTATTGGTGGGAGGGCAAATCGCTCAACCCTTATCCATTCTTTGTTACAGTTACATTGAGACACTTTGCACAGACATTTCTATGCCAGGAATACTTTACTGAATTTTTCTGAACACTGTTTCCCACTACACCTAATCGGCTTACAGTTAATAAGCTCCTACATGCTGGGGAAGAACATCAGATCTGCAACATGAACTTTATTGCCATTACTGATAGAAAGGCCCCTATATTATCATTTCTAGATCTGCTCTCCCTTCTTAGGATAGCAATATAGGCTGGCTAGGTCCCATCTCTTAAAAAATGTCAGTATAATCAGGTAGCTAAAACATTCGCCTAGGAGGGGGAAACATTATTTCTCAAGGAAGTGTGTACATAGGATTGTCCTTGTTAACCACCTCAGTACAGGACACTTATACCTCCTTCCTGCCCAGGCCATTTTTCAGCTTTCAGTGCTGTCACACTTTGAATGACAATTGCGCGGTCATGCTACACTGTAACCATGTGAAATTTTTATAATTTTCTTCACACAAATAAAGCTTTCTTTTGGTGGTATTTAATCACTCCTGTTTTTTGGGGTTTTTTTTCCTAAAAAAAGACCAAAATTTTTGAAAAAAATGTTTTTCTTAGTTTCTGTCACTAAATTTTGTAAATAAGTAATTTTTCTCACTGATGGGCACGGATGAGGCAGCACTGGTGGGCACTGATGAGGTGGCACTTATGGGCACTGATGAGGTGGCACTTATGGGCACTGATTAGGTGGCACTGATGAGGAGGCACGAATATGCCGCACTTATGGGCACTGATAGGTGGCACTGATATGTGACACTGATAAGCACTGATAGGCGGCACTGAACGGTGGCACTGGTGGGCACTGGGAATAGATAGGTGGCACTGGTGGGCACAGATAGGCGGCACTGGTGGGCACAGATAGGTGGCATGGATAGGCAGCACTAATGGATGGCACTGATGGGCATTGATGGCTGGCATTGATAGCCAACACTGACTGGCCTCACTAACGGCCACTGATTGCTGGCACTTGTGGGCATTGATTGCTGGCACTTGTGGGCACTGATTGCTGGCAGTGGTAGGCACACAGTTATGGCACTGGTGGCACTTAATTGTAATCAGGGAACTGATGATAAGTGCCCTGATTACATTCCTAGATGTCCTCTGTGAGGAGATGCCACTGATCGCTCCACTCTCCTCACACCCTGTCAGTGTGATGCGAGGAGCACCGATTATGGCATCTCCGTGTTTACATGTGACTGGCTGTGATTGGACACAGCCGATCACATGGTTAAAGAGCCGCGGCCGCAATCACGGCCACGGGTCTTTACACAGATCAGGGTTGCACCAAGAGCCGCGCCGCCCAGCCTTTATTTGTCGGCCGGCGGGCGGGAAGAGGTTATTTGTCTTGTGCCTTTCTGAGGAATTCTTTTGCTGAGTTGGCACTGTCGCTTAGAACTCAACAAATCTATTACCTCCTCTTTGTGATAATGCTCCCCTTTATTGGTTCAAGTAAAATATTTATAGAACCTAAATACGCAGAGTTGTCTGATTATTACTCTATAGTGATACAAGGATGTCTGAACCCAAAGTGTGGGGTGGGTTGGAATGTTCACCAGGTCATGGCTGTGCAGATGAGCAGGTAATTCTAAGCAGTCCTCTAGGGGACCGTGCTACAGAAAAACAAAATTATTTATTCACCTTTTAATGAGATGTAAGGTAAAAAACATTTTGTATTTCCTCTATACCAACTTAATTTAAATAAAGTATATAACTAGAAAAGTTAAAAGTGGGGAAATTGTGTGAAGTGTTCTTGCCTCTACAACTGGAGTGGGCGGAGTAACTGGGTGGAGTGGCTTGAGTAACTGTTGTGTGGTTGGAGTGTCTGGAGTAACTGTGGAAAGGTTGGACTGGGCAGAGTAACTTTATGTAGTGGGCAGAGTAACTTTATGGAGTGTTTGTAGTGAGTAAAGATAGTAAACATTACACTAACCAATTGATTGATCAAATTTAAAAAGTGCACAAGTGCTAATGATGTAGAAGGTAGAAATATTGGTAAATGACTTTGTCGGACACAGACTTAAGGGTTACCAGGATTTATTCCGCCCCAGCCAAAGCGTAGCACCTGACGGACTCGCGTCCCAAAATCAAGTGTGTCAAAAACAGTTTACACAGTGTACATATAATTTCAATATATTGCATCACAAGCGAACCAGCGGTATATTTCCGTTATACATTGTATTAACATTTTGAACAGTCAACCTTTTGAACTTTTTGGATACAAGGCAATTCATTAAAGCATATACTTTAAACCCTTACAAAGTTTCAGTTTCTCTGCAGTTTTGCTCCTTGCGGTTTCTTTATCTGTCTTACTAATCAGCAAGCAGGCTATAGCACAGGAAGGAGAGGGTGAGTGTGATGAGGACAGATGTCTGTAATGGGAGGGGGGAGTGAGTGAGTTCAGTGTCTAACTGCAGTTTTTACAAGTACCCCGAACATGAAATATAGAGAATGATTTGTAGCTAACTGTAAATGGTTCCACATAACTATGGCCACATAAACTGACCCTCATTGCCACTTTATTATCTGTTTGATGACCACTGTTTCACAACTACTGTTTCCTGGCAACACTCGCACCCTGTTTATGCAGGCTCTAAGAGTGTTCACAACCACTGCTCAAAACACAATACACAGGATCATGATAGCTGTAATAACTGTGCAGTACTCCTGACTGGAGACAGTGCTGCACCCCAGAGATGTAAATGTGATCCAACAGTGTGTTTTTTTCTGTGGTGGCTGCCCAGACCAGTTGGGTATATCCTCTTGAGTGAAGAAGATCAGATATTGGCTTCTTTTCTCTGCACAGAAAATCTTCATTGAAATCTCCACAGAGTATTATAGGTTGGCAATCCATTATTTCCAAAGATTCCAAGAGGCCCAGAAGGTTAGTAAGGAATAGGCCAATACTGTAATCCGGTGGCCTGTAAACAACAGCGATCAAAGCTTGTACAGGGGACTCCAGTTTGACAACCAAGAACTCCAAGTCAGTCACATTGTGATGATACTGCTTTTCAAAGGCCTTGAAATGGTTTCTGACATACAAGGCAACACCTCCGCCACTTTTACTTGCAATGTCAGGAAGGTTCGTGTACGAGAGGTGTCTGTTGCGTTTGAACAGGTTGTAGCCCTCCAGCTGGAGGCTTTTGGCAACAGAAGAGCCTAAGAGATGAGTTTCAGTGAAACATAAAACATCTCCAAGTGTCAACTCATGGTGAGATTTGATATCTTCAATGTGAGCTGGTAATCCTTCCGTGTTGTGATGGATAATTGTTAATGTTTGCTGTTTGTCTGTTGTCTGTAGAAACTTTAAGAGGGGCATAACACTTTCCAGTGATGCATTCTTTATTGAATCCAGGGAGGCTGTGATTTCAGGATCAGCAAAGATCTTCTTCTCATCAAAGTCGGTTATGTGCAGTCCTTGCAGTGTAGTCGTTCTACTCAGAGCAACATAGGCCATTCGTGGTTGGAAGACCCGTTTCAATGAGACCACTGCCGACTGTATCGACATCCCCTGACACTTATGAATCGTACATGCAAAAGCCAACTTCAGGGGGAACTGCCTGCGAACAACTCCTTTCTGTCTCAGGTTTTCCTCTACCCTTTCAATGTACACCAAGTTGTCAGCATCACAAGACGACTTGTTACGGTATCTCTGTCCTGCATTTGGATTGTCTAGCACAAGCCCAAGCTTGTTTACCGTAGTAGCACCATTCTCAGTCTGGATGATTATTTTTGCAATCTTGCCAAATGTCCCATTAACAAGCCCGTCTTCTACATCAGTGTTTCTTGTGATCATGATACGGGCACCTTCAGCTGCTTGCAGTGTGTCAATCAGATTGTCTTTGTGTCCTTTGAAAGGTTGGTGTTGCCTCAGCATCACTCCTGTCTTAGGGTCTTTTCTGTAATCGTCGGCATCTATGTTGGTGACGTTTGAATAGAGAACAGACACAGTTGAGGCATTATGTTTGTGAACCTCTTTGTTGGTGGCAAAGATGTGCAGCACGTCATTAGAGCAGTGGGTGGGATCTGTCAAAGCCTGAGCAAGCAGAGCTTTGTCATCATTACTTAAGGTGCCAGTCTTCTGCTTGACTCTAATTCTATTCAAAAGCTCAGCAAATGAAATGTCATCCTTCTGTCGCATGATCTCTGTCAGCGTGATCATCTGAAAGTTGTCTTTCCAGACGTCATTGGTATTTTCCTCAAACATGCAGAGTGGCTTACTTTTTCCCAGTGGGGGGACCTGGTAAAAGTCTCCTACTGCTAGTACTGACATACCACCAAAAGGTTTCTTACTGCCTTTGATTTGCTGTAATCTCCAGTTGATGTAGGCAAACAGGGGCTTTGAAATCATTGACACCTCGTCAATAACAATGATCTCCGCATTTGACAGCTGTGCCCTCACTTCATCTATTAGATTTCCAAGTCCTTGGTAGGGTGGCTTCAAGCTTCTTGGCAACTTCAGCAGAGAATGCAAAGTGTTGCCTGAAATGTTGAAAGCTGCTGTTCCTGTAAATGCAGTTAGTAAAATGCTGGGCATGGATATGTCTGCTTCCTCACGTAGTCTGGTAAGTTTACAGAGTATCATTGTCGCCTCAGCATAGATGCACTTTATCAGGTGTGATTTGCCTGTCCCTGCGCCACCAGTGACAAAGTAATAGAATGGGTCAGGATTTAGGCCTGTTAGTGCACCAGTCACAAACTGAGTAGAATGTCTGAGCTTGTGTCCGGTTAAGGTTCCTGTACATTTTCCGAAGGAAATCAGGGCACATTTGTGGGGCCTTCACAGTACGTGCAATTCCACCTGTTTGTTTGTGACGTGTATACTCCGGAACATCATCTTGTTCATTCTCATGAAGTGGCTCCCCTTCTTTGCGTTCCTCTATACATTCCAACCTATCCAACTCAGCTTCTGGGGCAAAAGGTGTTCCAAGCATCTTCAACAGGGCCGTTTTTTACAAAGTCATCCAAGGCTTGTTCCACAATTTTGTTGTGTTGTTCGAACTTCTTTTGGTTGCTGGTAACAATTGCAGACACTGCTCGGATTGCTTCTTCTCCTGGTAAGCTCACACAGGCGCCTTTGTAAAAATCCTGGTGTGTTGGGAACCTTACAGTTTTCAGTGATGACTCTGAACGGTGGGGGAGGTAGAGTTTAAGCAGTCTGCCGAAGTAGTTCTCGGGGTCCTTCTTCTCTGAGAAGCGTGCATACCTGATGATTGCAGGCTTCCCTCTCGTGCGTTTTTGAATCATTCCCATTTCGTTCAATAGGCTGACATGCTTGCCGTCTTCCTTTTGCTTGCCATCTTCCTTCTGCTTGCCATAGACAACCCTGTAATGGGATGCAAAGTCTGCCAGACACATGGACTCAAACTCTGGTGTTTCGGGTCTGGCTCTGTATTTATCGACAAAACTCGTCATCCACACATTAAGAGAATCGGCTGGTCTGTTCTGCAACGCACTGAGCGGGAGACTAATTTTCAGTGCATTGTCACCAGCTGGCAGAAAAACAACCTCACGTGAGCAAGACTTCATTTTCAGGCTGCACGTACGGGCCACAGACTCCTGGGCGCTGACCTCTCTGTGTTTTGAATAAACCTGAAGAACTTCTTTCATTTCTTCTCGTTCTGTCTCTGTTTCTGGGCCTATTTCTTTGACTATTGTCTTGAGATAGTCACTCAGCTCGCGTTCTGGCTTGGATATGTAGGACAACATGTACATGATGCAACCATACTCATCAAGAATGTATTGGATGTCCATGTTGGCGTTCCAGGCCGTCAGCAAATGTGGATTGTAGTTGTTCACCCAACAGTCCTTGACATCACGCTTCATTAGAATCACGCTTGAGGAGGTCAATGCCTCAATGTACGAGTTGTACTGATTCAAAGTCATATCACACTGTGCCAGTAGCTGTGACATGTCTTCAAGCTGCACTTTTGGGTTATTAAGCAAATCCCAGACTGGTTTCAGTTTGTTTTTGGCTGCTTGTGGTTTCATTGCACAATTTCCTTGTTCTTCTGGCATCGGTTAAGTTATCCTCGTTTTTCTAATAGGTGGCTTTGGAAACTCAAATCTGCATACTCTGTTACCTTTCTTGCACAATTTTGAATGAGATCTGCTGTGCATTTGAAGTTCTGTTACAAATCTGTGAAGTAAGGCCTGTTTGGCTTCATCAGGCAGCTGGCATGAGATGTTATGATCTATAAAGGCACACACCTTGTCATCACTGTCTTGTCCAAATATAGGAGCTCCTGCTACCCAACAGAGACAATGTATATGAGGGCTCCCTCTCACCTGAAATTCAACCCGGTAAAAGTAATCGATAACTTCACCAATTGGCTGTGCAGGACTCAACAGCAGCTCTCGCATCAGAGCATCAACCCGTTTGTCAAACATGCGCATGGTGGTCACTGGGTTGCCTCGAAGAATGTCACACTTTTCAGCCCAGTCTAGCTCTGCAAAATCCACCTTTTGACCTTGTTGTGCCTTTATTGCCGTTATTACCTCTGGCCATCTGAATTCTGCAGCAGAGAAGGTAAGAAAAAATGTTGGCTTACCCAATTGTCTGACCATGGCTAGCAAATTCTTCAGATTTTTATCCCAGTAAGCTGGACTCCCTCTCAGTGGTTGCATGAACCTTGTGGCATCTCGGTTTCGCACCAACCTCTCAACCTCTCGCTTGTCCTGTAGCAGCTTGTTGGATATTTTCCGTCCATCCCTGGTATTGGGTTTTCCTTTCCTTAACTGGATGGACATGCTGCTTTTGGCCATGTGTGTTTCTGTGACAAACTGCGCAAAGAAGAGGTAGTTTGTGTCTCTTGCAAAACGAGTATCAACACAAAAAAGCCTTGCATTGAAATACATGCTCGGGGACAGTTTGACTTGTCTTGCCTGGTCCAATGTATTCTGTCCAGTAGGGAACTGAACAGGGAAAGCCATTGCCTCAAGCCTAGGAACTTTAAAGAAGCTGACAGGTGTGTTTCCTTGTGCAGGTGCAATGCTGAATATTCCATCACCGTGTGTCAGTGCTTCCTCTCCTAGGTCAGATGGCTGCAAACAACTGTCTAGGCCAATTCCAGGTCTTAGTGCATCCTTCTCATCCTCTGCATTGGGAGATTGTTGGTCATGGCCTTCCTGTTGCTCAGAAGCAGCCGGTAAACATGCAGACTGTACCTCTGATGGATCACAATTTTCGATGCGTTCAAGTATCTCCATCATTTCAGTTTCATCACAACTGTCGAGTTCCATCCCATCATCATTATCATCATCATCATCAGCAGCAGCGATTGTCTCATCCACTCTGATTGAAATGTCACTGTAGTCGGGGTGTGTGTCAATGAGTTTTGACAGACCTGTTACTACATTTCTCATGTTGACATTGTGAAACAGCTGGTGGCCTTTGTAAGTCAGACATCTTTTCAGCTTCACTCTGTGTAACTGGGATGTGCTGTGCGATCTTGGTAGAGTATTAACCGTGGTTTCCACCTCGGATGGCACACACACTACAGCGCCGTGTATAGCTGCCTGTTGACCTTTGGGAAGTGTGATGATCTTGGCAAATGGCAGTATTTTAGCCAAAAGTTGTCTTTCCAGCACATTCAAATCACAGAGCTCTGGGGGAATGGGCGCCAGCTCCATGTTGTTAGCCACAGCGATGGATGATTTGTGTCCTGCTTTTAAATGTGAGTCACAGTTGTGACAAATCCATTCTTTGGTCCTTTCATCTGGTACGGTGTATTGTTCAGGGCCTTGACAGTGATTGTTGCACACATGGACATATTTCCCTGTCAAACAGGCAGCAACAATGTGTAGATTCTTCTTGTAATTGCTGTGAATGCAACGTTTCACTTGGTTAGGGAAAAGGGTGCGATGACACATCGTGCACACAAAAGTTGGCCCAGCTTTAATGCATTCATGGAAAGTGGATATAGCTGTCTGCATTAGGCTGCTGTCCACTGGTTGACTGCATTCCCGCATGACAAGAGTCCATCGTCTGTATTTCATTCTTATTTTGAAGGCACATTGCATCTTAGGGGTTATGCGAAAATCTGCTTGCTCGTGCAATGTTGCAAGTGACGTTTTCTGAAAGCAGGATCATTATGATATTTTCTGGTGATGTATTGCTTCTGCTTCAAGTTGAAATCGGCATTTGTCGCATATTTTCTGGTGATGTGTTGCTTCTTCTTCAAGTTAAAATTGGCATCAGTCACATATTTGCTTGTTGTGTATTGCTTCTGCTTCAAGTTGAAATTGGCATCTGTCGCATATTTGCGAATGATATATTGCTTCTGCTTCAACTTAAAATCAGCATCTGCTCTGTGGTGATGTATGTCCTTTTCTTATTGGTGACAGACATCTTTGTAGCCTTGAAATCACGCCTTCTTTCATTTCTGTGTCTTGTCTTCAGTTTTTGTCGTCGCTGTGCATTTAATTTGGAAAATGCCTTACTGTCCTTCCATATGCCCTGTGAGGAATTTGCATCAAGTGACCGTGGAGAATGCTTGCTGGCTGGGAATCCAGTGTGTGTTGCATCTTTGGTCATCTGTGTCACTTTGTTCTCCACATGCTTTCCATTATGTGGTTTGTCAGATTGCACAGGTGGGGACAGCAAACCATCTGACAGACGTCTTGCACGATGAAATGAGACTGGCATGAAGTCATACTGCAGTCCATCAACAGGGCCTCTGGTGTCTGTAAGGAGCAATTCATACAACTTATAAATCCTTGCCCCCATATCACTAAAATGTGTAAAAGTGATCATAACAGCTTTTCCTTTTCCAGTGGCAGGAAGTCCATCCTTATTTCGACTATGAGAATCAAACAGTCCATATCTCCCAGACTTGTCTCTGAACAATGCAATGCAATATGGCACTACTATAAAAAGGGCATGTGTAACATCTGCATTGAGGCACTGAAGTCTTGTGGAGAGGTCAACAAACCAACCTTGGTTGTCACCATCTACCGTGGCTCTCACACATCCCGATAACACTGGAGATTTAACAACGTTATACTCATATTTGTCAGTGTTGACTCTGAGGGGCACTTCTTCCATTGTCAAGTGTTGATGCTGATAGACATTTCTTTGTTTTAGCTGTTTTATTGTTGTGCCATACAAGCTGTTGCCCTTCTTCAGTATTTGATCAAGATCACCCTTCCTCACATCATCAAGCTCACTGTGGTATTCCAAAAATGTCAGAGCCATGCATGTACACTGTTTGTTCCCTAACCTTCCATAGCCATGATGACCCTGATGAAATGATGCCTGCACAGAAATCTCACTTGGTACACATGGTTCTTGCATGCCATGGTTTTCAGAAGTGCCCATCACACTGTCACTGTGCTCTTGAACTTGACACTGAGTTGAACATGCGAATGACACCAGAGGTTCACTATGTACCTCCTGGGCACATGCACTGTCACAAACCTCCATATCCACTATGCTGCTATGGGGCTGCTCCGGATCCCAAAAGCATGGGTCTGAAAGTTCCAGCTTAGTCCAGCGTATCTTTGCAGCTTTAGATCTCTTTCCTTTAGATGGCATGATGATATTTGTGGAAGGAGCTATAATTCCCCTCAGAGCTTTGTTCGAAGAGCTATAACACCCCTCTGAGCTGTGTGAGAGGAGCAATAATGCTATAATTCCCCTCAGAGCTTTGTGGGAGGAGCTACAATTAACCTCAGAGCTGTGTGGGAGGAGCTATAATTCCTCTCAGAGCTTTGTGGGAGAAGCTACAATTCCCCTCCAAGCTGGGTGGGAGGAGCTACAATTTCCCTCAGTGTTGTGTGGGAGGAGCTATAATTCCCCTCAGTGCTGTGTGGGAGGAGCTATAATTCCCCTCTGAGCTGTGTGAGAGGAGTAATAATGCTATAATTCCCCTCAGAGCTTTTTGGGAGGAGCTACAATTCCCCTCAGAGCTGTGTGGGAGGAGCTACAATTCCCCTCAGAGCTGTGTGGGAGGAGCTACAATTCCCCTCAGTGTTGTGTGGGAGGAGCTATAATTCCCCTCAGAGCTTTGTGGGAGGAGCTACAATTCCCCTCAGAGCTGTGTGGGAGGAGCTACAATTCCCCTCAGTGTTGTGTGGGAGGAGCTATAATTCCCCTCAGAGCTGTGTGGGAGGAGCTATAATTCCCCTCAGAGCTGTGTGGGAGGAGCTACATTTCCCATCAGAGCGGTGTGGGAGGAGCTATAATTCCTATCAGTGCTGTATGGGAGGAACTATAATTCCCCTCACAGCGGTGTGGGAGGAACTATAATTCCCCTCAGAGTTGTGTGGGAGGAGCTATAATTCTCCTCAGAGCTGTGTGGGAGGAGATCTAATTCTCCTCAGAGCTTTGTGGGAGGAGCTCTAATTCTCCTCAGAGCTGTGTGGGAGGAGCTCTAATTCTCCTCAGAGCTGTATTGGAGGAGCTATAATGCTAAGCTATAATGCTATAATTCCCCTCAAAGCTGTGTGGGAGGAGCTATAATTCCCCTCAAAGCTGTGTGGGACTAGCTATAATTCCCCTCAGAGTTGTGTGGGAGGAGTTACATTTCCCATCAGAGTTGTGTGGGAGGAGCTTTAATTCTCCTCAGAGCTGTGTGGGAGGAGCTCTAATTCTCCTCAGAGCTGTATTGGAGGAGCTATAATGCTAAGCTATAATGCTATAATTCCCCTCAGAGCCTCTGTGGGAGGAGCTATAATTTCCCTCAGAGTTGTGTGGGAGGAGATATAATTCTCCTCAGAGCTGTGAAGGAGGAACTATAATGCTAAGCTATAATGCTATAATTCCACTCAGAGCTGTGTGGGAGGAGCTATAATTCTCCTCAGAGCTTTGTGGGAGGAGCTACAATTCCCCTCAGAGCTGTGTGGGAGGATCTACAATTCCCCTCAGAGCTGTGTGGGAGGAGCTACAATACAATTCCGTCTCAGCATCTTGTGTTTACAACCACTGTTTCCTAGCAACGCTCATGTCCTGTTTATGCTTCACAACCACTGCTCAATACACAATACACAGGATCATGGTAGCTGTAATAACTGTGCAGTAATTCAAACGGTCGTATTTTAAAAACTATAAATCCTACAGTGAAGAGCTTTATATTGTGAGAATCACAAGACCTAGACCTAGATTTTGATGTATAGTATGTCTCTGAAATATTAAAAATGAAGGCACAGTCACAGTTTAGATATTGCCCTTCAAATTTGAAGGGGCTAGAGTGTAGTTTCAATGAATGTCAATGGACAGCGTGAGTTGCAAACAAATGGTCATATTATGAAAACTATCAGGACTATGGCTTAGCTGTGGACATGTTTAGTGGCAGCAGGGATAGCTGAATGTTTTTATATAAGATTTGTGTAGGTGGGCTTGAAAATGAGGGAGTGGTGGCAGTTTAGAAATCATGTCCTGATTTTTCAGCTTTTGTCACCTCCCACTCTAGTTTTGAACATTTTCGCCATTCATTCCTATGGGACCAATTTCGCCGCAAAAATGACGATATTTTGTGAACCTTTTGGTGAAACGTTCCACAAAGTAATAGCACACCAATCGGGAACAATCTGCATGTTTTGATATATTACTTATCTATGCAGTGTAAAAGCTGTGGGAGGAGTTAGGGTGGTAAATTTGGCTATAATAAGAATAATAATATATATGTGAGATAACAGTAAGTGGTCTTGCTATGCAAGAACACTTAATTAAAGTGATTGTAAACCTATATTTTCTTTTTAAATAACAAACATGTCATACTTACCTTTCTGTGCAATGGTTCTGTGCCTGTTCTGTGCAATAGCTTGTTGTACTCCAGAAGTAATGCACAGAACAGCCCTGATCCTCCTCTTCTTGAGTCCTCTGCCAGCGCTTCTGTCTCCTTCCCCCTGCCAATGCCCACATAATAAGCCATTTGACACACAGAGCGTGGCTCGACCCCACACCTCGCTCTATCCTCACTGGCTGTCAGTGAATAGAGATAGTCACTGCTTTCATGCACAGTGCTGGATCAAAAACAGGCTTGTGTAAGAATGGGGAAGGGGGAGGGTAGGATTTTTTAGCTTAATGTAGAGAATGCATTATGGTAAAAAAACATCAGCTTTTAGAACCACTTTAATTTAAATCATAGATATAGAAAAATGTATAAAACCAAAAATGCAAAAGTACAATAAAAATAACCAACTCAAGGGTATCAATCAAGAGAGAGTAAAACAAAACAGTTAAACAACATTTTTACCCAGTAATTTACAAACTAATATTTAAGGTTTCCAATGTGTTTCTTTGTTTATTATAGCTTGTTGTACTGCAGAAGCAATTTTTCAGTATCTACAACTACAGATTCTATCTGTCCCTAATGTCCAGGCTTCAGTTAAATCATATATTTTTATACTACTGGAGAGACTCACCACAATTACCGAATCTTCGAAAAGGCTTTAGCATTTTTTTTTTCTCTGCCAAAAATGCCACTCTCAGCAAACACTGATATTACTTGTTTGTTGTTTTGAAAAACCATAGAATTAATTCACAGTGATTCAGAACTAGGCTTCCAAAGTCTCTCTTATTCTATCTTTTTTTTCTTCTTCCTTGCTGATGTGTGAGCTGTAGAGTTTTTTTTTAATTACCAGGTTAAATATTCTATTTAGACTGAGAAAAATTACAAATGGCTCAGTGTCCCCTGTGCTGTAATCATATTGCAGAGATAAACGATTTGCTGCTCTTTCTCTCTTTCCACCCACCCCCCCCCCCCCACCACCACATCCTATTTTTTTTAAATCTTTGTACTTGCTAAATCTAAATATATTTAATTATTTTAAAATTAGATAGTTAGTTAATTGAAACCTGTTTGCAATTCAATTAGCAATTAGATGCCAACGTCAGCGTTACATTCTCTGGTGAATTCACTGTGCAGCTGGATGTTTTTAAATATACATGTCTAAATAGTTTCAGTTTATTAAATCAAAATATTCTATGCTTGAAAAGGAGTTTAGGGTGATTTTATTATCTCAATAATCAGGTGGACAGGTAGCCTTCAATTGGGGTAACCATGCTCTGACTCTGATTGGAGAGCAGACAACCACCTGTTCAGCTTTGTGACTGGATTAGTATACTAACTGATGTTTGAATATGTTATGACAGTTAGAGGCTTCCCAGCCTAATAGGTCTAAAACATCAGATAACTTGGAACCTTTAAGAAGATTTTTTTCATCATAGAGTTTGTCGAATCCTCTGTGCCAAGAGCCTATTAGTCTAAGGGCCCATTCACAGCAATCATGTTGCAGTAACGTGAAGTAATGGACGTTACATGCATTGGTGACTTTCATGTGGCCATTCTTCGTACCTTAATGAACTTCTAAATCACAAATGCCCTGCAAAACTTTTTTTCCATTTTGGATAGGCAAGGAAGTTGTTTTCTTTTTTTGCATTGGTGAGATTTCCAGTCACTTCCTGTCCCATAGTTGAAATGGGATGTGAGAGGGAATCCTTCTAAAGTGAGGGAGTCTCTAGTTGTCACCTGGGTCACCAGAATGAGTTTCTTTTCTGGATAATTACCCCTCTATTCTTGTTTAGGATTTTTCTTTACTTTCACTCTTGGTGATAACAGTAAACACAACTAATAGAAAGGATGAATCTCCCAAATGGGGGTCACAGACAACAATAAATACATGACAGGTTTTCTAATCCCTCTCCATTCTATCAGTTCTAACCAAAACCTACAAAATATGTTGCCTTAAAATTGTCCATGGATTAGTCAGCTTTTTTTATTCAACAAGAGAGTTGATGCGCGAGGTGGATATGGAAATCCTCCCCACACTAAGCTGTTGTATTCTGGGTTGACTTCCCTGCAATCACAATACACTGATCCTATAGCCTGCAGAATTGATCTAGTGGCTAAAATCCAACAGGGTGGTTGTACAGAAGTCAATCGGTTGATCAACTTTTGTTCAACCAGAATGCCCATGCATGGATCAAAATTTAGCCAGTCCCTGCTGAACCAGCTGAATTTCAATCTATGGATGCCCTGTTTTAAAACAGCCATACATGGATTGAAATTTGGCCGCTTCAACAGGGACCAGCTGAATGTTGAGCCATGTATTTCTATTTTATGAGTCAGAAATGGGATGCCATTCACAGATACTATATGATAGAGCTGCACGATTAATCGTCAAGAATCATTATCGCAATTTTTTCCCCGTTGCGATCTCGACAAAAGTGTTTCACGATTCTGTCTATGCAAAGAATTCTCTCTGCTCTTCTTAAACCACAGCTGTTAAAAGAAAGGAAGGGAAAAAACGGGCAATCTGCCAAGAATCACAACATTCTTTAGCAGTGGAACTAAGTCTAAACATTGTAACAATTTGTCAATGGAATAGACTTCGTGTGTAAATGAAGAAAGTTTAACCACTTAAACACTAAACCTTTTTCTGACATTTGTTGGTTTCAAGTTAAAATCTTTTTTTTTTTTTGCTAGAAAATTACTTAGAACCCCCAAACATTATATATCATTTTTAGTAGAGACCCTAGAGAATAAAATGTTGGTAGTTGCAATATTTTATGTCACACTGTATTTGCACAGCGGCCTTTCAAATACAATTATTTTGGAAAAAATTACTTTCATTAATAAAAAAAAAAAAAAACTAACCAGTAAGGTTAGCCCAATTTTTTTTGTATAATGTGAAAGATTTTACGTCGCGAGCATTGTGAGAGAATCGTGATCTTTTTATTCTAAGCAAAAAAATTGTGATTCTCATTTTGCCCAGAATCGTGCAGCTTTACTATATGAGGTTCTCATTGGCATCATCCCAGATATCCCAGTATATTTCAGCTGGTAAAAATGAAAACCAGTTTGGGACTTTAAATATGCCTTCTGAGAACCAGATTCAAACCAATTTGTATAAAAAAAACTTTACAATTCTTATTAATTCACATATTAAAACCATACATTAAAATCACATTAAAATCATTGTGTATACCATACAGTACAGAGCATAACAGTGCAGCTAGAATGGAATATTGGTTCTGCTGCCTAATGATCTAAAACTTTTTGGTTGGCCTACACTTTTCGCTGGGACACCTGCTCCATCAGGACCACATATGTCAAGATCATTTTATATAAATTTCTGACTGTGAGAAAATGTAAGAAAGAAAAATAAAAAATGAATGTACATACACATTTACCAGAAATAAAATAGTACATTTGTGAATTGATTGACCCCAGTAAGAACAGAAACACCAAATATATATATATAATATACTATGTCCAAATCATACCTTAAATATCATAGGATAAATGTAAAAAAGTGAAAATCATTAAGCATAGCACATAATCAGACACAGATTACGCCCGCTGGCCCATGGGATAGACCCAAATCTCTATAAGCCAAATAAAAACAAGTTGTAGCAAACAAGTTAGGACACAAAAGCACTATTCCTAAATGATGTGTTAGTAACAGACACTGGCCTTAAAGGTCATTCTTACCTGAATCAAAAAAAAAAATGGGAAGCAAAATCAGCTGTTGTAGGAGGTGTATTACAGGTCGGTGCTGTTTGTCCACTTTGCGCTCACTGTATCTTTCTGTTATGCGCCGTTACTGCCCTGTGGGGCGTGCTGTATTGTGCATGGTAGGAGATGGTGTTACGGTCGGCATGCTGCCGTCTTCAGGCATGCGCATAGCATATCTGTTACATTAGCTGCCGGCGATCGCGCGCGCGCCCCCTGGTGGCCTAAGAAAGCGAGGACGTCATATGACGTCCGCCCGCAATGAGAGCTGCGCCGCCTGGCCGTCAATTGACGGCCGGCGGTCGGGAAGCAGTTAAAGTGAAACAATAAAAGTGTAATATCCCTTTAAATTTCGTACCTGGGGGGTGTCTATAGTATGCCTGTAAAGGGGCGCATGTTTCCCGTGTTTAGAACAGTCTGACAGCAAAATGACATTTCAAAGGAAAAAAAGTCATTTAAAACTACTCAGAGCTATTAATGAATTGCCGGTCCGACAATACACATAAAAGTTCATTGATAAAAACGGCATGGGAATTCCCCACAGGGGAACCCTGAACCAAAATTTAAAAAAAAAATGACTTGGGGGTCCCCCTCAAAATCTATACCAGACACTTCAGGTCTGGTATGGATTTTAAGGAGAACCCTGCACCAAAATAAAAAAAAACGGCGTGGGGTCCCCCCAAAAATCCATACCAGACCCTTATCCGAGCACGCAACCTGGCAGGCCGCAGGAAAAGAGGGGGGACGAGAGAGCGCCCCCCCTCCTTAACCGTACCAGGCCATATGCCCTCAACATTGGGAGGGTGCTTTGGGGTAGCCCCCCAAAACACCTTGTCCCCATGTTGATGGGGACAAGGGCCTCATCCCCACAACCCTTGCCCGGTGGTTGTGGGGGTCTGCGGGCGGGGGGCTTATCGGAATCTGGAAGCCACCTTTAACAAGGGGACCCCCAGATCCCATCCCTCCCCCCTATGTGAAATGGTAAGGGGGTACAAAAGTACCCCTACAATTTCACAAAAAAACTGTCAAAAATGTTAAAAAAACAAGAGACAGTTTTTGACAATTCCTTTATTTAAATGCTTCTTCTTTCTATCTTCTTTCTTCTATCTTCCTTCGGTTTCTTCCTCCATCTTCTTCTTCTTCTGGTTCTTCTGGTTCTTCCTCCGGTGTTCTCGTCCGGCATCTTCCTCCACGGCCCCTTCCCCCCCGTTATTTAAGAACCGTCAGAAGAGGAGAAGCGTCACACAGCGGGAGCCTCCCTCCATGCCATCATGTATGCGGAGCGGCCCGAGGAGAAGAAGATAAGAAGATGCCGGATGAGAAAACCGGAGGAAGAACCAGAAGAACCAGAAGAAGAAGAAGATGGAGGAAGATACCGAAGGAAGATAGAAGATAGAAGATAGAAGAAAGAAGATAGAAGATAGAAGAAAGAAGAAGCATTTAAATAAAGGAAATGTCAAAAACTGTCTCTTGTCATTTTTAACATTTTTGCCAGTTTTTTTGTGAAATGGTAGGGGTACTTTTGTACCCCCTTACAATTTCACACAGGGGGGAGGGCTGGGATCTGAGGGTCCCCTTGTTAAAGGGGGCTTCCAAATTCCGATAAGCCCCCCACCCGCAGACACCCACAACCACTGGGCAAGGGTTGTGGGGATGAGGCCCTTGTCCCCATCAACATGGGGACAAGGTGTTTTGGGGGGCTACCCCAAAGCACCCTCCCAATGTTGAGGGCATGTGGCCTGGTACGGTTCAGGAGGGGGGGCGCTCTCTCGTCCCCCCTCTTTTCCTGCAGCCTGCCAGGTTGGGGGACCCCACGCCCTTTTTTTTTTAAATGTTGGTGCAGGGTTCCCCTTAAAATGCATACCAGACCTGAAAGGTCTGGTATAGATTTTGAGGGGGACCCCACGCCATTTTTTTTTTTTTATATTTTGGCCGGGGTTCCTCTTAATATCCATACCAGACCTGAAGGGCCTGGTATGGAATTTAGGGGGACCCCCCACGCCATTTTTTTTTTAAATTTTGGTTTGGGGTTCCCCTGTGTGGAATTCCCATGCCGTTTTTATCAATGAACTTTTATGTGTATTGTCGGACGGGCAATTCATTAATAGCCGCGAGTTTTAAATGACTTTTTTTCCTTTGAAATGTCATTTTGCTGTCAGACTGTTCTAAACACGGGAAACATGCTCCCCTTTACAGGCATACTATAGACACCCCCCAGGTACAAAATTTAAAGGGATATTACACTTTTATTGTATCACTTTAAGCATTATTAAAATCACTGCTCCCGAAAAAATGGCCATTTTTAAAACTTTTTTTTGCATTGATCCATGTCCCCTGGGGCAGGACGCAGGTCCCCAAACACTTTTTATGACAATACCATGAATATAAGCCTTTAAAATTAGGACTTTTGATTTCTCCCATAGACTTTAAAGGGTGTTCCGCGGCATTCGAATTTGCCGTGAACACCCCAAATTGTTCGCTGTTCGGCGAACTGGCGAACAGCCGATGTTCGAGTCGAACATGAGTTTGACTTGAACTCGAAGCTCATCCCTATTTCTTACATTTTCTTATAGTAAGAGATGTATATAGAATTATCTTGATGATATACAGTATCCCACAAAAGTGAGTACACCCCTCACATTTTTGTAAATATTGTATTATATCTTTTTATGTGACAACACTGAAGAAATTACACTTTGCTACAATGTAAATTAGTGAGTGTACAGCTTGTATTACAGTGTAAATTTGCTGTCCCCTCAAAATAACTCAACACACAGCCATTTATGTCTAAACCGCTGGCAACAAAAGTGAGTACACCCCTAAGTGGAAATGTCCAAATTGGGCCCAAAGTGTCAATATTTTGTGTGGCCACCATTATTTTACAGCACTGCCTTAACCCTCTTGGGCATGGAATTCACCAGAGCTTCACAGGTTGCCACTGGAGTCCTCTTCCATGATGACTTCACGGAGGTGGTAGATGTTGGAGACCTTGCGCTCCTCCACCTTCCATTTGAGGATGCCCCACAGTAGCTCAATAGGGTTTAGGTTTGGAGACATGTTTGGCCAGTCCATTACCTTTTTAACAAAGGTAAGTTTTATTCCAACTACAATGTTCACATGTCAGTTTACAGCATAATGGACATAAAGCATGAAATTAGTACGATTACAGTAGTGTTGTTTACAGGTAACTGCATTATCAATGACTACCAAGCTTTCAACAGAGTCTGTGATTATATTTAGCAAATCATTACCAGGAGAACTCCCTCACCAGAACCAGTGAGTTCTAAATGGTTATGATGAAAGGGGTTTCCCCAGGGGGAAGGGAGTAGTGGGGGGGAGAGGAGGGGGGGGAGGGATATCAATCAGGTTAAACTGTATGTGGAGGATATATGGGGGGGTGAGGGAAGGAGGGGGGAGGAAAGGGGGGAGGGGGAGGAAAAGGAGGGGGAGGGAGGGGAGCACCTTCAAACATTTCCAGGTCCATAGTCTGCCCAACCCCAATGGATCCAAGCTAATGGTCAGCTTCTGGGCTAGGTGGAGAGACCTCCAATGGCGGGGATCCCCAGGAGTCTATCCATGAGGAACATATCTTGTCAAATTTACTCAGACAATTCCTGTTAATATATGTTATCCTACGTAGAGGTAGTACAGCTTTTAGGGTATTCCTCCAGGCAGTGATGGTGGGTGGCGACCCTAATTTCCACTTCAGCATAATTTCCCTATGGGTGTAATAGGTAGAGTATGCTCTAAACAATTTTGTATATTTCCCAATACTAGAGTCAGCGGTCACATTCAACAGAATAGTTTTGGGGCACAGTGGAATATAAATCCCCGCTGCCTGATTAATAGGGATGGGCTTTACAGTGGGGCAAAAAAGTATTTAGTCAGCCACCAGTTGTGCAAGTTCTCCCACTTAAAAAGATGATAGAGGCCTGTAATTGTCATCATAGGTATACCTCAACTATGAGAGACAAAATGTGGAAACAAATCCAGTCAATCACATTGTCTGATTTTTGAAAGAATTTATTTGCAAATTATGGTGGAAAATAAGTACTTGGTCACCTACAAACAAGCAAGATTTCTGGCTCTCACAGACCTGTATTTTCTTCTTTAAGAGGCTCCTCTGTCCTCCACTCATTACCTGTATTGATGGCATCTGTTTGGACTTGTTATCAGTATAAAAGACACCTGTCCACAACCTCAAACAGTTACACTCCAAAATCCACTATAGTGAAGACCAAAGAGCTGTTGAAGGACACCAGAAACAAAATTGTAGACCTGCACCAGGCTGGGAAGACTGAATCTGCAATAGGCAAGCAGCTTGGTGTGAAGAAATCAACTGTGGGAGCAATAATTAGAAAATGGAAGACATACAAAACCACTGATAATCTTGGGCTCCACTCAAGATCTCACCCTGTGGGGTCAAAATGATCACAAGAATGGTGAGCAAAAATCCCAGAACCACATGGGGGACCTAGTGAATGACCTGCAGAGAGCTGAGACCAACGTAAAGGCTACCATCAGTAACACACTACGCCGCCAGGGACTCAGATCCTGCAGTGCCAGACATGTCCCCCTGCTTAAGCCAGTACATGTCTGGGCCCGTATGAGGTTTGCTAGAGAGCATTTGGATGTTCCAGAAGAGGATTGGGAGAATGTCATATCATCAGATGAAACCAAAGTAGAACTGTTTGGTAGAAACACAACTCGTCGTGTTTGGAGGAGAAAGAATGCTGTGTTGCAACCAAAGAACACCATACCTACTGTGAAGCATGTGGGTGGCAACATTATGCTTTGGGGCTGTTTCTCTGCAAAGGGAGCAGGACAACTGATCCATGTACATGAAAGAATGAATGGGGCCATGTATCGTGAGATTTTGAGTGCAATCCTCCTCCCATCAGCAAGGGCATTGAAGATGAAACATGGCTGGGTCTTTCAGCATGACAATGATCCTAAACACACCGCCCAGGCAATGAAGGAGTGGCTTTGTAAGAAGCATTTCAAGGTCCTGGAGTGGCCTAGCCAGTCTCCAGATCTCAACCCTATAGAAAACCTTTGGAGGGAGGTGAAAATCCGTGTTGCCCAGCGATAGCCCCAAAACATCACTGCTCTAGAGGAGATCTGCATGGAGGAATGGGCCACCATACCAGCAAGAGTGTGTGACAACCTTGTGAAGACTTACAGAAAACGTTTGACCTCTGTCAACAAAGGATATATAACAAAGTATTGAGATGAACTTTTGATATGGACCAAATACTTATTTTCCACCATAATTTGCAAATAAATTCTTTCAAAAATCAGACAATGTGATTGTCTGGATTTGTTTCCACATTTTGTCTCTTATAGTTGAGGTATATGATGTATACCTATGATGACAATTACAGGCCTCTCTCATCTTTTTAAGTGGGACAACTTGCACAATTGGTGGCTGACTAAATACTCTTTTGCCCCACTGTATGTTCGGGTCGAACATGGGTTCGACTCGAAAATTGTCTTTGTCTGTTCGCCCGTTCGCCGAATAGCGAACAATTTGGGGTGTTCGTGGCAAATTTGAAAGCCGTGGAACACCCTTTAAAAGTCTATGGGAGAAATCAAAAGTGCTAATTTTAAGGGTTAATATGCAAGTTATTGTTATAAAAAGTGTTTGGGAACCTGGATCCTGCCCCAGGGGACATGTATCAGTGTAAAAAAGAGTTTTAAAAATGGCAGTTTTTTTCAAGAGCAGTGATTTTAATAATTCTTAAAGTGAAACAATAAAAGTGTAATATTCCTTTAAATTTCATACCTGGGGGGGTGTCTATAGTATGCCTGTAAAGTGGCGCATGTTTCCCGTGTTTAGAATAGTCTGAGTGCAAAATGACATTTCTAAAGGAAAAAAAGTCATTTAAAAGTACTAGCGCTAGCGCCGGCTATAATGAATTGTCGGTCTGGCAATACACATAAAAGTTCATTAGGGGAACAGGGGAACCCCGAACCAAAATTTAAAAAAAAATGCGTGGGGGTCCCCCCAAATTCCATACCAGGCCCTTCAGGTCTGGTATGAATATTAAGGGGAACCCCGCGCCAAAATTAAAAAAAAAATGGCATGGGGGTCCCCCTCCCCTGTCTCACTTGTAGAAAACAAAAGAACATCCAGTTGGGTAGTCTGTATGTGTTCAACCTACCCTCCGTTACCAAGGGTTTTAGCCCCACTACACTCCTAACTGCCCATACCTATGGGTCAGGCACACTACGCAGGTGGGGGAGGTTAGGGTTGCCCCATAAAGGGTGTATGGGGTGAAATTTTTCCCGGAGAGTAATAAATTGCCCTGGCTCTGTGCCAGACTGTAATAGTTGTGTGCATTAGGGTCGTCAAGTTAGGATAGGCCCTGACTCCGCAAAACACCAAGTTGCTAAGTGCGGCATATGATCCCAGAATTGCAGCCTCCAGGGTCACTGCCAGACTGTCCTTGGGTTGCGAGAACCACCATCCAGCTGTCACCAGTACGGCAGCCCAATAATATTGCTGAAAGCTGGGGAGGGCCAACCCCCCCGCCCCACAGACAATTGTAGTCTGGCCATTGCCAGTCTGGGCACTTTACCCAACCACAGAAAGGAGGTGACTATGGTTTTTAGTTTGTTAAAATATGACGCCGGGATCAGTATTGGTCTGTTCCTGAACAGGTAGAGAAACTTTGGGAGGAAGACCATCTTAATTAGATTAACTCTCCTTACCGGAGTCAGAGGGAGTGACCTCCAGTCTGCACAGTGCTTTGAAAACTGTGCTAGCAGGGGATTTACATTAAGGTCCATATACTTGCCC
Organism: Aquarana catesbeiana; assembly: GCF_042186555.1. NCBI lineage: Eukaryota > Metazoa > Chordata > Amphibia > Anura > Ranidae > Aquarana > Aquarana catesbeiana. The sequence continues at coordinate 477,345,301 of NC_133325.1, forward strand.
ACCGGCCCCCCCATACGAATCCCCAGGTACTTAAAGCTGTCAACCCAAACCAACTGACTCTGAATAGGTGGTCTGGGCCTGGCAGGGTTCAAAGGGTAGATCAGAGATTTTCCCCAATTCACTCTAACTCCTAAGTATGACCCAAACTCGTTGACCAGTTGCAAGGCAACTGGGAGTGAAGAGGAGACATCATTCAAATACAGGATTGTGTCATCCGCATATAAGGATATTTTCCCCTCCACCACTCCCATCCGAATTCAGGCTCGGCCCGAATCCTTGATGCCAGGGGCTCCACAGCCAAAGCAAACAACCCAGGTGATAGTGAGTACCCCTGCCCAGTGGGAAGTCCCCCCGAAAGTGAATTGTTAGTACGCACCCTAGCTCTTGGGGAGGCATACATCAGGCGCAACCATTTGATAAATATTGGTCCAAATCCAAATTTCTGAAGAACAACCCAGAGATACTCCCATTCAACTGAATCAAATGCTTTTTCAGCATCCAGAGACATCACCACCCCCGGGCTGTCCTCCGGAGCACTATTTATATGCGTCAGAAGCCTGCGTATGTTTCTGTCTGTCCCTCTGCCCGGCATGAACCCCGACTGGTCAGGGTGGATTAGGGCTGTTATTACTGAATTCAAACATCTGGCCAATACTTTAGCAAGTATTTTTAAGTCAACATTTAAAAGGGATATTGGCCAGTAGGAGGAACACAGTTCAGCATCTTTGCCAGGCTTAGGGAGGACAACCACCACCGCCTCTGACATAGAGGGGGCGAGCGCCACTCTCGAGAGCCTTCAGTAGGACTTTTTCGATATGTGGGCAAAAGATCATGCTCATATTGTTTGTAGAATTCCGCCGGGTACCCATCAGGTCCCGGCGTCTTCCCACTTTGCAGAGATTTGACCGCCACTTGGATTTCTTTAAGGGTAAGGGAGCAATCCAGCCTCTCCCTGGTAACATCTGTAAGGCATGGCAAATCTACCTTTTCCAGATATGCCCACAGCTCCTGATCAGTAAATTGTACTCTAGAGCTATAAAGTTCCTGATAATAGGCTGCAAACTGGGCATTGATTTGGGAAGAGTCCGTTAGGATCTCCCCACTAGGAGACTGGATTCGGGATATGGTCACTGGGGAGGAGTGTTCCATTGACAACTAGACCAGCAGGTGACCACTCCTCTCTCCTTGCTCAAAAATCCTCTGAATCTGGTGGAGGAGATGTATTTTTGTGGTGGATATACGTATGAGGGACACGTCCCTCAAGGCCTCCTGAAGGGATGAATATGCCTGGGGGTGTGGTCCCTAATGTAGGCAGCCTCTTGCACTCCAGCCCTGGCCTCCGCCTCCTGGAGCTCCCTGCGGGCTCATCTCTGAATATTACCGATGTGTACCTGAAATTTACCCCTCATACAGACTTTAAATGCATCCCAGATGTCAGGGATGGAGACAGACCTGTCCCGAGTATTCCAAAAATCTTTCATATCAGCCTTGCCCGGGATATCTACCCTCGAGTCAGATAACCAGAATTTGGAGAGTCGCCATAAACCCTCCGAAGCAGGGCACCCCAACTCAAGCTGCAGGGAGACCGGGGCATGATCCAAGATCCCCCTGGGGAGGATGGTAATATCTTTTACCCTAGACAGGACAGACCCCCCCAGAGTAGACCAAATCTATCCTGGAGAACATTTTGTAGGTGGCCGAGTGGCAAGTAAATGCCCTCAGTTGGGGATGTCTCCACCGCCACACATCGGTAAAATCAAATGCCGCTGGCCATGCCTTTAGGTCAGTGGCAGAGCCAGATGACTGAGACAGTCTATCTGCCCCAGGGTCTGGGACCATGTTGAAGTCCCCAGCAGCAAGACAATGTCAGTGGCATATGTAGAAAAAATGTGGCGCTGAATGATGTATGTTACTGTGCAAACCAAACCAGAATAGGGATCTGGGGGTACACTGCACTGTAAAAATTAAATGAAACACCCGAAAAGACAAGTGTAGAAAAATACATGTGTATGTGCACATGTGAGATATAGGTCAATAATTTCATTATAGGTACACACCATATAAATAAACAAGAAAATATGCAACAAGTGTATGCTAGATGTCAATGTAGATAAATAGCTCCTTGGTAATCGCTGGACAATCTAAAATGATATGACCCTACCTGGAGTATAGTATTATACATAGCTGTATACACCAAATTATATCATAAGTGTGTCTTGTAAAGACTGTGTATAATAACTCACACACAATAAAGCTGGTATAATCAAACAATGTGTATAAAAAATTGTAATATATAAAGCAAATGTTATCTCAGACTAGGTGCCAACATCTTCTGTGCACAACATAAATAATGATAGCTTATAAAAAATCCATGAGTGACGCCCCCAGCAATAGAAAATAAAATCCACATGGACGTGTAGAAAACGCTAATGTGAACAGCTTCAGTGATCTCTATATGCGTGTAAGGTGAATCTCTATCAGTGTGCACGAAGCTGGAGTAAGCACTAGGACAATATGGATCAAAACTTCAAGGTGGTAATAGGGGAGCTGGAATACCCTTACCGGAACAGGTGGACTCACTAGCCGGGGGCTGTGAGTCAAACGAGCTTGTACCAAGATTCGGTAGTGGTGGTTACCCCAGATGGAATGGGTGTAGAGCTGTATCCAGAAAGAGGTGAGTGGGAGTTCTTGGTAATTACTTACCAACCTTCAGAAGTAGATGTTCACACACTAGGGGCATCCATAGTTGTGCAGCTATACTGGAATTATCAGCCTCAATCTCCAATCCTCTTTAACCAAGGTAAAAATTTATCAAAAGAAAAAAAGGAAAAAGTGCCTCCACATAGTGAAAATCCGCATAAAAAAATTTTATTGCTAAAATGTTTGTCTGAATCCCAAACAAACAGGGACAGAATACAAGCTGACAGGATAAAAAGCGCTATGTAGGTAGTGGCTCAGCAAGCATATTGAACCCGTCGTGTTTCGTCTGCAAGGACTTCAACTGGGGTATATGCCTGCTTGCCACTGATATGCTTATTTATATATAATATATGATATCTAACTTAAGACACCTGTGTTTGCCTTATGGAATCTAACTTCCAGGTTCACGGGAGCAGCGTCTGTGTCATCATCATGTGGTAAGGGTCAGCGAATCAGATGTGGTTGAATAAACAACAAAACCACGCCTCGATCTTGCTAACCAATGATATCAATGTTTGTCCGTCAGGCGGACAAAATGTTTCATTAAATTCTTACAGTGCAGTGTACCCCCAGATCCCTATTCTGGTTCGGTTTGCACAGTAACATACATCATTCAGCGCCACATTTTTTCTATATATATCACTTAACATTTTGTCTATTTGTTATGTTGGCTGCTTTCTTTTTCAAGTGGGCACAGTATTTTCACTTATATTTTCAATGTCAGTGGCATAAATTTGTGAGATTTTAGAGACTAATTGATAAAGGAAAGAGATTGAGGCAGGTGGGGGGGGGGCATACAATCCCACAATAACCACCTCCAGACTCATTATATCTGCGTGAATAATTACATACCACCCACCGGGGTCTATTTCTAGTGCTAATAAGGGAAAAGGCAGGGACTTACGTATCAACACACTCACCCCTCTTACAAGGTTAGAGTATGTGGAGTGGTACGCATGACCCACCCATGGTCTATGAAGACTCATAGTTTTCCCCCTCATCAGGTGGGTCTCTTGGAGGATGCATATGTGAGGGGACTGTCTCTGCAGGAACTGAAACACCAATGACCTCTTAATCTTAGAGTTTAGGCCCCTAGTGTTCACATAGACATAGAGCCACATTACCATATCAAAAGCAGGAGGGAGTACCTCCATAGTTAGCCGACCGCCCACCACATCACCCTTCGGAACAACCTGTAAATGAATCCCTATGCATAGCAACAGACAAACAAAAGCCCCAACAACCCCCCCATCCCTCCCCCACCCCGCTACCCCCCACCCCAACCAGAGGGAGCTTTTTACCCAAAAAGAATAGAGGCAACAGGCCTCTGTGGGGGTACAGTGTGCAAGAGGGCACCGAAGTCCCGTCCTCTGGAATACAGTACATGGACTGGGCATTGGAGTCCAGATTATAAAGAACCGGTGCAGTCTCCCAGCCTAGGCGGGGGGCAAATAAACTTGAGTTGTGAACATAACATAACATGAATGAACTGAAGACATATCTGCAGTAGTTCCAGACTGGCCCACCCCCACCCAAGAGAGCAGGATCCCAGGAGGTATACAGCATGCTCCCCAACCCCCTTGGATCTGCAAAATGATGTGAATCTTAGATGAGAAGTAAGGAGGGGGGGGATCCCCTGCAGGCAGAAAAGTAGAATCACTTGTTACAGGTGCCATTTTATATCCATCTCCATATAGTCTGTCTTATCAGCTTATCCCTTACCTTTCCCCCTCAGATTTAGAAGTGTAGGGTCCGGGATCCTGCTGGGATGGGGGGGGTAAATGAAGTGAGGGGGAGGGGGCCACAAAGACAAGGGGTCCTATTCATAGGTCCAACAGGGAGCCCTCAGGAGCAAAGGCATGTTCAGCAGCTCCACTCAAGGGTCTTCCCCAGGATGCAGGCACAATGCTGTGTGATGAGTTATACCAGGCAGGTGAAACTGTCTCATTTTGCAAGCAGGCCATATTGCTATTCCTGAGAAATGCCTATTGCAACAATGGAAGGAAATAAAAATAAAGGGTGATTCTCAGTGTCTGCGTACCATCTCTATCCAGGAGGAGGCCTCTGCTGGCAAAGTAAAACAATAAGTTGTTTCCCCATCTTCCACCTGCAATCTTGCTTGAAAGAACATGTTGTATTTAAGACCTTTAGCCCGCAGTTTGGCGCAAACAGTGTCAAACGATTTGAGCTGATGTTGGGTTTCCATGGAATAGTCAGGGAATATCATTAGCCATGTATTTTCAAATTTTAGCTCTTGTTGTGCTCTGGCCTCCCTCAGAACCATGTCTCTGTCTTTAAAGTGCAACAGTTTGAAAATAAATCTCTGAGGGGGGAAACCCTGTGGTCCCTGCATAGCTGGCATAGGATGAGCTCTCTCAATGGTAAAGAAGGGGGAGAAGCGTGCCCTGGGAAGCAGCTCCTTGAGGGGTCAGTACCTGCAGCTCCCTCCGGGAGGCCAATGATTCGCAAGTTGCTACGCCTGTTGCAGTTCTCGGCGTCCTCTGCATGGCTTTCCAGGGCTTTAACTCTGGCCTTTAGTGTGTGTAGGTATCCGGAGTGTTCCCTCACCATGTCCTCCATCTCCGAGACCCGCTGCTCCACCTCCGCCACATGGCCAGGGACGGAGTCAAGGCCCCGGCAGATAAAGTCCACATTTGTCTGGATATGGTCAGTTTTATCCATCAGCATGGCCTGACCTGTGGCGATCATTTGCATGACCGTTGGAGCTGGAGGAGAAGGTGGAGGAGAATCTGCTGCCTCTGTCTGGGACGCCATGTGCGCGATGATGGCGGCCTTGCCTTTGGTCTTAGCCCCGTATGAGTGTGCTGCTGCTGACCTGGTGTCAGGTCACCTGAGACCAGGTGACAGATGCACTCCGTAGGAGTCAGGAATGCACCGCTAAGGTAGTGGACCCTAGGACTGACTGCTGCAGGTTAAACCCTGGGAGGTTCAGGAAGCAGGTCTACTAGATCACTAACACAGATCCCAGTGGGAGCTAGAGCATAGATTCCCCAGGGGGCGGAGTCTAAGAGCCAGCAGGTGTTCACCAGAGCATCTAGTCGTGAGGATGGACTGCACTGCAGTCCAGGTCATGGCCCCTAGGGTCTCACAGCTCAAGCTCACGGTAGACTACAGGAGATAAAGGAAGGAAGCAGCAGCAGCAGGCTGGAACAACAAGGACAGTAAGGGGATAAGCCAAAGTTGGGGTGACTAGCAGACAAGGACAACAGAGTACACGCCAAAGGTTCAGGGTCACAGGCAAACAGGGATAGTCAGGGACACGCCAAAAGGTCAGGGTCACAAGCAGACAGGAATAGTCGAGAACACAAGTCGGTAACAGAGACAAAAGTAGAGCACACGGCAAGCAGGAAACAGGAAGCTAAACACACAATGGTTGATCAGCAAGGTTGGCTTGCAACGCCCAGGTTAATATAGTGTTCCTAATTAGAGACTAGGGTGGAGCTATGCTGAGGGAAAAGGTGAACACAGAAGGAAAGGTGAGCTGACAGACACACATTACTGCATAACCATGACACTTGGATCTCCTGGATTTGCCACTGGGCATGGCCCGGTTCTTCCTCCGAGTCCCCTGGGTGATCTCACCACACTTTCTCAGCTCTGGCACTGGGCTAAGGTAAGGATAGATGGCTGGACTCCAGGAGCTCTGTTACTGAGCGTCCTCTCCAGTCGCCATCTTGGACACGCCCCCAGTCCATTACCTTTACCCTCAGCTTATTTAGCAAGGCAGTGGTCATCTTGGAGGTGTGTTTTGGGTCATTATCATGTTTGAATACTGCCCTGCAGACCAGTCTCCGAAGGGAGGGGATCATTCTTTGCTTCAGTATGTCACAGTACATGTTGGCATTCATGGTTCCCTCAATGAACTGTAGCTCCCCAGTACCGGCAGCACTCATACAGCCCCAAACCATGACACTCCCACCACCATGCTTGACTGTAGGCAAGACACACTTGTCTTTGTACTCCTCACCTGGTTTCCACCACACACGCTTGACACCATCTGAACCAAATAAGTTTATCTTGGTCTCATCAGACCACAGGACATGGTTCCATGAATCCATGTCCTTAGTGCTTGTTTTCAGCAAACTGTTTGCAGGCTTTCTTGTGCATGATCTTTAGAAGAGGCTTCCTTCTGGGATGACAGCCATGCAGACCAATTTGATGCAGTGTACGGCATATGGTCTGAGCACTGACAGGCTGACCCCCCCACTCCTTCAACCTCTGCAGCAATGCTGGCAGCACTCATATGTCTATTTCCCAAAGACAACCTCTGAATTTGATGGTGCACTCAATTTCTTTGGTTGACCATGGCGAAGCCTGTTCTGAGTGCAACCTGTCCTGTTAAATGGCTGTATTGTCTTGGCCACCATGATGCAGCTGTTTCAGGCTCTTGGCAATCTTCTTATAGCCTAGGCCACCTTTATGTAGAGCAACAATTCTTTTTTTCAGAACTTCAGAAAGTTCCTTACCATAAGGTGCCATGATGAACTTCCAGTGACCAGTATGAGAGAGAGAGCGATAACACCAAATTTAACACACCTGCTCCGCATTCACACTTGAGACCTTGTAACACTAATGAGTCACATGACACTAGGGAGGGGAAATGGCTAATTGAGCCCATTTTCACTTAGGGGTGTACTCACTTTTGTTGCCATCGGTTTAGACATTAATGGCTGTGTGTTGAGTTATTTTGAGGGGACAACAAATTTACACTGTTATACAAGCTGTACACTCACTACTTTACATTGTAGCAAAGTGTCATTTCTTCAGTGTTATCACATAAAAAGATATAATAAAATATTTACAAAAATGTGAGGGGTTTACTCACTTTTGTGAGATACTGTATGTGGTCCTGATGAAGCTGGCGTCCCTGTGAAACATGTAGACTAACCAAAAAGTTTCTTAGATCATTAGGCAGCAGAACCAATATTCCATCTTAACTGCGCTGTTATGCTCTGTACTGTATGGTATGCACAATCATTTTAATGTATGGTTTTAATATTTGAATTAATAAAATTTGTAAAGTTTTTTATACAAATTAGTTTGAGTCTGGTTCTCAGAGGCATATTTAAAATGCCAAATTAGTTGTTATTTTTGCTAGCCAATCGACTTCTGTACAACTGCTCTGCCGGATTTTGTCTGTTTGATCAGAGCTGCAGCGCTAATTAGTGTATTTTGACGGTCGGGAAATCATCCCATTGCCACAATGTCACAGTAAGGAGGATTCCCCCATCCACCTCAAACCTGCTGGTTGAACAAAAAAAAAAAAGGATCCATCTGTTGGTTGACTTATTTATACTTTATAGCGTTATATATACTCCCAATGAATTAACTGTTTTCATAATGGATTAACACAAAGGGATCTGGACTTTTAAGCTTACTTCTCAGTTGACACAATTGATAAGTACTGTAAAAATGAATGGACCACACACTAATGCTGTCACCAATGTAAAACCAGTTTTAATATAATAAATAGATGGTTCACAACATATAGGGTGGATTTACTAAAGCCAAATAGACTGTGCACTTTGCAAAGTGCAGTTGCACTGTGCAAGTGCAGTTGCTCCAGAGTTTAGTAAATGAGCAGAAGGTCTGCTGACTTCTGTCATCCAATCGTGTGAAAGCAAAAAATAGGATTTTTTATAACAGCTTACCTGTAAAATCCTTTTCTTTTGATGTACATCACAGGACACAGAGCCTCAGTAATTACTGATGGGTTATATAGGGTATCACTAGGTGATTGGACACTGGCACACCCTAAACAGGAAGTTCAACCCCCTATATAATCCCTCCCCTTACAGGGATACCTCAGTTTTGTAGCAAAGCAATATAATTGTATTAGAAGAGGGGCGGGACCTCTGTGTCCTATTTTCTTTCTTGTACATCACGGGACAGAGAGCCTCAGTAATTATTGATGGGACGTCCCAGAACAAGGCTATTTGAGGGGAGGGGACCACACAAGTAGGGCGTAATCAGACCACCTACTGCTGTCTGCAGCACACTACGCCCAAAGGCGATATCCTCATGCCTTCCCACATCCACCTGATAAAATTTGGTGAATGTATGGACTGAAGACCAGGTTGCGGCCTTGCAGATTTGAGCCATGGAGGCCCGGTAATGCACCGCCCAAGAGGCACTAATTACCCTTGTGCAGTGTGCCCTGATTTGAAAAGGTGGAATCTTTTGTTTCAAACCGTAAGCCTGAATAATCATTTGTCAAATCCATTTAGAAAGGGTAGACTTTGATGATGCCTGCCCTCTATTGGGACCTTCTGGTAGTATGAACAAAACATCCATTTTGCGAACTTGAGCAGTTGCTTCCAGATAGGCCTTGACTGCCCTAACTACATCCAAAGAATGTAGTGACTTTTCTTCCGTGGAACAGGGATCTGGAAGAAAGGAAGGCAGAACAATATCTTGGTTTAGATGGAAATCTGAAACCACCTTTGGTAGAAAGCTAGGATGAGGGCGCAATACCACTCTATCCTTATGCATGACCAAATAAGGCTCTTTACAGGAAAGGGCTGCTAACTCTGATACTCTTCTAGCAGAAGAAATGGCTACCAGGAAAATTAACTTCCTTGTCAATAAGACCAAGGGAATCTGATGTATGGGCTCAAAAGGCTGTTTCTGTAAAACTGACAGAACCAAATTCAAGTCCCAGGGGTTTAGGGGCGCTTTAACTGGAGGATTAAGCCGCGTCACCCCTTGCATAAAGCTTCAGACCAATGAATGAGAAGCAAGTGGTTGTTGAAATAACACTGATAAGGCCGAGACCTGACCCTTGATGGTACTCAAGGCCAGCTTCATCTTTAATCCTATTTGTAGAAAGTCAAGAATTCTACCAATGACATATTTTCTGGGATGCCAACCCCTGGCTTCACACCAGGATACATAAGTCCTCCAAACTCTATGATAAATCACTCTGGAAGCTGGCTTCCTAGCATTGATTAAAGTAGAGATCACAGGACCTGAAAGCCCACGAGTCTTCAGAACATGGGTCTCAACAGCCAAACCATCAAATTTAGCCTTTGTAAGGCAGGATGGAATACTGGACCTTGAGATAATAGGTCTGGACATGACGGTAGGGTCCACGGGGAACCCACTGTCATTCTTACTATCTCTGCATACCAAACTCTTCTGGGCCACGCTGGGGCCACCAGAAGTACCGACTTCTTTTCCTGCCGGATCCTGCGAAGGAGCCGTGGCAGTAGCATAATCGGAGGAAACGCATAGATCAGTGAGAACTAATGCCACGGAATCACCAATGCATCTGTCCCATATGCAAGAGGATCTCTTGTTCTTGCCACAAACTTGTCGATCTTATTGTTGATTCTGGACGCAAAGAGATCTACATCTGGTATCCCCCATCTTTGGCATATGGCCCAAAAAACATCGGGGTGAAGAGACCATTCCCCTGGGAATAACCGCTGGCGACTCAAATAGTCCGCCTGCCAGTTCTCTATCCCTGGAATAAAAACTGCCGATATGCATGGCACATGCTTTTCTGCCCAGACTAAAATCTGGTTCACCTCTTTCTGAGCTGCATGACTCCTGGTGCCTCCCTGATGATTGATATAAGCCACTGCTGTGGCATTGTCGGACTGGATCCTGACAGGGCAACCCTGTAGCCTGGGAGTCCAGGCCCTTAGGGCTAGATACGCTGCACGGATCTCCAGAATGTTGATGGGTAAGGTCCTCTCGATTTCGGATCATTCCCCCTGGACTGCAGACTGCTCCAGAACTGCTCCCCAACCCAAAAGACTGGCATCCGTTGTTACCACTGTCCAGGTAACCGGTAAAAAGGATTTCCCTTTCTGCAGGCTTTCGGGTATTAACCACCAACTGAGGCTCTGACGCACTGTAGGAGACAGGTGCATCGGAACATCTAATGCCTGTACCTTCTTGTTCCAAGCAGACAGGATACTGTGTTGCAGCAGTCTTGAATGAAACTGAGCATAGGGAACTGCTTCGAATGAAGCCACCATCTTTGAAGGGTCTGGTATGGAATTTAGGGGGACCCCCACGTCTTTTTTTTTTTAAATTTTGGCCGGGGTTCCCCTTAATACCCATACCAGACCTGAAGGGCCTGGTATGGAATTTAGGGGGACCCCCACGTCATTTTTTTTTTAAAATTTTGGTTCGGGGTTCCCCTGTGGGGAATTCCCATGCCGTTTTTATCAATGAACTTTTATGTGTATTGTCGGACTGGCAATGCAATAGCCGCAAGTAGTTTTAAATGACTTTTTTTCTTTGAAATGTAATTTTGCTGTCAGACTGTTATAAACACGGGAAACATGCGCCCCTTTACAGGCATACTATAGACACCCCCCAGCTACAAAATTTAAAGGGATATTACACTTTTATTGTTTGACTTTAAGCATTATTAAATTCACTGCTCCTGAAAAAATGGCCGTTTTTTAAAACTTTTTTTTGCATTGATCCATGTCCCCTGGGGCAGGACCCAGGTCCCCAAACACTTTTTATGACAATAACTTGCACATAAGCCTTTAAAATTAGCACTTTTGATTATTCATGTTCGTGTCCTATAGACTTTAATGGTGTTCACGTGTTCGAACAAACTTTTTTCCTGTTCGCATGTTCCGGTGTGAACCGAACAGGGGGGTGTTCGGCTCATCCCTAGTCCTGACTACCTGAATCAGCTCTCTTAAGGCACTGATTTTTGCCTGAGGTAAAAATACCTTCTCTTGGCTTGTATCTATGACCAGGCCCAAATACTCTAGTCTTCTTACTGGTTTTAAGAAAGACTTTTCTAGGTTGAGAATCCAACCTAGGTGTTCCAGGTAGTTGACTGTGGTAATCAAGACAGGCTACCGACCGGTCTATCAAGAGCAGGTCGTCTAGGTATGCTATGACAGTTATACCCTGAGCCCTTAATCTGGCCAGAGGAGGAGCCAAGATCTTTGTAAACACTTGAGGTGCAGTGGCTAGCCCGAAAGGCAGGGCCACAAACTGAAAATGGCGTCCTTCTATTTCGAAGCGCAAGTACCTTTGATGAGCAGGAAAAATGGGTACATGCAGATACACATCTCTGATGTCTATTGATGCCAGAAATTCTCCTCCCTGTAGGATGGAGACTACTGACCGGATTGATTCCATGGGAAAGGATCAAATCCTTAGGAATCGATTTAGATCCTTTAGATCCAGGATGGGTCTGACATCTCCATTTGGTTTTTGAACCGTAAAAAGGTTGGAATAAAATCCCAATCCTTGTTCTTTCGTGGAAACCACCATGATGACTTTTTGCGACAATAGTCGCTCTAATGCTCGAAGGAGCGACTGCTTTTTCTCTGGATCTCTGGGGACATTTGATCTGAGGAAACGAGGAGAGGGGAATTCTTGGAACTCCAGTTTGTAACCTAGAGTTACCGTGGAGATTACCCAGCTGTCCTGGAATTCCTCCTGCCAGAGCTTTGAGAACCGTAGCAGTCTTCCCTCCACCCGAGCGAGCGGGGGGCGCCCCTTCTTAAAGAGGCTTTAGCGTCTTGTCTAGTAGGCTTCTTCCCCCAGGACTTCTTTTGTCCCTGGGGTCAACTTTGCTGAAATTTATTTCTGGACCCTGACGGAGGAGGCCGTCGCGACTGCCTGGAGGCTGATGCCCCTGGCACTGGGGAAAGAGTCCATTTGAAAGAGGGACGCTTACTCCTTTTCTTAACAGGTAAGAGAGTGCTTTTCCCACTAGAGATCTTTTGGATATAATTGTTCAAATCCTCTCCAAACAGCCTTGCACCACGAAATGGAAATCCAGCCAGAAGCTTCTTACATGGTGCTTCGGCTGACCAATTTTTCAACCATAAGATTCTACGCATGTGCACCAACCCAAGTGAAAGATGAGAGCTTTGGATGATAGCATCTCTGATAGCGTCAACAGCAAAACATAAGGCCGCTGGAAGGTTAGCCAACCCCTGGGCCTGTTGTTCAGGTAGAACTCTGAGGACCTGCTTAATATGGTCTCTTAAGTATTGACAGACTCCGATCGCTGCCACTGCAGGTTGAGCTACTGAACCTGCTAAGGAGAAAATATCCTTCAACAGGGATTCCATTTTTTTATCAACAGGATCCCTGAGCATCTGAGCATTGTCTACAGGACAAGTCAGACTTTTATTTACAGAGGAAATGGCGGTGTCAACAGCCGGTATCCCCCACATCTTTATAAACTTTTCTTCCATAGGATAAAGTGTTGAAAACTTTTTAGGCGGAAAAAACATTTATCTGGGTGATCCCACTCAGAATAAATGAGCTTTTCTAGTAAATTATGAACAGGAAAAGCATGTATTGTTTGAGGAGGCTTCAGTGAACCCAAGGAAGAAGAGGGTTCTTTAACTGACTCAGATACGGGTAATTTAAATGTGGAGCGGACCAATCCAGCAAGAATTTGCACTAACACCTTCTCATCCTGAGAAGCTGAAGAGGGCCCTTCTCCACTTGAGGAATCATCAGTCCCATCCCGATCCTCTGAAAGGGATTCTTCTCCCTTTTCCCAGAGTTCCTCTGCCTGAGGGTCCTAGGTAACAGAGGAAGACCTAGTGCGTTTTCTTCCACTGAGTGAAGATGCGATTAAGGCCATTAATCTTTCCTCTAGTCCATTAATGGTTGAGGAAAAAACCTCCTGCGTAATATATACAGGGGCTGAAGTGCCAGAAGCAGATGCAGCCTCTGACCCCGACAGCTCTCCCTGGCCGGCCATCCCAGGTCCCTCAGGGGGGGAAGGCGCTGCAGAAGGGGGGGTCCTCAGATCCCCTAGAACCTCTGGTTTTTGAGGTATTTGTAACTCTTCTACCCATAGTGCAAAGCAAACAAGGTGGAGGTATCACACAAATAAAACACTGACTGCTGAGTGATGTAGTACAGCAACTGTCGCTGCTACCAATGCCCAGTCAAATGTTTCAAAGTAAATGCTGCCTAGGAGAATGCCTGTGTCCCACCTAACATGCGACCGTCAGCTCTGTGTCCCTCCATAGGCTGAGTGCACCTGAAAGAGTGTGCTTCTTATAGCCTGTGCAGCCAGCGATGTGAGCATCTGAGCACGCCGGACGTCACGCTAACGCTCCACCCCCCTCCTCTGACCACCCCTCCCGGCCCCCTCCTCGTTTTTTTTTTTAAAACGTACGCTTTCCCGCGTGAGCTGACCCTCCGGGACAAGTGTGGAGGGGAGGCAGGGGTGGAGGAGGAAGGAGAGAGGCCGGCAGACGATGGGATCTGCCAATAGTAATGGCGTCGGTGGCGGCGGTGGTGGCAGCAGCGGCGGCAGCAGTGCGGTATACTACCGCCTTTCAGACCACCACGGCCCACCTAATCTTGGGGGGAATATCCCTGAGGAAGAGCCCCCCATCCCATCCTACCTGGAACTCGGCTGGAGGAGCTGTGCAGTGTGAATACTGAGATTGACAATAAAGCATGTGAAGGTATGTGCTCTTGGCAGCCCCTGGTGGCGACCATAGGCATAGCATACATTTACTTAAAGGAGAAACATACTAGAATTAAAAAATTCTGTGGAATCTCCCTTACCTTATCCAGCTGCAGGGTTCTGTTATACAGACCCAATCTTCACCTCTCACGGTGGTCTCCATTTGGAAAAACCTTCAGACACTGGGCCCCCCCTATGGATAGGGGGATCCGCAGTTCTGGGCCTGTAAAGCACCCTGCCAAGAATAAGGCTAGAAAAAACAAATTCTGAAACGCGGGGTCCAGCTCTCTAAAAAGAGAAGCGTTACAGGTAAAACCTCGTTTCTTCGGACACAAGGCCCGGGTACCATCCAATTCGGCCTAGAAAGGACACTTTGAAATGGATCCGGTTCGCCTGGCTTGCCCCAGTATAGGATATAGGATATTCCCTTTGGAGCTCAGCACAGGACATCTTTACACGTGACCAACACCTAAGACACTAAAAAAAAAAAAAAAACTGAGGTATCCCTGTAAGGGGAGGGATTATATAGGGCAGTGGTGTCCAAACTATGGCCCTCCAGTTGTTAAGGAACTACAACTCCCATCATGCCTAGTCATGTCTGTGAATGTCAGAGTTTTACAATGCCTCATGGGAAGTGTAGTTCCGCAACAGCTGGAGGGCCGTAGTTTGGACATCCCTGATATAGGGGGTTGAACTTCCTGTTTAGGGTGTGTGAGTTTGTGAATAGAATTTAAAGGAAACTCTTAGTGGTTTTGTATATACATATTTTCATTCTGTATGTTGATGAAAGTTAAAATATAATGTAAACATAACATTTTCCTAGCCGTGTAAATATGGCATAACACAAATATTTTGCATTTCTATGTCCAGACAGCTGACAAACTCCTACCAATGTTAATGTTTACCGTATATACTCAAGTATAAGTCGAGTTTTTCAGCCCATTTTTTTGGCTGAAAAAAAGCTGACTCAACTTATACACGAGTCACTGAACAAAAATGCCCAAAATGAGGAGAAAAAGGGGCGGGACCATGCCGCTGGGTGACGCTCGTGAATGGCCAGGCTCCCCTTTGAGTTTTCCCCTCCCTCTGATGCTGTCAGATCGCCCTGCAAATGTGTGTGTCATCATAATGATGTCCCACCTCTTCTGTCTTCTGTGTTACCATATGTTTCCCCTCCCTCCCTCCCATGCTGTATCAGATCGCCATCCACATAGCGATGTCCCGTCTCCTTTTATGACAGATGGCACAATGATCCAGTGCTAGGAATCACTGTGCCATGTGTCATAGGAGGTGGGACATCACTAACACGGCTGCATGGTGATCTGACACAGCGGACATCAATCTCACATTCAGTGAGTGAACTACTGGTACCGCTCTGCTCCACTCCACATATATGTCTGCCATTTACAGACATTTACAGAAACAAAATATTGACATGTTTTACCAGATAATGTGTGTATTGGGACCAGAGCTATGGTGGTACAGGCTCCTGGACACTGGACACTGGAAGGCTGTATATAATGGACACTGGCAGGCTGTATATAATGGACACTGGCAGGCTGTATATAATGGACACTGGCAGGCTGTATATAATGGACACTGGCAGGCAGTATATAATGGACACTGGCAGGTCGTATATAATGGACACTGGCAGGCCGTATATAATGGACACTGGCAGGCAGTATATAATGGACACTGGCAGGCTGTATATAATGGACACTGGCAGGCCGTATATAATGGACACTGGCAGGCTGTATATAATGGACACTGGCAGGCTGCATTTTATGGGCACTGGTAGAATGTATATTATGAGCCCTAACACAGGCTGCTCTATGCAAACAGTCATGTCATCACATTCTGTAATATCATCAGCCTGCATTAGGCCTCAAACTATACAAGTCTTTTTTTTACCCTGTTAGAAATGGATCCCAATACTTCTACCGGTAATCCTGGACCAAAAGAAAAATGCAGGTCATACGCAGCTGGTTTCAAACTTAAGGTTGTGTCAAGAGCAGAAGAAAGCAATAACAGTATTGCAAGTAGGGAATTTTGTGTCGATGAAAAACAAGTGAGGGACTGGCGGAAAATGAAAGCTGACTTGGATAAGATTCCAAAGGAAAAAAAAGCTTGACGTGGTTTAACAACTTCATATGGGGCTCTAGAGACTGAATTGCATAAATGGGTTAAGGAGTGTCGTCAAAATGGTTACTGCGTAACACGCATGGGAATTCGCTTACGTGCCCTTCAAATGGCTAAAGATGACAAATTAAAAGCACCAGGCATTGAAAATTTTGTTGCGTCAGCAGGATGGTGTACCCGCTTCATGAATAGGTTTGGACTATGTTTGCGGCAAAGAACAAAGATTTCACAGAAGTTGCCAAAAGACCTTGATGAAAAAGTGATGTCATTCCATTCATTCATCATAAAACAAAGAAGGATCCATAACTATGACCTGGGAGATATTGGAAATATGGATGAAACACCTATGACCTTTGATCTTCCAAGCAACAGAACTGTGGGAGCCAAAACTATTTTTCTCAGAACCACAGGAAATGAAAAATAAACATTTCACAGTTGTTCTGTCATGTTTGGCTAATTGAACTAAGCTGCAGCCTGTCAATATTTTTAAAAGAAAGACCTTGCCTAAAAAGGTCAAATTCCCATCACGAATTACAGTGTGCGCACATATTAAAGGCTGGATGGATGAAGACGCAACAAAAAAATGGCTGGAAGATATTTGGAACGGACGACCAGGAGCAGCCTTAAAGAAAAAAACATCATTGCTAGTTTGGGATATGTTCAGAGCCCACACATCTGATGACATAAAAAATTGGCAAAATCTTCTGAAGTTACTTTGGCCATTATTCCAGGTGGGCTTACATCTGTATTGCAGCCCCTAGATGTGTGTTTAAATAAACCTTTCAAAGACCGTGTGCGAAAGATGTGGCATGAATGGATGTCATCTGGTCAAGCCCGACTGACAAAAGGTGGAAATCTGATGAAGCCCGACATAGAATTGATAGCAACGTGGGTTCGTGATGCATGGGAGGAGATTCCGGAGGACATGGTGCAACGCACCTTCAAGAAATGTGGTGTTAGTAATGCTATGGATGGCAGTGAAGACAGCACTTTGTTTGAGAACGACAGCAGTGACGGTGATGACTGCGAACTTAGTGGTGATGACAATGTCTATGCTGATAACCTCACACCAGCTAATGCTGAAGCTCTTTTTGGACATACAGATGATGAGGAGGAATCCAGTTTTGAAGGATTTTAACTCTTGTGTTTTAGCTTGGTTGCCGATTGAGCTAAGGTTTTTGTACTTTTAAAGTTATTGTTGATACCATATTGTTTTTATTGACCCTCTTTTCCACTTACAGAGCTAGTTTACTGTTTTTCTTTGAAATAAATATTCAAAAACATTATTGGTATCTATTTTTATTTTTGAAATTTACCAGTAGCTGCTGCATTTCCCACCCTAGGCTTATACTCGAATCAATAAGTTTTTCCAGTTTTTTGTGGTAAAATTAGGTGCCTCGGCTTATATTCGGGTCGACCTATACTCGAGTATATACGGTATTTTGGGTTGTCATTGCACTCTGTTGAAAAATGTTGTTGTTCATGGAGCTAGGGAGCTCAAGTTCAAAATGGACACAGATAAGTCAGAGAAGTGACTCATCCTACCTTTCCTTCCTGTTATGTACTAATAGCTAATCTAAAGCTTCATTTAAATTAAACTTTAGACAAGCTGTCAATACACAGCAGGGAGGAAGGGGCTAAAAGAAAACAGCTTCTGTGCTGTCTCTTAAGAAAGCTGATAGTGTCCTCTAAATTCAGGGTCATAGTTAAAAACTGTATTATTTTGTCTACTTTTAAAATAAAGATAATTATTTTGGTGCTGATGTAAACTGCTGCATTTCATAGGAGCTCCTGCTGACTTATCCTGTTTAGTATCTTGAGCCACACTACATAGCATTTTGACCTATGACATGCTGACCTACTTGTGTGTACGAGATCTAGCAAGCAGGATCCACTTCCCCATGACAAAAAAGCAGAAATATGATCCTGTTCAGGTGCCCATGATGAATCAAGGTGGCGTATGTACTCTCACCATGCTGTAGGGCAAAAATTGAAACAAGGAGGCAGCAGCAAACCTATAGAGTTTGTTAGAATCCCAGGGAAGGAAGATGGATGCAGATTACCAAGTCCATATTTGTCATTCATTAATAATATAAAATAAATAAAATAAAATAACATAGTTCAAAACTCCCTAGCATTTATTAAATTAGCCACCACAGAAAACCTAACTCTGTTTCTAACACTTATGTCCTGTACACACAATCGGACATTGATCGGACATTCCGACAACAAAATCCATGGATGTTTTCCGACATATGTTGGCTCAAACTTGTTTTGCATACACACGGTCGCACAAAGTTGTCAGAATTTCTGATCGCCAAGAACGCGGTCACGTACCCCACGTACGACGAGACTATAAAAGGGCAGTTCAGAACCAAGCGCGGCACCCTTTGGGCTCCTTTTGCTAATCTCGTGTTAGTAAAAGTTTGGTGAGAGACGATTCGTGCTTTTTCAGACTTGTGGTTTTCAGATCGTTTCCTGCTGTTCAGTTAGTGCTTGTGGGTTTGTATCTGGTCTTCAGTGCATGCAGTGAGTTCGTATTTGATTATTCAATGCATTCTTGTCTGCTCATTGCTGTTTTTCAGGTCACTCTTCACAGGCCTTGCTGTTCTTCAGTGCGTTCTGTTACCTCGTTCTGAGCAGCCGACCGTTTTCTAGCCATGTTGCGTATACGTACTCCTCGTAGAGTTCGTGCTGTGCGGGGGCTTGGTGTTGGGGTCCTTACCTTTACACAAGTCCAGTCCATGAACAGGGTGGGAGGAGTTCATGGACCAAGAATTGGTTGCTCCAGCGTGACCAGTTCTGTCACATGCCTTTGCTCTGTGAGATCCGTGAGAATAATCCTGATGATTTCAGGAACTTTCTCTGGATGACAGACCCTGTATTTCACCGTTTGTTGGCTTTGCTGACCCCCTATATCAGCAGGCAGGATACATGCATGAGGCAAGCCATCACTCCGGAGCAGAGGCTAGTCGCCACCCTGCGGTACTTGGAGACGGGAAGAAGCCTGCAGGACCTCAAGTTCTTGACAGGCCTCTCCCCCCAGGCTCTGGGTATCATTATCCCGGTGACCTGTTCTGCCATCATCCAGGTGCTGCAGAAGGACTATATTAAGATCAGATTTTTATCCTTTAATATCAAAGTTTATTGTCTAGAATGTTTGTTAATATATTGTATTTATTTCCTCATTCCTTAATTACCATGATTGTAATATTCTGTGAATAGGGATGAGCTTCGTGTTCGAGTCGAACCCATGTTCGACTCGAACATCGGCTGTTCGATTGTTCGTCGAATTGCGAACGATATGGGCCGTTCGCGCCAAATTCATGTGGCGCGTCACGGCCCATAATTCACTGCGGCATCGCAGTGCATTGCTTGCTGATGATTGGCCAAGCATGCACTATGACCCGCATGCTTGGCCAATCACAGCGCCGCCTTAACAGAGTGCCGTAATTGGCCAAAGCCAAGGAGGCTTTGGCCAATTATGGCTCAGGGGATTTAGTACACGCCCCACACTATATAAGGCCGCCTACACGGCGGCCCTGTGCAGTGTGTTCCTGTGTGCTGAGAAATAGAGAGAGAGAGAGACAGTGTCATTTCATTTGAGTTAGCTAGATTAGGCAGGACAGTCAGTCAATTAGCTGCACTTAAAGTGTATTGTCTATATATATGCATCCCAGGTGTTGCATATATATATATATATATATATATATATACACTGTATTCAGTTTAGCTAGATCCGTTCCTGTTATCTTCTAGACTATTTACATTTAGTGCAGTGCGTCCTGCTCACAGTGTTCAGCTAGATCCGTTCCTGTTATCTTCTTACTGACAGGCAGGCTTGTCTTGTTACAGTATTTTGAAGAAAATTGCTGGTGTTCTTTTGATCCTATTAGTACCACAGTCAGGCAGCTAGACTATTTACATTTAGTGCAGTGCGTCCTGCTCACAGTGTTCAGCTAGATCTGTTCCTGTTATCTTCTTACTGACAGGCAGGCTTGTCTTGTTACAGTATTTTGAAGAAAATTACTGGTGTTCTTTTGATCCTATTAGTACCACAGTCAGGCAGCTAGACTATTTACATTTAGTGCAGTGCGTCCTGCTCACAGTGTTCAGCTAGATCCGTTCCTGTTCTCTTCTTACTGACAGGCAGGCTTGTCTTGTTACAGTATATAAAGCTACCTGAAGAAAATTACTGGTGTTCTTTTGATCCTATTAGTACCACAGTCAGGCAGCTAGACTATTTACATTTAGTGCAGAGCGTCCTGCTCACAGTGTTCTGCTAAACCTACAAGTTAGTGGGGTGTGTCCTGCTCACAGTGTTCAGCTAGATCCGTTTCTGTTATCTTCTTACTGACAGGCAGGCTTGTCTTGTTACAGTAAATACAGCTACCTGAAGAAAATTGCTTGTGTTCTTTTGATCCTATTAGTACCACAGTCAGGCAGCTAGACTATTTATAGTTAGTGCAGTGCGTCCTGCTCACAGTGTTCTGCTAAACCTAAAAGTTAGTGGGGTGCGTCCTGCTCACAGTGTTCAGCTAAACCTACAAGTTAGTGGGGTGCATCCACCTCACAGTGTTCAGCTAAACCTACAAGCTAGTGGGGTGCGTCCTGCTCACAGTGTTCAGCTAGATCCGTTTCTGTTATCTTCTTACTGACAGGCAGGATTGTCTTGTTACAGTAAATACAGCTACCTGAAGAAAATTGCTTGTGTTCTTTTGATCCTATTAGTACCACAGTCAGGCAGCTAGACTATTTACAGTAAGTGCAGTGCGTCCTGCTCACAGTGTTCTGCTAAACCTACAAGTTAGTGGGGTGCGTCCTGCTCACAGTGTTCAGCTAAACCTACAAGTTAGTGGGGTGCGTCCACCTCACAGTGTTCAGCTAAACCTACAAGCTAGTGGGGTGCGTCCTGCTCACAGTGTTCAGCTAGATCCGTTTCTGTTATCTTCTTACTGACAGGCAGGCTTGTCTTGTTACAGTAAATACAGCTACCTGAAGAAAATTGCTGGTGTTCTTTTGATCCTATTAGTACCACAGTCAGGCAGCTAGACTATTTACAGTTAGTGCAGTGCATCCTGCTCACAGTGTTCTGCTAAACCTACAAGTTAGTGGGGTGCGTCCTGCTCACAGTGTTCAGCTAAACCTACAAGTTAGTGGGGTGCGTCTACCTCACAGTGTTCAGCTAAACCTACAAGCTAGTGGGGTGCGTCCTGCTCACAGTGTTCAGCTAGATCTGTTTCTGTTATCTTCTTACTGACAGGCAGGCTTGTCTTGTTACAGTAAATACAGCTACCTGAAGAAAATTGCTTGTGTTCTTTTGATCCTATTAGTACCACAGTCAGGCAGCTAGACTATTTACAGTTAGTGCAGTGCGTCCTGCTCACAGTGTTCTGCTAAACCTACAAGTTAGTGGGGTGCGTCCTGCTCACAGTGTTCAGCTAAACCTACAATCTAGTGGGGTGCGTCCTGCTCACAGTGTTCAGCTAGATCCGTTTCTGTTATCTTCTTACTGACAGGCAGGCTTGTCTTGTTACAGTAAATACAGCTACCTGAAGAAAATTGCTTGTGTTCTTTTGATCCTATTAGTACCACAGTCAGGCAGCTAGACTATTTACAGTTAGTGCAGTGCGTCCTGCTCACAGTGTTCTGCTAAACCTACAAGTTAGTGGGGTGCGTCCTGCTCACAGTGTTCAGCTAAACCTACAAGTTAGTGGGGTGCGTCCACCTCACAGTGTTCAGCTAAACCTACAAGCTAGTGGGGTGCGTCCTGCTCACAGTGTTCAGCTAGATCCGTTTCTGTTATCTTCTTACTGACAGGCAGGCTTGTCTTGTTACAGTAAATACAGCTACCTGAAGAAAATTGCTGGTGTTGTTTTGATCCTATTAGTACCACAGTCAGGCAGCTAGACTATTTACAGTTAGTGCAGTGCGTCCTGCTCACAGTGTTCAGCTAAACCTACAAGTTAGTGGGGTGCGTCCACCTCACAGTGTTCAGCTAAAGCTACCTGTAGAAGGTTGGTGGTGTTCTCATACTACAGGCAGGCAGTTGATTTTGCTAGCTGCAGTATCAGTACATATATATATATATATATATATATATATATATCCCAGCTTAGTGCAGCTACAGGCCATTAGTATGTCTGGAAGGCCAAGAAGGAGAGGCAGACAGTCACAAGCCAATAAGAGAGGGCAAGCAGGCTCTGTGTCTAGTGCTGGTCGTGGAGACGGTGCATCCTCATCAGCACGTGGCCATGGGACACGCTTGGCCTTTTTTTCGGCAGCTGGCCATGTTGAGCCGCAACATGCGGAAGACTTGGTCGAGTGGATGACCAAGCCGTCCTCATCCTCCTCATCCTCTCTCACCCATGCCCAGGGTACTTTGTCTGGCAAAGCAGCGGCCTCTTCCCTCGGCTCAATGTCATCAGTGACTCCTTCCCTAGCCCCACCATATCCTCCTGAGGAGTCCCTCGAACTGTTTGACCACAGTGTTGGGTACATGCTACAGGAGGATGCCCAGCGTTTGGAAGGCTCTGATGATGATACTGAGCTCGATGAAGGCAGTAACATGAGCACGGACAGAAGGGGTGCCCAAGAAGGACAGCAATCTGGCAGTGATGCTCCCCCTGCTGCAGCATACTGCCAGGTTTGCTCCAGTGATGAGGAGGGAGGGGATGATGAGGTCACTGACTCAACGTGGGTGCCTGATAGGAGAGAGGAGGAGGAGGAGGAGGCGGCACATCACCAACGAGGCAGGATGCCCTCCAGGGGCCAGCCTAAGGGCAGCACATTGACTGCATCACACCCCAAAGCTCCACATGTGCAGGGCACTGCAGTCTCTGCGCGTTATTCAAAAAGTTCTTTGGTGCGGGCCTTTTTTGAGACGAGTGCATCAGATCGCGCCGCTGCTATTTGCAACATATGTCTCAAGCGTATCTCGCGTGGCCAAAACATCTTCCGCTTGGGTACCACATGCTTGACCAGACATATGTTGACCTGCCATGCAGTTAGTTGGCAAGCGTATCTAAAAGACCCACACCAAAGAACAAAGAGGACCTCTCCTTGCTCCTTCAGTCCTCTCTGAGACCTGCACTGAGAGGAATGAAGGTGTAGAATTAGGTGTGTCACAGCCAAGTACTTGTGGGCAATCTGATTTTGGTACACCGACGTCAGATTGTACCAGGCAAATTTCCCTGCCCCAGCTGCTGCACCGCCGAAAGAAGTTTGCTCCCAGCCATCCACATGCCCAGCGGTTGAATGCTAGCTTGGCAAAATTGCTAGCACTTCAACTGCTGCCTTTTCAGTTGGTAGACTCTGCCCCCTTCCGTGAGTTTGTGGAATGTGCGGTTCCTCAGTGGCAGGTACCCAAACGCCACTTTTTCTCATGGAAGGCAATTCCGGCTCTCCACCAGCATGTGGAAGGCAATGTCCATGCCTCGCTGGACAGGGCGGTCAGCGGTAAGGTGTATATTACCGCTGACTCATGGTCCAGCAGGCATGGACAGGGACGTTACCTAAGTTTCACGGCGCATTGGGTGACTCTGCTGGCAGCTGGGAAGGATGCAGGACAAGGTGCAGTAGTGTTGGAGGTTGTTCCGCCACCACGCCTCCAAAATGCTAATGATTGTGACACACCTCTCTCCTCCACCCCCTCCTCTTCTTCTTCCTCCATGGCCTCTTCCTCGGAACCAGCGGTGCTCCATAGTCGTTCAAGGGGCTACGCAAGTACGCAGGCCAAAAGATGCCATGCGGTGCTTGAGCTGGTGTGCTTGGGGGACAGGAGCCACACTGGGGCAGAGGTTCTGTCAGCTCTGCAGGGGCAGGTTCAGAGGTGGTTGACGCCACGCCAACTTAAGGCAGGAATGGTGGTTTGCGACAATGGCACCAACCTCCTCTCTGCCCTCCGACAGGGACAAATGACCCATGTGCCCTGTTTGGCTCACGTCCTTAACTTGGTGGTGCAGCGGTTCTTGGGCAGGTACCCGGGCTTACAGGATGTCCTGAGGCAGGCCAGGAAAGTCTGTGTGCATTTCCACCGGTCATATAATGCCAGTGCTCGGCTGACGGACCTCCAAAAGGAGTTTAACCTGACCAAGAACCGCCTAATCTGTGACATGCCCACCAGGTGGAACTCAACGTTGGCCATGCTGCAGCGGCTGCACACGCAGCAGAGGGCCATCAATGAGTACCTGTGCGACTATGGCACCAGGACAGGGTCAGGGGAGCTTGTTTTTTTTTTCCCCACGCCAGTGGGCCATGATCAGGGATGCATGCACTGTCCTGTCACCATTTGAGGAGGCCACGAGGATGGTGAGCAGTGACAGTGCATGCATCAGTGACACTGTCCCCCGCTGCGTGGAATAATGGACAGGGCACTTGAGGCAGAACAGAGGCAGGAAGAGGAGGACTTCCTTAGCTCTCAAGGCCCCCTTTATCCAGACAGTGTTCCTGCGTGCCCGCCGATCACACAGGAAGAGGACGAGGAGGAGGAGGAGGAGGAGGAAGATTGTGTCAGTATGGAGGTGGAGCCTGGCACTCAGCATCAGCAGCAGTCTTTAAGGGATCAGTCCCAAGAAACACATGGACTTGTACGTGGCTGGGAGGAGGTGGCTGCGGACCATGTCGTCCTTAGTGACCCAGAGGACTCCGGACCGAATGCCTCAGCAAACCTACGCTGCATGGCCTCCCTGATCCACGTTACAAGGGTAAGGTTGCGGACCTTATCTTGCCATCGCAGAGGGAGCAGAGGATGAAACATCTTCGGGAAGCCTTGCAGAAAGGTCTGTGCAACGCGTTCCCAGAGACTGGGAGGTTACAAACTCCTGTTTCTGGACAACGTGTTGCTGAGGCTTCGGTCAGTCAAAGAAGGAGCGGTGGAGAAGGTGGCCGTCTGACCGATGCGTTCAGACAATTTTTTGGTCCGCAGCCCCAAGGTATGATCGGTTCCAGCAACCATCGCCAGCGTCTGTTTTACATGGTGCAGGAATACCTAGGGGCAAGATCAGACTTGGACACCTTTCCCATCGAAAATCCGCTGGGTTACTGGGTCTTGAGGATGGATCACTGGCCAGAGCTTGCACAGTATGCAATTGAGCTACTGGCCTGTCCTGCATCCAGGACAGGCCAGGCCAACATTTAGTGCTGCTGGAGGCGTGGTAACCGATCACAGGGTGCGTCTGTACACTGACTCGGTCAATCGACTGACCTTCATAAAAATGAATCAGTCTTGGATCACCACCAGCTACCAAGCACCTGATGCTGATGTAACCGAATAATTTTTTTTGAAATCTCAGATCCCTTCAAAGACTGCCTATGCTGATGCTGAGTGACTATCCCTGAGTAATTATCCTCTTCCTCCTCAATCATCACGCTGATAGCTTGTAAGAACATTTTTGGTTCTGGGCGCCACCACCAGTGCCTAAGGCACAATTTTTCAGCCCCTGTTTAACAGGGGCGTGTAATTACAATTTTTGATGTAATACTTTGCAGCAGGGCTCGTTCCTGCATTCCAACTAGAGTGTCTGTGAGGGGTTGCAGTGTTGTGGCACCAGCACCAGTGCCTAAGGCCCATTTTTCTGCCCCTGTTTAACAGGGGCGTGTAATTACAATTTATGATGCAATACTTTGCAGCAGGGCTCGTTCCTGTGTTCCAACTAGAGTGTCTGTGAGGGGTTGCAGTGTTGTGGCACCAGCACCAGTGCCTAAGGCCCATTTTTTCTGCCCCTGTTTAACAGGGGCGTGTAATTACAATTTTTGATGCAATACTTTGCAGCAGGGCTCGTTCCTGCGTTCCAACTAGAGTGTCTGTGAGGGGTTGCAGTGTTGTGGCACCAGCACCAGTGCCTAAGTCCCATTTTTTCTGCCACTGTTTAACAGGGGCGTGTAATTACAATTTTTGATGCAATACTTTGCAGCAGGGCTTGTTCCTGCGTTCCAACTAGAGTGTCTGTGAGGGGTTGCAGTGTTGTGGCACCAGCACCAGTGCCTAAGGCCCAATTTTTCAGCCCTTGTTTAACAGGGGCGTGTAATTACAATTTTTGATGCAATACTTTGCAGCAGGGCTCGTTCCTGCGTTCCAACTAGAGTGTCTGTGAGGGGTTGCAGTGTTGTGGCACCAGCACCAGTGCCTAAGGCCTAATTTTTCAGCTCCTGTTCAACAGGGGCATGTAATTACAATTCTTGATCTAATATTTCACAGCAGGGCCCTGTGAGGGCTTACAGTGTTGTGGCCACAGCAACACCTAAGGCCCAAATTTCTGCTGAGTATATAGGGCAGGACCCTACTTTCAAACAACTAACTTACAAACGACTCCTACTTGCAAACGGAAGGAGACAACAGGAAGTGAGATGAAATCTACCCCTAGGAAGGGAAATTCTCTCCTGTAAGAGTTAATATGGGAAAAACATTTCTCCTTTCCACTAATGCTTTCCAATCCATTGGGACAAAAAGTGAGGTGAAATCTTCTGAAGAGGAGGAAAGACAGCAAAACAAATGTCACAGGGGTGATAACCCTTCCCTATGTTTTCCAAAAAGCTTAAAAAAGATTTTTTGGCTGGAGCTAAACACGTTAAAAATGTACCCGTTCAAAATTACAAAGAGATTCTACTTAACAACAAACCTACAGTCCCTGTCTTGTTTGCACCGCCTGTATACTGCTGTTCAGAGTATATAGGGCCTGGTGGCCCCACACCTTTCCTTATTTTAATTTGGGTGTGGGGTTTCCCTTAATATCCATACAAGACCCAAAGGGCCTGGTAATGGAGTGGGGGGGTACCCATGCCATTTGTCTCACTGATTTTCATCCATATTGCCAGGACCCGACATTACATTAAACCCGCAAGCAGTTTTAAATGAGATTTTTTCCTTTAAAAATGACATTTGGTGCAGGGACTGTTCTAAACACGGGAAACACGCGTCACTTTACAGGCATACTATAGACACCCCTCAGGTACGATATTTAAAGGAATATTTCACTTTTTTTTTTTTTAACTTTAAGCATCATTAAAATCACTGCTCCCGAAAAAACGGCCGTTTTTAAAAGTTCTTTTTTGCATTGATACATGTCCCCTGGGGTAGGACCCGGGTCCCCAAACCCTTTTTAGGACAATACCATGCAAATTAGTTTTTAAAATGAGCACTTTTGATTTTGAACGTTCGAGTCCCATAGACGTCAATGGGGTTCTAACGTTCGTGCAAACTTTCGGTCCGTTCGCAGGTTCTGGTGCGAACCGAACCGGGGGGGTGTTCGGCTCATCCCTAGCTGTGAATGTCCCCTTTGTCCTCATACATGCTGGAATTTTAGGTAATTTTTTTTTGTCCTTCATACATATTTGCCTTCACTTACCTCCCCAGCATGCTCTCCTGGCCCTATATCCACCTCGTCTACTCAATTAACAATGTATTTTGTCAGCTCCATAGTAGTGCTTTACCCTAAATACCCCATAAAATGTTGAAAATTGTGATGTGTGTTTGAAATTCAGGCAGAGTGCCAGAGGCTTTTTTTTGTGTCCCAAAATCATTTAGGAACCCTCCCTCCCCCCAGCTGATAACAATCCTCTATCTGCTGACTTTGCCAAACCCATACACACTATACCCACCTCTTTTGTGGTGAGATTTATGGATGAATTCCCCAAAACATGTAGTGCAAGGGCCAGCCTAAATACTTTCAAATGGTACTGTTTGAATTTTTTGTATCCTATTATTATCTTGATAGCTAATAGCAGAATGTAAAAATGTGCTAAAATGTGTACAGTGTGTATTTATATCTTTGTATTATGACACTTCTTACCTGTCCAGTGGGCTGACAATAGTGTAAAGTAAGGAGGGGCTGGCCAAAGTAATACACATTATTTAGGCATTCATCTCTCAATGAAGTGGAGAGGGTTACCTGTCAAAAACATCCCCCCCATAACATTTTACAAATGGCCCATGGGGGGGAATCTGATAGTTGGACCTTATACCTTGGTCTTTAAATACTCCCTAAAATAAATGTTATACTGATGTTGGCTAAGAAAGTTTGTGTCTAATCTGCTTTCCATGTTTACGTGCAAAATGATTAATTTCTTTTTCTTGTTTGACTCCACAGTTTCCTTCCACGCCACAGGAATGGCAGACTGTGGCCTCCCACTTTGCCCAGCGGTGGGACTTTCCTAACTGCGAAGGGGCAATTGATGGGAAACACGTCAACATCATCCCAACACCCAACTTGGGGTCATACTATTACAACTACAAGGGGTTCAATAGTATTGTGATGTTGGCGGTGGTGTCGGCTACTTATGTGTTCCTGTGTGTTGATGTAGGGAAGAATGACCGGATGTCCGATGGTGGAGTCTTTGCCCAGACGGAGTTCTACAGGCATCTCCAGAATGGCAGCTTGGATTTGCCAGCTCCAGAAGACAATGTGGAAGGACTCCCATTAGTCTTCGTTGCAGATGAAGCATTTGCGCTGGGGGACCATCTTATGCGGCCATTCCCTATGAGGACCCTCACCCCGGACCAGAGGGTTTTTAATTACCGGCTAGCCAGAGCCAGAAGAGTGGTGGAGAACATGTTTGGAATCATGGCCAGCCAGTTCCGCCTATTTCTTACACCCATACACATGGCGGAGTATAAACTGAATCATATCATCCTGGCGTGCTGTGTTCTCCACAACTTTTTAAGGCGAAATTCTGCCAACTATGCAGCCTCAGTTGGGCTTGAGGCCGGAATTCAAGTAAATGAACCAACCCTGACGGCGCTAGAGGCTGGCCGTCCTGGCTTGCCCCCCCCCTGAGTGCCCGCGAGGTCCGTCTTAGATACCTTGATTACTTTGCGGGTAGGAGGGCCATCAATATGCCAGACAATGTCTGATACATTTTTAAAATAAAAAAATCATTTTAACTACTAAAATCTTTGGTGACATTTACTGCTTGTGTTTCTTTTAGCGGACCCTGACAGAAATGTGGGGAGTCCTGAAAATGTTGTGATTGTGTAACATTAAAAAGCACTGTTGGTTGTTATTTACTAAAGGAAAATACACTTTGCACTACAAGTGCACTTGAGCCTGCACTGAAACTGCACTTGTAGTGCAAAGTGGATTTGTCCTTAGGAAATAACCCCCATTGTCACTGAAAACAACAATTTTACCACAACAAAATTTTAGGAGCATTGAAACAATAATCCACACATTCTTGAGTATCAATCTTTTTAATAACAGCACAATCACATGTGCATTTATAAAAGGTTTTTAAAACAAACCAAAAAACAAAATGTTTGTTGTATAACAATTTTTGGGTCACATTAATAAAAGTAGAAATGTCCATTTAAGGTGTTTTTTAAGGTAAAACAGGCATGTTTCAAACAAACAAGAAATACACAAATCTGGAACTTACAAAGTTCAAATTTTGTAGAAATTTAAGGCAATATCAGACATGAGTATTTATAAACTGTGTTTGATATTGCGTTCAGCAGATGGGGTGATGTCACTCCTGGAAAAGCCAAATTTTGAAGATGCACACAAATTGCCGAATGTCAACATGTGCTAGCTGCCATCAAGGGGGATCAAGGGACGTGTTTTGGGGGTGCAATCCCTTCCTCTCAGCTACTTTATTATTGAGGAAAGGGTTGCACCCCCAAAATGCCTACATTGATCTCCCGTGATGGCAGATAGCACATGTTGACACACTGTGTGCATCTTCAAAATTTGGCTTTTCTATAAAATGGCAAAAAATGTTAAAATCTCTTCCATTACAAATACCACAAAAAAGTCAGGGATTTGGAGGTGTTTTAAACTCTCCCTAAAACATCAATGATGTTCTTCATTTTAGCTTTTAACATCAGTGATGTTTTTCTGGATGTTTTCCAAGTCCCTATTACACCCCATGATCTCCCCGATCAGGATATGTGCACTTTCACTGGTGAAATGACCTGGATCCACAACATCACGATCACCTAAAAATATAAAAACAAAAACACACCATGTATTATAAATCTGCCGGCATCCATCTCTTACCTGAGCCTGTGGTCGCAGACACTCACCTGTTGTGGTCAGACATTGCATGAAATTCACACCGCTTTGCTGTACAGAGCACATGCGATGTCTGTGCATTGGAGTCACACGAAAATGTGCAGGAACCTTTTTTTCCCCCGCACTGGAATTGGATTGCATGGGTGTTTAAACCCATGCGATCCGATTCCTGTCTGAATTCACATTGTTCACTGCGATCTGGGAACCTATCAGGGGGTGTCATTAACTATGTATTGATACCCACAGCGGTTTGCAGAGGGCAGTGTGAACAGCCTGCAAGAGAGATGCGATGAGGGAACCGGCACTGGAATTGTGCTGGTTCCCGTATATGTGTGAACCGGGGCTTAATATAACCATAAGATCTTACAAGGAGTAAGCCCTATCCTACTTAAGGGGAAGGAATAGTGTTTCCATATTTATTATTATTATTATTAATAATATTTAGTGTTCTCTTTTTAAACCAACAGATAAACCTTTAGGCTTCTTTTAACAATACATCTTAAATTGTGATTACCACTTTGTTAAAAAATGACGAGTGTTCACAGAGATTTAGAGCTAGAAGTTACGTTTTTTTTTTTTTTTTTGAGAAATTACTTAAAATCAATTAATAGGAACATTTCACAGAAATCCCTATTTCTGAATGGATTATAGCCACCTGATGGGACCTCAATGTAGATATTTAATAGACTATCTCACTAAAACTTCTATGCAGAAGATGCCTAAAACTTTACTTGGTGCAGCCATCTTGGGAAAAGCAGTGAACCAATCACACAAGACTGATTTGGGGTAATTTACAATAAGATAGAAGGTTCACTTTGCAAGGAAATTCATACTTTGCGAGCAATTTTATCCTAGCTTAGTGAATAGAGTGTAGCTCTGCTGTCACGTACCTGGTAATAGAGCATGACGCGGAGAGGCAGGCAATCTCTTACACCTCCAGCTCAGTACCCCTGATAAGGTAACAGGAGGCAGGAGAGCATGGAATGACATGAGTACCTGACAGTTACAATGATGGCTGCAGATGAAAAGTTTGTGTGCACTAACATGCAGACTGGATGGTAACACAGGGCAGCAAGCACAGCGGGTGGATAGAGGGTGAGCAGGCACTTGGCAGGCTGGCAGGCCACAGACAGCTTGCACTTGGCAGGCTGCAGGAGAGAGGATGTCAGCCACAGGCTGGACACAGAGCAGGGTCAGGGAAGCCAGGTCATACACCAGTAGGCACATTAGGAACAGAGCAGCAGGCAAGAAAGTAGTCAGGTTGGCAATGGTAAGCAGACAGGTGGAAGGATCAGGCAGAGACATGGTCAAAAGCAACCCGGTGGTTGGTTCAGACAAACGGAACTGGTAGAAGGTTAGCAGAATGCTGTAGACCATAAGGCAAAGTTCTAGTGCAGCAGTGATGTTTAAATAGCCCACTAGATGTCAATCTAGTAGCGGGCGTGCGCCCTGTCATGCGTATTGGCGTGCATACGTGTGCGTGCGTGCACATGTGCATGAGCAAGGGTATGACTAACAGGAATTCTCTGTCTGCGCATAACTATGCATCTGGGCATATTTCACCTTTCCTGACATCTGCTGACTTTTCTTTGTTTTCTTTGTTTTTCTTGCATGTGATTGGGTATCCTTTGCAAAGTGAGTTTCCACCATGTTCATTAAGCTAAAGCTCCCCAGCAAAGTAAACAGCATGTTTGCCTTTAGTAAATCAAACCCAATGACACTAGTATTATAAAGGAAGTGCCATATGAATTTTATTTAACACCTTTAGACCTTTAGAAAATTACAGAATTTGCAAATAGGAATACAATAACTTGTATTAACGTTAAACTACAAAACAAGTTTGTGTTTAGCAACACTGCAACACTGGTATTATAATTTTAAATCATGTATATGTTGTGCTGTTTCTATATACAGTATATATAGATATATATCTATATATAGATATATAGATATATAAATATACAAATGTTGCAGATGCATTTAATAACTAGATGCAAAAAAATAATATTATATGTACATAGTTATGTCTATACTCACTGGAGGATTTCCTAACAGTTCCTGTCCTGGATAGGAAGTTAGGCACAGTCTATCTATTCTTCCACGCCCGATGGGGAGGCAGACAAAAATAAAAACCTAGCTCAAAATCCTAACCATTCCCCATTCCACCAAGCTAAAAGAACAATTTTTGCTGGAGCAAAGATTCAAGATATAATCCACCTCTGGGGTTTATAGGGTTAGTAATATTAACTATAGCAATTTTAAAAGATGATCTGTTTGTATAGGAATCACCAAGAAATCCCCATGTTATTTCTAAAACACACTTGTTTTGTTTATCATAGAATCTATTTAACTAGGTTGGTAGGAGTAAAAAAAAAAAAATTAAACTGGAATATAATCCTCTTGCTATATTAAAACACACATCAGTTTTAGTGTGAGTACTGAATGCTTTCAGGGGTGTTATTAAACGGAAGCCTTTTAAGTTGACATTTTCTTTCAGAACAAGCTTATCAAAATAACCTCTTGTAAAGGTTTAACAAGAATACAGCTTCACAAAAATATTGAACGTCTGTAAAGTGTATTATGTCACATAATACTAAAGTGACTTGAGTGAAAGTTTTAACAATAACCATCCAGTATAGGATTCTATTACAAGGTATTTATATAATATGTATATAATGTTTATAGACCATTGATCAGTCATGTAGTTCAAAGGAGAACTGAAGTTGGGAGACTTTGGAGTTATATTAGGCCAAACAAAATATTATCTTTTTTTTTTAAAACACTGCATCCAAAATAACAAAATGCATTTATTGGTTAGTATCTGTTATGGGCTATTTATCATATATATCATATATATAATATATATATATGATATAATATAATATTTTTATATAAGGGTTCTCTATGGTTTAACCACTTGCTTACTTGGCACTTAAACCCCCCTCCTGCCCAGACCAATTTTCACTCTTTGAATGACAATTGCGCGGTCATACAACACTGTACCCAAATTACATTTTTATCATTTTTTTCTCACAAACAGAGCTTTCCTTTGGTGGTATTTGATCACCTCTGGTATTGAAAAAATAAAAAAAGACCAAAAATTTTGAAAAAAATACAAAACAGTTTTATATTTTGTTATAAAATTTTGCAAACAGGTAATTTTTTCTTCTTTTCTCATGTACGCTGATGAGGCTGCACTGACAGGGTGCACTGATGGGCACCGATAGGCTGCATTGGTGGACACTGATAAGGAGGCACTGATGGGCACTGATAAGGAGGCACTGATGGGCACTGATAAGGAGGCACTGATGGGCACTGATAGGTGGCACTGGTGGCCACTGAGAGGTGGCACTGATGGGTACTGATGGGTGGCACTGAAGGGCATTGATAGGTGGCACTGAAGGACACTAATAGGTGGCACTGATAGCTGGCACTGATATGTGGCAGAGATGGGCAGTGATTGGCACTGGTAGGTGACACTGATAGGCAACACTGCTAGGTGGCAATGATGAGGCATTGATTGGCACCACTGGTGGGCATTGATAGGTGACACTTGTGGGCATTGATAGGTGGCACTGTTCTACACTGCTGGGCACTGATTGATGGGCACTGATATGCACTGTGGGCACAGATGAGGTGGCTGTGCCTCTTCCTCTTCGGGACTGATGTTCCTTACACAGAAGCCAGTGATTGGCTGTCAGCATAAGGAGTAAAAAAAAAACGATTACCGATCTTCTGTTTACATCATGTAATCAACTGTCATTGGCTGACAGCTTATCACGTGACTCTGGGATCACAGAGCATGCCGTGCGCACCCTGTAGACAGTGTGCAAAAGGGAAGGCCATCTATTGACGGCCTCCCGGTAATGTAGGTCCGTGCTGTAGCCGTCAATAGTGTAGACGGGAAGGGGTTAATAAGGAAAGAGTCTGAGTGAAACCCAGAGTAAGATACATATGCTTTGGTGTTTTGGTATGGGGCTGAAACCCATTGTAAAAAGTGTGAGCCAAACCCCCAGCACTGTAGGATAGAGCCAGGACAGTGTATCAAACGCTTTGAGAAATGAAGCATGAGGGGATGCAGCGGGTGCGGGCGATATATGCTAGAAGTGTAGCTCATCTGATATTGTCTCCTGCTTGGTAGGAGGGGATGAACCCTATTTGGTCTTTGTGAATAAAAGTGCCAATTAATAAGTTAAGGTGAGATGCAAGCACTTTAGCCAGGAGTTTGATGTCTAGGTTGAGTATGGATATTGGCCTGTAGTTGGACCAAGTGGTGTCATCAGTGTTGGGTTTAGGCATTCAGTATGGAAGGAATAGCCCAAGAGAAGTGAGTTGTATGCCTCTAATAAAAGAGGGGTAAGGAGGGCAGCAAATTTCTTGTAGTAAGCTGCCGGGAATCCATCTGGGCCTGGTCGTTTGCACGGTTTTAGGGTGTTTATAGCTAATATAATTTCTTCCGTCGTGATTGGTGTTTCTAAAGTTTCTCGGTGGGCTGAGGAGAGGGGTGGAAGTCAGATAGAGAAGAGGTGGTCACCCAGTTGGGGTTGGTCAAGTGCATTGAAATCTTTATATAATGTTGAAAGACGTCTATGGAATTCTAGTAGAATTTTAATGGGATTACTGGAGTAGGAGTCCTTAGTCAGTTTTAGACGAATAGTCTTTGGGATATAATCAGCTTTGCAGAGTGCTAGGGCTTGGAATGTGTTTGGTTTGTTTGCTTTAATGTATAGAGTGTTGCGATCTGCGGAGGTGTTTTTCTGCCGACTCTGTCAGGAAGAGATTGAGTTCTAGGCGTAATTTTTCATAGGAGCTTTTATTCGATAGAGTGAGCGAGGCGTTGAGCTGTAGGTGGGGTAGGAGATTTGTCCAGAAATGGGTATATCACCTGATTGGAATCACCACATAGCAGGAACATTCCTTGTTTGTGGGAATCCACTACCGATAGCAAGTGGGAGAGGAAGGAGACTGGGTGTTTGTTGGGAGCATAATAGGAGACAATTGTAACTACACTATCTGGGAGAGTGCCAGAAAGTATTAAATAGTGACCTTCTGGGTTTCTGATCTCCGCCAGGGGTGAAAATGGTGTGGAGCGGTGGAATGTGATAAGGACCCCAATTTGTTTGCTGTGAGAAGAGGCTGTGTACACTTGAGGATATTGGCAGCCAAAGATTTTGGGGGTAGAGTTAGTGGAGAAATGCATCTCCTGTAAAC
This sequence comes from Aquarana catesbeiana, assembly GCF_042186555.1. NCBI lineage: Eukaryota > Metazoa > Chordata > Amphibia > Anura > Ranidae > Aquarana > Aquarana catesbeiana. The sequence goes on from NC_133325.1 coordinate 477,380,803, forward strand.
AAACCACTTGGGCTGAGAGTGCTGAAAATTAACAAAATGTTTTTTTTCGTTTAGTTGGGGAGTTGAAGCCCTGAACATTAAGGGAGGCTATTAGTAAGGCTTAAAGTGGTTATGTATTGACTCACAAATAACCTTGGGGCTGAGGGTACCTCTCTAGGGAGGAGAAAAGAGGGAGGAGGGGGTGTGAGTTCATGTATAAGAAAGGCAGAAGAAGGATAGAGAGAGGAACAGAGGGGGAAATGTGGTAAGCACTACAGGAGGGTAGGGTAGTGATGAAAGTGGAGGTCCTACGGTGTAGAGATATCTACACAACTACTGGACCCAAAAAAGGGAAGTCCTAAAAGTACCTGGAAAATAAACCAGAAATATGTACAGTATATATATAAAAAGATATGGAACAGAGGTGCTTAAGGACTAGGTAGGGGTGCAGTAAACAGTCTCCAGGACTATAACAGCCTAAAAAAGGAGATAAACAAAGTGAAATAGAACTGTACCGAGATAAAAACAAAACTCAACATTGCTTATAACATAGAGAACTTAAACCAACATTTGATGGACCCCCGTGGGATACACAATATGAATGAGGGGTAATGTTGTTGGTATGGTAAATAAACTTTGGTTTGTAAGAACAAAGATAAATCATTGGGTGTAGAATAAGAGTGTGCCACAGTTAATAGCGGCATGGAAGCCACTAGGACTTAGCAGGAGTGCAAGATAATTTGGTAAACTTATAGTAACAAAGATATCTAAAGATATACCGTAGGTGGCTGGCAATATATACTGTATAGGTAGTTGCAGAAGTAAGGGTGAGCCTGGGTCTCCTCGCCCATTCTAATGAGCGGGGAGAGCAGAGCGAGGTTCTAGTGAGCCACCATGGGTAATATGGGTTGGAGATCAAGGATGGTGGATGCCTTGTATGCAGGAGGGATCTAGGTCATTTAGAGAGGGAGAAATAGGTAGTTTCCCTGTAGGTGAGAATGGAGCCAAAGCAACCAGAGTCATTTAATCACCCATTTAACAAAACAATACCGCTAGCATGTAAACTGTGACCGGTTAAGGGAGGGAGGGTTGGGAGGGTAAGGGAAGGTAAGGTTTGGGGCTAAGGGATGGGGATGGAAGGGGTAAGGATAGGAGAGTCTTAGGCCTGGAGCTAACAAAAAACATTATGGATTATTAATGGAACTGGCGGGGGACGTGGCTAACCGCGGACCGTGATGGCTGCTTGAGAGTGGAGCTCCTGCATACTGAAACACACAGCGGCACAAATTAGCTTCCCAGGGAGCCACATAAATACCCCAACAAGGCGACTGATACCCTCCACACCCAGATCGCAATGTCCAGGAAACGAAAGGACAATCGGAGGCCGCAGAAATTGACCGACTACTTCACCCATCAGCAGCAAGAAGGTAGGAAAGATGGCGCCGGCTCATCCTCTACCCCGATACACAGCACACACTCTCCACCGCCCCCATCCACCTCTAGCAGCAAAAATAGCAGTTCCCCTGTGAGCCCCCAATCCTAGCCAAACACACCTCCATCTGCCAGCCCTGCTAAGGCCAGATTCAGGATGGCTGGCCCTGGATGCAGTCCGGTGATCAGGCATGAGGGAAATTCCAGGGAGGACACTAGGGAGCTACCTGACAGGATAGAGAAATTCCCTACCACAAACCAGCCTGTCATGGACACTGTACTGAAGGACATGCTGCTCTCGCTGCGGAGCACAATACAGGCTGACATGATGTCCTCCATGCAAAACTTCAATAAAGACATACAAGAGGTGGAATCAAGGGTGGACCATATTGAATGTAAAATGGGGGAATTTGCTTCCACTATTAACGATTTAGTGGATGCCCATGATGAGGATGAGATGGAGAGTATCAAGGCAAAAATGGCGGATATGGAAGACAGATGCAGACGGAATAATCTGAAAATCAGAGGTATTCCCGAATCCATCCCACAGGGGGATCTGAGGGCCTATGCTACTACTCTGTTCACAGAAATCATTCCTGATTTAACAGAGCTTGACGTCACTATGGACAGGATCGATCGCTTCCCCAAACCATCCTAGCTTCCTGATCAGACACCGAGGGATGTAATTATGCAATTACATTTCTACCATGTCAAGGAACAACTGATGGTGGCAATGCGTACCAAGGAGCGCATCCCACCTCAATACCAACACCTGCAGGTTTATGCGGACCTGTCACAGTACACTCTGTAAAAAAGAAGAAGCTTGGCTACTATAACCAAAACACTCAGGAACCACAAGATAAATTACAGGTGGGGGTACCCGACAAACATCACCATCACTAAAGATGGGAACACACACATAGTGACATCGCTGGAGAAGGGCCTATCCTTGCTGAAGGAGTGGCGAATTGTCCCTGAACCAGCAATCCCAATCTCCCTAAAAAAGTACCACAAGTGGAAACAGGATGGAGAATGTTCACTGCAAAGAACTCCAAGAAACACGTCTGAACCCGGTAAGCATACCCAGGAACTTTGAGTCCCAGGAGAAGGGAGTATCCATCTCTGCAACGAACTTGACCCTCTAATTACACTTGAGCAGCAGCAAGCTGCATTCGAGTGAACAGTTATACCACATTGACCCGGGCAGTTAGCCCGCTTGGTTAACAATGTTTTGTTTTTCTCAGGAATTTGAACCCCAGCTTTGTACTCTGACTCTTTTTGTTATGTTTCTTTTTAATGTTTTTTTTTCCTATTCATCACAGTATGTTCCTACGAACAAACTGAAATACCTTAAGTGCCGCATACAGGACAGTACACGTGATCAATCCACACGCCAGCAGAGGTGCAAGACCAACCCCAAGGTTCAACACCAAGGTACAAACAAAATCTCTATACACCCATCCACGGTGGAGCTTCATAACGTGAGTACTACTATTAAAACCTCTATGCACTCTTTTCACAATAAGAGCAATTCTCACTTTGGCCACAGGGGGGAACACTTCCCTCAGAAATCAGCTCCCCTTAAAAAGAGCAGCTTTATCTTATCCCTAATCCGTCCACATGGGGGTGCCATTTTTATCTATTAATGCAAAAGGCCTTAACCACCCAGCTAAGCGCAAATCACTGTGGACCGAAGCCCTACAATTCAAGAGTGATATCCTGTGTGCACAGGAAACGCACTTATGTGCAGAGGCACAGCCCAAACTCTCACCTCTCTACAACCCTAACTCTCATCAAATTAAATTCCTTAACAAATTGCTAAACAAGATAGAAATGCACAAGAGAGGGACCTTATTGATATGCAGAGATTTTAAGACAAAGCCATAATGGATTCAACCTCCACATCTACTCGTACAGACCCCTCTCTTTTCAATACAATGCATCAACACAACTTGTATGACGCCTGGCGATGCCTCCATGTGGGGGAAAGAGACTACTTTTTTTTTCTACACCCCACCGATCTTACTCCCGCATAGATCTTTTTCTTGTGGATTAGGGTCTCTTATTAAGAACAACAAAAATGATGATTAACACAATAACCTGGTCAGACCACGTGTCAGTGACTCTTACCATAAAAGACTCCTTATCTTTTGGTGCTAAACCGATATGGAGAGCCAACTTACTTCTCCTACAGAGAGAAGATACCAGGAAAATCCTAGAAAGTCATCTAAATGATTATTTTGCTGATAATGTGAACCCTGTGAATGACTATTTTGTCCTGTGGAACGCCCACAAAGCGTTCATGAGAGGCATTTTTTATCAAATTGGGTGCAAGGGTAAAGAGGCAGAGGCAAAAACACATAAAAGAACTTACTGACAGCATCCGTGAATTAGAAATCTTAAATAAGCAGGACCCTTCACCATCTGTCTGTCGTAGATTATCACAGATCAGATATGACCTCAGAATGTGTCTTCTAGAAAACTTTGAGAAGATTTCCAGACGATTAAAAATGACTTATTATGCCCATGGCAATAAAGCGGGGAAAACCCTAGCCCAACGCCTGAGTAGCTGTAGATTTAAAGCTAGAATCCCTTACATAATACATCCTATCGCTAAAGATAAACATAAACTTCTACGTATCCCTATATAATCTAGAGAAAGACCCCTTCACTCACCAACCTGATCCTGAAATGATAACAAAATATCTAGCCAAACTATCCCTCCCCCAGCTCACAACAGACCAACTACAACAACTAAACTCACCCTTCAGTCTTCTGGAAGTGAACGCAGCTACCGCCCAATAAATCCCCAGGCCCTGACGGGTTCATAGGGGAATACTACAAATCTTTCCACCTCAAGACCCTTGCACCTCATTTGGTCCACTTGTATAATGATGCTGCTGCCTCTTCCTCTTTCCCCTCAGAAATGCTCAAGGCGTTAATTATAACATTACCCAAGCCAGGGAAAGACTCATCCACCCCACAAAATTTCAGGCCTATTTCACTCCTTAATAATGATTTGAAATTATACGCAAAACATACCGTCCTACGATTAACAGACACCCTCCCCGACCTTATACACCCTGATCAATCTGGGTTCAACAAAGGGTTTCAGACCTCGGATGCCACTAGACACCTTATCAACAGTATCCACAGCGCAAAAATGGGGGGAACGCCTTCTCTGCTCCTGGCTTTGGATGCGGAGAAGGCGTTCGATCGCATACACTGGGGTTATCTGGCTAAAGTACTAAATGCTTTTGGCTTCACAGACCATATATTTTCAGCCATCATGGCCCTATACACTAGCCCTACAGCCCAGGTGTATACTTCAGGAGTCCTTTCAATACCATTTAATATCACGTCAGGGATGCCCTTTATCTCCATTAATATTTAATCTGCTAATGGAGCCCTTGGCATGTCACATTTGTAGCCACACCCAAATAACAGGATTTACAACATACAACTTGTCACACATCATCAGCCTGTTTGCTGATGATGTTATCTTAATCCCTGGCTTCGGTACACAAAACATTGAAAATGTTTAATCATCTCTCTTACTATAAAGTGAATGAATCTAAATCTTACATTTTGGGACTGAATGTTCCTCAGGTACTGCAAAAGAAACTCTCAAAAATGTATCCATATTCATGGGACAGTACAGGTATTAAATACCTAGGTATCACCCTAACACCAAAAACAGAATACCTATACAAAGCTAACTATGCCACATTTATAGACAAATTAAAATTGAAGTTCCATGACCTAGCTAAAGTAGAACTTTCATGGTCAGGCAGAATAGCAGCTTTTAAAATGAGTCTCTTACCCCAATTTATATACTTATTCAGAACTCTCCCTATACCAGTACCTAATTCCGTTTTCACAACAGCCCAGTCATTACTTAACAAATATTTATGCCAAGGCACGAATGCAAGGTGCGCTTTCTCAAAACTGGTTACGTCCAATGTGAAGATATAGGAAATATAGGAACCATATCTTTTTATAAATTCAGGGTTCCTCTTCAATATGAAATTGTATTCTCATTTTACTTGTTTTTCTCTTTTGTTTCTGAATTCTTTTGGTGTTGCAACACATGTGGATGACCAGTTGACATTAAAATGTTCTGCCAATGATCTGACACAATTCTCGGAATATGAGATAGGGAAAGATGTTGACATAGAAGGTCCCTGTCTAAAAGCCAACTTAACTTCTTTCCAAGTAATTATTCCTACAATTATTTCTCCCTTTCTGTCAAAACAACTTGTCAGTTTGAAATATTTTGGGTTATGATGACCCCTAAAAGTTAGTCTTTCTAGCCAAACTGTTAGCTAAACCTGTGTTGAAATACTTAATGAAATGCGTACTTGTGATGTGTAACTTTGGGCTTGTGCCCACCATAAGATTACTGTATAACCATTCTCTATAAAACTCCTACTGCCTTGTAAACTTCATCGCATTATTCCAAAGAAGTGCGATCCATTCTGAAGTAAACCATGTATGAGACAATGCAGCTGGCGTTGATGTCCTTTATTTCAAGGTTCAACTATACATTTGGTGACCCCGAACGTTTCTTCTTGTTTGCATCTCCACCACCGGCTCTCCACCCTCTCCAGGACAGACAGCAGCAATGAGGCCTCAGGTGAGAAAACTTTTATTTTCTCATTATAAATACTGTCTTTTCTGTACGGTGTTGAGGGACCGGTTGGGGGAGTGCAGCCACAGAAGGTAACACGTTTCCTATTTTGATTTTGCCTGCATACTTGTCTCTGTATGGTTACTAAAGAATGTTAAAGGTACCTATTATAATTTAAAGCATGCTAAAGAATGATCATTTTAAGCGCTTGACTTTTTCTCCTTGTCTCCAGAAATGACAATATATATATATTGTATAAAGGGATGTATAAGTGCAGGTACCACAATTTCTAGAGAGTGAATAGAAGTTGGTGGTGGTGTTGTTTTTCTTCGTGTATGTTTTTTTTTGTATGTTTTTTTTTTGCGTATTTGTGGTCCTAAGGCGGATAGATATTGCCTTCAGCGGATAGCCACAAGTGAGTTGAATGACCTGCTGTGTGTTCTCTGGGATAGGGAGTCTAGATAGGGACTAGCCCTTTGCCACTCAGAAAGGAGACGTCCTTCTGAGAGTAGAACGAGCCAGATATCTCAACTTATGTACTGGGCTGCTGGTACACAGCCATAATGTTAAACGGTGGAGCTCTCAGTCCCGGAGTTCCAAATTATTGTCATTTCTAAAGAGACTAATGAGAAATTGTGATAAATATGGAAAAAAAAATGTTTTGCCTGTCATGAATACATTTGGGTTAACAAAAAAGAAAAAAAAGTTATTGAAAATAGCAAAAGCAATAGGGCTAAGTATTGTTAAATTGCAACCAAGTGCTCCTATCATCAAAATGATGGTGAGTGGAGACCCAGATGCCCTGAAACATCATGTAAAATGGTAAAATGGTGTAAATTAACAAAAAGGGGGCCACCAGAGAGGTCCCCCTAATACACCTACAGTTGATGCATTGTTTTATTTGCTTTTTAAAAGGTCTGATTGTGGGGGGATTGAATGTTTAGCAGCCTGGAAAGAGTTATCTAGGAAAAATATAAAACCACCCCCCTATAAAATGTGTTCAGAGAAAGCTGCTTTACAGGTAGAAGATGAGGATGAAATGCCCAATGCTTGGGCTTCCCCTTATGATACGATAAGAAAAGAATTATTAGGAGCATCTGCACCTATGGTATAGCAAGTGGAGACTACAGGAGGGGAGTCAGCTAATGGGGATACAGGAGACCACTCCAAGTATTATGACAGAAACTCCACAGTGTAGACTCATAGGTAAACTTGTTAAAGCGGAGTTCCACACAAAAATGGAACTTCCGCTTTTCGGAACCCTCCCCCCCTCCGGTGTCACATTTGGCACCTTTCAGGGGGGAGGGGGGTGCAGATACCTGTCTAAGACAGGTATTTGCACCCACTTCCGGCATAGACTCCCATGGGAGTCTATGCCTCTTCCTGTCCCCACCGCGCTGTCTCCTGGGAACACACAGATCCCAGGAGAGAGCGGGGACCACTCGGGACGCGCAGCGCGACTCGCGCATGCGCAGTAGGGAACCGGGAAGTGAAGCCGCAACGCTTCACTTCCTGATTCCCCCACCTAGGATGGCAGCGGCAGCTGCCGAGAACCGAGCGGGTTCTCGGCGTCCCCTGCCGACATCACTGGACCCTGGGACAGGTAAGTGGCCATGTATTAAAAGTCAGCAGCTGCAGTATTTGTAGCTGCTGGCTTTTAATATTTTTTTTTTTTGGCGGTGTGGGTGAACCCCAGCTTTAATAAACAGTATTCCCCACATTACCGTAGAGAACAATCATTCTATGATGTAGATAATACAATGACATTTGAAAAAGATGGGGAACTGTGGCAGTATACTCCAGCAAGAGCAGATGCTTTAGCAAGATTTAATAAATTAAGTAAATTGGATACTAATACTCCTCCAGTAGGGAGTTCTAGAGATCATGTCTCGCCTGTGTTAACTAGGCAACAGGTAAAACGCTTGGGATTACTACCCCAGCATACCCCAGAAGATAGACTAAGGACAAAAGAGTATTTTAAATCCAAATTAGAACCATTTGGGCAAATGCCCTTGAGAGAGGTAGCTTTACCGGGGGAAGAAGATGACCAGGGTAATTACACCGCAAGAATAGGAAAAGTGTATGTCCCCTGGAAACCTAATGAAATTAGGGCAATTATTGCTGATCTACCCAACTTAGAGAAATGTCAGAAGAAATGGTATAAAAAGTTGATGTGGATAGAGAAAACGTAACGAGTTACATATATGAATATGTGGATCTTGATTGATTGTGCAGTGTCAAAAAAGTATGTGGATGTATGGAATGTATTTGCAAAATATGCAAGCATTGATGGATGTTGTTCAAAAGAAAGGTGAGGATGTGTTAGATTACTGGAATAGATTCAAAAGATGCTATTCAGAAGCATACTGATTGGATTCCAGATGATGAGAGTGATATGAAGCGAGCAAAGTTGGTGAATGTATTGGTGGGTGGAATGTTGCCTGAGATTAGGGAAGAAATAAAGCTTCGTTCGGTGGGATGGAGAAAGAAACCTGCCCCTGAATTAGTTGAGATTGCTCAAATAGCTTACAAAGTGTTAAAAAAAAAAAGGAAAGACAAGGTAGAAAAGAAGGAGAAAACAAAAATGATGAATATACAACTACCAGAGGTTAAGGAAAAAGTCCCTGAACCTAAGGGGGTACCAATATCTACAGTGCAGGTAGCACCTCGGGGTGTACCGGTAGCGGCCCCCCCTTACCCACCTTAAGGGAGTAGTATATATCTCTAATTACGGGGCGCCACGGCAAAAGCCTGGCAATTGGAGACAAAATGTGGGACAGCGCATAAACCCTAAAATTCAGTCTCGATACCAACAAATCATCCCAAATAGAGTAAGATTTCCAACCCTGCAGCCTTGTGCACTCTCCACTTGCTACAAGTGTGGATTGAGTGGGCATGTAGCCAAGGACTGTAGGGAGCGCTAGGATAAGCTGGGATGTGGTGACAATATAGATGACACATTTTATCAAGCTTTAGCTGTAATTGAAGTTGATTCTGTTGATGAGCCAATGGTTGAAATAAATGTAAACGGTATTGATTTGTGTGGACTCATAGACACAGGGTCTTCACGGTCTCTTTTAAATGTCTTTGATCCTAACTTACCACTTTCCAATGAAAGAGTTTCTTTGGTTGCAGTAAGTAATAATATAATTTCTGCAAGGGTTACACAATCTATGCCGGTGACATTGGGAGAGCATTCAACAGAACATTAATTTCTATTGTCTCCACATTCCCCCTGTAATTTATTAAGAAGAGATTTACATTCTAAAATGGGGGTAACCATTGCTTTATCTCCGGGTAAAACTGTCATTAACATACCGCATAGGTTAAAAGAGGAAGCAACTGATCTGTTGTTCATGCCTTTATTAGTAGCTGATATGGAGGGAGGAATTCCAGAAGAGGCCAAACAAAAAATTAACCCTTCTATATGGGTAACAGGAGTAAACACTCCTGGTCTCATGAAAGTTGCTCCTGTGTGGTTAAATAAAGACCCTACAATACCAGTACCTAGACTACCTCAATACCCCTTAGCTCCTGAATCAGTTGAAGGTATTAAACCAGTAATAGGGAAGTTACTACAGGAGGGTGTTCTTACTTCTTGTAGGAGTTCTGCTAACACTCCTATTTATCCAGTTCTCAAACCTATAAAAGCAGGAGAGGACAGCCGTCGGTGGAGATTAGTGCATGATTTGCGTGCAATCAACAAGGTAATTATACCATCAGTACCTGTGGTACCCAACCCCTCTACTATGCTGGCAACAATACCTCCTTCAGCAACTCACTTTACTGTAATTGATCTTGCCACAGCCTTCTTTAGTGTTCCTGTTCATCTAGATGATCAATGATTGCTAGCCTTCACGTTTGAGAAAAGACAACTTATCTGGACCAGATTGCCAATGGGATATCATGATTCCCCCATTAGTTTTTCTCAGGCGCTCAAGGATAAATTAGATGAGTGGCAGCTACTCATGGGATCAATATTAGTGCAATATGTGGATGATCTCTTGCTAGCATCCTCTGATGAACAGACTTGTACTGAGGATTCTATCTCTTTAATTAATTTTTTAGCCAGTGTAGGACAAAGAGTAGATGCTGTAAAAGTACAATGGGTTAAATTAAAAGTACAATACCTGGGCCACTGTGTCTCCCAAGGTATCAAAAATTTGACAGCCAAAAAGGAAAAAGGTAATTGCAAAGCAACGAATGCCCACAGCTCTAAAACAGTTGAGAGCATTCCTTGGATTAGTGGGATATTGTAGACAGTTTTTACCTCAATATTCTACAATTATAGGTCTTAGCTGTTCAAAGTAGAAGGGAAAGATGAGCTAAGTCTAGTAGAACTAAGATGTATGTTAGAAATGCCCCAAGAATGGGGGCTCAGGTTCAGCAGATATTGACGTATGGTGATTTGATTATAATGAAAATTTCATTCCTTCCCTGAACTTGCTGTCTTGAATTTGGGGAGACAAAATACAGAACCAATGATTGATGTGTCAGTTAATGGTTTGTCTATTCTGTGTTTAATAGATAAAGGCGATTCAAAGAGTTTGTTAAATATATGTGATGCCAATTTTTCCACTTCGAATCAGCAGGTAATTTTGGTCGGGGTAAGTAATGATGTAATTACTGCCAAAGTTACTGAACCTCTATAAGTAAGAATGAGAGCTCAGTGTCATAAATGTTCTTTTTTTTTATTGCCATACTCCCCTGACTATCTACTAGACAGAGGTATAGTAATACATATAGGAGTAACTATAGTTATAACCACTGAAGGAATGGGAGTAAAACATACTTGAAGTAAAGGGAGACTTTAGATTTACTCCTTATGCCAGCAATTTATTAACCCCAAGCACAAGGGGCTATTGTAAATATTTATAGTGACTCAACCTATGCTGTAGACATAATACATAGTTTTGCACAACTCTGGCAAGAGAGGGGTTATCTGACAGCAGCAGGAACCCCTATACAACATAAAGAGTTAATTGTTAGATTATTGGCAGCTGTCCAGCTGCTTCTTAAAGTTGCAGTAATTAAATGTAAAGCACATACTAGAGCAGATGATAGCATATCACTTGGAAATGCTTTGGCTGATAGGTATACTAAAGATGCTATACATTCTTATGAGCCAACTACAGCGCTTCCAACATTCCTGCTCACGGATCTTCAAGTGGATCTGGATATTTTATCAGCGCTACAGGCAAGCTCGCCTCATACATCCTTTTGGACCGCAAAGGGAGCTGTTTGTGGGGCAGATGGTGTATGGAGATTAAAAAACAGACTGGTTGCTCCTCCGACATTATTTCCTTCTTTGTTTGCTTTGAGCCATGGGCCTTGCCATGTCTCAACAGGAGGGATATGTCGGGTGGTAGCCAGAGATTGGTGGGCTCTAGGTTTTTATGCATATGTTGCTAAAAAAGTTACTGAATGTTCTATATGTCAAATGCATAACATAGGAAAGTCAGTGCCCACTCCCATGAGGCACATACTCCACATACTGAGGAGCCATTTCAAATTGTGCAAATTGACTTCTCGGATATGCCCCCTTGTGGTCGATTTAAGTATTTTTTGGTTTGCATTGATCAATTTTTGAACTGGCCAAGAGGCTTGGCCCACGTCCAAAAATGATGCCAGAACTGTGGTAAAATGTCGAGGGAATTGATCCCAAGGTTTGGTATAGGGTCAATAATTTCCTCAGATAGAGGTACACATTTTGATAATAAACTCATGGCAGAAGTAGTGAGTATTTTGGGTATGAAACAGCAATTGCATACTCCTTACAGACCTCAGGCTAGTGGCCTGGTGGAATGCAGCAATCAAGCCCTGAAGAGGTATTTAGCCAAAATAACTGCTAATGGACAAAGCACATGGGTAGAAGCATTACCTATAGCCTTGGCAACCATTAGGACTACCCCTAAAGAGAAGCATGGACTGTCACCTTTTGACATATTATTTGGGCGACCGCCTAAAAGACTGCATTCATCTCTTGTGCAGCCAGAGACAGTGACTTTAATGAATGGACATTGCAAATTGGCAAATGTGTTTTCTGATACTTTTTCCAGAGCGAAAGCAGGACAACCTGTGGACACAAGTGAAGGAACTCATGGACTAAAGGCAGGAGATTGGGTGTATATCAAGAATCACACACCCCGGACTACTTTGTCTCCTAAGTGGAAAGGACCATCTCAGGTCATTCTTGTGTCTCCTACTGCAGTGAAGCTGAAAGACTATAAGTATTGGGTGCATGGTTCACACTGTAAGAAGTCTGTGGTTCCAAAAGAGAATATAAGCCGGTCTGCCGCTGGCAAGAATTGTTCTGTACCTTTACCTTCCAGGTCTCCTCCACTGACTCGTGCGCGAGCAAGAAGACTTCAGAATGAATCTCCTAGGGCCTAAGATGAATGTGAAGCTCTGGAGTGTTATCCTCTGCGGTGGAGTGGTGGTATGGATTACAGTCATGGCATATGAATGGACATACAAGAAAGAAAAGGGTAAGATACAAGACACTTTTCTTTTTAATGCTACTGTAATGGAAGAAATGTCACAACTTGAACCGGTTTCAGATGCAAGCTGCCAAGAAACTGAATATCACTAATTGCTGGATATGCACACATGCACCTATTTCTCATAAGACTATACCTTTGTTAGGAATACCTAGCACTCTAACTGAAGTAGAGGACAGTGCACACTTTGGTGAAGTCAGTAGAACAATGATTGACAGAGCTATTTCACTTCTACTGTTCACAAATGCTTCATTGAGAAAACCAGCTATTTGCATTAACTTTACTCGAACCTATACACCTGAATTGCTTTCCCAGGGTTACCAGAGTACTACCAGAACTCCAACTGCATGGATAATGCCGACATCAAGTACTGGTTTGATGGTAAGGATGTTGTGTGGAGTACTGACAGATATCAGGAATTACATGATTACACACATCGTCAACATTCCCGGCAGAATAATATGAAGCTATTGATGTGCCTACAAGGATATAATTTCAATAAAGCTTGTGCTGCCTCACCAGGTTATTACTTCATTTGTGGAAAGAAAGCATACACTTGGGTTCCTTTGAATTCTGATGGGGTTTGTTACTTTGGTAGAGTCATGCATGCTACTTGGTATATGGAGGATAATGACTTTCAAGAAACACAGCTCCACAAAATACCTATACACTTTCTTAAAAAAGACTTAGTGCACCTTGTTAAAAGGAACCTCACTGATTAGTCAGCTCCAGGAGAAGATGAAATCCCAGGAGGAAAAGAGGAAGAAGAAGACTCCGAGATTAATGTGAAAAATGATGATGCTCCTGATAGGCCTACATTTTATCCTAAGTCAGATGATAATTTCACAAATGTTGAATCACATGACAGAAATTAAACCATTGTTTTCTATTCCTTGGGTAAATAGATGTTGTATTAAAAAGGCTTTCAGTTTCATCATTGATTTGGCAGACCTGATGGATAACATTACTGCCTTGTATGATAGAAACTTTATAGCCCTTGCTATAGAATTGAAAATGATCAAAAAGAGGTTTTGCAGCACCGGCTGGTGCTGGATTATCTCACGGCCAGTTAAGGAGGAATATGCGCCATAGTGGGAACTACTTGTTGTAACTACATCGGAAATGATACTAAGACTGAAGATGCCATCATTTTGCATGTAGAAAAGGTACAACAAATGAAGGTTAAATTTCACAAAGAATATACCGAAACTACTTGGGTTGAAGGTAACTGGGAAAGCTGGCTTTCCTGGCTCAATCCTCCCAACTGGTTTTCCGGTATTGCAGGATGGTTTTCTGGAATTTTACATGGTATTTTATACATTGTAGAAATTAGGTATAAATGTTATATAAATGTTGTTTGAAAATAATTACACGTGCTGGTACTAATATTGGTTCTTCTGAGCCCTTAAGGTCTCGAGTCAGAACTGCTCATAAGATGGTGATCCGTATACCTGGAGATCAACCTAAAGACAAAGAAGAAGCTTAAAAAGGATACCGAAAGAATTCTAAACACAGGAGGGGCTGTGAAGATATAGGAAATATAGGAACCATATCTTTTTATAAATTCAGGGTTCCTCCTCAATATGAAATTGTATTCTCATTTTACTTGTTTTTCTCTTTTGTTTCTGAATTCTTTTGGTATTGCAACACATGTGGATGACCAGTTGACATTAAAATGTTCTGCCAATGATCTGACACAATTCTCGGAATATGAGATAGGGAAAGATGTTGACATAGAAAGTCCCTGTCTAAAAGCCAACTTAACTTCTTTCCAAGTAATTATTCCTACAATTATTTCTCCCTTTCTGTCAAAACAACTTGTCAGTTTGAAATATTTTGGGTTATGATGACCCCTAAAAGTTAGTCTTTCTAGCCAAACTGTTAGCTAAACCTGTGTTGAAATACTTAATGAAATGCGTACTTGTGATGTGTAACTTTGGACTTGTGCCCACCATAAGATTACTGTATAACCATTCTCTATAAAACTCCTACTGCCTTGTAAACTTCATCGCATTATTCCAAAGAAGTGCGATCCATTCTGAAGTAAACCATGTATGAGACAAGGCAGCTGGCGTTGATGTCCTTTATTTCAAGGTTCAACTTTACACAGGAATGCGGGCGACGTAGGAATGATAATGTTGAAAGATTATTACACTGCCACAATATTAGCCCAACTGAAAGCATGGTTCCCTTTATCTAAAAAGACCAGGTGGATGGAAATAGAAAGCTCCCAACTTCAAGGACATAGCCTGTATCATATTCTTATTACAAGCAGATTTATTCACCTGCAGCACACGGCCTTATCCCCCACGGTTTTAGCATTCCTACAGGCCTGGGATGCACTCATAACCCTCCCTTTTCAGGACTCCAAGCAATCAAAGTTTTCACTGCCACTGCAAAGTCTCACTGCTGTCATTCCTGATTTGAATATAGGAAGATGGGTGAACAAAGGAATAAAAGTCATAGAAGAACTGACGATAGTAACCGCCCCTAAAACCTTTAGATCCCTACAGATAGAGTTTGACCTAACTTCCCATGAATATTATACTTACCTACAAATTCACCACTTCCTTTGCTCACACTCAAACACTATAGTGTCTTTACCTTGGAATATAGTTCAATTCTACTCAAATCCTAAAACTAAAACTAAAGGTGGATCCTTGTTCTACAAAATGCACAACAACAAAGAAGTGTTAACTAAAACATCCAACATAATAGTATGGAAAAGTGAGATAGGGGCTAGTTATACCTCTGACCAATGGCAAAAGGCCCTCAGAGAAACATATGTGGCAACCAAAAGCGTGAACCTATGGGAATTAACCCAAAAAATCTTACTTAGATGGTGTTTGACCCCATACAGAATTGCAAAATGTATCCCACACTCTTCTGCACTATGCTGGAGGAACTGCGGGGAGGTCGAGACACTATACCATATTTTATGGTCGTGCCCAGCTATAACTAAATACTGGACAGCAGTGTTTCAATTGCTCACAAAAATCTTAAGAAATTAAAACAACTTTATCACCAGGTATGGCACTCCTGTCACTAAACATAGAATCACTCGCAATAGAGGTTAGAATAGTAACCACCCATGTCCTACTAAGTGCAAGACTGGTGCTGGCACGACAATGGAAAGATCCAGCAGCTCCCTCTATCCAAGAAGTAGTAACGACTACCCACACGCATGCCACATATGAGTTGCTAGATCCTATAATGGGGGAATTGGCACTGTTCAAACAGGTGTAAAATAAATATTAAATAATATGTAATGGAAAAAAATGAATAAAAATAAATAAAAATAGATGAATAAAATAATATGAGAAAAATATAATCTAGGTGAAAATGTACCAAAATATTATACTATACTGTAAAGTGCAAAGTGCTAGAAAATGTGTGATCTGGAATGTATCAATAGAATATAATACACAAAAAATTATTAATAAATAAAGATTTAACTAACGGTGATATAAAACACCAAATGACATGTTGTAAAAAATCGTCTAAAACCACATTAAATCACTGTGAAGAGGTGACAAAGACACCAAAATAGTGAAAAATACTAAGTGTAAAAAGTGATAATAAAAATTAATAATATAAATCGATGGTAAAAATCAGTGTCCTGAAACAAAATCAATCTGAGAAAAACTATAATGTATCAATCCAATAAGAAAATTCTTGATGTAGTGATGTAGCAAGTGCTCACCAGAGCGCCTAACCCCTGCAGGGGTAATAGGCGTGTAGGTTAAGATCCAGCAATGGTGTTCCTTGGCATTCGATGATCCTCAGCACGAGTGCCGTTTTTTCTTTTTTCAATGTGCCAATGATGTCCTCTTAGTAATTCCCAACGATAAGCATCCATATATTATAGAAAAAAAAGGAGCCTCATAGTGTAAATCCAAAAAAACAATATTTATTGTAAAAAACAGTTTAAAACGGGAGCTGACAATGCTCCACCGGCTGGCTCAAATTTTGGTGTCTTTGTCACCTCTTCACAGTGGTTTAATGTGGTTTTAGACGATTTTTTACAACATGTCATTTGGTGTTTTATATCACCGTTAGTTAAATCTTTATTTATTAATAATTTTTTGTGTATTATATTCTATTGATACATTCCAGATCACACATTTTCTAGCACTTTGCACTTTACAGTATAGTATAATATTTTGGTACATTTTCACCTAGATTATATTTTTCTGATATTATTTTATTTATCTATTTTTATTTATTTTTATTCATTTTTTTCCATTACATATTATTTAATATTTATTGTACACCTGTTTTAACAGCACCAATTCCCCCATTATAGGATCTCGTTTGTTTGAATTTCACCAAGGTGATATTCTGTGTCGGGGGGCTGCAGTTCCTTTTTTCTTCCTAAGCGTGGAATAATTGATTTTCACATATGAGTTGCTGTTTGCTTCCACGCAAGGCAAGCTGGAAACCATGGTCAGATTGGTATGAGTTATTCACTAGGAGTTGATGCTACTCCATCAACTAATAAGGAAAAAATTGTTATGTGTACCATAAATGTGATGAATAGTTTGTTATATGTTTATTCGCGTAAAATTCCAGAACGCGCGTTTGTTCCAAAAGTTGTATTTTTTCCCATGGTTTTCTTCTCTATACATCCCCAATTCTTTGTGCAAACAAGGGGATTAATTGGAGTTGTATGCTGATACAGTATAAGGACTGAAGAAGTTTCTAAAAGATATGTAAATATAAACTGATAAATAACAGCGTTGCAACCCTTTATATGATGTACAAAGTTAAAGCTATGTCATATGTTCATATGTCTATTGTTTCTGTATCAGTACCATGATAAAAACTAATAAAGAAACATTGAAATAAAGGAACTGGTGAGTAGCGATTAAACGCTGTTGTGAGGAGAACAGTGTATGGATACTGTTCAGAAAGTGTCACCTAATGTATTTGCCCAGTGGGCAAAATGGAGGGGGAAGAGAGTCAGACAAGGGGGAAATACCTCTAGTTACCAGAGCAAAAGAGTCAATCCATGGAATCTCCTCCTGGTGCCGAACCCGGGGAGATGTATCTGCCTTGCTTGTTGGCATTGGATGCGGTCTGTTGACCTGGGGATGATAGTGACTTTGTGGGCCAGTTGAAGGCTGCTCTGCGTCGGGATCCTTCCGCTGTTGTTTCAATTGGCAGGAGGTGAAGATCTTGGAGCGTGGCTTGGAGTTCTGCTGATTTAGACTGGAATGATGATCAGCAGGTGAGGCTTCATAACTTTCCTTTTAGCAAGGGTAAGCTGGGAGAGATCTTGAAAAATCTGATATCGGTGTCCCTGGAAAACCAATGAGTCTTTATTGGGGGATGCCATCATTAGTTGCTTCTTTGTGCGGAAAGAGTGGAGTTTCACCACAATATCCCGTGGGGGGCCATCTTTGGGCCGCAGGGCTAGGGATCTGTGGATTCTGTGCATTTCAAGTCTCTCTATGGGAATAGGGGTTGTAAGTTCCTGAAATAGTGTGGTGATGGTGGATTGGAGATCTACCACTGACTCCGGTATACCACAGATGCGGAGGTTACAGTGTCTGTCTCTGTTCTCAAAATCCTCCAGGTGGGCCTGCAGGGTAATGTATTCCTCACTGATGATTTCAAGTTCCTCAGCATGGGTGCCTGTAATGAGATCCTGCTCATCCATCCTTTGTTCCAACATAGAGGTGCGGTGACCCACTTCATGAATCTCATGGGTCAGTTTCTCAGTAATGGTGTCTGAGGTTTTTACTTTCAAAGTTTTTTATTTATTTAATACAAGAACATGAAATACACCATTTCCAGAGATGCAAGGAAAAACCATTGTGATTACATGAAATACAAGATGTCAAGTAAGAGTAAGACAATCAACCAGAATTTGGCAAAGTAATTCCTGACAACCTCTCCCACATTTTGGTTAGTGTAGTGGGATCTTTGGGGGAAGCACACCCGGCACCCCAAGTGGGAACATACTGTGCCCGGGGTCTACCTCATTAACACATGAAGAAGTGCAAAGCCTTGTGGAGGGTAGTTAAGCATTAGAATCAAACCATAGAGCATAGTGAGAATTTACGCTTGTCGTACTCTCATTTAAGAGTCAAACCCATAGGATCACATGGTGTGTTAGAATGGACTACAGTGCAGGAGGAAAGGGAAAGAAAAGAGGAGAAAAGTTGGTCTAGTGAAGAGAAAGGAAAAAGAGGAAAAGCCAATCAACAGGAAGGGAGATATAAGCTAATCAAGAGCAAATGTTTGTCACATCTCAGCTCCAGGTATGAAAGAGATGTCTGTGTGCAGGGCCCATGCCTTGGCTATGGTCAGCTTGGCCCCTAGCAGCATAAAATGGATCAATTTGCAGTTGGCTTTGGAAATATTTTGAAAGTTTGAGTTCAGGAGAGCGATGGCTGGGGTTCTTGGGAGTTGGTAATTTGTTACTTTTTGGATCAAGGTAAACACCTTGTTCCAGCACATCCTAATTCTGGGATACTACCACCAAATGTGGGCCATGGAGCATATGAGTTGGCAACCACGATAACACTAAGGGTTTGCTGTGGGAAAAATGGTAGCCAGCTTTGAGGGGGTAAGGTACCATCTGGTCATTACTTTAAGGCTAGATTCAATCAAGAAGATGTTCTTAATCCCTTTGTAGGCCCTAGAAAAGGAGGTCTGCCACCTCTCTAAATCCCAATGAATTTGGAGGTCATTTTCCCAAGCCAACATATAAGGTGATTTGCAAGGGGGGTGAGCAAGTGATGGTAGATAATGGAGATCCCACCCCTCTGATCCATGCCCTGTCCACACCAAAAGTTCCTAAGGTGTGATTTTGGGAGGGGTAGGTTTAATCTCCCATATCTTCTGAAAAAAGTGTTGTATTTGTGTTGTATTGTTGGAATCTGAAGTGCTCCGAGGTCGGAATTTCAAGCTTCTGAACACAGTAGCCTTGGGAAACTGGTCCAGAGGGAATGAAGAAATGACCAATGTGATAAAACCCCTTGTCCAGCCACCATTTAGAGGATTTAATGCCTAGACCGGGGATATAGTCTGGATTGTGAAAGATATGTGCAAAAGGGCTGACACGCAGAGATCAGTGAGGTCTCAGATCTCATTTTGTCCCAGAGAGTCCGGGTTTGTGATAGGATGGGAGATAGTATAGGGGGGCAACCTTTGGAGGGGACCCATAAAAGATAATCTAAAGTGTAGATGGGGACTGCCTGTCTCTCTATTGAAACCCAGTCAGGTAATTCCAGTCTTGAGTAAACGGTGGATATTTGAGCTATTCTTGCTGCTTGAAAATACCACAACAGGCATGGCAGACCCAACCCACCCCATGTTCTAGGCTGGAATAGGTTTTTCTGGGGTATCCTGCAGCCTGAACCCCCCAGATAATTTTAGTAACTTTGCTTTGGAAAGATTTTAAATGATCTTTTCTTATGCTCATTGGGAGGGATCTGAATAGGTAAAGCAGTCTGGGGAGAAGCGTCATTTTTATGGAGTGTATTCTATCTAGTCAAGATAGCTCCCCCCTAGCCCAGTTTTTCAGGTCAGATTCTAGTTTCTGGTACATGGGTGGGAAGTTCAATGAGTACAAGTGTTCTATTTTGGCGGTGAGAGTGATCCCCAAGTACTTAACCACTTCAGCCTCAGAGGGTTTTACCCCCTTCCTGACCAGAGCACTTTTTACAATATGGAACTGCGCTCCTTTAACTGGTAATTGCGCGGTCATGCAATGCTGTACCCAAACAGAATTTGCAACCTTTTTTTCCCACAAATAGAGCTTTCTTTTGGTGGTATTTGATCACTGTAATAATATGCCCAAACCATTGTGACTCCATTTTAGAAATGCTTCGTTATTTTAGGATTATAAGTTCTAATAACTTTAACTTAGTCTACAAGATTTTGTCAGGCTTGTCATTTTTGCTTATTTTGTCATTTCAGCTTGATACTGCAATTTGCAGGAATACACAAGAAAACTGCTTGCATAGCATTATACTCTCTCTCTCTCTATTGTGATGGTATGCAAGGTGAGATACACGATAATAGGTACATTTCACCTCGCATTCGTTCCATTGTAAGGGACTGAACCAGAATCCGGCCCGGTTTTTCCAGCCTCTGTGGCAGGCTGGGTTCCGGTCCGGATGTTTGGGTCCACTGGAGTCCACAGTCAGCTGGACTTTAAATATCCAGGAAGAGAGCACAGCAGGTCTCTCTGGTTTTTGAGACTCAGGAAGGAACCTGAGTGAGAGGAGCTCTGGGAGTTGGACTATAAGGTTTGCTTTTCCGCATGTTTTGTGGGGACCAGCCCCACACTGTATAGAGAGGAGACTATTTGTTTAGTTAGCGCCGGATGGCAAGGATTTAATTTACTGTTTGTTTTTATTTTGCAAACCTCCTGCAAATTAACCTGGCATCCGCCAGATTTTTAAGAAAATGCCCAGTTGCTGACTGTCATTCAGAAAAAGGTGATCCCAACAAGCTAATTCCCCACAATATATATATATATATATATATATATATATATATATATATATATATATATATATATATATATATATATATATATAAATTTGTGTTTTGGTTTGTCCTTTCCTGTTCCCTGTTCTGTAGGCCATGGGACAGGATACATGACTTATGACTCATTACCACATAGTCTGTTGGCTCTTGTAACCTCATGATGAATGTGTCTTAGAGGTCACAGACCTGTATAACCATATATTGCTGACTTGTATAATCATATATTTTATATCAATATATTCCTTTACTAACCACTCCCCTCCCCTCTTTTGATTGGTATGCTGAACCAAATATATGCTGTAAACGCGCCCAATAAAGCAGACATCTATTGAACTCACATCTTATTTCACTTGTTCATTGAGGTGTCTCACGGTTCCGGGGGTTTTCGGTGGTCTGATGTCTTAACCCAACAGGGTGGTCCATCATGTACCTGAAGTACCTGTATACCTTTCAGTCTGGAGGCACTGCTGAGATAAGTTCATCACCTGTGGTAAGTACCTTTTTGTCTCACCTTGACGAATTGTTTTCTTGCCTCAGCTCTGATAAAACCTTAGTCTCTTAAATTTTGTTAGAAAGGAGAAAGGAGATGGACCATGCCTTATAAATAGATTAAGTGGCCTTAGGGAGGCCCGGCCTTGGGTAGGCCCATCCTTTGGTAGGACTGTTAAGAAGTTTAAATAAGTAGTACTACACTCCTTTTGG
Organism: Aquarana catesbeiana; assembly: GCF_042186555.1. Classification (NCBI taxonomy): domain Eukaryota; kingdom Metazoa; phylum Chordata; class Amphibia; order Anura; family Ranidae; genus Aquarana; species Aquarana catesbeiana. The sequence goes on from NC_133325.1 coordinate 477,402,550, forward strand.
GAAAGAGGGAAAAGTGTTGGTGTTAATAGGGCAATTACCACCGGGACTCGCAAACTCTGTCTTGCTTTTCTTATCTATCACATCGCATAGAGTATAAGACAATCTGTTGTGTGAAACATGGACGGTAAGGTAAGGCAGTTCAACTTTCACTGTGATAATGGGTCAGTCACAGGGAAAGATTCCTCCTTCCCCTAATCCCGGAGAGAATTGTAAAGATTATGTAGCCAGAGTATGCGGAACTGATTATGTGTATATAAAACCCTGGGTGTCTAATTTGGCTGGGTGGACAGAGAGTATGCACAGTAGCGATCCATTCCCTAGAGAAGGGGATAATAGTGAATTTCACATGGACATGGTAAAGCGTTTGTGTCTGGGTGACAAGAAAGCTTTCCCATGGTATTCCGGTGACCCTCAGTGGGACATGGAGTATATGAGGAAGGGAGGAGAGATTTGGTTGAAATATGCCCCTTATTGGTTTCAGAGAAATAATAAGTAACAGAAGAAATCCATCACTAAACCAAGTGATGAAGATACTAGTAGAAAACATAAGGCTGAAGCAGATAAGAATAGATCAGATTTGACCGCTCCTCCATTCCCATTTAATCCTAATCCCACCTTATGCTACTCAGATCTATCCGAGACTTACAATGGAAGATATAGATCTGTTGGCAGGGCACCATGCCACACATCGAAGACAGGCACCCGCTTCATCCGCTGCTCCAGAGCCACAGGTTGTGCAGGTTCCTGACCAACAGCAAGTGCAGGTACAGCAGGTAGAGGGAACTGATTCCCATGTGGCATCGGGAAATGTTACCTCTAGTGCACAGGACATATCCGATGCAAGGGATGAGAACCATGAACACAAGGCTTCAGGGGAAGCACCCACAACTGCTCGTGTAGAAAAAGATCAACCAAAAACAGTGAGCATCACAAAAGAGATCCAGATACGTCAGCCCGCAGACCCAAGTCTAGCCCAATGCATCAGTTCCAGTCTGTCTGTGGATATCGAGTTCTATCCTTACAATGAGAGGCAGGGTTTTTGTGGTGGAGAATCCCTGTAAAACATGGATGAGCACAGAATCAAACCAAACGTTTGGGAAACGTTTTGGGGAAAAGTTCAGGAGAATGAGAATGTGGACATTTCCTTTTCCTTCCTTTTTATGAATTTGATGGACATTCAGAAGCCATACAAGAGCTTTTTTATTGTGCTTTTCTTTGGGACTATTTTTTATTTGGCCTAAAGGCTGTCATGCCCCTCCCACTTGCTTTTATGGACTGTCACGCCCCTTCCCCCTTTGTATTTCATTGACAATTGCTATGCAGCTGAGATTATGTGTTTGTTTGTTCTCTATTTTTACATGCTTACGATAGTGGTAAATTTGTGGGAAAGTAGTCCAGGTGAATGTCGGGGGCATACTGGGGGCAATAGGGTTTGTGATTGTCATGTTCGCGACAAAAGAGGATTGTAATAATATGCCCAAACCATTGTGACTCCATTTTGATATGCTTTGATATGCTTTGCCATGTCAACTATGAAAGAATGCTTAGAAAAATGCTTGCACAAGCACTCTACTCTATATATATCATTGTGGGTTGTTTTTTCTTTTCCTATTCCCTGTTCTGTTGGCCATGGGACAGGATGCATGACTTTTGACTCATAACCAGATGGTCTGTTGACTCTTGCAACCTCATAATGAATGTATTTTAGGGGTCACAGACGTGTATAACCATATACTTTATACCAATATATCATTTACTAACCACTCCCCCCTCCCCTTTTAATTGGTAAGCTGAACCAAAAAAAAGGTACTTCCTGCAGTCCTTGCAGAGGTAAGAATGACTCCCTCTAAAACCACAGGTTACTCTCCATTTGAAGTCTTGATGGGCAGACCTTTTCCCACCCCGTGGGCCAGACAGCCACTAATGTTAGAAAGAGGGGATCTTGATCTCATACAGGAGGAGTATGTTAGGAAATTGATTGAAACCTTGGACAGAGTTCAAAAACATGTCACTCACACCTCTCCTTTTTCTTCACAGGAATCTACTCACCTGTTCCAGGTGGGAGATATCGTGGTGGTCCAGTCGTTGAATTGCACTAAGAAGCAAGAGTACCCATTTGGACCCCCAACTACAGTGATCACGATTACCAGAACAGTCATCCTGGTAGAGGGACAACAGGCTTGGATCCATGCCAGTTGTGTGAAGTAGGTGAACAAAACACCTAAGAAGCAAGACAAAGTACAGAGAGGCGAAGCAGGTGATACAAGTCCTTGAGGTGTCTCACGGTACCGGGGGTTTTTGGTGGTCTGCTGTCCTAACCCAACAGAGGTCCGTCATGTACCTGAAGTACCTGTATACCTTTCATTCACCTCTATGTTTTTTTTTTTTTTTTGCAATATACACGAAAAAAGAACATTTTGGAAAAAAAATATATTTTATACTTTTTGTTATAAAAAAATACAATAAACCCAATGTTAGTCATACATTTAGGCCAAAAAGCATTCAGCCACATGTCTCGGGTAAAAAAAAATCCAATAAGCGTATATTTACTGGTTTGCGCAAAAGTTTTAGCATCTACAAACATTTTCTGGAATTTACACAGCTTTCAGTTTATGGCTGCCTATCTCATTTCTTGAAGTGCTAAAACGGCAGGGCAGTACAACACCCTCCCCAAATGACTCCATTTTGGAAAGTAGACAACCCAAGGAATTTGCTGAGAGGCTTGTTGAGCACATTAAATATTTAAATTTTTTTGTCATAAGTGATTGAAAAAAAACAAACAAACGAAAAAAATGTACACAAAGTTGTCACTGAAATGATATATTGCTCAAACATGCCATGGGCATATGTGAAATGATACCCCAAAATACATTCTGTTTCTTCTCCTGAGTACGGGGATATCTTACTTTTTGGGAGCCTAGCTGCGTAGAGGACCTCGAAAACCAATCACCGCCTTCAGGCTTTCTATGGGCGTAAATTGTTGCTTTCACTCTTCCCTACCTTACACAGTTTTGGAGGCATAAAATGGCCAGATAGCACAGCTCCCCCCCCCAAATGACCCCATTTTGGAAAGTAGACACCCCAAGCTATTTGCTGAGAGGCATGTTGAGTCCATGGAATATTTTATAATTTGTCACAAGTTTCAGGAAAATTACAATATTTGTTTTTTCTTCACAAAGTTTTCACTAAATGATACATTGCTCAAACATGCCATGGGCATATGTGAAATTACACCCCAAAATACATTCTGCTGCTTCTCCTGAGTACAGGGATACCACTTGTGTGAGACTTTTTGGCAGTCTAGCCGCGTACAGGACCTCGAAAACCAATCACCGTCTTCAGGCTTTCTAAGGGTGTAAATTGTTGATTTCACTCCTTACTACCTATCACAGTTTCTGAGGCCATGAAATGCCCAGACAGCACAACCCCCCCTCCCCAAATGACCCCATTTTGGGAAGTAGACACCCCAAGCTATTTGCTGAGAGGCATGTTGAGTATTTTGCAGATCTCGCTTTTTGTCACAAAGTTTGGAAAATTGAAAAAAGAAAAAAAAAATCCTTTACTTCCTGAACCTAATGTTCAAGAACAAATGAGAGCTGCAAAATACTCATCATGCCTCTTAGCAAATACCTTGGGGTGTCTAATTTCCAAAATGGGGTCATGGGGGGGGGGGGGTTGTGCTATCTGGACATTTCAGGGCCTCCGTAACTGTGATAGGTAGTGAGAAGTGAAATCACCATTTTACACCCTAATGCCGCGTACACACGAGCGGACTTTACAGCATACTTTGTCCGGCGGACTTTTCAACGGACTTTGTCCGCTAGGTGCGCTGAACTTAAAAACGGACGGACTTGGACACACACGATCACTCCAAAAGTCAGATGGTTTTGAACGCGGTGACGTACAGCACGTATGACGAGACTAGAAAAAGGAAGTTCAAGCCCCACTATGGCACCCTTTGGGCTCCTTCTGCTAATCTCGTGTTTATCTCGTGTTAGTAGAAGTTTGGTTAGAGACGATTCGCGCTTTTCACACTTCAGCTTATTTCTATCATTTTCTGCGGTTCAGTTTGTGCTTGTGAGGTTTGTATCTGCTTTTCAGTGCATGTTGGTCAGTTCGTAACCTGCCTAGCAGGCCGTTCTGGTCCGCTCGTTCCTGATTTTCAGGTCGCTCTTCATAGGCCTTGCTGTTCTTCAGTGCATTTGTTATAAGTTTGTTTGTTTGACCAGCCGACCGTTTTGAAGCCATGTCGCGTGGACGTACTCGTTCTCGAGTTCGTGCTGCGTGGGGACTTGGTGTTGGGGTTAATACTTTGACCCAAGTCCAGTCCATGAACAGGGCAAGGAGGAGTTCATCGATGAAGAATTGGTTGCGCCAGCGTGACCAATTCTTGCACATGCCTTTGCTCCGTGAGATCCGTGAGAATAATCCTGAGGATTTCAGGAATTATGACGGACCCCGTTTTTGAACGTCTGCTGGCTATGCTGACCCCCTATATCAGCAGGCAGGATACCTGCATGAGGCAAGCCATCCCTGCGGAGCAGAGGCTAGTTGCCACTTTACGTTACTTGGCGACTGAGAGAAGTCTTTAGGACTTGAAGTTCTCGACAGGCATCTCCCCCCAGGCTCTGGGGATCATAATCCCAGAGACCTGTTCTGCCATTATTCAGGTCCTGCAGAAGGACTTTATGAAGGTAAGTTTTATCCTTTAACATTACATGATATGTATTAAATGTTTGCTAATGTATTGTCTAAATGTCCTCGTTACCTAATTACCATGCTTGGAATATGCTGTGAATGTCCCCTTTATCTTCATGCATGCCTGTTTTTTTACATTAATCATTTTTTGCCCTACATGCATATTTACCTTCAATAACCTCCCCACCATGCAATCCTGGGTCCATTTATATCTCTAGCCTATAGTCCCTTGAACAATGTATATTGTCAGCTCCATTGTACTGTTTGACCCTCCCCAACCCTCTCAAATGTTTGCAACTGTCAGGTGTGTTTTTTACCCAAATTAGAACCCCTCCCCCACCCCCTCAAATGTTTGCAACTGTCAGGTGTGTTTTTTACCCAAATTAGAACCCTTCCCCCACCCCCTCAAATGTTTGCAACTGTCAGATGTGTTTTTTACCCAAATTAGAACCCCCCCCCACCCCCTCAAATGTTTGCAACTGTGTTTTTTAACCAAATTACAACCCCTCCCCCCACATTCAAATTGATCAATGGGCCATCAGAGGGGGTGAGTAATCTTCTAAGTGAGCCTTATGTTTTTTAGAATTAAAAGAAAAAAAAACACATATTAATAATGTTCGACTGCTGTTGTTCAAGAATGTTTTTGTGTAATCTGATATCCATGTTATGTTTAAGAGTACTTATCTTATTTTTTTTATTGTTTAACTCCACAGTTTCCTTCCAGTACACAGGAATGGCAGACTGTGGCCTCCCAGTTCGCTGACCTTTGGGACTTTCCCAACTGTGTTGGGGCGATTAATGGGAAGCATGTCCGCATTGTGCCACCACCCCATTCGGGGTCTTACTTCTACAATTATAAGGGGTTCCATAGTGTAGTTTTGATGGCTGTGGTCTCGGCACATTTGGAATTTCTGTTCGTGAAGGTGGGAGGAATGGCTGGATGTCTGACGGAGGAGTCTTTGCACAGACCGAGCTGTACCAGCGTCTCCAGACTGGTGGCCTGGGATTGCCACCTGATGACCAGAATGTGGATGGACTCCCCTCAGTTTTTATCGCTGATGAAGCGTTTTCTCTTGGCGAGCACTTAATGAGGCTGTTCCCCCAAAGGACACTCAACCCTGAGAGGAGGGTATTTAATTACCGGCTGGCCAGAGCAAGAAGAGTTGTGGAGAATGCCTTTGGAATTCTGGCCAGCCGGTTCCGTTTATTCCTCTCGGCCATAAATCTGGCGGACTATAAAATAAATCATGTGATAATGGCTTGCTGCATTCTCCATAATTTTTTGACAAGACATTCTGCTACATATATGACCTCTGTTTGGCCTGAGGCCGGACTTGTATTTGAACAAACACTCACAGGCCTGGAAAGCTGCCGTATTGGCTTAGCCACCCAAACCGCACGTCAAGTGCGTGACCGATATATTAATTATTTTAATGGTCAGGGGGCCATTGCTATTCAACAAGAGCTACAATTTCTTACAAAAATAAAGAAAAAAAAATTTGCTAAAATATCTTGTTTTTATTCTTGTTTGCATTTAGTTTTGTCTGTCTCCTAGTGCACTTGTAGTGGCAAGTGCATTTCCCTTTAGTTAATAAGGCCCTTTGTCACTGTAACCACACAAAAATTATCAAAACATCTTATTAATCAGCCACACACATTGTAGTAGTAAAAACATTTTACTGTGTGCACATTGAAAGGTGCATTTTTTGGAAACGTGTTTATTTTTTTTTTTTGTTTTTTTGTTTTTCAAAAACAATCTTTTCTTTTTTTGTTATTTTAGGCATATTTCCACAAAAATAGACCTTCTTTACAAAATTACAATTAACAACAGTGTTTTTAAAAACATACAAAAAAAAAAAAAGAACTTACAAAGTTCAACATGTTAATAACGGTGCTGGTTATGTCACCCTTGTAAAGCCTAAAATTTGCAGATGCTCAAAATTGGGTATTAAAAAAGGTTCAAGTCAACATGTGCTATCTCCCATCATGGGGGAGCAATGTACGTGTTTTGTGTGTGCAATCCCTTTGTTCCTCTCACAAACAAACATTTTTATGATGAAGGGGTTGCAAACACAAAACAAGTACATTGATATCCCCTGATGGAAGATAGCACATGATGACACATCCTGTGCATCTGCAAATAGTTTTTTTTTTTTTTTTTTAAGTTACAAAATTTAATAAAAAAACAAACTTGACAATGAAATGAAGAACATGATTGATGTTTTTAGGCAAAACGTTATTATATTCTGCCCAAAACATCAATCATGTTCTTCATTTCCTGTTGCATGGTGTCCAGCTGATTTCTCATGCTGTCAATTTGGTCACGCATTCAATCAATTTGGCCATTCCACACCATTATCTGGCCAATAAGTCTTTGTGCACTGTCTGTGCTAAATGGCTCGTCCGCTTGACCTTCCACAACCAGAACCTCACCTAAAATGTGTGGATAAAAAAATGGGTTAAAATATGCATGCCTAAATAGATTAAGAAAATAAGAAAATAAAAAGTGTAGCGCTATATTTAAGTAAAGAACGCTTACATATATAAAAATAACCACAAAAGTGAACATCAGTGTAATTCGTCCATATGTAAACTTGGAATTTAACCAATACTATAAATCAAGCATAGAGGAAAAAGGCCTTATAACAGCACCTGTGAAAATAAAAATAAAAAATACAATCTAAGAATAATATTTCTTTTAAACGTGTGGTTGTGTTAAAACTGTCCCATAGAACCATAAACACCAATATTAACGTGTACAAATGACCCATAAAAATAAATGGGATTCAGAGTAAGTCTCTGGGGTTTGAACAGTTCATCCAAGCGTGGAGATGGTCACAGGGCTTATATGCAGATCACACACCAATATATATTCACATCCAGAGTAATTCTTCTTATATTCAATAAGAGGGGAGTAAATAAAATGCCCTTACCAGAAACGGTGGACTCACTGGCCATTGGCGGTGAGTCATATAGGCTTTCACCTTTTATACGGTAGGGTTAAAGCTGTCTCCGGTCTGTGGTAGGAGCTTATGGAAGGCCTCACGACTTACAATCTTCAATGATGGAATCAGGTCCACTCAGATGAGAGAGCGTGTTAGATTGTCCAATAGGATCCTCTTCCGGTAATCGCTCACTTGGCTTTTGAAATCAATCCAAGCAGCATCCTCCTTGGTTCTCCTCAACATTTCCTATGCATTTACTGCCTGAGTGTGCGACACTCTGAATGGCTGCTTGTTGTGGTTGCAAGAGGGATCGCGCTCGAGGGGAGACACCTATGGGAATCTATACTGTAGGTCCCAGCTGCAGTTGGCACAGATATAGAGGGAGTGAGGCAGCACGGACAACGACAGTTTCAGAAGCAATTTTTCTTGTCTAAATGCACATTTCCAGACGTTTCCAATAGATTACCTTAAGCTGGGGTGTCAGTCACTCACTTGGTGGGGTTGAAATCTCGCACACTTCCTCCACCTCTCCTTCCTCCAGCTCGTCCGGTGGGCATGGTCTTGGGCTGGGGCTTGGGGTATATTCAGCTTCAGGCTGGTGACTTGGGGGGGTCCTGGGATCCTTGGACTGTTGTCTGAGTCTTTTCTCCCCTATGATAATTAAACAAAAGTTATAGTTAAAACACAGTGATATTTCTTTTTTAAAAAAATAATATGAAACGTTGGTTAGGAGTTGGGGACAATTGTCATTTTTTGGCCACAAAAATTTAGAAGACAGGATGAAAATTCCCTCTAAACAAAAATTATAAACAATACACATTTTCATGCAAGTTTCACAGATGCAGACACCTCAATGATCTCCCATGTGTATTACCCCTCAAAAATTTATTTATGGTCACATAGTACACTAGTGCTCGTGAGTCCAGATGTGGAAACAGCTGCTGTGTCCTGTCCTTACATTACACTGATTCATTTTTGAAGAAGCATTATATTTTCAAACACATCTACACAACATCACCACATTTTTGGAATACGACAAATTCTCAAGACCTAAATGTATGTCCAACCCTGTACCATCGTTTTTGATGAAAAAAATACGTCATTTTCTTAGTATCATATGTATTTTACAAAGAACGGTCTTTACGAACGATGCTGTATAAACGAAAAAAATATGGATCAGCATGCAAGTTAAGTATCTCAATAGGAACACACAACAAGTACTTACTTTTTTTAAGCAGCTTCTTTATTCGCCAATAATGTTCAGGCTCCCTACTTTTGAGGTCAGACCACTGCTTCCTCAATTGATCTTTAGCCCGCTTAGTGCCAAATTTTGCTTCTAGAGCGGTGACATCTGAGGCCATTATTTTTTCCTTCCGCATATTGGGTCGGGTGTACGGTCCTTTTTTCCCATCATAGTCCACCCTTCTCAATATGGACACCATCTCCACCATCTCTTCAAAGGCCATGTTGGTGGCCTTATATCTCCTCCTGGATGTGGATGGTTGTGGCTCCGGGCTTTCCTCCGCGCTACTTCCAGATAATCTCTCCACCATCTTTCTCTATATATTCCCACTGCGTAACGAAGAGTGAAGGGGCGGGGACAAATCGTACTAAAGAACGTCAGGGGCGGGCGACGCAGGTGGAGCATGACACATGCGCAGTGTATATAAAGCTATTACGATGGCCTACGTATGTCCGTGCGGAAGTAGCGAGCGTCAGAAACGAAGGTAAGATGAAACGTGGGTGTGTGTGTGTTTGGTGAATGTGTTTTGTGTGTGTGTGTGTGTGTATATGTGTCCCCTAGATTCTGCCAAAAATAATCCTGGGAGTTCTGACTGACATTACAGTTTTTATCTTGTGTCTTGTCTTTCAGCAAAAATGAATCCCTTTAAGGAGGCTGATTTTTTGTCAAGATTCATTGATTTGTATCAGGACAACAAAAACCTGTGGGAGGTCAAACACCCATTATATTTCAATAGAGATGTAAGGAAGGCAACACTGAGCACACTTTTGGAATTTGTGAAGACTCGAGTTCCCCAGGCAGACCTCAAGTTTGTGGACAAGAAAATTGGTATTTTGCGCAATATGTACAAGCGGGAACACAACAAAATCCAGGAGTCGCTGAGATCCGGAGCAGCAGCCGACCAGGTTTATGTCCCCAAGCTGTGGTACTACCAAAAAATGCGATTTCTGGATGACCAGACAGAAGCAAGGCAATCACTTTCGACCCTCCCCCCCACCCTTCCCTCCAGCCTTCCCTCCACCTCCACCCCAGCTGAGGAGTCCCAGGAAGAACTGGGCCCTTTCATCCTTGATGAAGTGAATGCGCCAAGCTTCAGCCAGGTATCCTTTTTTGTTGAATTTGTGATTGTGTAAATATTAATGATGTAAACGTCTCAAATTTTTAAGTGCTTCAGAAAAAATGACTTCATCACAAATATTAATATGTAGACATATCACTAGACAGTGGTGGCCAAAAATATACTTCAGATATTGGTGAGCAGCTGGAATAATGGTGGGGTCAAATAGATAGCCTTTACTATTTGTTTCGAATTATATTTGCAAGTCATGAGCTGAAAATCGTGTGTGATTGCGTAACCCAAAATTACAACTATGTCCCTTTTTTTTTACCCAGGATGAGCTCAGCCAGGAGGAGGCCTTGCCCAGTGGGAGAGAGGAGGAGGCCTTGCCCAGTGGGAGAGAGGAGGAGGCCTTGCCCAGTGGGAGAGAGGAGGAGGCTGTGGCTGGGCCCAGTAGAAGCCGCACAGAGTGTCAGGTGCCTCCCCTCCGCATTACCACCAAAAGGCCCAGAAAAATGACCCAAACTGAGCAGGAATCACTAGCCCTCATTCGTGAAGCCAGCAAAATCATCAGCACACCACCCAATGAAGAAGAGGCGTATGGGACATATATGGCCAGCAGATTGCTGGAACTCGAAAAGGGGCAACGCCTCCTCTGTGAGGGTCTGATTTTTCAGGCCTATCAGAAGGGCTTGAGAGGGGAGCTTACTGCTAAAACATATCTAGCAGATGAAGCCACTCCTCCGCCTCCTCCTCCTGCCCCAAATACACCACCAGAGGCACAGCCTCCAAGGAAGGCTGCAGAGAAGCGTGGAGGGAAGGCTGCAGAGAAGCATGCAGGGAAGGCTCCACGGAAGAGTTGAAAGTGATTGCCTGGCTTCTGTCTGGTCTGACTGTGCTCCCTGTGCTCCCTAGTTGCAAGATACCAATTTTTTTGTCCTAAAACTTGATGTGTGTGTCCTGAGGGACGAAAGGCTTCACAGATTCCAAAAGTGTCTCTAGTGTTGCCTTCCTCATTTTTTTTCCCAAAATAAATGGATTTTTTCTTTACCTTACATTATTGACTATGTGTTTTGATTCCAAAATGACATTTGGTTTGGGAGTAGGCAGGTACAGGTCAAAAAGACTATGTGTGTTTTTTCCAAAAGGCTAAATCATTGTGAAAATCAAGTGCAAAGTACTAGTGAAAAGTGGACTTTAGAAATTGCACTGCCAGTACACTTGTTGGAAGTGCAGTCGCTGTATATCTGAGGGGAAGATCTGAAATGAGGGGAAGCTCTGCTGATTTTATCATACAATAATGTCCAAGAGAAAGGTTTTTTTTTTTTTTTTGGTTCCTTGCATGTGCCCCTCGGATCCACAGCGAATGCACTTCAAAATGCTCTTTCTGTGCAATTCCAAGTACAATTTGCACTTGTAGAGAAAAATGAATTTGCCTTTGGAAAATAAACCCCCCTATGTCTAATTAACAAGGGACACCAACCTCATTAAGGTTCATTAAAACAACACAAAATATTAAGGTTATTGTGGTAACTTGAAACTCCAAAACTAAAAAAAAAAAAAAAAAAAAAAAAAAAAGACATTTTGTATAATTTAACACACATTGTAAAATAGTGTTTAAATCTAAAAAAAAAGAAAGATGAGTCAAAAATCTAATTTAATACTTTATTTATGGAGATCTGGCTTTTTAAAAATATCATATTAGTCATGGCATGAGGATAAATCATGACGAAAGTAGTTTGTGAGAACTCTGTGTGACTATAAAGCAGCAAAAAAACTTCATTCCTCTCGCATTATAAAGAAAAAAAAGCGCTGTATTAAAAGATCACAGAAGAGGAATGTGCTAGCTTCAATACGAAGGCTAGTTTTACCAGACCAAGCGTTTCCGTCTTGTACTTACTTCAGAGCATGCGTGAGTTTTGGTCCGTCGGACTAGCACACAGACCACCGGTTTGTCCGCTAGAAAGCAGAGTCCGTCGGATAGATTTGAAACATGTTTCAAATCTAAGTCCATCAAACGTTTGAGAAAACAAAGTCCGCTGGAGCCCACACACGATCGAATTTTCCGACGAAATCCGGTACGCCGGACCAAGTCTGCCGTAAAGTCCGCTCGTGTGTACGCGGCATTAGAAATCCTGAAGGCAGTGATTTGTTTTTGGGGTCCTGTACGTGGCTAGGCTCCCAAAAAGTCCCACACATGTGGTATCATTGTACTCAGGAGGCACAGCAGAATGTATTTTGGGGTGCAATTTCACATATGCCTATGGCTTGTTTGAAACCTGTGGAAAAATATAAAATATTCCATGGACTCAACATGCCTATATGCAAATATATTGAGGTGTCTTATTTCCAAAAAGGGGTAATTTTGGGTGTTTTTGACCTGTCCTGGTTTTTTATGCCACACATCACCCACTCTTCTAACCACTTGAAGACAAAGCCCTTTCTGACACTTATTGTTTACATGAAAAAATATTTTTCTTTTGCTAGAAAATTACTTTGAATCCCCAAACATTATACATTTTTTTAAAGCAAAGGCCCTACAGATTAAAATGGTGGGTGTTGCAATTTTTTTTGTTCACACAGTATTTGTGCAGGGATGTTCCAAATGCAATTTTTTGGAAAAAAAACACTTTTTTTATTTTAATGCACTAAACTACACAATATTGCCCAAATGTTTGGTAAAATATAAAAGATGATCTTATGCTGAGTACATAGATGGCAAACACGACATGCTTTAAAATTGCGCACACCTGTGCAACGGCGACAAACTACAAAATGTTTTAAAAGCCGTTAAAAGCCTTTACATGTTACCACTTTAGATTTACAGAGGAGCTCCACTGCTAAAATTACTGCCCTCGATCTGACGTTCGCGGTGATAACTCACATGCATGATGCAATTGCTGTTTACATATGACACAAACAATGTTAATTTTGGCAGCAGATTTCGATTTAGTTTTAGTCATAGCCTTAGGACTAAAATGGCATTTTAGTTTTAGTCCCATTTACTCTTTTGCAATTGTTTTAGTTTTAGTCGTATTTAGTCTACTAAATCTCCAGTACATTTTAGTCAACTAAAATCTCCAGTACATTTTAGTTGACTAAAACTCATTTTAGTCATCTAAAAACTAATGGGTGTAATTAAATTGTAATGCATTAGTTAAACATTTCTCTACAATTTCTAAACTCATTATATACTTCTGGAGTGAAAAATCTAATTAGTTATTATTTATGGTATTGAGGTATGAACATGCACTACAGACCAGTGTTAATTTTGAAGTCAAATTTCAATTTAGTTTTAGTCTTAGTCTTTTGACTAAAAGGGCATTTTAGTTTTAGTCCCATTTTAGTCTTTTGATTAAAGTGGCATTTTAGTTTTAGTCGTATTTTAGTCATCTCAGTTGTTTTAGTCGTATTTTAGTTTACTAAATAGTATACATTTAGTCGACTAAAATATTTTAGTCGTTTTAGTCGACAAAATTAACACTGGACACGAGACCAATGCTTGCGTTCGCCATTGCATGCAAGCACCGGGGGCCAGGGGTGCTTTTTTTATCATTTATTTTGCTTTTTATTTTATTTTTACACTGTCCCTTTTTTTTTTAATCATTTTTATTGTTATCACAGAGAATGTAAATATCCCCTATGATAGCAATAGGTAGTGACAGGTACTCTTTTTAAAAAAAATTGGGGTCTACTAGACTCTAGATCTCTCCTCTGCCCTCAAAGCATCTGACCACACCAATATCGGTGTGATAAAATGCTTTCCTAATTTCCCAATGGCGCTGTTTATATCCGGCGAAACGGAAGTCATGAAATGCTTGTAGCTTCCGGTTTCTTAGGCCATAGAGATAATTGGAGCCATTCTGGTAATCGATCAGCTCTATGGCAGCTGGCGGAACAGGTTCCCCGGTGGGACAGTAGAGCCCGAGAAAACCATGGAAGAGGTCAGGAGGGGGGGAACGTTCCCTCCCACTGCTTGTAAAAGCAGTCTAGCAGCTAATTTTGCTTTTACATGAAAGCTGACCACTGGCTGAAAAGAACAATATCAAGATGATACCTAAACCTGCAGGCATCTTTCTGGTATAACCACTCAAAGTCCAGCAACATACCAGTACGTTGCTGGTCCTTGTTGGGCATATATTGTAATGTTCTATTTTTTCCATGCAGCCTGTGGATTGAACAAAAAAAGAGATTGATCGGTGGGTATGCCCACCATTAGAATACAGCCCTGCATCAACCCACTTCTAATGATGGGTATACATGCACCGTTTTGTTTTTTTCAACTGTGGTGGTGAAATCACCTCCTACAGCGCTGGAGTCGCTGATTTATGTATCGTGAGAGCAAACGCTGTTGCTGTCAAGATATATAAATCAGTGCTGCAGCTGAATGGCGTACCTGACAATAAAATAATGGTTAACAAGGGGGGCGTGTCTGGCCAGTGGAGAAGATGGCTGCTTAACTGAGAACTCCGGAACCCTCACGCTCTCAGCAACTCACAGCGACGACAGGCAGAGACACTGTGTGCTACGATCCAGCTCCCCACACTGCCGAGCATCACGGGAGAGATGACAAAATGGCGGAAAGCTAATAAACCGCCCCAGCACCTCACAGACTTCTACCCGGCGGCTCCACTGCAAGGTAGGCAAAATGGCGTGCACGGAACGGCCCGCACACTGACTGCCCATCAAGCTGCAGGGAGACAGGCAGACACCCATCCTGAGGAGTTGAGACAATTCTCCCTCCCTTCTACTCCCACCACCCACAGCCCAGCGAAAGGGAGGAAGATGAATTCTCTCCTGGGCTGCAGCAAGCTCTCTCACAGGCTTTAATGCAAGCTAACAAGCAGGAGTCCCTTATAGAGCTGTTCCCAGCCACAGAGCAAACCATCTCAGAAAGCATAATGAAAAATATGCTGCTCTCACTCAGGAGAACACTATATAGTGACTTTTCAGATATGTTTGCCCCCTTGAATGATACAGTTCAGTCACATACTAATAAAATCCAGCACTTAGAATCCAAGATGGCGGATCTCTACTCCGCACACAACGATCTTGTTGATGCATACGCTGACCAGGAATCTGAGCTCCAGCGCCTTCAAAACAAAATGGCAGACTTAGACCGCTCAAGGAGAAACAACATTAAGTTTAGGGGAATACCTGAAACCATACCCCCCAATGAGCTCACTAATTTTGTCCAGAGCCTCATGAAGGCCCTAATTCCGTCCCTGAGTGACATCGAATTATGTGTCGATAGGGCCTATCGCATACCTAAACCCAAGTTTCTATCTGACACTGCGCCCAGGGACACACTGGCACGCATTCACTATTAGGGATGAGCCGAACACCCCCCTGTTCGGTTCGCACCAGAACATGCGAACAGGAAAAAAGTTTGTTCGAACATGCGAACACCGTTAAAGTCTATGGGACACGAACATGAATAATCAAAAGTGCTAATTTTCAAGGCTTATATGCAAGTTATTGTCATAAAAAGTGTTTGGGGACCTGGGTCCTGCCCCAGGGGACATGGATCAATGCAAAAAAAAGTTTTAAAAACGGCCGTTTTTTCAGGAGCAGTGATTTTAATAATGCTTAAAGTCAAACAATAAAAGTGTAATATCCCTTTAAATTTCGTACCTGGGGGGTGTCTATAGTGTGCCTGTAAAGGGGCGCATGTTTCCTGTGTTTAGAACAGTCTGACAGCAAAATGACATTTTGAAGGAAAAAACTCATTTAAAACTACCCGCGGCTATTGCATTGCCGACAATACACATAGAAGTTCATTGATAAAAACGGCATGGGAATTC
This sequence comes from Aquarana catesbeiana, assembly GCF_042186555.1. NCBI lineage: Eukaryota > Metazoa > Chordata > Amphibia > Anura > Ranidae > Aquarana > Aquarana catesbeiana. The sequence continues at coordinate 477,418,297 of NC_133325.1, forward strand.
CCCAAATGGGAACCCCGAACCAAAATTAAAAAAAAAAAATGACGTGGGGGTCCCCCTAAATTCCATACCAGGCCCTTCAGGTCTGGTATGGATATTAAGGGGAACCCCGGCCAAAATTTAAAAAAAAAAATGACGTGGGGTTCCCCCTAAATTCCATACCAGACCCTTCAGGTCTGGTATGGATTTTAAGGGGAACCCCGCGCCAAAAAAAAAAAAAAAACGGCGTGGGGTCCCCCCAAAAATCCATACCAGACCCTTATCCGAGCACGCAACCTGGCAGGCCGCAGGAAAAGAGGGGGGGACGAGAGTGCGGCCCCCCCTCCCTCCTGAACCGTACCAGGCCACATGCCCTCAACATTGGGAGGGTGCTTTGGGGTAGCCCCCCAAAACACCTTGTCCCCATGTTGATGAGGACAAGGGCCTCATCCCCACAACCCTGGCCGGTGGTTGTGGGGGTCTGCGGGCGGGGGGCTTATCGGAATCTGGAAGCACCCTTTAACAAGGTGACCCCCAGATCCCGGCCCCCCCCCTGTGTGAAATGGTAAGGGGGTACATAAGTACCCCTACCATTTCACGAAAAAAATGTCAAAAATGTTAAAAATGACAAGAGACAGTTTTTGACAATTCCTTTATTTAAATGCTTCTTCTTTCTTCTATCTTCCTTCATCTTCTGGTTCTTCTGGCTCTTCTGGTTCTTCTGGTTCTTCCTCCGGCGTTCTCGTCCAGCATCTCCTCCGCGGCGTCTTCTGTCTTCTTCTCCTCGGGTCGCTCCGCACCCATGGCATGGGGGGAGGCTCCCGCTCTTCTCTTCTTCTTTTCTTCTTTTCTTCTTTTCTTCTCTTCTTCTCTTCTTCTTCATTTTCTTCTCCGGGCCGCTCCGCAATCCATGCTGGCATGGAGGGAGGCTCCCGCTGTGTGACGGCGCTCCTCGTCTGACAGTTCTTAAATAACGGGGGGGGGGCCACCCGGTGACCCCGCCCCCCTCTGACGCACGGTGACTTGACGGGACTTCCCTGTGACGTCACGGGGAATGCCACAGGGAAGTCCCGTCAAGTCACCGTGCGTCAGAGGGGGGCGGGGTCACCGGGTGGCCCCGCCCCCCGTTATTTAAGAACCGTCAGACGAGGAGCGCCGTCACACAGCGGGAGCCTCCCTCCATGCCAGCATGGATTGCGGAGCGGCCCGGAGAAGAAAATGAAGAAGAAGAGAAGAAGAGAAGAAAAGAAGAAAAGAAGAAAAGAAGAAGAGAAGAAGAGAAGAGCGGGAGCCTCCCCCCCATGCCATGGGTGCGGAGCGGCCCGAGGAGAAGAAGACAGAAGACGCCGCGGAGGAGATGCTGGACGAGAACGCCGGAGGAAGAACCAGAAGAACCAGAAGAGCCAGAAGAACCAGAAGATGAAGGAAGATAGAAGAAAGAAGAAGCATTTAAATAAAGGAATTGTCAAAAACTGTCTCTTGTCATTTTTAACATTTTTGACACTTTTTTCGTGAAATGGTAGGGGTACTTATGTACCCCCTTACCATTTCACACAGGGGGGGGGCCGGGATCTGGGGGTCACCTTGTTAAAGGGGGCTTCCAGATTCCGATAAGCCCCCCGCCCGCAGACCCCCACAACCACCGGCCAGGGTTGTGGGGATGAGGCCCTTGTCCTCATCAACATGGGGACAAGGTGTTTTGGGGGGCTACCCCAAAGCACCCTCCCAATGTTGAGGGCATGTGGCCTGGTACGGTTCAGGAGGGAGGGGGGGCCGCACTCTTGTCCCCCCCTCTTTTCCTGCGGCCTGCCAGGTTGCGTGCTCGGATAAGGGTCTGGTATGGATTTTTGGGGGGACCCCACGCCATTTTTTTTTTTTTTTTGGCGCGGGGTTCCCCTTAAAATCCATACCAGACCTGAAGGGTCTGGTATGGAATTTAGGGGGAACCCCACGTCATTTTTTTTTAAAAATTTTGGCCGGGGTTCCCCTTAATATCCATACCAGACCTGAAGGGCCTGGTATGGAATTTAGGGGGACCCCCACGTCATTTTTTTTTTTTAATTTTGGTTCGGGGTTCCCCTTTGGGGAATTCCCATGCCGTTTTTATCAATGAACTTCTATGTGTATTGTCGGCAATGCAATAGCCGCGGGTAGTTTTAAATGAGTTTTTTCCTTCAAAATGTCATTTTGCTGTCAGACTGTTCTAAACACAGGAAACATGCGCCCCTTTACAGGCACACTATAGACACCCCCCAGGTACGAAATTTAAAGGGATATTACACTTTTATTGATTGACTTTAAGTATTATTAAAATCACTGCTCCTGAAAAAACGGCCGTTTTTAAAACTTTTTTTTGCATTGATCCATGTCCCCTGGGGCAGGACCCAGGTCCCCAAACACTTTTTATGACAATAACTTGCATATTAGCCTTTAAAATTAGCACTTTTGATTTCTCCCATAGACTTTTAAAGGGTGTTCCGCGGCATTCGAATTTGCCGCGAACACCCCAAATTGTTCGCTGTTCGGTGAACTTGCGAACAGCCAATGTTCGAGTCGAACATGAGTTCGACTCGAACTCGAAGCTCATCCCTATTCACTATTACCATGTGAAAGAACGTGTCATGGCGGAGACCAAGCAAAGTCCGGCAGTTCCAGAAGAATTCATTGGTATTTCCCTATTCACAGACATATTGCAGCAGACAGCAATGAACAGAAAGAAACTCACTCCACTTACAAAAATCCTATGTAACAACAGCATTGTCTATCGATGGGGTTTCCCCACTAAACTGCTTGTCACTTGGAATGGCAAAACATACCCCATATATAGTGTGGACAAAGGCATTCAAATCTTTAAACAGTGGCAACTTCTCCCTCCTGATGCGCAGCCTCCAGCTCCGTCCTCTCCTGAACACCTGCAAGCTGAATGGTCCTAACAGGGACCTTTTGCCCTTAATTGAGCCTCTCCCTAATACCATACATCTCGCATTAGCATGAGTGTGGGAGCTCGTCCACCTAGTTTGTTCCGTTTTCTTTCATAGTTCTGTGCGCAGCACTGCTAGTTTACTTGCCCACCCACGGTCCCATAGCAGCCTCGTTGCCCATTGTGCCTGCATTGCCAGGAGTTTCTTAAATATGTTATTTCTGTTTGTTTCCCACCTACCCCTCCATTTGACTCTCTGTACCCTTCTAGTCACCATTCAAGATACTGAGAACTCCACGCACGGACCATACCCGCGGACTATGTCAACTATCCCACCTTTTGGATCTGTGAAACCTCTACCTATCTCATCAGAAGTGATCAACCTGAACAACCCTACCGTATGCGACATTAATCCACAGATATTGAACTTCCCACCCATCAGGTACTCCTTTCCCCTTCTTTCTCAATATAACACGGTCTCATATGGCAATACCCTAGCCTATAACAGACTCTTTCCATGCCTCTAAAGGTTATGTCCCTTAACTCTAAAGGCCTCAATAGCCCCTTTAAGTGTGCAGCACTGTTAAAGGAAGCTCGCTCCTTCAAACCAGACATAATTTTTGCTCAGGAAACTCATTTGCTGCCAACAAATGTCCACGACTGAATTTCCAACATTTCTCTCATCTATACCTAGCAAATGGCCCCAAAAAGGCTTGCGGGGTTTTTATTGCCATCAAGAACTCTGTTGCTTTTCGCCACATTCGCACCATTCCGGACCCCCAGGGACGATACATCATCCTCATTTGTGAACTGAACCAAACGGTTTTCACACTAGTCAACCTTTATGCCCCAAACGCGAAACAGAGGAGATTCCTAGCCCTGCTACTTGCCAAGGCCCTGGAGGAAAAACAAGGCACCTTGATCATTGGTGGTGACTTTAATATAATCCTTAACCCTGCCATAGACTCTACCACCTCTACAAGGTGATCTGCACACTCCATCGCCCCATTACTCCACAAGTATGAGTTATATGACATCTGGCGCTGTTTCCACGGGTCTGAGAAGGACTTTACCTTTTTATCTGCAGCCCACTCTTCTTAACCCCGCATTGACTTTTTTTTAACTGTTAAATATCTTTACAAAATGTTCTCCACGCTGACATTGGTACAATTTCTTGGTCAGACCATGCTCCAATTACACTAGAATTTGACAATAAACTTTGTAACCCCCCCTCCATTATGGAGACTGAACACCTCCCTCTTGGAAAACAAGCAATTGTACCAAAAGATTGTGCAAGAACATCACAACTTCTTTCTGTATAATGATACTCCGGAACGTTAGTAAGTATACTCTATGGAATACTTATAAGGCGTATATGAGAGGGATACTAATTAAACTGGCTTCATACACCAAGAAACAGAGGATGAGACAGATTGACGACCTGCTCCAATCTATCGCCACAAAAGAACGAGATAATAAAGATAACCCGACTCCCCGTTTAACTAATGACATCCTCCAAGAGAGACAAAAACTAAGATCTCTGTTACTTTATAAATTCGAAAATCACCTAAAATACCTCAAAGCTAACTATTATGGCCTGCATAACAAAACAGGAGCTTGGTTGGCTAAAAAAGTCAAGGCGAAACAGCTTAAGCACAAAATAGCTACGCTTAATCACCCCCTATCCCACAAAACTCTTTTCAACCCCAAAGATATTGAGAATGCCTTTGCGGATTATTATCCATCTCTCTATGATCTCCGCAGTGATAAGGCCACTCCCTGACCCTCTCCTGAGCTTATTAATAATTTTATGAGCAAAATGAAGCTTCCTAGCCTTACTAACAATCAACTCAGGTCCATCTCTCAGCCATTCACAACCCAGGAAATATGTTTGATCATCAAAAAACTCCCCAACCACAAATCCCCAGGAGATGATGGTTTCTCAAACAAATATTATAAATGTCTCCCTAATGAAACTGCCCCTCATCTACGAGCCGTCTTCAATCTTGCTTCCTCCTCTGGATCTTTCCCTCCCGAAATGTTGAGAGCCGTGATAGTAAGGACCCCACCTGTCCTGCTAACTACAGGCCTATATCACTTCTCAATACGGATGTAAAGATCTTTGCCAAACTTCTAGCGCTTAGATTGCAACAAATTTTACCACACCTTATCCACCTTGATCAGGTGGGCTTTGTCCCAGGCCATCAAGCCCCAGATGGAACCAGATGCTTCATAAATCTAATCTCCCAGGTTGGACCCTCTCGGATGCCTTCTCTGCTCCTCTCTTTGGATGCGGAGAAGGCGTTCGATAGGGTCCACTGGGGATATCTTAAGATAGTACTTGACGTATTTGGCACTCGTGGATGGTTACAGACCGCTATCCTATTCCTATACTCCACCCCCTCAGCCACCGTACTAACCTCGGGGATCACTTCCAAACCAAAACGAATAACGAATGGAACTAGGCAGGGATGCCCCCTAACGCCTATGATTTTTACACTACTCATGGAACCACTAGCAGAGAGTATTAGGTCCCACCCTGACATTACAGGCCTCTCTTTAGCAGGAACTGAACACCAAATAAGCCTCTTCGTGGACGATGTCATGCTCATACTTTCCAACCCCAAAACATCACTACCTGCAACACAGACAATATTAGACGAGTTCAGTGCAGTGTCCTACTACAAATTGAATGCAACAAAGTCCCAAATCCTAGGTATTAATATCCCAGCCCCTTTGAAGTCGACCTTATCCAAAACATTTCCTTTTCTTTGGTCCCCTCATTCGCTACCATTTCTAGGCATTCAACTGACTCCACATACATCATAGCTTTACGAACATAATTTTAAACCTTTCCTGGACTCATTACCCCAACAACTCTCTCATCTACAGACCCAAGAACTCTCAACAGCAGGGAAAATAGCAACCCTGAAAATGTTAGTTCTACCTAAACTGCTTTACTTATTCCGCACCTTAACAATCCCCCTGCCACGTACTTTTTTCACCTCCGTCCAAAAACTTTTCACACAGTATATATGGAACCACAAACCCCCTAGATGCTCTCTCAACATTATGATGAGGCATAGGAAGAATGGGGGAATGGGCGTCCCCAATGTTACGGCTTATTACAAAACTTGCGTTATAGATCAAATTAAATATTGGTGGACGCCCCCCAAGAATAAAACATGGGCACTCATGGAATCCAAAACTGTTCTGCGTAAAGATCCTAAATCAACCCTAATTGCTCTTAAGATAGGAGTCCCGCCTCCTTGTTCCCCTCTCCCAACAGTGCAAACCTCTATCAAGATGTGGTTAGAAACTCCCCTTTCATCTCCATCTACAGGTTCACTATGCACACTACCTATTCCACTATCAATACTCCACCACTTTATACCCTGCATTGACCTGAATTTATGGGAATCTAAAGGACTTACCCTAATGAAAGACCTATACCAGGGAACAACCCTACATACTTTTGCATATCTCTCCTCTCACTTTAACCTTCCCCCCTTAGCACATTTTACTCACCTACAAGTTCGAACCTTCCTTCACAAACACCCCCTACCCTTGTACTTAGACATACCAACCACAATACTTACATTCCTCCAAGAAGCTAAAACTCCATTAAGAGGGATCTCCCTATTCTATAGAGTGTTCAATGCACAGGATTCCTTTTCAAAGTCCACTACTATTACCAAATGGGAGACGACCTTAGGCAAGACCTTTACAGATACCTATTGGAAAAAAACATTCTCTATTACTTATGCCTCAACTAGGTACGTGAATCATTGGGAACTCTTCCAGAAAGTAGTGCACTCCTGGTATCTTACTCCATTCAAACTTTCTAAGTTTTATCCTTCGCATACAGCCCTCTGTTGGAGAGGATGCGGAGAATCAGGTACATTATTACACTTATTATGGTCCTGTATATCACATAGGTGGCCATCACATAGCTCCTAACCCTGAACTAGCAATCTTACACCTGACTATCCAAGAACTACCACCCAACATGCGAGTAGTGGCTACACAACTTCTACTCGCTGCAAAACTCACAATCATGAGATTGTGGAACAAACCTAATCCACCTTCCCCTCTGGAGACCATCCTTGCCCTAAACCACCAATACGAAATGGAAAAATTGTTGGCCACTATGAACCTCACAGACGCTCCATTCAAGGATAAGTGGAATCTATGGCTATGCAACCCTAATGCCCCGTACACATGGTCGGACATTGATCAGACATTCTGACAACAAAATCCTAGGATTTTTTCAGACGGATGTTGGCTCAAACTTGTTTTGCATACACACGGTCGCACAAAGTTGTCAGAATTTCCGATCGCCAAGAACACGGTGACGTAAACCACGTACGACGAGACTAGAAAAGGCCATTTCAGAACCAAGTGCGGCACCCTTTGGGCTCCTTTTGCTAATCTCGTGTTAGTAAAAGTTTGGTGAGAGACGATTTGCGCTTTTTCAGACTCGTAGCTTTCAGATCATTTTCTGAGGTTCAGTTTGTGCTTGTGGGTTTGTATCTGCTCTTCAGTGCATGCAAGCAAGCTACGCGTGACTTGTCATTGTGTTCTTGTTCGTTCGTTACTTTTTTCAGGTCGCTCTTCACAGGCCTTGCTTTTCTTCAGTGCGTTCTGTTACTTCGTTCTGAGCAGCCAACCGTTTTCTAGCCATGCTGCATATACGTACTCCTCGTAGAGTTCGTGCTGTGCGGGGGCTTGGTGTTGGGGTCCTGACCTTGACACAAGTCCAGTCCATGAACAGGGTGGGGAGGAGTTCATGGACCAAGAATTGGTTGCTTCAGCGTCACCAGTTCTCTCATATGCCTTTGCTCCGTGAGATCCGTGAGAATAATCCTGATGATTTCAGGAACTTTCTCAGGATGACAGACCCCGTATTTCACCGTTTGTTGGCTTCGCTGACCCCCTATATCAGCAGGCAGGATACCTGCATGAGGCAAGCCATCACTCCGGAGCAGAGGCTCATCGCCACCCTGCGGTACTTGGCGATGGGGAGAAGCCTGCAGGACCTCAAGTTCTCAACAGGCATCTCCCCCCCAGGCTCTGGGTATCATTATCCCAGAGACCTGTTCTGCCATCATCCAGGTCCTGCAGAAGGAGTATATTAAGGTAAGATTTTTATCCTTTAATATCACATTTTATTGTATATAATGTTTGCTAATATATTGTATTTCTTTCCTCATTCCCTAATTACCATGATTGTAATATGCTGTGAATGTCCCCTTTGTCCTCATTCATGCTGGAATTTTATGTAATTTTTTTTGTCCTTCATACATATTTGCCTTCACTTACCTCCCCAGCATGCTCTCCTGGCCCTATATTCACCTCATGTAGTCACTTAACAATGTATTTTATCAGCTCCATAGTAGTGCTTTACCCCAAACAACCCCTAAAATGTTTAGAAATGTAATTTGTGCTTTAAATTCAGGCAGAGTGCCAGAGGCTTGTTTTTGTGGTGTCCCCAAATCATTTTTAACCCTCCCTCCCCCCAACTGCTAAGTCAGCTGATCCCAATTCTCTATCTATCCTCAATCATCTATCTGCTGACTTTGCCAAACCCATACACACTATACCCATCTCTTTTGTGGTCAGATTTATTGATGAATTTCCCAATGCATGTAGTGCAAGGGCCTGCCCGTATACTTTCAAGTGGTACTGTTTCCAGTTTTTGTATCCTATTATTATCTTGATAGGTAATAGCAGAATGTCCAAATGTGCTCAAATGTGTACAATGTGTATTTATATCTTTGTATTATGACACTTCTTACCTGTCCAGTGAGCTGCCAATAGTGTAACTAAGGAGGGGCTGTTCCAAGTAATACCCATTTGTCACGGAACGTCCCACACTCCGCTTGAGTGCTTCCGTCATATACCACTTCCTCCCAGTCTGTATACCGATATCAGATATTCCATCCTCTCTGAGCACAAAACAAGGCGACACTTGCTTGTTGCTAACATGAACTCACTTTATTCAGAACCAGAATACAGTCTTATATACAGGAGAAAATATTACTCTAACAATACAAACGTAACCTAATTAACCTAATTAACATGAGCTAATTAACTAATCCTTTATACAGCCTAGGTGACTGAGACATGACCTTTTGCCCAGACTGAGTTAATTATGACAGGACACCTTCTCACAATAGCAGCAGCTCCAATAGGAGTCGTCCCGTCTCCTACATTGTATAGAGGACAATGTGATCAGCTCATTCAATTAATATAAACACAGGTAGTTGGAATTGATGACACCAGCATCTCCTCACAGGATGTGTCCCAACAGTATAATTCAGTCTTATCATTCTAATATGGCATATAAAGGGTTCCCAGAGTCTGTGTGTTTTGGGGGGACATGGAGCTGAATCCAAAGTAACACCAACCCCAGGGTCCCCAGGCATACAGCTCACAGAGAGCACCATTCCCCCAAATGCTAGGGCCCATAATCAAAAGGCAACAGGCTTGCATTCAGTCCTCTCCAACAGCCTCTGTCCCGGCTAGGTCTGTCACACCATTATTTAGGCATTCATCTCTCAATGAAGTGGAGAGGGTTACCTGTCCAAGATTCCCCCCCCTATAATGTTAGAAATGGCCCATGAGAGGGGGGAGGGGGAATATGATAGGTGTACCTTATACTTTGGTGTTGTAAAATTCCCCTTAATAAATGTTATCTGGATGTTGGCCAAGAATGTTTGTGTCTAATCTGCTTTCCATGTTTATGTGCAAAAATACTAATTTTTTTGTTTTCCTCAACAGTTTCCTTCCACGCCACAGGAATGGCAGACTGTGGCCTCCCACTTTGCCCAGCGGTGGGACTTCCCTAACTGCGGAGGGGCAATTGATGGGAAACACGTCCACATCGTCCCACCACCCAACTCGGGGTCGTACTATTATAATTACAAGGGGTTCAATAGTATTGTGATGTTGGCTGTGGTGTCGGCTAATTACGAGTTCCTGTATGTGGACGTGGGGAAGAATGGCCGGATGTCCGATGGTGGAGTCATCGCCCAGACGGAGTTTTACAGGTGTCTCCAGAATGGCAGCTTGGACTTGCCACCTCCAGAAGAGAATGTGGAAGGATTCCCATTCGTCTTCGTTGCGGATGAAGCATTTGCGCTGGGGGACCATCTTATGCGGCCATTCCCGATGAGGACCCTCACCCCGGAACAGAGGGTTTTTAATTACCGGCTGGCCAGAGCCAGAAGAGTGGTGGAGAACACATTTGGAATCATGGCCAGCCGGTTCCGCCTATATCTTACACTCATCCATATGGCGGAGTATAAACTGAATCATATAATCCTGGCGTGCTGTGTTCTACATAACTTTTTACGGCAACATTCAGCCAACTATGCTGGCTCAGTTGGGCCTGAGGCCGGAATTATAAATGAAACAACCCTGACGGCGCTTGAAAGTGGCCGTCCTGGCTTGCCCTCCCTGAGTGCCCGTGATGTCCGGTTAAGATACCTTGAGTTCTTTGCGGGTAGGGGGGCCATCAATATGCCAGACAATTTGTGAAACCTTGATCCAATAAAAAAAATTACGCAAATCTTTGGTGACATTTACTGCTTGTGTTTGTTTTAGCTGACCCTGACAGAAATGTGGTGAGTCCAGAAAATGGCGTGATTGTGTAACCTTATACAAAGCACTGTTGGGTGTTATTTACTAAAGGCAAAGACACTTTGCACTACAAGTGCACTTGAAACTGCACTTGTAGTGCAAAGAGGATTTGCCCTTAGGAAATAACCCCCATTGTCACAGAAAGCAGCAATTATATCACCACAAAAGTGTTGTAGCGTTGAGACAATAATCCATACATTCTTGATTAACAATCTTTTTAATACCTGCACAATCACATGTGCATTTAGAAAAGGTTTTTAAAACAAAACAACATGTTTGTTGTATAACAATTTTTGGAGTGGCATTATCAAAAATATAAATGTCCCTTTAAGTCAAAACAGGCATGTTTCAAACCAACAAGAAAGACACAAATCTTGAACTTACAAAGTTTACATTAGGTAGAACTTGAAGGCAATATCATACATGAGTATTTAGGAACTGTGTTTGATATTGCATTCAGATGGGGTGAAGTCACCCCAGCAAAAGCCAAATTTGGAAGATGCACACAAATTTCCGAATGTCAACATGTGCTAGCTGCCATCACGGGGGATCAAGGGATGTGTTTTGGGGGAGAAACCCCTTCCTCTCAGCTACTTTATTATTGAGGAAGGGGTTGCACCCCCAAAATGCATCCATTGATCTCCCGTGATGGCAGATAGCACATGTTGGCACACTGTGTGCATCCTCCAAATTTGGCTTTTTAAAAAATCGCTAAAACATTTTGAACATTGTAGCACACAAAAAAAAAGAAAGTGATTTGGAGGGGTTTTAAACTCTACCCAAAACATCAATGATGTTCTTATTTTTTTGAATAACATCATTGATGTTTTTCTGGAGGTTTTCCAATGCTAAATTACACCCCATGATCTCCCCGATCAGGATCTGGGCACTTTCTGATGTGAAAGGATCTGGATTCACAACATCACGATCACCTAAAAAGAGAGAAACCAAACAAAAACATGTATTATAAATATGCCGGCATCCATCTCTTACCTGAGCCTGTGGTCGCAGACACTCACCTGTTGTGGTGACTAGTTCCACCACGTCTTCCTCCTCCTGCTCTGCTTGTGTTGTGGGGATTTCCCCTTCTTCCAGGGGGGGGGGGCTCTGGTCTCCTCGGATGAGGGGTGTCCTCCGAGTCTTTTCTCCCCTATGTAAAACAAAAATGGTATACTTAGCACACAGATATTTGATGGCAGAACTATAAATAGGAAACATTGCTTGGAAGTGTGGTACAATTGTCTATTTTGGCAGAGTTCCAAAATGTAGCATTTTCAGTGTCCTTTGTCAAGCTGCAATATTTTACCGGTTTGGTACAAGCTTCACAGATGGAGACCCCCTATAGTATACACTGGAGCACCTGTGTGGCCCACCCTAATACAAATGATGTTCTTGTGTCCCACACTAGTGCTCCAGTGTCCAGATGTGAAAACAGCTGCTCAGTGTCCTCTCCTTACACAGAATCTAGTTTGCATTTCATTCTAGTAACAAAGCCATCTACACAACCAAATTAGTTTCATACAAGTAGGGCGTAAAAAATGTGGCCAAATGCATATGGCCAAAACAATGGTGTTTTATAGGCCAAAAGAAAAATGTTTGATACGAATGAATAATGTGCCCATGAACATGAAAGTTGCCATTTTAAAATGTACAACACTTTTAAGAAAAGCACATGGAGCAGCACGAACGTAATAAAGACAAAAAGAATAGGAACACAGCACAACTACTTACTTTTTTGCAGCACTCTCTGGATCTTTCTGTACTGCTCATGTTCTCGGAATTTGAGGTCCGACCACCGTTTCCTGAGCTGATCTTTCGATCGATGTACCCCGAAATTCCGATGCAGACTTTTGACCACTTTCGCCATGATCTTGGCCTTTCTGACATTGGGGTTGGGGTAAGGTCCATACTTCCCGTCATAGTCGGCCCTCTTCAGGATGTTCACCATCTCCAACATCTCCCCAAAGGACATATTTGATGCCTTAAATCTTCTCCTTCTGGATCGGGACGTCTCCGGATCCGGGCTTTCCTCCTCCTCCTCCTCGTTGCTGTAATTAGCACGCACCTGCTGTGTCTCCGCCATGTGCTCTTCCCCCACTGTGCTGAACGAGAAGGGGCTGGGAATAGACTAGAAAGAACGTCAGGGGCGGGGGGAGTTACACGCATGCGCAGTGTGTCTAAAGCGTAACACGCGTGCGTATTACGTACGATCTGTGAGTGGAGGAAGGAGCATCGAAGGCGCCGATCGTGATAACGAAGGTAAGATCTAAACTTGGGCCTATACTGCTTCGAAATTGAAGCCTATATTGTAACAAGATTAGGAGAGTTTGGCCCGAAATTAGGGTTTGTCTCGTGTTGTATTTTGCAGAGAAAATGGATGGCTTCAACGACCACAATTTCCTCCCCCTATTTATAGACAAGTACAGGGAGCTGCCCTGTCTGTGGCAGGTGAGACATCCCCATTACAACAATAAACAAAAGAGGCGGGCAGCGCTGGAGAAACTGCTGGAGTTGGTGAAGCCGGTGTTCCCCACAGCAACCATCCCTTATTTAAAAACAAAAATTGGTGGCCTGAGGAGCACTTATGTTAGGGAGCGCAAGAAGGTCACGGATTCCCAGAGATCCGGAGCTGGAGCAGATGACGTTTATGTCCCCAGGCTGTGGTACTATGAGAAACTGCGATTTCTGTGAGACCACACTGAAGTCAGGGAATCCCTCTCCACTCTTCCTTCCACTCTTCCTTCCACCCCAGCTGAGGCTTCCTGGGCCTTCCAGCCAGGAAGAAGTGGAGGAGCCCAGCTGGAGTCAGGTATAGCATTCTTCTACAGATTTCTGGTCAATAAATAAATTATGTTTACTAGATGTCATTATTGATCACTAATTGCTGATTGCAAAAAGTGTTTTACATATCAATAGACAGTAGTGGGCACCCAAAATTGGGACAAGAATGAAAGATGCTAGGCTCAGAATGATAGTATGTTATATTTGGTAACATTCAATTTGCAACAGTCAGGAGGTGAAAATTGTGTGTGATTGATGAAAAAAATACAAAAAAAATGTCCCTTTTTCATACACAGGAAGACCTCAGCCAGGAGGAGGCTCTGGAATGTGGCACACAGGAGGAGGGTGTGGAATGTGGCAGCCAGGAGGAGGCGGGGCTAAGTTGCAGCCAGGAGGAGGCGGGGCTAAGTGTCAGCCAGGAGAAGCCTGGGACAAGTCGAAGCCTGACCGAATCGCAGGTTCCTCCCCTCCGCCTTCCATACAAAAGAGCGAGGAAGGTGACTCACATGCAGGATTCTGCGCTCAGGCTCATTCAGGAGGCTTCTGCGTCCCTCAGAGCCTTACCCACTCCTAAAGAGGCCTTTGCCTGCATGGCTGCCACAAAACTGCAGGGCATGCAGGAGGGTCAATGCAAACTATGTGAGGACCTTCTGTATAAAGTCCTAAGTAAGGGAGTGAGTGGGGAACTAACACCCAATAACCACCTGAGTGAGTTGGCCCCTCCTCCTTCTCCTCCTCCTGCCCCAACTCCACCACCACCAGAGCCACAGCATGGAAGGAGGCGTGGAAGGAAGACAAGAGAGTGATGACCCTGGGTTCAGTCTGGTCTGGCAAAAGATGCAGTCTCTTGTATGACCACAGCCTGGGGACACAGATGTCATCTGCTGATTTCCGGATCTCTGGGACTTCTGGACCAGACTGCACTCCCTTAGTTGAGGACTCCTCAGGCCACCAATTTTGCTTGAAAATAGTTGATGTGTGCCCTGGGGGTCCAAGGCTTCACCCATTTCTGCTGTTTCTCCAGCGTTGCCTCCCTCTTTGTTTAGTTGTGAGTCCTTATTAAATGAAATTTTTTTCTCAAATATACTCTCCTATGTGTGTTTTCATTCAAAAAGGACAGTTTGTTGGTGACGATTCAGGTACATTTCTAAAGTACAATGTGAAATTAACAAGAGACAACAACACCAAACAATCTCCTACAGATTAAATATAACAACATATCAATGGTGTTGTGGTAACTTGACACACAAAACACACACAAAAATATTCTGGAGTAAAACTAAAAATACAATAAAACAAAGATCAGCCTTGAAAAAAATACAAACCAAAAAAAAATAATTTGCCTTAAAACAAAAAAAATACAACACAAAAATGATGTTGTCAGATGTGACAAATCAAAATATATTGAGGGAATCCCGATAAATAGTAAAGAAAGAAGTTTGTGAGAAGTGTGTGTGAATATGAGCAGCAAAACGACTTCATTCTTCTCACATTATAAAGAAGAAGAGAGTGCGCTGTATTAAACCATTTTTAACATTGCAGCGTGACAAAAGTGCTGTATCCATTGCGAATGCTAAGTTTACCAGACCGAGCTGTTCCGTCTCTGAATTTCTTCTGAGCATGCGTGACACTTTGTGCGTTGGAACAGGCCACACACGGTCGGAATTGACGTGATCGGATTTTGTTGTCGGAAAATTTCATAGCCTGCTCTCAAACTTTGTGTGTCGGAAAATCCGATGGAAAATGTCCGATGGAGCCCACACACGGTTGGAATTTCCGACAACATGCTCCGAGCGGACATTTTCCATTGGAAAATCCGACCATGTGTACGGGGCATAAGTCTACAGTTGAGATTTGCACTGAAAAGGGAAGGGGGGTGTGGAGGCGCCAACTCTGCTGACACTGTTATATGGTGAAGGTGTAATACATACACTTACTGGTAAGTCAGTTCAGATGGGGTGGCGATGTCCATCAGGGGTTGTGTTGTCCTGGGATGTGCTGGTGTGCAGGCTTCACTGGCGGTCCTTCACCTCAGGGGATATTGGTTCCTGGTTGAGAGAGGCTTAACAGCGGTGTCCAGTGTGTGGAAGCTCCACGCTAACCACCCTGGAACCCGGAAGTGGAAGTGATGTCAGCGGTGCACAGGAAGTGTCCAGACACAGAGAGGAGATAATACAGGCTACGCGCTCGGGGCTCACAGCTCCTTCTACTGGCCTGTTTGCTCTCAGGAGGAGAGCGACTTAAATGGAAGTACAGGACATCTGACTGACTTCCATTAAAGTCGCTCTCCTCCCAGGACAACACAACCCCTGAGGGACATCGCCACCCCATCTGAACTGACTTACCAGTAAGTGTATGTATTACACCTTCACCATATAACAGTGTCAGCAGAGTTGGCGCCTCCACACCCCCCTTCCCTTTTCAGTGCTATGCTCACAGAGGCTATGGACACCCTCTGAGGATGGCTGCCTCCTCTCCCCCCCTTTTTTTTGTTCTAACATTAATGTTCTACTAGAACCATCATTATACAATTCCATTCCTGACATCACAAGATCTGAGCGCCGGAAAACCTTTCTTCTTCAAACCAGTACAGTTGAGATTTGAAGACTGTTATTTAAGATTCAAGGTAATGTAAACCAACCCAAGAATCACTAACACGGGTATACTTCACACTGGTGACTTCCCTGACCCCCCCCCCCCTTCCTTTGACAACTGTATCTTGCATGTTCATGGTTAATAACAGGTTAAGTTACTTTATCTTTGTATATGGTTCAATGGCACTACTTTTTTTTTCTTTTCGGATGACTTTGTTGTTCTGTTAGCATTGGATACCTACTGATAGCTTGAACCTGTTTCAATCTCTATTGTTGTACCATTTTACCTTGATACAATAAAATAATATTGAAATTAAAATAATGGTTAACAATAAAATACAGTAAACAGTAAAGTATAAAAGAATTACATACCTGAAAAGCAAACATGATAAAACATGTTAACAATAAAACATTGCAGTTAAAAAATACAGTAAAACAAAGCAGAACAATAGAGAGAGAACAATAGAGAGAGAATAGAGAGAGAATAAAACGACAACTAATTTTGGCTATATATATATATATATATATATATATATATATATATATATATATATATATTGTGGGAGATTAGCTTGTGGGGATCACCTTTTCTCGAAATGAAGGCCAGCGTGCAGGCAGTTTAAAATCTGGCGGGTTGCCAGCTTTATTTACAAGTGGTTTGCAAAGTCATAAAAATAAACAAAAATAGTGTGGTGCCATCACCCACAAAACATGAGTTAAAGCAAGCCTTCTTTTTCAATCCAAACAAACAGAGCTCCTCTCTCTCAGATTCCCTTCTGAGTCTCAGGCCAGAGCCCTGCTATGCTCTCTTCCTGGTCATAAAGTTCATGCGGGAGAGGGCATCTACATTGTTTTGGAGCTTGCCCGGCCTATGCTCTACTGTATACTTAAAAAGCTGTAAAACCAGGAACCACCTTGTCACACGGCCATTTTTCTCCCTGTTGTCACACATTCACTTTAGGGGAGCATGGTCGGTGACCAGCTTAAATGACCTCCCCAACAAGTAATACTTTAGGGAGTCTAAGGCCCATTTAATAGCGAGACACTCTTTTTCGACAATGGCATAGTTTTTTCCTTGCTTGTTCAGTTTCCGGCTCAGGTATACAACCGGGTGCTCCCCATCATCTCTGTTCTGGGATAGTACAGCCCCCAGGCCCACCTCAGAGGCATCCGTCTATACCACAAACTCCTTTCTGAAGTCCGGGGTCACTAACACCAGTAGTACACAAAGGGCCTTCTTTAATTTCTGAAATGCCTCCTTGGCTTCAGGATTCCATTTAACCATGACTGACCCTCTACCCTTTGTCAGGTCAGTCAGAGGGGTGGCAATGGTGGCAAAGTTGGGTATAAACCATCTGTAATACCCCATTTGGGGCCATTTTTGAATTGCCTCAACCTTATTGGTCTGAGGCTTGACCAGTCCCCGGCCAATAACGTACTCAAGGTATTTGACCTCTTCCAGGCCTATGGCACATTTTTTTTTGAGTTGGCCGTGAGACCTGCTTCCCTAAGGGAATCTACCACTGTTTGTACTTGGGGCAGGTGCAATTCCCAATCTGGGCTGTGGATGACCACATTGTCCAAATAAGCAGCTGCATACGGGAGATGTGGTCTCAAAGTTTTGTCCACCATTCGCTGGAACGATGCAGGGGCTCCATGCAGACCAAAAGGCATCCGCTTGTACTGAAGCTTGTACTTGTCTTCTCCTTCACCGATTCAGTTAGCCGTATTTGCCAATAGCCTTTCATTAGGTCTAGGGTTGTTATGTAGCGAGCCTGTCCCAACCTGTCCACGAGTTCGTCGACCCGAGGCATTGGGTATGCATCGAACTTAGACACACTGTTGAGTTTCCTAAAGTCATTACAAAACATGATAGTGTCATCAGGTTTTGGGACCAGCACTGTGGGGCTCAACCACTCACTGTGGGACTCTTCTATCACGTCCAACTCTAACATATTTTTGATTTCCTTCATGACTGCCTCTCACCTGACCCCTGGGATTCTATAAGGATTTACATTTACGCAAACCCCTGGTTCCGTCACTATGTCATGCTGGATCATCTTAGTCAGTCCGGGTAAGGGGGAGAAAAAGTCTCTATTTTTGTACACAAACGCCATTACATCACTTTGTTGTGCCACAGACAGGGAAACCATTATGGGGACGTCAGTTGTCACTGGTAGTCTCTCTGTCCTTCCAGGGTTTTAAGAGATTCACATGATAAATTTGGTGTGGTTTCCTTTTCCCTGGCTGGTATACTTTATAGTTTACCTCCCCCACCCTTTCGACAACCTCAAAGGGACCCTGCCACTTGGCTAGGAACTTACTTTCCACCATGGGAACCAGTACCAACACTCTGTCTCCGGGGCTGAAAGTACGGACCTTGGCACCCGGATCATAGACCCTCCTCTGGGTCTCCTGGGCTCGCTCCATATGTTCTCGTACCAGGAGCAGGACAGCTGCAATTCGATCCTACATCAAGGAGACATGCTCTATGATGCTTCTATATGGGGTGGCTGCTCCTTCCCACATTTCTTTGGTGACATCTAGTAGCCCCCTGGGATGTCTACCATACAAGAGCTCAAAGGGAGAATAGCCTGTACATGCCTGCGGAACCTCACGTATGGCAAAAATGAGATATGGTAGCAAAAAATCCCAGTTTCTCCCATCTTTGTCGACCAACTTTTTCAGCATACTTTTTCAAAGTTTTATTAAATCTTTCAACCAGACCATTCATTTGGGTGTGGTAGACAGAGGTACGGAGATGGGAGATTTTGTATAACTTACACAGTTCCTTGGAAACCCTGGACATAAATGGGGTGCCCTGATCGGTTAAGACCCCTTTTGGGATGCCCACTCGACTAAACACCTGGACTAACTCCTTGGCGATAGCCTTAACCGAGGTGTTAAGCAAGGGAATGGCCTTAGGGTAGCGTGTTGCATAGTCCAGGATTACCAAAATATGCTGGTGACCCCGGGCACACTTCACTACCGGCCCCACCAGGTCCATGCCAATCCTCTCAAGCGGGACCTCGATTATTGGTAGAGGAACAAGGGGCTCTTGAAAATGTGGCAACGGTGCCGACATTTGGCACTTGGGGCACGATTTACAGTACTCCCTGACATCTGCACACAATCTGGGCCAGAAAAATCTCTGGGCGATTCTCTCCCTGGTCTTTTCGATACAGAGATGTCCACCTATTACATGACCATGGGCCAGGTCTAACACCACCCTACAGAAAGGTTTGGGAACCAGTAGCTGTTCTACCTCGTCCTCTCCCCATTTTACCACCTGATACAGTAAGTTGTTTTTAAGGGCCATGTAGGGGGAGACACCCCCAAGTTAGGATCCACCGTTTCCAGGTCAAAATAGGTTTTTTGAGGTTCTCCCATCAGAAATGGGGCCAACAGACCCGCCCACTGTTCTTTTGGCCATCATTTGCGGACAGCGACTCTCTCGAAAGTCACAAGGTATGCCTCGACATCATCGGCAGGTGTCATCTTCTGCAGGTGGTAGGAGGCACGTACTATCTTTGGTTCCACTGGCACAGGAGGTGTGAACCCCTTTTTCAATTCCAGCTGAGCCTCTGCGAACTGCTCCTGCTGAGCTGCCTGTTGTGCTGCAGCGGCCTCCCTTTGTGCTGCAGTGGCTTCTTTGACTTGACCGTTGGTTTCCCACTGAGCTGCATTGGCCTGTAGCAGTAATATTTCCTCCATCTTCAGAAAGTTCCCGCATTCTCCACCATGTGTGGGAGATTAGCTCGTGGGGATCACCTTTTCTTGAAGTAAAGACCAGCGTGCAGGCAATTTCTTTAAAGTCTGGCGGGTTGCCAGCTTTATTTACAAGTGGTTTGCAAAATCCGGCGCTAAACTAAAAGTAGACTGCTCTCTATAAGGTGTGGGGCTGTTCCCCCTCACCCACAAAACATAAGGTAAAGCAAACCTTCTTTTTCAATCCAAACAAACAGAGCTCCTCTTTCTCAGATTCCCTTCTGAGTCTCAGGCCAGAGCCCTGCTGTGCTCTCTTCCTGGTCATTTAAAGTCCACCTGAGCATGGACTCAAGTGGACCACAACACCCGGACCAGAACCAAGCCTGCCACAGAGGCTGGAAAAATCCGGGCCAGATTCCGGTTCAGTCTCTTACAATAGAACGAATGCGAGGTGAAATATACTGATTATCGATGACCTCACCTCGCATACCATCACATATCCTCCCCCTTTGCGCAAGCCTCAATCTCACACGTCACAGCGTAAAAAAAAACAAAACATATATATCTATCTATCTATCTATCTATCTATCTATCTATCTATCTATCTATCTATCTATCTATCTATCTATCTATCTATCTATCTATCTATATATATATATATATATATATATATATATATATATATATATATATTTATTTATATTTTTTTTAAACTTTTTTTTACACTTTTATTTGTAACTGTGATGGCATCTTTGGAGACCATGTGAAAGTGTGTCCTAGTCTGGGCAGTGCTGTACCCTACGCTAATACTCAACTAGTGGTAGCGTTCGAAACATTCACCGATGCAGAGACCAGGTTGGTCAGGACAGGAGGGACAACAATAGTGGTTGTCACGCCTAAATCTGTGGTTGCCACAGACACAACATCTTCTTCGGGGTGCTCGATTGGTAGGGGTACCAGGGAAGACATACGAAAAATGCCTCCCATGCAGCTGGCTCACTGCATTTGCATTGGGAAGTTGGGCCACAGCACCTTCTGGAAATGAAAGAGCTGTGATGATCTCTTCCTGGAATTTAAGGAAGGATACAGTTCATCCTGAAGCTTTGTATAGCATATAAGCATTCGGCAGAGCCAATTGGAATAAGTATACAGACACTTTTTTGTACCAGCGTCTGGCCTTACATGCAATTAAGTATGGCGCCATCAACTGGTCATTGAGATCCACCTCTCCCATATTAAGGTTGTATTTGTGGATACAGAGGTGTTTCTCCAAAACACCAGTCGCCGTTTGAATTTGGACCGTCGTGTCTGCGTGAAGGCAGGACAAAATGAAAACATTCTTGTTATCCCTCCACTTCACAGTGAGCAAATTATTACATCTCAAGTAGGCTCTCTCCCCCAGCCTAAGACGGGAATTTACAAGCCGCTGGGGTAAGCCCGACTATTAGATCGCACGGTGCCACGTGTACCAATTCCATGATCAAACAAGTGACTAAAAAGTGGTACACTTGTGTAATGATTGTCCACATACATATTTATTTCTGAATAAGGGTGACACCAAGTCCCACACAATCTTACCAGCGCTCCCTATGTAGTCTGGGCAGTTCTCCGGCTCTATGTAACTATCTCTTTCCTCGTAAACCATAAAACTATATGTATAGCCTGTTGCCCTGTCACAGAGCATATACATCTTGACCCCATATCTGGCATGCTTGCTGGGAAGATACTGTTTGAATGATAAGCAGCCAGAAAACGTAATCAGGGACTCATCAACGCAGATAACTTGATCGGGAGTAAACAAGGCTGCAAACTGTTGGTTGAAGTGGTATACAAGGGGCCGGATTTTGTAGAGCCGATCGTATTCAGGGTCACCCAGAGGACGACAGAGTTCATTGTCATTGAAATGCATGAACCGCAAGATCTGCTTGTATCGTGTCCTGGTACTGAAGGCAGAGAACACGGGCATATTGTGAATTGGGTCAATGGACCAATATGACCGCAACCCACTTTTTTCAGTTATGCCTATGAGGAGGGATAGGCCCAGGAAGGTCTTAAATTCGGAGACCGTAATAGGTCTCCAATCTCTGGCAAGGGTCAACTGGGGATTAGCAGCGATGAATTGACCTGCTTACAAATTGCTTTGGACCACAATAGATCTATAGAGATTGTCTGTGAAAAACAGCGACTAAAAATAAAGTGACGTAAAATCAACTGTTTCCACCTGAATTCCGGGTTGGCCAGTAAATGGGGGAAGTACGGGTGCTGCAGAAGCGGTGGGCTCCCAATTCAGATTGGTAAATGCAGCAGGAAGGGCACTATGGGCTCGATGGGCTTGTCTTAGTCTTCATGGTGGCTACGGGACACTACTTGTGCTAGCCACCTCACCAGCTTGAACTGCACTTATGGGATTCACCACATCACCAAGTGTTACTGCATTGCTGAATGTACAACCAGAATGTGCTTGCCAGTTCACCAGAAGGATGAGCGGCACTACTACTGGCTCCCTGCTCCATACGAGAGCCCTGCGGTTCTTGCACCTCAACAACAGCAGAAGAACGGGGTCAGGTATGCCTGACCTTGTCAGGGACCACTACTCTGTCGTCAGAGCTGTCTGTTAGGGTGCTGCTGTCTACAGGATCATATTCTGAGCCTGAATCGGACAGATGGGTGACTTCCTCTTCACTCATCTGTCATGCTCAGAAACGTGTACCTTCGATGGGACATTTTGGCCTCTAAATTTACTCACAGGAAAAAAGAGCACCTGCCTGTCAGCGACTGCTTCAAACGATACCAAAAAAAACTGTTAGCGTTTGCAGGGATCAGGCCTGACTCTGCGAATGCTGCAGTTGTGTTTAGTGTTTTGTAAGTGACAGTGATCGATTGATACTGCACTTGGGTGGGGTGGGCTGGGCTGGGCTGAGGGACTAAACGCAGGTGCTAGCAGGTATCTGGGCTGAACCCGCTAACACTGCGTTTTTGGGAACCCTAAACTACTGAGGACGCTAGTATAGATCTGGTCAGATCAAATATATTGATCCGTTCAGATACTATACTACTAAGGGAGGTTATGGTCCGTGCGTGGGTGTTAGCGGTACTGGCACTAATCTGATGCTGCCTGGGGAGACACAGACCCTAACTGATGCTAAAACAAATATCACCCGCTGGGTGATCAGGGGGTTAAACCTATATTTAGGTAATATACGGTGGGTACCCTGATGTTATAGAACAATAATTACTAACTAACCAGCGTCACCCGTAACACTAATACAGATATCACTGGTGACAGGGGGTGATCAAGGGATTAAACCTTTATTAGGGGGGTTAGGGGAGGTTAGGGGGGTACCCTAAAGCTACCTGGGCCTACCACTAACTGATTAGTGTCACAAATGACACCAGTACCGTGATCAGTGAAAAATCTGACAACTGCACTGGGCGACACTGTGACAGGGAGTGAAGGGGTTAACTGGGAGGGTGGCGATTGGGGGGTGACAAGTGTACCTACGTGTACTGGTGTTAGTGTAGTGTTGATGCAACTTACTGTGAGATGTCTCCTCTCCTCTCTCTGGAACAAAAAGAGTTCCACGAGATGACATCACTTCCCCTGCCTGTGTGTACACTTACAGGCAGGGGAAGGATTTCATTCGCCAGAACTGATCAGCAGGTCCAGGGCATAAATCATTGGCCTAGACCTGAAGATTGATCAGTTCTGGAATTAATCTGATGGTCGCGAGCGCCGTGGGGGCACCCCCTGGCGGCGAGAGCGCGCCCTGTACCTGTACGGGGTTTCTCACAGCGGTGCCATTGTGCCCCCTGTATATGTACGTGAGCTGGTCAGGAACCGGTTAATAGAGGAGTCGCTCCATTCAAACTTGAATGAGCTTTTCAATGATGTAACCATCTCTGGTTTAAGAGAAATGTTTAGAGCTTTGGATTTAGAGTAGTTTACCCAGAGGCCCGAGACAGTTGTGAAATCGTTCAATAGTTTGCAGAGATTGGGAAGTTTTGTGATCAGTGAAGTGAAAAATAGAAGAATGTTGTCGGCAAATAATCCACATTTATGGGTTTGGGAGCCGCAAGTTACCCCTTGGATATTGGGGTTGGAGCATATTGCGATTGCTAAGGATTCAATAGCAATAGCAAAAATTAAGGGGGGCAGTGGGCAGCCCTGTCTAGTGCCTTTAGATATACTTGAGGGTGTTGAGTAATGTCCCTGGAGGTGTATCAGAGCCTTCGGGGAGGAGTAGAGGGTATAGAGAATCCTCATGAAGCGCTGGCTAAATCCCCAGTGCTCCATGAGGGTAAAAATATAAGGCCAGGCAAAAGTCAAAAGCCTTATACAAATCCAGAGAGAGTAGCATTCCTTCTTGTTTGGGACCCTTATCCCAGTTAGATTGTAGTAGGGTTAATTAAATTTTAAAAAGGAAAAAATACCACGCTAAATTGTATGTAACAGCAGCAACAAAAAAAACATCTAATATCTCTATGGTGAAAAAACTTAAATATAAATAAAGTTGCGCTATAAACAAATATGATATTCCTATGGATGATCATGAGTGGCATGTATACACAAATGTGCATAAATACATCTGATGAAAAATAAATCATAAACATAAAACATGCATCCTCATCCCCAAGTGCAATGAACCGAGCATATAATAATGTCCGCAAAGAGGTGCAAATATAGCATAGATGAATATGTGCACAAATGGATGGATTCCACAGTAGGAGATGATACAGGTAGGATGCTGCAGTCCCTGTCCCCACCTCCCTGGAACGTGGATGATGAAAAGATGAATCACAGTATCGAAGTGGTAATCTGTATATGAAAACCCTTACCAGGCGCAGGGTCATTTAAGCAAACAGATTACCCTCTGTGGGGGACTGTAAGGACGTCTGATGTCTGGTGGCTCTGGTCTCCGGTTCACTTCAAATGATGGGTAGAGGCGTTACACAGGGATACGGATAAGACCCGATATATTAGTTTCTCCGACTCTGAAATGAGACACACTCGGGCTCCAGGCCCCGAGTGGAAAAGAGAGAAGGAAAGGGACGCTAATGGTGTAGTAAAATCGAAAGCACTTTATTAAAAAACATGCGGATACCTGCAAATGACATGTACAAACGAATGGTAAAAAAGCCGACTAGACAAACAAAAAACAAAACACCCGCGTGCTGGGGTCACATGTGGCATGATGGCGTCAGCACAATGCACTGCCCTACATGTTTTGCTATACCTTGCGTGCCCCAGAGTCGGAGAAACTAATATATCGGGTCTTATCCATATCCCTGTGTAACGCCTCTACCCATCATTTGAAGCGAACCGGAGACCGGAGGCACCAGACATCAGGCATCCTTACAGTCCCCCACAGAGGGTAATCCGTTTGCTCAAATGACCCTACACTGGAGGGGGTCCACCTTTTCTGGTAAGGGTTTTCATATACAGATTACCACTTCGATACTGTGATTCATCTTTTCATCATCCACGTTCCAGGGAGGTGGGGACAGGGACTGCAGCATCCTACCTGTATCATCTCCTACTGTGGAATCCATGCATTTGTGCACATATTCATCTATGCTATATTTGCACCTCATTGCGGACATTATTATATGCTTGGTTCATTGCACTTGGGAATGAGGATGCATTTTTTATGTTTATGATTTATTTTACATTACATTGTATTTATGCACTCTAGTCACATTTGTGTATACATACCACTCATGATCTTCCATAGGAATATCATATTTGTTTATAGCGCAACTTTATTTATATTTGAAGATTGTAGTAGGGAGATGATGTCTATTGCCCTTCTGATTTGGTCCAGCCCCTGTCTACCTGGGATAAATCCCACTTGGTCCTTGTGGATGCATTGGCTTAAGAAAGAAGCTAGGTGATTGGCAAGAATTTTTGTTAGAATCTTTAGGTCGTTGTTTATAAGGGAGATGGATCCATAGTTCCCTACTTCTTCCTGGTTTTTGTCAGGTTTGGGTATAAATGTTATGTAGGCAGTGTTAAGTTGAGGGCCTAAGGGGGTGCCTAGGGTTTTCACATTGAAAAATGTTGCCATGTAGGGGGTGAGAGTATTGGCAAAAGTCTTGTAATAGGGTACTGAAAGATCATCAGGTCCAGGAGCTGATCCCTTTTAAAGTTCTTTTATGACCTCCAGTATCTCCTCAACCAAAAAGGCGGCTTCTAACAAATTTTTGTGTTTGGTAGATAGGGTAGGTAAGGGAAAGTCCTTCAGAAAATTAGAAATTTCTGGACCCTTGTCTGTGGAGGTTGTGCTGTAGTGCTTAGTGTAGAAGTAATGGAAGGCTTTGAGTATTTTGTTTGGTTTGGCTGTAGGGGGTTGCCCTGCTATCCTAATTTTGGGGAGAGTGTGAGCCTGATACCGAGGTGAAAGTTTTGAGGCTAACATAGAGCCAATTTAGTCTTTTCCTCCGTTTCCAAGGGGAGTTTAGTCCCTGAACATTATGTGAAGCTATCCTGAAATTTGACCTTGTTGGGTTTAAGTTAGCCATGAGAACAGGGGGGTGGAATGCTGTCAACACTACTGTCACTTACCAACTGCGGTCTTCTTCCGTTTGAAGTAGATCTGTGTTTAGGGCGGGTTTTGATCCGGAGCTGGAACTGGGCATAGGTCACAACCTGGAGATTGGCTAGAAAAAGAGAAAAGGAGATATATAGACAAATTAAGGAAAAGCATCTTCTAGGAAGACTAATCGAGTTTGGCGTAGGACACTCCTGCCAAACACTTACCAAAAAAAATTGTCTATAATGAGGGCTGACAACCCATCCCACAGAAACATGGAATCTGCTACTATGGGATAGGTGGAGGCGCAAGGGGGTCACCCCAGACCCCGACGTCAATGTGACACAGTAAAAAAACAACCAATAATATCATAACTAGAAAACATGGGGGGAAAAGATCCCCAGAACCATATCTGGGTGTCTCATCCCCTCCCCAATTGGCACTGAGGCACTGAGATTACCCATTTAGGACCCTTAATGCATGTAGGAGTACTATCCCCCAGGCCACGGGAAAACTTGGCTTTCCGGCAACCCCGGCGCTTCGCTCAAGAGGGGCCGGGTGTCAGGGCTGGGCTCAGCCCTTCCTTCTCTGAGCTGGCCGCTCAGCTGTTGGCTAGTTGCCAGCTCCTATCTCTCCACAGTGACTCACCTGTTGATGATATCCTGCTTGTCAGTCCTGCCTACTTAAGCCGTCCAGCCCAGATGATATCTGCCTTAGCCTTGGTGTGTTCCTGTTAAAGACTTGCTTGGCTGACATTCCTTCTGGCTCCAGATCCTGCTTGCTGTTCTACTACGCTCATCTCTGGCTCCCTGACATTTTGGCTTGTCTGAATATCCGTTTCGGTTTCTGAACTCTGGTTATGTTTTGACTACGTTTACTCTGTTTACCTTTTTTAATTATTATTAAACAAGTGAGATTTAACTGTACTTCTGTTTCAGTCTGACTCATGGTTTCTTACATCGGGAGAGCTCCAGAGAACAGCTATAAACACCTCATTGTCTAGGGCCATGGAGAGAGCTCTGTCCAACTCCAGGCGGTGAGGAGGGGTATTGGAGATTAGATCCTTGATGAGCTCCTGGACTGCTGGGGAATAGGGATGAGCCGAACACCCCCCTGTTCGGTTCGCACCAGAACATGCGAACAGGAAAAAAGTTCGTTCGAACATGCGAACACCGTTAAAGTCTATGGGACACGAACATGAATAATCAAAAGTGCTAATTTTAAAGGCTTATATGAAAGTTATTGTCATAAAAAGTGTTTGGGGACCTGGGTCCTGCCCCAGGGGACATGGATCAATGCAAAAAAAAGTTTTAAAAACGGCCGTTTTTTC
Organism: Aquarana catesbeiana; assembly: GCF_042186555.1. Classification (NCBI taxonomy): domain Eukaryota; kingdom Metazoa; phylum Chordata; class Amphibia; order Anura; family Ranidae; genus Aquarana; species Aquarana catesbeiana. The sequence continues at coordinate 477,445,780 of NC_133325.1, forward strand.
AGGAGCAGTGATTTTAATAATGCTTAAAGTCAAACAATAAAAGTGTAATATCCCTTTAAATTTCGTACCTGGGGGGTGTCTATAGTATGCCTGTAAAGGGGCGCATGTTTCCTGTGTTTAGAACAGTCTGACAGCAAAATGACATTTTGAAGGAAAAAACTCATTTAAAACTACTCGCGGCTATTGCATTGCCGACAATACACATAGAAGTTCATTGATAAAAACGGCATGGGAATTCCCCAAAGGGGAACCCCGAACCAAAATTTAAAAAAAAAAATGACGTGGGAGTCCTCCTAAATTCCATACCAGGCCCTTCAGGTCTGGTATGGATATTAAGGGGAACCCCGGCCAAAATTAAAAAAAAAAAATGACGTGGGGTTCCCCCTAAATTCCATACCAGACCCTTATCCGAGCACGCAACCTGGCAGGCCGCAGGAAAAGAGGGGGGGACGAGAGTGCGGCCCCCCCTCCCTCCTGAACCGTACCAGGCCACATGCCCTCAACATTGGGAGGGTGCTTTGGGGTAGCCCCCCAAAACACCTTGTCCCCATGTTGATGAGGACAAGGGCCTCATCCCCACAACCCTGGCCGGTGGTTGTGGGGGTCTGCGGGCGGGGGGCTTATCGGAATCTGGAAGCCCCCTTTAACAAGGTGACCCCCAGATCCCGGCCCCCCCCCTGTGTGAAATGGTAAGGGTGTACATAAGTACCCCTACCATTTCACGAAGAAAGTGTCAAAAATGTTAAAAATGACAAGAGACAGTTTTTGACAATTCCTTTATTTAAATGCTTCTTCTTTCTTCTATCTTCCTTCATCTTCTGGTTCTTCTGGTTCTTCTGGCTCTTCTGGTTCTTCCTCCGGCGTTCTCGTCCAGCATCTCCTCCGCGGCGTCTTCTGTCTTCTTCTCCTCGGGCCGCTCCGCACCCATGGCATGGGGGGGAGGCTCCCGCTCTTCTCTTCTTCTTTTCTTCTTTTCTTCTCTTCTTCTCTTCTTCATTTTCTTCTCCGGGCCGCTCCGCAATCCATGCTGGCATGGAGGGAGGCTCCCGCTGTGTGACGGCGCTCCTCGTCTGACAGTTCTTAAATAACGGGGGGGGCGGGGCCACCCGGTGACCCCGCCCCCCTCTGACGCACGGTGACTTGACGGGACTTCCCTGTGGCATTCCCCGTGACGTCACAGGGAAGTCCCGTCAAGTCACCGTGCGTCAGAGGGGGGCGGGGTCACCGGGTGGCCCCGCCCCCCCGTTATTTAAGAACTGTCAGACGAGGAGCGCCGTCACACAGCGGGAGCCTCCCTCCATGCCAGCATGGATTGCGGAGCGGCCCGGAGAAGAAAAGAAGAAAAGAAGAAGAGAAGAAGAGAAGAAAAGAAGAAGAGAAGAGCGGGAGCCTCCCCCCATGCCATGGGTGCGGAGCGGCCCGAGGAGAAGAAGATAGAAGACGCCGTGGAGGAGATGCTGGACGAGAACGCCGGAGGAAGAACCAGAAGAACCAGAAGAACCAGAAGATGAAGGAAGATAGAAGAAAGAAGAAGCATTTAAATAAAGGAATTGTCAAAAACTGTCTCTTGTCATTTTTAACATTTTTGACACTTTTTTCGTGAAATGGTAGGGGTGTACCCCCTTACCATTTCACACAGGGGGGGGCCGGGATCTGGGGGTCACCTTGTTAAAGGGGGCTTCCAGATTCCGATAAGCCCACCGGCCAGGGTTGTGGGGATGAGGCCCTTGTCCTCATCAACATGGGGACAAGGTGTTTTGGGGGGCTACCCCAAAGCACCCTCCCAATGTTGAGGGCATGTGGCCTGGTACGGTTCAGGAGGGAGGGGGGGCCGCACTCTCGTCCCCCCCTCTTTTCCTGCGGCCTGCCAGGTTGCGTGCTCGGATAAGGGTCTGGTATGGATTTTTGGGGGGACCCCACGCCGTTTTTTTTTTTTTTTTTGGCGCGGGGTTCCCCTTAAAATCCATACCAGACCTGAAGGGTCTGGTATGGAATTTAGGGGGAACCCCACGTCATTTTTTTTTTTAAATTTTGGCCGGGGTTCCCCTTAATATCCATACCAGACCTGAAGGGCCTGGTATGGAATTTAGGGGGACTCCCACGTCATTTTTTTTTTTTTAATTTTGGTTCGGGGTTCCCCTTTGGGGAATTCCCATGCCGTTTTTATCAATGAACTTCTATGTGTATTGTCGGCAATGCAATAGGCGCGAGTAGTTTTAAATGAGTTTTTTCCTTCAAAATGTCATTTTGCTGTCAGACTGTTCTAAACACAGGAAACATGCGCCCCTTTACAGGCACACTATAGACACCCCCCAGGTACGAAATTTAAAGGGATATTACACTTTTATTGATTGACTTTAAGCATTATTAAAATCACTGCTCCTGAAAAAACGGCCGTTTTTAAAACTTTTTTTTGCATTGATCCATGTCCCCTGGGGCAGGACCCAGGTCCCCAAACACTTTTTATGACAATAACTTGCATATTAGCCTTTAAAATTAGCACTTTTGATTTCTCCCATAGACTTTTAAAGGGTGTTCCGCGGCATTCGAATTTGCCGCGAACACCCCAAATTGTTCGCTGTTCGGTGAACTTGCGAACAGCCAATGTTCGAGTCGAACATGAGTTCGACTCGAACTCGAAGCTCATCCCTACTGGGGAAATGTCCATGATGGTCTCAGGAAGGCCCCGGATTCTGAAGTTGTATCTTCTGGACCTATTTTTCAAATCATCAATTATGGAAAGGGCTGTTTCAAGCTGATCTTGGAGGACCTGAATGTAGGCTGAATTCTGATTCTGGATACCTCGATGTCCAGTTTATTTTAGCTGCTGTGTTGGCTAGCCCCCTCTCTAGGAGTTCAGAGAGCTTAAGGAATAGGTCCACTGGTGGTGTCAATGGTTCCTGGCCTGGGAAGCCTAAGGATGGGGTCACAAGAAGATGGGTTTCGGAAGGCCCAACTGGAGAAAGCATATAGTCCTCCATAGAGCAGCCCAGAAGAGACCTTGTGGAAGCTGGTGAGGGAGCCAGGGGGAGCTGGGTACTCCCATGGATAACTGGGGTGTAGGTGAGGGTTGCTGGGGCTAAAACTTGCCTCTGATCTAGGGATCCCTCTGTGTAGGCCACATGTGGCTGTGCTGCTGCGGTGGCCATCTTGCTACAACCTCCCCTTGCTGAGGTATCGAATTGCAGCCCGAAAACGCATCTGGTGGCTGATCTGGACATCCAGGGGAGTACACGGGAGTCTCAGGGGCTAGGGTGCCCCGTTGGTGTCCGTCCTGGGTGGCTGTGAGAGGAGCTATGTGCACCGTTGGTCCAGGGTGATGCGGAGCTCCAGGCTTAGATGGCCATCTTGGAGCTCCCGTGCAGTGTCTGAGGATTTTTTAAGGACTCTAGTAAGTAGTCTCTCAGCAGGTATGCTTGTGGTTTATCTGTGTGAAAATCCAGGAGGGTAAAGTCAAATTCTGCATCTGACTCACCTTCACCAGTGACGGCTACTGCAGTAGCAGCAGGAATCTGGGATTGGATGTGTGTGGTGTGTGAAGCAGACACGCGGGGTAGAGGGTGTCAGGACAACCTGGATGGATCGCGGCTTATTCTTCGGCTTTAGTCACAGAGTTTATGTGTATTAAATGGGAAAAAAAAGGATTGAAAGATAACTTTTAGCATGAGCATTTCTTTTGATTATTGTTATAATTACCATTCAGATACTGCAGCTTAGGTCAACAGCTTTACAGCTGTAGGTACATAACCATGTGTATTTGCAAATATATACTGGTTACTGCAAATATATACTGGTTAATTGGGTTATAGTTGTTATGGCATGTTTACAGATATTACATAATATTTTTAAAACCAAATGTCTTTGTGTCCAGAGTAAATAGATGAAGGCATCTTTAACAAGACTGAGCGTATTTTATTCAAAACAATTCTGACTATATCATAGGTGAAACCATCTGTCTAAGGGCAAAAGATTGCTGGGGAATCCCAATAGGCATTGTATACATTTGTTGAGGTTTGGTATTATGCTTTTGCATTTCAATACAAACTATCTCAAGCAACTTCATTCACAATATGTTTCAAACAGCTGAACAATGGTGCATTGGGATTCATTCAATTAATAACCATGGTTTTCCTGGCTAAGAACATAGCCATAGTTTATGTATCCCATGTTTTCATTTGGAATTCCAAGAGGTATGTCAGAGGGTCTAAAAGAACAAAGCTTATTAATAAATGGCAATCTTCCAAAATTGAAAACTAGGAAGGATTTAATCTGCTAAAATATTACTTTTCAGCATTGTCCTATATCTCTATATCTGTTGACACTGTTCATACCACATACATTGGTAAATTATGAAATTATAACACAATAAAAAATTAAAATAAAAATTATATATACACATACAGTATATATAATGTATATACAGTATCTCACAAAAGTGAGTACACCTGTCAGGGATACCACATGCAGGCATCCAGCAGGGGTGATCCGATCAGTTGGCTGCATTATAAAGGAATCAGGACCAGATGAGTAAGTGAAAATATATATTTAGGACAATGACACACTTCCAATACCAACACCAGTAAATCATAAACAAGCAAGTGGAATGTAAATGAAACAAAGCAAACCCTATATGAAAACCTAACTATATACAAATGGGGGCACACACATAAGTAAGATAGGACAGGGACAGGAGATAAGGGGAACAGGAAGCCAGGCACTGGGATCAGAACGTCAGTAGTCAGAGCAGGAAGCTAGTTCCAAGGGACAGGTCTCCGAATCAGGGCGCAGGATCAGGAACGGATCAGACTCAGGTAGGGACATGGCTTGCAGAGAAAATACTGAAGCACTGGACCAAGGTGCAAGGTGGGCTTATATAAACCGAGCAGTCACATCAGGTGCAGATCATAAAGCAATGAATAAGCGCCACAATAGGGCGTGAAACGCGTTAGCTATTTTTTCCTGTTTTTCCCTGTACATGAAGTGACTGCATTTGGATTTTTACGTTTTCATATCAATAAAGATGCCTTCTATGGTGTGCGGCCGTCCAGGATCCTCTTTTTTCCTCACATCAGGTGCAGCCTAATGACCTGTATGGTCCATCTGCTGGGAGACACCTGTTGGTGGCCACCAGAACTACACCCCTTGGTCTTCAACACAACAGTGCCACCAACAGGTGACCCAAACAAGGACACAGGACACAATTCTGACAACACCCCTCACATTTTTGTAGATATATTATTATATATTTTCATGTGACAACACTGAAGAAATGACACTTTTCTACAATGTAAAGTGGTGAGTGTACAGCTTGTATAATGCCCCGTACACATGGTCGGATTTTCCGATGGAAAATGTCCGATCGGAGTGTGTTGTCGGACATTCCGACCGTGTGTGGGCTCCATCAGACATTTTCCATCGGATTTTCCGACACACAAAGTTTGAGAGCAGGCTATAAACTTTTCCGACAACAAAATCCGATCGCGTCAAATCTGACCGTGTGTGGCCAGTTCCGACGCACAAAGTGCCACGCATGCTCAGAAGAAATTCCGAGACAGAACAGCTCGGTCTGGTAAAATTACCGTTCGCAATGGATACAGCACTTTCGTCACAGTGCAATGTAAAAAATGGTTTAATACAGAGCACTCTCTTCTTCTTTATAATGTGAGAAGAATGAAGTCGTTTTGCTGCTGATATTCACACAGACTTCTCACAAACTTCTTTCTTTATTATTTATCGGGATTCCCTCAATATATTTTGATTTGTCACATCTGACAAAATTATTTTTGGGTTGTTTTCTTTTCTTTTTTTTTTTTTTTTTAAAGGCTGTTTTTTGTTTTTTTTTAGGTTTGTATTTTTTTCAAGGCTGATCTTTGTTTTATTTTTTGGTTAGTTTTACTCCCCAATATTTTTGTGTGTGTTTTGTGTGTCAAGTTACCACAACACCATTGATATCTTATATTATTTAATCTCCAGAAGGTTGCTTGGTGTTGGTGTCCCTTGTTAATTTGACATTGTATTTTTGTAATGTACCTGAAGCCTCACAAACAAACTGTCCTTTTTGAAGGAAAACACACATAAGCGAGTATAATTGAAACAAAAAATACTTTATTAAGGGCTCAGAACCAAACAAAGAGGGAGGCAACGCTGTAGAAACAGCTGAAATTAGCGAAGCCTTGGACCCCCAGGGCAGACATCAATTATTTAACATCAAAATTGGTGGCCTGAGGAGTCCATATCTAAGGGTGTGCAGTCTGGTCCAGAAGTCCCAGAGATCATGAAAGCAGCAGATGACATCTGTGTCCCCAGGCTGTGCTACTGCAAGAGGCTGTATCTTTTGCCAGACCAGGCTGGACCCAGGGTCATCACTTTCTGGTCTTCTTTCCACGCTTCCTTCCCGGCTGTGGCTCTGGTGTTGGAGATGTGGCAGGAGGAGGAGTAGGACCTGGAGGAGGAGTAGGACCTGGAGGAGGAGGAGGACCATGTGTGAGGTCGCAAATGTGGGTAGCCTGTGGGACCTGGATGATGGCAGAACAGGTCTCTGGGATAATGATCCCCAGAGCCTGGGGGGAGATGCCTGTCGAGAACTTGAGGTCCTGCAGGCTTCTCCCCGTTGCCAAGTACCACAGGGTGGCGATGAGCCTCTGCTCCGGAGTGATGGCTTGCCTCATGCAGGTATCCTGCCTGCTAATATAAGGGGTCAGCAAAGCCAACAAACAGTGAAATACGGGGTCCGTCATCCGGAGAAAGTTCCTGAAATCATCAGGATTATTCTCACGGATCTCACGGAGCAAAGGCATATGAGAGAACTGGTCACGCTGAAGCAACCAATTCTTGGTCCATGAACTCCTCCCCGCCCTGTTCATGGACTGGACTTGTGTCAAGGTCAGGACCCCAACACCAAGCCCCCGCACAGCACGAACTCTATGAGGAGTACGTATACGCAACATGGCTAGATAACGGTCGGCTGCTCAGAACGAAGTAACAAAACGCACTAAAGAACAGCAAGGCCTGTGAAGAGGGACCTGCAAAACAGTAACGAACGAACAAGAACACAATGACTAATAAGTCACAGGGAGCTTGCTTGCACGCACTGAAGAGCAGATACAAACCCACAAGCACAAACTGAACAGCAGAAAACGATCTGAAAACCACAAGTCTGAAAAAGCACGAATCGTCTCTCACCAAACTTTTACTAACATGAGATTTGCAAAAGGAGCCCAAAGGGTGCCGTGCTTGGTTCTGAACTGGCCTTTTCTAGTCTCATCATACGTGGTTTACGTCACTGCATTCTTGGCGATCAGAAATTCCGAATCTTTGTGCGACCGTGTGTACGCAAAACAAGTTTGAGCCAACATCCTAGGATTTTGTTGTCGGAGTGTCCAATCAATGTCTGATCGTGTGTACGGGGCATAACAATGTAAATTTGCTGTCCCCTCAAAATAACTCAACATTGATGTCTAAACTGCTGGCAACATAAGTGAGTACACCGCTAAGTGAAAATGTCCAAATCGGGCCCAATTAGCCATTTTCTCTCCCAGGTGTCATGTGACTCATTAGTGTTACAAGGTCTCAGGTGTGAATGGGCAGCAGGTGTGTTAAATTTGGTGTTATCGCTCTCACTGTCTCATACTGGTCACTGGAAGTTGAACATGGCACTTCATGGCAAAGAACTCTCTGAGGATATGAAAAAAAATAATTTTTGCTCTACATAAAGATGGCCTAGGCTATAAGAAGATTGCCAAGACCCTGAAATTGAGCTGCAGCATGGTGGCCAAGACCATACAGTGGTTTAACTGGACAGGTTCCACTCCGAACAGGACCATGGTCAACCAAAGAAGTTGAGTGCATGTGCTCAGCGTCATATCTAGAGGTTGTTTTTGGGAAATAGACATATAAGTGCTGCCATCATTGCTGCAGAGGTTGAAGGGGTGGGGGTCAGCCTGTCAGTGCTCAGACCATACACCGCATGTTGCATCAAATTGGTCTGCATGGCTGTCATCCCAGAAGGAAGCCTCTTCTAAAGATGATGCACAAGAAAGGCTGCAAACAGTTTGCTTAAGACAAGCAGACTAAGGACATGGATTACTGGAACCATGTCCTGTGGTCTGATAAGACCAAGATAAACTTATTTGGTTCAGATGGTATCAAGCGCGTGTGGCGGCAACTAGCTGAGGAGTACAAAGACAAGTGTGTCTTGCCTACAGTCAAGCATGGTGGTGGGAGTGTCATGGTCTGGGTCTGCATGAGTTATTTTGAGGGGACAGAAAATTTACACTGTTATACAAGCTGTACAGTCACCACTTTACGTTGTAGCAAAGTGTCATTTCTTCAGTGTTGTCACATGAAAAAATATAATAAAATATTTACAAAAATGTGAGGGGTGTACTCACTTTTGTGAGATACTGTATATATACTCCTACTGATATGTATAGATTTGTTTTGTATGTCTTTTTTTAACTGTTTTAATTTGTATTGTCTTACATTTTAATATCACACCATTTGCTGTTTATCAAGCATTACATCTACCACAACACTTCGTATTTCTGCTCTCTAGTAGAGTAATTATGAAACGATCATTAATCAAAGAGATAAACATTGGTACTTGATATGATTAAATTTAACTCCAGCTAGTGAATAGGAAGCCATATTCATTTGGTTAGGCATTTAATAAATGGATTTCGTACTTCAAGGATGACTGAAGCTTTCTAATTCTTTCAATTACTCTACACTGTTTTTCTTCCTGTCTCTGAAGCTCATAGGATATTTCCTTTTACACCTATTAGGTAATCAGTTGCTTTTTTTCTAGTGTCAGTAACAAGTATAATATTATGGCATCCAAAAAAATATATAATTAACCCCTTAACAATGGCTTAAAGCATATACCGTATGTAGCTGCACAGTGATGGGTTTTAATATCAAACTGCCAAATATACATGCACAGCTGGTATCCACTTATCGCTCTAAGCGCCCACTTGGTGCTCCCCAGCACAGTGACTGCACTGTTACTGACAGCTCCCAGTCACTGGTTTTGATTGATGTGTAGGGTGGTCTCCTGATCATATGACCACTGTGACAGCCAATTAGAGTAATCACATGATCGGGAAGCCCATGTAATGCCTCCGTCATTGTAAACTGTTATGAGGCTGAATGATAAGGGTTTAAAAGAGCAGCCCACAGATATAAGATGGGAATAGAAAGGTCTCGCCATCAAAAGATTGTTCGTTATAGCAATCTCAACATAAAACATGGGATATTTATGCATACAATAGATACCTCCAGCACTAGCCTTATCTTTAATGAATAATATTGATAAGATGAGAAAGCCCAACATGGGCTGATGATTGGCAAAAGTGTAGAGTACGCTGCTTCCAAGCCCTGAAAGCCAGCACAGGCTCATCCTCTGTTCCACAGTCTGCACAAAAGCCAAAGAAAAAGACAGAATTCACACCAAAAAAACATTGGTGATGTTATTCATTTGGACAAAATAAACAGAGAGTTCCCACCTTGAACTCCCTCATTTGACACATTTCATCCAAAAGGCTTGGCTTTATAGAGGTCACTAGATTGAGCCCAGCTTTGTTTGTAAAATATGGCCTAATAATTATTCCTCTAAGATCAGAACGCCATGTCCCCAAATAGTTGCACCTAATAAATTCCTTGAAAAAAGGCAGTCTAGTCCATGGATGTGTTTAAAGGATTTTATTGTAGACCCCAAGAGGAGAAGGGGGAATGCCCAAAATATAGTTCCTACTGATTCTCAGACTGACCGTCCCAGGATGAAGCTCAGACTTCCTATGCACACAGCAAGATGATGTAACTTCAGATGAAACAGAGATTCTTATTTATATGCCAGTGTCCACTAGTTCTAAAGTTCTAATATCCTACAGAGGACCTCTTGGGTGTGGTCTTTCCTTATCAAACAGCTTCTTATAGCCATTGTGTCCACAGAGGATTATGCCGCATACACACGACTGGACTTTCCAGCAGAAAAGGTCCGACAGAATGAATCTGTCGGACATTCCAATCGTGTGTGGGCTTCATCGGACCATTTCAGTCGAAAAATCTGAAACCTTAGAAATAGAACATGTTTCAAATCTTTCCGACGGACTCGATACCTATCGAAAAAAAAGTTTGTCTGTATGCTAGTCCGACGGACCGAAAACGACGCAAGGGCAGCTATTGGCTACTGGCTATCAACTTCCTTTTCTAGTCCGGTCGTACGTCATCACGTTCGAAACGATCGGACTTTGGTAGGATCGTGTGTAGGCATAAGTTGCTCATGGTGTGTTGCAAACCTGGATCCAGCCCATTAAAGACACACTAACACAGAGATTGGTCAGCTAACAAACAGGTATGGTTTACATCTCAACACAGCACCCTGGAGCCTATTCAAAAGAGTAGTAGATAATGTTACAGAGTAAACTACAGAGAGCTTTGATGTATGTAAATAGGCTCATTTTAGCATTGTCACATTATAAGTACCTTTTTCTATGGGTAATATATTTTTCTATAAACAATACAAATTGCATTGCAATACAATTGCATCTGTTTACATTGCTAAATGAAGATATTAATTAAAGTATATCTAAAATCATTAAAACCTCATATACTGTAAGCAATTGAACCTTAGGAAGCAGGAGTGTGAACAACGTGATTCTTTACTGCATGAGCACTGGAACTCAAAGTTGCAGTGTCAGTAAAAACAGTGCAGCCTGTAGAACCCAGGCTGTAAGAATCTAACATGTGTGCAGTAGCCAGCCAGCAATAGGATAATTAACATTAGAGGGAAATTATTTCACTTGTGCCCATGGCAAAAATATTTTATACTTTAGCATGTTATTATTAATTTCAAAAGTAATTTTCTAAATTTGTAGCTCTAATTAAAATAGTATCTGGTAATAAAAGGGTGACAGATGTCTTGTTCTTATCTCCCCTGCCTCATGTTTTATTCCTGCATTCTCCCTGTCACATAGGATTTCATTGGAGACTGTGAGTGGCCATTTGAACCCTAATGCCGCCTACACGTACACACGACCGGACTTTTCAACAGCAAAGGTCAGACGGAACGAATCCGCCATACAATTCGATCGTGTGTGGGCTTCATCGGACCTTTGCTGTAAAAAAATCAGTGAGACTTATTATATCCCGACCTTTGGTCTTTTCTCCATTGTTATGCTATTTGTATTCTTAACGATATGTACTCTGCTTTTGAAGTATCCCATTGTACATAGTTTCTGTATTTGATTTGTATATTTTGTTAAATTATCTACTTTGTTCGATTTTTGTAATAAAAACTATTTTTGTACCTATACTGTATTATTTATGGTAGTGCCTGGAAAATCCCACCGTAGGGGAATTTTTTGGTCTTTTTCAGACTCATGGGATGTGGCACACACTGTTTACTGCTCTTTGTCAGAGCCTTTCTCTTTTTTGCTGTCAAAAAATCAGACGGACTTTAGAAATAGAACATGTTTCAAATCTTTCCGCCGGAACTCCGCCGGAACCAGTTCCTATCGAGAAATCCACTTGTCTGTATGCTGTTCCAATGGACCAAAAACGACGCATGCTCTGAAGCAAGTACGAGACGGAAGCACTCGGTCTGGTAAAACTAGTGTTGGCATTGGAGCTAGCACATTCCTCACGCTGCAAATTCTGTGATCGTTTAATGCAGCGCATTATTGTCTTCTTTATAATGCTAGAAGAACGAAGCTGTTTTGCTGCTCATATTCACACAGAGTTCTCACAAACAGATTTCTGGATTATTTCTCCGGATCTCATGAATGATATTGTATTTTTTAAAAGCCCGATCTCCATAATAATGTTTACAATTTTTTTTTGAGTCATCTTTTATTATTTTTGATTTCATCAAGATCTTTTTTTAGGATTATTTAAAAATTATTTTCTAGTGATCTCCATATTTTTTGTGTGTGTGTCAAGTTACCACAATAACATTAATAATGTTTTTTTTGTGTGTCAAGTTACCACAATAACATTATTAATGTTTTATTTTTTGTGTGTCAAGTTACCACAATAACATTATAATTTTTTTTGTGTGTCAAGTTACCACAATAACCTTATTTTTTTGTGTCAAGTTAACACAATAACATTAATAATATTTTATTTTTTGTGTGTCAGGTTACCACAATAATATTATTAATGTTTTATTTTTTGTGTGTCAAGTTACCACAATAACATTATATATATATATATATATATATATATATATATATATATATATATATATATATATATATATATATATATATATATATATATATATATACAGTATATATATATATATATATATATATATGTATATATTTTTTTGAACCTCAAGGAGATTGGTGTCCCTTGTTAATTTGACAATGTCTTTTAGAAATGTATCTGAATAAAAACACATAGGCAAGTATTTTCAGAAAATAAAATATCCATTTATTCTGGTTAACAAAATAAAGATGAAGGCAATGCTGGAGAAATTTTTGGAATTTGTGAAGCCTTTTGGCCCCAGAGCACACATCAAGCCTGTGGAAAAGAAAATTGGGATCTTGAGGAGTCCATATAATAGAGAGCACAATCTGGTCCTGGAATCCCAGAGATCAAGACCAGCAGCAGTTTTTCGAAGTACCACTGCCTGGGTACATACACATCATCTGCTGATGCTCCTGATCTCAGGGAAGCTTGGATCTTGTTATGCTCCCTCCTATACATATCCCTCAGGATCCCAATTTTACTTTCCAAAATCTTCATGGTTGCTTCTGGGATCAAAGTCTGCACAAATGCCAGAAGTCTCTCCAGCATTGCCTTCCTTACTGGTTTATTGTAATATGAACTGTGTTTGACCTCCCACAGATTCCTCATCTCCCTGTACTTGAAACGCCACCTGTCTCCTGCCCCTGACGTTCTTTTTCACGAATATTCCCCGCCCTTTCTCTCTACGTGCACAGTAGGAGCAACATGGCGGAGACACAGGAGGTGTGTGTTAATTCTTCCAGTAACGAGGAAAGCCCGGAGGCCCAAACATCCCGATCCTCGACGAAGAGATTTAAGGCCTCCAATATGGCCTTTGAAGAAATGGTGGAGATGGTGGACATCTTTCGGAGGAATGATTATGATTGCAAGTATAGACCATACACCCAGCCGAATTTGCGCAAGGCCAAAATGATGTCAAAAGTTGTGAAGACTCTGCAGCAGAATTTTGGGGTACGACGCTCCAAAGACCAATTAAGGAAATGCTGGTCTGACCTTAAACTGAGGGAGCCGGATCAGTACAGAAGAATAAAGAAAGTGCTTTAAAAAAGTAAGTACTTGTCGTGTGTTCCTATTCTGATTATTAACTTGCATGCTGCTTTTCTTTACTGTTGTACAGTTTTAAAAGGCTACTTTCATGGACACACAAATCGTTCGTAGGAAACATCGTTCGTAGGAAACATTGTTTGAAATTATATGCAGTGTATTTAGATGATACAGGGTTTAAACAACATTTTGGTCTTGCTAATTTGTCTTATTAAAAGTTTAGGACATTGTTTTCTAGATGTCTTTGAAACTAGAATGAATAGCAAACTTCATTCTGTGGAATGTAAGGAGAGAACACTTGGCAGCTGTTTACACATCTGGACTCAGGAGCACTAGTGTGGGACACCAGAATACATATTTTAGGGTAACCCACACAGGTGCTCCATTGGATACTTGGGGTGTCTCTATCTGTGAAACTTGGCCAAAAAAGGTAAGTATTCCAGCTTGGTTAAATGATACTTTTAATCATGTCTTCAACTTGGATCTCTGCCCAAACAGACAATTGTACACCACTTCAAAGCAATGTTTCATAATCCTATTTCTGGACTAAAATATCTGTGTGCTAAGTATACCTTTTGTTTCATTCTCATAGGGGAGAAAAGACTCAGACAGCAGTCAGAGGATACCAGGGACTCCCAACATCACCAACCTGATTGGCAAATTAGCCCAAGCCCCCCCCGAGGGTCTTGAGGAAGGAGAAGTGGAGGAAGTGGGCAAGATGTGCACCCCTCCAGGTGAGTGTCTGACACCCCAGCTTCAGGTAATCTATGTATGCCTGCATATTTCTAAATACATGTTTTTTCATCAATTTTACAGTACCTGACCGCGAGATTGTGTTTCCAGCGCGATCCCATTGCGCTGGTTCTCGGCGACAGGGTAATGTGCATCTCACGCTGGCTCGCTCATCGGGAAAGGAAAACTTTTTTTTCCTTTCGCGATGAGCGACAGGCAGTGCTGACAGCTGTCTGGTATGAATCATGAGGGTGAACGCCGCGCCAAATTTTAAATGAAAAACCGGGCGTGGGTTTCCTCCCAGGGGCATACCAGGCCCTTAGGTCTGGTATGGATTTTAAGGGGAGTCCCGGGGCATGATGGGACTGTGACATCACAAGATGCGGGGTCACCGGGTGACAGCACCCAGAGACCACACCCCATGCCTATATAAGTGATCGCGCACCGCTCAGACAGCATAACAGCGCGAGACAGTGTCGTGTCAACATCAGAAGAAGAGAAGAAGAGAACGAACAAGACGGTTGAAGACCGGGCCACCATTTGCAAAAGAGCAGCAAAAGAGCAGAAGATAGCGGAGGAGCCCGGCAGAAGAACCGGACACCGGGAGAAGAGACCTTGGGAACAAGGTGCTTTGGGGTGGGGGGGCCCTGCAGGGTGCCCCCTCTTCCCCAAAGCACCCACCCCCCCATGTTGAGGGCATGCAGCCTAGTATGGTTCAGGAGGGGGGCTGCTCGCTCATCCCCACCCCCATTCCTGACCGGCCGGGCTGCGTGCTCGGATAAGGGTCTGGTATGGATTTTGGGGGGACCCCATGCCCATTTGTCGGCGTAGGGGTTCCCCTTAAAAACCATACCAGACCCAAGGGCCTGGTATGCCCCTGGGGGGGAACCCATGCCGGTTTTTTATTTAAAATTTGGCACGGCGTTCCCCCTCATGATTCATACCAGACAGCTGTCAGCACTGCCTGTCGCTCATCGCAAAAGGAAAAAAAGTTTTCCTTTCCCGATGAGCGAGCCAGCTCGGTGCTGGCTCCTGCGTCAGGGTTCACAGGTGTCAAATCTCGTTGTTAAAAGTGGCGAGATTGACACAATATCACGGTCACCTACTGTAGGTGATGTTCTGGTTGTGGAAGGGGAAGCGGCGGAACCATTTACCAGCGACAGCGCCCAAATACTTATTGGCCAGATCATGGCCTGGAATGGGGAGATTGATGCCATGCACAATAGCCTGGACATCATGCGTAATCGGCTGGACAACATGCAGCAGGAAAAGAAAATGAAGAACATGATCGATGGGGAGAATATAATCTCTTTTTCCCTAAAACAAAATTGATCATGTTCTTCATTTCCTTTTTAGATGACCACATTCTGTGCTTTTACTTTTTAAAAATGTTAAAAGCCAAATTTTGAAGATGCACACGGTGTGTCAACATGTGCTATCTGCCATCAGGGAATCTCAATGTACGCGTTTTGTGGGTGCAACCCCTTCCTCATAACGCTAGTAGGTGAAAGGAAGGGATTGCACCCACAAAACACGTCCATTGATCCCCCATGATGGGAGATAGCACATGTTGACATTACCCATTTGGAATCCCAATTTGTGTGCATTTTCAAAATTTGGCTTTTACAGGGGTAACATCACCCCATCTGATTGATTGCAATATCAAGACATTTTTGACACTATAATGTCTGATATTGCCTTCATTTTATAGATGTTGAACTTTGTAAGTTCCAGAGTTGTGTGTATGTTATGTTTTAAAAATGTTTGAAAAAAAAAAAAGTTTTTGAAAACAAAAAAAAATTGTTAAAAAAATATAAATATTTTAATTTTTTTTTATAAACACACATGTGAATGTGCACACTGCACATATTAAAAAGTTTGCTAATCAACAATGTGTGACTTCTTCTTTCAATGCTCAAATTAACATATTTCTCCCTAACTTCATGGGCGCTTTGGGGGGCCAAGCCAGTACGGCTAGTATCCAGGCCCATCAGAGGATTCTCTGGAATAAGTCCGGCCTCAGGCCCAACTGAGGTATTATAATTTCTTGAATTTTTTTCTTAAAATAATTTTGCAGGATGCAGCATGCTTATAAATTAATTTAGGGACACACAGACCATTTGGACACATTTTTAAAGGGGGGCGAGCTTATAAAATAATTTAAGAGCACACAGACCATTTGGACACATTTTAAGGGGGGGCTTATAAAATAATTTAAGGACACACAGACCATTTGGACACATTTTAAGGGGGGGGGTAAGGGGGGGCTTATAAATTAATTTAAGGAGACACAGACCATTTGGACACATTTTAAGGGGGTGTTTAAGGTAAAGCACTACAATGAAGCTGACAAAATACATTGTTAAGTGACTAGACTAGGTGGATATGGGCCCAGCATAGTATGCTGGGGAGGTTAGTGAAGGCAAATATGCATGAAGGACAAAAAAGGAGCATTAAAAGATTACAGCATGCATGAGGACAAAGGGGACATTCACAACATATTGCAATCATGGTAATTAGGGATTGAGGAAAGAAATACAATACATTAGCAAACATTAAATACAATAAAATGTGATATTAAAGGATAAATCTTACCTTAATATAGTCCTTCTGAGGGACCTGAATGATAGCAGAACAAGTCTCTGGGATAATGATCCCTAGAGCCTGGGGGGAGATGCCTGTCGAGAACTTGAGGTCCTGCAGGCTTCTCCCAGTCACCAAGTACCACAGTGTGGCGACTAGCCTCTGCGCTGGAGTGATGGCTTGCCTCATGCAGGTATCGTACCTGCTGATATAAGGGGTCAGCAAAGCCAACAAACGGTAAAAAGCAGGGTCCGTCATCCTGAGAAAGTTCCTGAAATCGTCAGGATTATTCTCACGGATCTCACAAAGCAAAGGCATGTGAGAGAATTGGTCACGCTGGAGCAACCAATTCTTCGTCCATGAACTCCTTCCCACCCTGTTCATGGACTGGGCTTGGGTCGAAGAATGAACTACAACACCAAGCCCAAGCAAAGCATGAACTCTACGATGAGAACGTACATGCAACATGGCTTCAAAGCGGTTGGCTGGTCAGAACGCACTGAAGAACAGCAAGGCCTGTAAAGAGCGAGCTGAAAATCAGCAAATAGCGGACAAGAACGCACTGAATAAACCAATGCGCACTGACTACACACACTGAAAAGCAGAACAAACCCCACAAGCACAAACTGAACAACAGTTAAACGATCTGAAAAAACATGAGTCTGAAAAGCGCGAATCGTCTATCACCAAACTTCTACTAACACGAGGTAAACACAAGATTAGAAGAAGGAGCCCAAAGGGTGGCACACTTGCAATTGAACTTTTTCCCGTTTTATAGTCTCTTCGGACCTGGTGTACGTCACTGCGTTCTAGACGGTCGGACTTTGGTGTGATCATGTGTAGGCATGTCCATTTCTTTGGAACTCCGTTGAAAGTCCGGCGAAAAGTCCTTCAGAGTTCAGTCCGTCGAAAGTCCACTCATGTGTACACGGCTTTTTGTTTGTCTGGGAAATAGAAAAAAATGTATCTAAAAGCTAACAGCTGAATTCCATAAATACACAGTTGAAATATATGTATGTAAACCATACAGGTGATTTGTAATTTTGTTCAGTGACTTTTGTGATTTATATTCACTATCATGAAAGTGACACCACTTTGAGGCCCATAGTCTGTTGATTGGACAATTCGGGATTGCCAATACATTAAGAAATCCTCAACTAGGCTCTCTTTCATTCCTCTGCATATCCCTGATTTGCTAGTACTGCTTCTTTTCCCTCTGCCATTCTGAGTATTGCTTTGCAAATGATGGAAGGAGGCCAAAATCAGAACAGTTTTGGATACTTATCCTAGTTGCATGTAAAAAATGCATGCAATTATTGACTTTTACATTTGTCTGGAGTTTGGTTTAAAATAGGTAGCTAGCCATTACTAGAAATTAAGTAGGCCTTGTGCATTAAAAACAATGGCAATATATCTCTCAGAAAAAATGTGTTTTTTTTTTCTTTTTTTTAAATCAAAAAGGGTTTTTATTGAACATTTTAAGTAAATACATCTTCCAGTGTACAATTTTCTACATTTCAATGTCATATTCATACAATGTAAAGCATAGGTTCTTATAGTATTACTACATAGCCCTCTAATTTTCATTATACCATGTCAAAAGTATATTTAACTCCCAACATCCTTCCAATACGCATGTATTGTTCCTCCTTTCCATTTTCATTAACTTATTTATCTAAGGACCCTGTAAGAGCCTTGTCATGACTAGTTCTCTTGGACTGAGTCCAGGCGAGTCTAACCAATTTGACCAAATGCGTTCAAACCTATGTGGGCAGCCTCTATGTTGATATATGTATTTTTCCATAATTAGAGTTTTACCCATATGTGTTATCCACATTTTGACAGAGGGCGGTACTGCAGACTTCCATGCCATTAGTATAAGTTTTCTAGCTTGAAATAGAGCCCTGGAGAAAGCCACTTTAGTTTGTTCCTCTGGGATTACCTCATCCAAAACCCCCAACAAGCAGTGTATAGAATCTACCGGTACCGCCGTTTGGAACACTCCATTTAGTGTATTAATCACCTCGTGCCAGTAGCGATGAAGCTTCGGACACTGCCACAGAAGATGTATAACATCCGCACTGTGCTGCCGACATCGGCAGCACATGGGGTCTGCCACTCTGCCCATCCTGTGCAACTTGGATGGAATGTAGTGCACTCTAAGTATTATATAAAGTTGGGACACTTTTTGCGCAACATTAAGGGAACACGTGGGTATGGCCTGTAGCGCTTCCTCCCATTGATCCTCAGTTATCTGACCCAGGTCCCTTCTCCATGCATCAATTGCCTTACATGGGTAGGCACCTAGGTACTTGGCAAGTAGCATCTGGTAACACATGGAAATAATCCCTTTAGTTACACTGGATGACTGCAACACATGGAACACTGGCGTGGGACAAAGTTCCCACTCACCTGCGTCTCCCTGCGCTGCAACTGTGTGCCGAAGCTGTATATATGGATAGTACATAGTGTCTGGGAGCCCAAATGTGTTCTGCAGTTCTGTAAAGGACATCAGTTTACCATGTTTAAATATGTGAGAAAGCATGGTCACTCCGTGGGCCTTCCATCTGGGCTCACACTGTAACTTAGCCAGCTCCACATAGGTGCGATTTCCCCATATTGGGCTGTATTCTGTAAATCCCTGCACCCTTTGTATTTGTCTACTTTTGTTCCATATTTTCTGTACCAGGGATAGTGTCGGAGTTTTTTTGTTAGATTTCGCGAATATTTGTGCCTCTAGACCCAGAGGAATGGTCTCAGCGCCCGTAGCAAAAAGCATCAATCGCGCTGCTGAGCCCATTGGTTCATGCGCCATAGATCCCACAAGGTGTTGCAACTGTGCCGCAATATAGTATAGCCAAGGGTTGGGGACCGCCAACCCTCCGCCATCCTTTGGATACTGCAACTGCTCTATCCGGACTCTGGGTGCTTTGTTGTGCCATAGCAGTCGTCGAAAAAGGGTATTGACTACTCTGAAAATTTTTAAATGTATCACTACTGGTGAGTTGTGAAGGAAATATAATAGCTGGGGCATTAAAATAATTTTAATGAGATTTGCCTTACCCTCTAGTGACATCATTAAGTTGTTCCATGTGTTTATTTTGTCTCGAAAGCGGGATAGCAATGGGAATATGTTTAAAGAGCAGAAGTCCCCAACACATGGGGATATCTGGACGCCCAGGTATTTGAATCCAGTGGTGGTTGAAATGGGGCAAGAGTCAGGCAGACTCACATCCCGGCTCTCGTCTAGCATCATCAGGGCCGATTTAGACCAATTTATAGTCAGGCCCGAGAAATGACCAAATCGCTCTATTATATCCATTACCCCCAGCAGTGATTGGTTAGTGTCTCCCAGGAATAGCAGCATGTCATCCGCATATAACATGAGCTTTTCATGCAAGTCACCATACCTGAATCCGACTATCCGTGGACTGTCCCTTATTTGAGCCGCCAGAGGTTCTATAGCGATCGCAAAGAGTAGGGGGGACAGCGGGCAAACCTGCCTCGTCCCCCTACCCAGAGCGAAAGCGTCTGACATCCTGTTCGCTATTCTAATGTTGGCCTGAGGGGCCGCATACAGCAGTTTTGTCCATGCCACAAACCGCCTTCCAAAGCCAAACCTGTCCAGTGTCGCCCATAAGTATCTCCAGCTAACGCTGTCAAACGCCTTATTGGCATCTAAGGATAAAAGAGCTCTGTGTCCCTCATTGTCAGCCTGTATTTGCATATTCAAATATAGCCTCCGAAGGTTTGTAGCTGTGGACTTCTGCGACATAAAGCCAGCCTAGTCTGGGTGTATGATTGAGGATATTATGCCATTGACCCGGATTGCCAGGACCTTGGCAAGGATCTTTACATCGCTTTGGAGTAGGGATATGGGCCTATACGAACCCGGGTCTACAGGATCCTTCCCTGGCTTAAGCAGTAAAATCACATTTGCTCTGGTCATGGAATCCGGCAATCTACCCCTATCTAGGCTGGAATTGAAAACCTTTAGTAGTTCAGGCAACAATTTTTCTCCATACTGAGAGTATACCTCCATTGGGAGACCATCCTCCCCTGGCGCCTTACAGGTAGGGAAAGAACTCACCGCCACCTGGAGCTCCTCTATAGTTATTGGAGCGTCCAGTTGCCGTCTCGCCTCAACAGATAGTTTGGGTAGATTTATGTTAGCCATAAAAGCATTGAGATCATCATCAGAGTAGGTCTCTCTAGATTTGTATAGATCCCTATAAAAATTTGCCAGCTCAGAGATAATATCATCAGGAGCATTAACTATCTTGCCATTGGCAGCTCGTATGGCTCCTATAGCCGGTGATTGTTGTTGTGATTTTGCAATTTTTGCTAATAGGCGGCCTGTCTTTTCCCCCTCCTCATAAAACGCCAGTTTCGAAAAAAATCTCTTACGTTCTGCAGCGGAGGATCGCACGCGGTCTAAGGAATCCTGAGCCGCGATCCATGCCTCCCTTGCAGAGTCAATGGGATCATTCACAAATGCCAACTCTAGTTGGCTCACCAAGTCCTCCGCCTGCTCTAGCAGGACCGAGGTATTTTGTTTAACCACATTTATTTCCTGAATAAATAATCCTTTACAATATGCTTTAAGCTGTTCCCATTTATACAGGATATCTGTGTGCTGTCTATGTATTTTAAGAAATTTATGGATCTGAGCCTCTATCCGTTCATGCGAAGTAAATAGTTTAAGCCAGAAGGCATTTAGTTTCCATGGGGCCTTAGATAATAGGCTGGAGGGTTGCGCATTCAGCCATATGACTAGTGGGGAATGATCAGACACCCCCCGTGGGTAGTACTCCACCCTCGAGGTGTATCCCACCATATCTGGAGTGCCGACACAGAGGTCTATACAGGACAGAGAGCCATGTGTCTTGGAGAAACATGAAAACTGTCTATGGTTTGGGTAACGAACCCGCCATAGGTCAGTCCACCCTATTTCCATTAAGAGACGGCTAAGGGCAGTTCCCCGACCTCCCCTGGGTGGAACCATAGGAGGGTGCCTGTCCACTCTTGGGTCCAGGCAGCAGTTAAAGTCCCCCATAATTAATATTGGAATGTCAGGTTTATTAGTCACGTATGAAACCAGTAGCTGCAACACTTCCCTCGAGAACGGGGGTGGTATATATATAAATGCCAGAATCATGGTAATTGTATATATTTTGCAATGGAGAAATATAAATCTGCCGGATATGTCTATCAGAGAGTCTAGCTCTTGGTATGCTATGGCCTTGTGTATCAGTACACTTACTCCACGGGAAAAAGCAGAGTATGTGGAATGATATGCCTTCCCCACCCATGCATACTGCAGAAAGCTAACCGTATTGTCCTGCAGGTGGGTCTCCTGCAGGCCAATGATGGCGGGGTGGATCCTGCGCATGACTGTAGATATCATTGTTCTCTTCAAAGGATCATTTACCCCCCGCACATTCCAAGACATTATAGGTGTGCTAGCCATACCAAATCATTATGAATTAATCTATGCATATAAAACATTCCTGCATCCTCATATACATTTCCCTTTACGCCCCTGATATGAACTGTGTTGAGTTCAGATGTGGTCGTCACTTGACTTAGCACCTTATGGGCCATGTGAAAGAGTCCCGTACACTGGAGATGTAGTAGAAAACTGATAAACAAACATCTGCGCCACTGCGCTTTCCTGCGATTACGCTGTTGAATCGATAAGTGAGTTACAGTCAGTGTTCCTGTAATTTCTAACTTGGTGTAGTAGAAGATTCCCGACATCCGCAGGTTTTGATCATTAACCTTCAACTTTTTGCCAACAGGGCAAAGATATCTGTGCCACAGCAACTTAAACAGTAGATTGAAAGCGCACATTGCACTGACATACACGCCAAATAGGCGGTTAAACTTGTGAGTGTTCAAACACATATTGCAATTAAACTGCCATTCGCTGATGGTGAAATTTTTATCATGAGTCCTCTTTGAACTTTGTAAGACTGCACAAGTGATGGGGCGCCCATCCTGCCCGATTAGTGTGGATTTGACTACGTCATCCGTCTCCATTTTCCCTTCGTGGTCTTCGGATGCCCTGCTCATTGCGGTCTAGCCAATCTGCTGCATCTTGAGCGTTTTCAAAGAAGTGATTTTGATCTCCTGCTGTAATGCGCAGCTTGGCCGGAAAAAGCATGGCGTACTTTAACTGTAGACGTTGCAACCTTTTCTTGACATCCATGAATTTAGACCTTTTTCGCTGCACTTCTGCGGAAAAGTCCGGGTAGAAGGATATTTTAACTCCATTAAAGTGTATTGCTCCCTTTTCTCTGGCCAATCGAAGCACCACCTCACGATCCCTGTAATTCAGGAGTCTGGCAAGCACTGACCTTGGGGGACTGCCGGGTGGAAGAGGACGCGGCGGCACCCGATGTGCCCTTTCCACCGCGTATAGGGGTGAGAACGCCTCTTTCCCAAAGATTTCCTGCAGCCAGCCTTCAACAAAATTAGTGGGGTCCCTGCCCTCCACCTTCTCGGGGAGCCCCACAATACGAACGTTGTTGCGTCTCAGGCGATTCTCGATGTCGTCTGTTTTATCAAACGCCTGGTGGGCCTGCTGAGCTGCCACCCTCACTTCTCTGTTAAGGTGAGGCATGTGATCTTCCATGTCGCTCACTCTCCCTTCTACTGCTGTGGTTCTCTCTCTGATTTTTTGCAAATCATGGCGTAGCAGAGAGACTGTCTCCCGCAGGCCCCCAAATTTCTCTTTGAGATCATCCACCGATGCTGTGCATTTATGAACAGCTTGCAGAATATCACTCAATGATGGTTGGGGACTGTCCTCTGTCTGCATATCAAACAAGGCAGGCATAGGATCAGGAACAGATTCCATGGATTCAGTGTCTTCCAGCCTGTCTGTACTATCTCTGTCTGCCTGCATCGCTGACACTGTTGTGTGCTGTGAATCAGCCTGTGTAACTTCCAGGGTTCCTGCCATTTTCTGAGCATAATATATCATGTCTTTAGGCTGGTCTTTTGTTTTAGGGGGTTTAGGTAGCTTACCCCCGTGCTCCGGTTTCTTGTCCTGGCCGCGTGGAGTCCTCTGTGGCTGAGGATGCCCGGCGCCATCTTGGAATTCCTGGGAGGCCGAAGCTGCGGTGTCTCCTCGGTTCCCCCGGGTCATCATACCCGTTCTAGTTGCCGTTTTAGGGTCTGCCGGCTTCTAGTGACTGTTAGGGGTCGGTTCCGTGCGTTTGCGGGCGCTGTATGTGGCGAGGATAGGATTCTCTGTAGGATCAACAGCGGGAGCTCTGTCGAACACGACTGTTCACATGCCCTGCTAGGCCACGCCCCCATGTTTTTTTTTTTTTTTTTTTTTTTCAATTTCTAATTAGAAAAGGAACAGCTGGACTTTACAAGTTGCCAAATGAAAAGTGAATGCTTGTGAAAGGTCTTACTTTTTTAACTAATTCATTCTTCTATGAATGGTTCTGCCACTCATATAGGCTCTAACTAACAAGTGGCAGAAGAGGGCTTATAACTGAATGCATTAAGTCAGACTTGATTACCTACCAGGAATGCTGCTGTAAAATGAACTACCAGCTTAACAAACACACTGCTATACTTTCTCTGGTCTGTATATTTTAAATGAAATCCTGTTTTTTGACAAGTCAGAGCCTTCCTAACCTCCAGGGCTTTCATTGCAACATATGATAGAATCCCTATTGCATCTACTCACTGTGTGCAGAGGTTACACTCAAGCTAAAAAAAGAAGTCTCAATAGACATTTTAAATGTTTACTTAACCTTTGGGAAACCAAGTACATGTAGCATTGGTACTGATGGAACACGCCTCTGCTGTTGCTAAGCTGTGTGGTTGGATATTTACCCTGTGCTTTCCAACAATGCTGCTAGGAAGTAGATGGGTTTGTGGGTGACAGTGCCGGTCTCTAGCAGTAGAGAATTCTTTACAGGCAAATGCTTCCCATTTACACAGGATCCCACAGCCTATGGTGCTGTGTGAATATCTGTGACTGCTTGTAATCATGCACATCCCGTGCACATAGATCACATAGCCCCTTAGAAACCTTACTGATTTAATAAAAAAATATTAACAATTTAACGAGAGCTCTTCTTTAAATAGTAGTTGTGTCAGAAACCCTGACTTTTCAGCTCAATGTGAGGAAATCAGCTCCAATAGCAAGCAATAAAGCACCAAGTTTGAAAATGACTTGCTAAGGTATTGCTAGATTTGCTATATTTCACAAGCTTGTTGCACAATTGCAGCAAGTCTACATTGCATGACTCCAGATCAACATTCTTTGCAAACATTCTGCAAGTCTGCTGCAAGTTCTGGTTCAGTTATGTTGTGCGATAGTCATCCCACCACAGGGCTCTTGCTGTAGACCAACCACTGCAACTATGCTCTTACTAGAGAGTGACTTGCCATGCAAATTTGCTACAAATCGGAAAAGTTTTAGCTAAAACTTGTGCTTTAAGTGCTCTGCAAGTGTACAACTTGCCAGTGAAAATGTGCAGCAAGTTAACAAGACTTACAATTCAACACTGCCACAAATTTCTGACAAGTTATCCTTGCTATCTGGGTGGAGGTAGAGAATATCATAAATGTGTAATGGGATAAATTGAATTGTCTGTGTCACCAAAAGTGGGCACAGAACTCCCACCAAGGTCAGGTCTTCAATAGAACTTCTGATGGTTTAAATCAGGGCTTTTTTTCTCAAACAATAGGTGCTGGAACTCAACCATGACCCCCCCAAAACCCTTCCTCCCACACACACCCTCCAAATCACATCAAATAGTGGGTGTGGTCAGTCAAGTTTCACGAACAGTAGGAGGGTCTTAAAGGGACATTAAATACCAGGATTGCATTACACACAGAGTGCAGAGCTGTCACTTGTAAACACAGAAACTGGACTTCTGTGTTTACAAGTGATTGTGGTGAGCAGGCACCAAAGGGTCTGAGCCAGAGGTGGTGGAACTGAGTTCCACCAAGTTCCCCCTGAAAAAAAAGCCCTGGTTTAAATGTTATGCTGCAAGAATCTGCTGCCATCTACTGTCTGTATTTCTATGTGGCTGTGCTTAATGTCACAGAGTTATTCATGTACATCACTTCTTGTCTCTGTGTGGCTGAGTTAGAAACCCCAGAGGGAAGAAGTAAATATAGAGAGAAGGTCTGAGGCCACATGTCCTACTAGGAAAGAGCTGCTACTAATCCAGCTAAGACATCATTGCTACGATGTGACTTTTTTTGACTTTTATGACTTTTATTTTATCTTTTATGTACTTCACTATGGACCTGTATGTTTTCTTTTTGCGGTGATATCCAGAGGCAATGGTGCTTTATCCAGCTTTGTCCAGGACCCCATTGGATGTCGATTTAACCTGAGTGTGTCTGACCATTTATAATTTTATGGTCCACAGGATCTGGCAAGAAGCTTCTCTTGCCAGTGGTGACACATGGTGGTGAAAGCTCACTGAGTTTAAGGCACACAGAATCAGCGCATGAACAGTCATTGCCTATATACACTTATCTGGACTTTTATTATTATTTGCACAGTCATTTCTAACACATGTTATATAACTTATAATTGTCATTATATGTGTATTTATGTCAATTTTCCTTGTGTGCTTTGAATGATTAAGCACTATGTTTTATTAGGAGGCACTTTATTGTCTAATAGAGATGGGTTTAGTGCTGCTCTTGAAGTTTCTTTTTGGTTTGTCACAATTGGGATCATAATTGTACTGCAACAGCTTTATCCTGCAAATTAGTTTTGTTTCATGGTTTGCACCTAAAAGTTTTGGGTGGATTTGGACTTTAATTACATTGCCCTATACCATGACTAAAAGAGATGAAAAACAGATTCTCTAGTTTCTGTTTCAGGAATCTTTTATTCAGGAATTAATGTTGTAATGCTAGTACTATACATGAAATTCTAAAGCTATAAATCCAATCTGAGCCTTAGAGAGTTTAAGGGTTATTAAATGATTGATATCGAGCATTTAGAGAATTGCACAAAATGGACGTCTGTAGTGTCAGTCACAGTGATTTTACAGAATTCTGGAAAAATGTCTTAGACCCAGTGTTTGATTGATATCTTATGGCTGAGAAAAGTGAACAATCCCTTGATAGCACATAAGTTGAATAAGCCATCACACATCTGCAGCAGCTCTTAGAGCTCAGTGGAGATCTGCTTGTTTTTGACCAGCTTAAAAGCACCCTTTGACACAATAGTCCATATAACGAATAAACTGCACTCCAGGAACACTACTCTCTATGATTAACAGCTAATGCATGAAACATGTTAGAGGATTTATGGGTTTGATAATTTGCTGTTTTCTTGAGCAATTTATCACTACATTTTTTTTTCTTTCGATGTGGAAACAGCCTATTATCAACACATATTAGGAATGGTATAAATGATACCTTTCCCTTGACACAGTATATACACTGTAAAAATAGAGTCTTGGTTTGCAGACTCAAAAGATACTACTAAATAAGACTGTAATCGTTTTTTGCAAATTGCACAATACTATAGCCACAAATAACAAATCAGTGTATTATATTTTGATTGTATCAAATAAAAAACTTGATTCTGGTTGCTGTGGGATACTGTAGTTTGCTGTGCCATTTACTGGCCCCTTCCTTGTCTTAATAAATATAGTGATCCGTACTGATCACTGACTATGTTCATTCATAACTGAGGCATAGTAAACTATGTTTTACTATGGTTCAGTTTATGAATGAACAGGAAACTCTGTACAGAACTATTCCTGTCCATTCATTCTGTGCAGCTAATGCTGCAGAGATGGAGATTGAGGGCTGTGTCCTTAATCTCCTTTCTCTATCTCAAAAGGGGAAACATTAGAGGTCTGTTTAGACCCCTGATATTTCACCAAAAATTGTAAAAATATATAAATATATATGAGCCCTGCCAATCGGCCACCATGGGGCGGCTCTTTATGGTTTCTTGCACCAGGGCTCTGAAGGTTCTAGATATGCCTCTGAATAGAGGGTAACCAGTAATAGCAAGTTGAAGCAATTATTCACTAATAATCCCACATTGTTCCAATTTTTGCAATTGACCACTACTACTTGCACCTATATGTGTAACGGTTGACTAGCGATTGCTTGTAGGTGATTGCTGCCAATTTCAGTAGCACTTTTTTTGATTGCTACATTTTTTAACTTATTAAAGTAAGCCTAGGTTCATATTGATGCGATTTGGCATTTGATTTGGCATGTCAAATCGCATGACAAATTGGCACCATCCGAATCGGTGAGGCACCGACTTTCCTGTATGGCACAGTTTCCCAAAAGTAGTTTTGGTGACTTTGGCTGTGATTTCAATAGACATCTGTGCAGCAACCTGCTGAACTTGCACAACTTCAATCCCCCAGCAGTGAGAACCTAGGCAAAAACACATACAGCAAGGCCCCTTTCACACTCGTGTATTTTTTCTGTGCTTTTCCAGGCTGACAAAAAGTGCATGAAAACTACTCCCCATGAAATCCTATGTAACTCTTCACACTGAGGTGCACTGTGATTTGAAAAGTCCTGCAAGCTGCATCTTTGGTACAGTTTTTCAAAGGAGCACTAAAAAAGGCATCTTCCATTGTAAGTCAATGGGTGTACATCAAAAGCGCATCAGTGTGAAAGCGCCCTTATAGAGAGGGAGTAGCTTGTGTGAACTGTGATATGGCTTTTGAGCCTTGCTCATACAGGCTGAACACCCACCTAAAAGCTAGCATGCAAAAAAAAACTTATGCCCCCTCTCATTTTCTGTGGGCAGTACCACCATTAAATGCAACCCAGTCAAGTGAATGGGGCAATGCCTAAACTATATGTACAGTTGTGTATATTTTTTAATGACAATTAATTAATAACAATTGTCCCCATACATGTGTAAGAATATCTCTCACCTACAGGTGGTTTAGTGAGCATGCTGACGTTGTGTGTTTAACCACCTCACGTCTGGCCTATAGCAGATTGACGGCCAGGAAGTGGTTCTGTTATCCTGACTTGGCGTCATATGAAGTCCAGCAGGATAACATGCCGGCGACCGCCTGCGGGGGCGGCATATCAGTCTGTCATGTTGCATCTCCGATTGTGGTAAGGAGCCTCTGACAGAGGCTTCTTACCACGTGATCAGCTGTGACCAATCACAGCTGATCATCACATGAACCAGGAAGTGCCGGTAAACAGCATTCCTCGGTTCGCGCTGACAGGGAGAGCCGATCGGCGGCTTTCCTTGTCAGAGAGGGGTCTGTGCTGATAATCAGCACATTGATTATCAGCACAGCCCACATCAGATGTGCCCATGAGCTGCCAATTAGTGCCCAACAGCTGCTAGTCAGTGCCCCCTCAATAAAGACTCTCAGCGCCCACCACAGTGCCAATCAGAGCCCATCACAGTGCCAATCAGTGCCCATCACAGTGCCAATCAGTGCCCAGCAGTAACACCTGTCAGTACCTCATCATCAGTGCTGCCCATCAGTGCCATCCATTAGTGTCCATCAGTACTATCTGTCAGTGCCCATCAGTGTCGCCTGTCAGTGCCCATCAGTGCCACCTGTCAGTGCACATCAGTGCCACCTAGCAGTGCCCATCAGTGCTGCCTATCAGTGCCCATCAGTGATGCATATCAGTGCCGCCTATCGGTGCCCATCAGTGATGCATATTAGTGCCCATCAATTCTACATATCAGTGCCTCCTCATCAGTGCCCATCAGTGTCACCTTATCAGGGTCAACTCATCAGTGCCCGTCAGTGCCGCCTCATCAGTGCCCATCAGTGCCGCCTCATCAGTGCCCGTCAGTGAAGGAGAAAACAAAATTTTATAAAAGAAACTTTTTTAGTTTGTTTAGCAAAAAATAAAAACCACAGTGGTGATCAAATATCACCAAAAGAAAGCTCTATATGTGGGAAGAAAATGATAAAACATTTGTTTGGGTACAGTGTTGCATGACGGCGCAATTGTCATTGAAAGTGTGACAGCAATGAATAGCCTTATCCCTTATCCCTGTGGTACTACAAGTGTCAGCAAGATGACTACCAGCAATGATGTCTGTATACAGTGTTCAAATAACTCTTTCTGTAGTGCAGTGTCTCTGTTCCCTGCAGATGGGCAAAAATGCCCTCTCACCAAATCCTACAATCAAGGCCCAAATGAACATCCTGGAACAGACAGGCCCTCTTGGCAACCCGACTGGTCACCTCACACTGGAACAAATCACTGTCGGTGCAGGTGCGTCTCGATATGCACCTGGGATCCCCCTCTCACAGGCTGGATGTCCCAACTGGCGGTGGAGGCCTGAATCACGCAGGAAGATCATCTGAGAGACAGCATCTCTCCTCCAGGTCTCATCTCTCTCACTGCCTCATGGTGTCGGAGTCTCCTCAGATAAGTAAGATGGAGTCTTTAGTTTCCCGCCAGCAGAGCATGCTTGGATTTGTATTTCTGTCCCCATAGAAAGCTATGGGGCCTTTTTAGATAGGGACTACACATTCCAGAATCCTTTGCAGCAGCTGATTGTTAAAGTCCTGATTTGCTCCTGTAATTGGTTCTGTCATTGGTTCTCCTCCTCTTGCCAATAGGGACACAGGGGAGGGTGCAGAGTAAGCAGTTCTGCGTGTCTGTGTGTGTGAGAAGAAGGGAGGTGATCACCCGTAGGAGCTGGCAGGCACATTCTCCCTGTGTGAAAAGCATGTGTAAATCGCTCCAGCCAGCTTGGTGGGGTCATGGGAGAAATGAGACACCCGCTACAGTAGTCTTTTGCATTTATAAATGTTGTTGTTTCTCACTGATATTAGATTAATGTTTAAAATCTAATAACAGCCTTACGGTATATAGTCCGCATTTGTTACAACTGGTATAGTCGGCAGGATACTGCATGGTCACTAAATATAGAATATTTGGATGCAAATTGTGTTATAGAGGTTGTATGAGGATTATTCATTGAATCACTGCTAAACTGAGTCAGCAATTTAGTGAATCAGCCCTTAGCACAGTCATTTTGAGCCAGGACAATACATAGAGTTTGTGATTTGTTGTTTTTTGCATTTGTGTTCCCCCTTAGAGTAGAGGTGCATACTTAGAAAAAGCAAGAGAGCAGGAGGGAAGGAATCAGCTTCTAAGTATGGGACGATTTCAGCATGGATCAGTTCTGGGTACTGGAAACCCATTGCAGAGGAATTGATTAAATATGCTACTCCAATCTATCAAGACCTCGGTACTGATCTTAGTACCTAAGCTTTACATTTACATTTGAGTGTATATTATAAGAATGAGCGGAAAGCCATTGCCACTACTGGGTGGTCATGCAGGCCATTTACAACGAGGTGCAGAAGAATGAAGCACTTGAGAAAGAGTTGCAGGAAGTGAAAGATATGTTGGTTATGACTAGGGATGGGCCGAACACCCCCCGGTTTGGTTCGCATCCAGAACATGCGAACAGACCGAAAGTTTGCACGAACATTCGAACACAGTTAAAGTCTATGGAACTCGAACGTGAGAAATCAAAAGTGTGAATTTTAAAGGATAATATGCAAGTTATTGTCCTAAAAAGGGTTTGGGGACCCGGGTCCTGCCCCAGGGGACACGTATCAATGGAAAAGAAAGTTTTAAAAATGGCCATTTTTTCGAGAGCAGTGATTTTAATGATGCTTAAAGTGAAAAAATAAAAGTTAAATATTCCTTTAAATATCGTACCTGGGGGGTGTCTATAGTATGCCTGTAAAGTGGTGTGTGTTTCCCATGTTTAGAACAGTCCTTGCACAAAATGACATTTCTATAGGAATAAAAGTCATTTAAAATTGCTTGCGGCTGTAATGTAATGTCGGGTCCCGGCAATATGGATGAAAATTATTGAGAAAAATGGCAGGGGTGACCTCGCCAGCCATTGCCAGGCCCTTTGGATCTTGTATGGATATTAAGGGGAACCCCGCACCCAAATTAAAAAAAGAAAAGGCATGGGGCCCCCAGGCCCTATATACTCTGAACAGCAGTATATAGGCGGTCCAAACAAAACAGGGAGACAGGGACTGTAGGTTTGTTCTTATGTAGAATATGTTTGTAATTTGGAACAGGTACATTTTGTAAGTGTAGCTCCACCCAAAAAATCTATTTTAAAGCTTTTTGGAAAACATAGGGAAGGGTTATCACCCCTGTAACATTTGTTTTCCTGTCTGTGACCCTGTTCAGAAGATTTCACCTCACTTTCTGTCCCAATGACAATTGGATTTTGAAAATGTGGGGTTTTTAAGGGAAACAAGGATTGGTGATAAATCAGTGGTGGAGACACCTTTTTCCCATATTAACTCTTACAGGAGAGAATTTCCCTTCCTAGGGGTA